>NC_090929.1:1361131404-1361756404 GCF_040938575.1 Ambystoma mexicanum
TAATGTCTTCTGTTATTATATATATATATATATATATATATATATATATATATATATATATATGCGATACATTACTCAGCGTAATCGTATTTCTGATGCTTGTATCTGCTTAGATTCACATGCTGTGCATAGGCCGACCTCTAGTGGAAGCTGCGGAGTATTACAGTTTGTTTTTCGAAACTCGAAAATGGGCATCGACACAGGGCGTGCCAGTAATACTATCCCTAGTGTGACGTCCACTGTACCCATGATCCCTCACGCGTCTAGGACCCTCAGATTGTATTTTTTCTGACATGAGGTAACATGAGGAGTAGCGTGAGTACAGATAATCCAAGCAGATAGATAGATAGATAAGAGTACAAGCATCCATGTGCCTTCTCTCAGAGGGGAGGAAGGGTGGGTCGCATGTGAATCTAAGCAGATACAAGCATCAGAAATACGATTACGGTGAGTAATGTATCTCTTCGGAGGCTTGTTGAATCTGCTTAGATCACATGCTGTGCATAGATTAGCGAGCAGTGTTAGAAGTAGGAGGTGGGATGTGAGAAGGGTCATGAGCAAATAAATGTCTTAAAACTGCTTGTCCCACTTGAGTATCTGTCTTGGAATGGGTGTCAATGCAGTAGTGCTGAGTAAAAGTGTGAATAGAGCTCCAAGTAGCTGCTTTGCAAATGGTGTCAAGGGGTATATTTGCAATGAAAGCCCGAGTGGCCCCAATGCCTCTTGTAGAGTGGGCTCTTGGCGTGAAAGGCAGAGTTTTTTCAGAAAGAGAGTAACAGCTGGATACAGTTAACAATCCACTTAGAGATGGCACCTTTAGAGACGCAATCTCCTTCTCTGCCTGTAGCTACGGAGACAAACAGCTGATCTGTTTTCCTTAGCAGTCTGGTCTTGTTTACATAGTAGAGGACTGCCCTACGCACATCTACTTCACCTCAGCCGAGCCTTGTGGGTCTTGGAAGAAAGCCGGAAGCTCGATGGACTGGTTCACGTGGAATTTAGAAATAAACTTAGGTGAGAACCTAGGGTGTGTACGTAAAACCAGTTTATCTTTATGAACTGTAAAGAATGGATCCTGCACTGACAGAGCCTGAATTTCACTGACCCTTCTTATAGATGTTATTGCTACTAAGAAGGCTGTTTTATAAGTCAGGTGTTTGAGACTGCTTTTATTCATGGGTTCGAATGGGGGGCCCATGAGTTTAGATAGCACCACGTTAAGGTCCCATCCTGGTGGTGGGTTTGAAATAGGAGGGTGAAGTCTCTTTACTCCTTCCAGGAAAGCTTTAACCACTGGTATCTTCCACCACGACACCTTGTTATGGGATGTGGTGTATGCTGACAGCGCTGCCAGGTGTACCTTCAGTGAGTTAAATACCAGTCCTGCATCCAGTAGGTGGAGCATATAAGTGACAATTGTGGAAGGAGTGCAATCAACTGGGTTGACTTGCTTATTCTGGCACCAGATAACGAATCGTTTCCATTTGTCAAAGTAGCAGTGCCTCGTGTTTGGCTTCCTAGATTCCTTTAGGATGTCCATACATCTCTGTGGTAATTTGAGATGTCCGAACTCTATGACCTCAGGAGCCATGCTGCTAGGTTCATTGAGTTGGGTTGAGGATGGACTGTTTGACCTTGGTGCTGGGACAGTAGGTTGTACCAGCCCGGGAGTTTGATGGGTTCGCACACCGCTAGTCTGCGTAGGTGTGGGAACCACGGTTGTCTCGCCCACAAGGGATCAACTAGGACGAGCGTCATTGACTCTCTGTTCATCTTGTTGACCACCTTCCTGATGAGAGATGTTGGTGGAAAAGCGTACGCAAACATCCCTGACCAGTTCATCCACAGGGCGTTCCCCTGGGAGTCTGGTTGGGGGAACCTGGATGCAAATCCTGGGCACTGTCTGTTTTCGCTTGTGGCGAATAGGTCTATAGTGGGGAAACCCCACTGAGAGAAGATATCTTCTACGATTTCTCTGTGTAGACACCATTCGTGTTCCTCTGGAGAGGATCTCTGCGTGCCCATATCCAAATCTTCTGGGCAAGCTTGGACAGATTTTGCAAACGAGTCCCTCCCTGCTTGTTTAGGTAAAACATGGCTGTAGTGCTGTCCGTCCGGATCTGCACTGACAGATTCAGCAGGTAGGGCTCGGACGCTTGAAGCGCTCTGAATACTGCCAGAAGCTCTAGCAGGTTGATGTGATTCTTGGCCACTGAGTGAGACCAGAGACCCTGAGCTGTGTGGTGGAGGTGGTGAGCTCCCTGTTAGGCGGAAACCTGTGCAGTTCCCTCTGGGACCACTGCAAAAGATTTAGGACTACAGGTGTTGCGATGAACCCACTTGGTAGCAGTCTGTACCACACAGATTCAATTGGTAGCTGTGGCTGAGCAGTCAGACTTCTCTCAAGAAAAGTTGGTCAGTATAGGGAGCATACAAGATAGGGTAATTCTCTGCAGCAAAACGAGTAAACACGCAACCAGGCTTTAGTATAAAGATAGTAAGTTATTTATTGATAACAGCACGTCTACGGAAAATACTAAAGTGAACCACGGCAAATAATTCAAAATACAATTACTCTGCAGAATGGAATAAGCTCAATCCCCCGAAACACACTATCGACAACTCTAGGTTCTACGGCACCACTTATTTTCAGACAGAGGTGTATACCTCAACCCAGATGACACTCGAATATTTAGTGAGGAAGGGAGAGAAGAGAAAGGCAGGTAACGAAGTCAACACGGTTCGTACTGAAGCGGGTAAAAATGCAAGGCAAGAAAGCATTAATCACACTAGATCATACAGTTCGGCGGCCAGGCCCACTCGGTGAGAGGCAAGGCACGATGTCCTGGAAAGTCTCTACGGGTGATGCATTCAAGTCTCGTTTAGCAAATTGGTTAGCGACAGGTGGAACCAGTTCAGAACAAAGAGTGAATAAAGCTTGGAGGCAACCCAACGGAACGGAGAGGAATCAGATACCTCACACGAACCGATCGAAAAGGGAAGCCAGGCGGTTACGGTACCTTGTTGTGGAAGACAGCTCTGACGGGGGCAGTTGTTCCTGGTGGTGGATGCACGACGGGTCTTGGCCAAGAGAAGAGATGCTCTCGTCGTCGAAGAGAAGATGTCCGGTACACCACCAGGGAAGAAACCAGCCGCGGAGTGCTTCGTCACAAGGCACCACCTTTCGATCACGGTGCAGGAGTAGTGGCTATCCGGTTGCCGGGTGCTCTGCACGGGCAATTCGACCACTGCGTCCTGGGCGACCAAAAAGCACAAAGAAGAAGAAGACTGGTTGTTCCCACCAGCCAGGGAAAGAGCCTCTCCGGCAGGGAGATCTCTTCTGTCGTCGGGAGATTGTGAGACGATTCCGCAGGGCTCCACCGGAGGTGTCGTCGTGCAGGTCGATTCAGCGTTACCCTCGTCGGATTCTTTAGGTCCAGTGGCGACTTCCTGAAGATCCAGTCCCAAAGGCCCTGCTTTTATGCAGACGTCCCCCATTCATTCAGCCTAGCTTGTCAATCAACACATGCTAAGTGGTGAGCGGGAAGGCTCACCACCTGGGCCAATCACTTCAGAGTGCGACCTGAGTTGGCAAGGCAACTCGGTCCAGGGTGTCTAAACCCCCTCCCACACCCCTGAGGTAACCCAGACAGAATGGCGCCACCTTCGCGGGTCTCTGTCCAGAGGCCCGCCAAAAGTGGAACAAAGGGCTCAACCTTTGGTTTAGGAGTCACAGAGAAAAGCACAGACGCCATTTTACAACCCGAGTTCTGGCAGAAAATACCACTCGATAAACCTATTTAAGATAAGTAGATCGGTGGTACGTTGAAGATTAACGAAAAACAGTATCAATCTTCAACAATGGGACGAATCCCATAGGGTTATGCTCGGGGTCGAACATAACAAGTAGTTTCCACTGCCACCAGCCAAAACTCGACGAGGAGGGACGGGACAGTGCCCCCTCGAGTAACAGATCCAGGAGTAATCGTATTACCCCTACTAGCACGTCCACAATAAGATGGTTGGTACTAGTTCTGCTAGCAAATTTAGGTCTAGTAAAGCCAATGGTGACTTTACATGCCCGGGGAGACAGTAGTCAGTCCCCGGGTATGGAGTCTATGGTGGGGGGACCCGCTAGGGCGCCCCCGTGTCACGACACGTAGGGTGCAGAGTGACACACATAGAAAAACCTATGAGACCCTATGGAGTAAAAGACCCCATAGCCCATCGAACACATTGACATCTCAAAGGAATTACACACATACATGTCCAAGAGTGAGAGGAAAAGGGTCACACTCTTGGCAGGATGGGAAAAACAAGCTCCAGAAATCCAGCAAAGCTGCTGGGGGACTCACTAGGTTAGGAAATTCAGCCTAAACAGAGAATTCTCCCTAACACTCGCCCCCCCCAGACTAAGGGACAGGAGGATTTAATCCACTCCTGGATGAATCTCATACCTCTAGTCGATGATATACATCCTAGAGAGACCATCAGCATTTTGGTGGTGACATCCTGACCTGTGCTCAATGGTGAAATCGAACCCTTGCAGGCAGATCGACCATCTCAGTAGTTTTGGGTTTTCCCCTTTCATTTGCATTAACCATCTCAAGGGTTGGTGGTCAGTCTGAATAACAAAAGTAGAACCATACAAGTACGGCCTAAACTTCTTCAGAGCCCACACGATAGCAAAGCATTCTCTTTCGATTGTTGCCCACCTTGTTTCAGGATCCTTCAGCTTGCGGCTGATGTAGCAAACGGGGTGCTCCCTACCTTTCCCATCCAGTTGACTGATTACGGCACCTATCCCTACATTGGAAGCGTCTGTCTGCACAATGAAGTGTTGGCGGTAATCAGGAGCTCTGAGTACTGGAGTTTGGCAAAGAGCCTTTTTCAGGTTTTCAAAAGCCTGATTGCACTCCTCGTTCCATTTAACCTTTTTAGGGAATTTGGGCGAGGAGATGACATTCAGTGGAGAAGCTATGGTCCCATAGTTCTCTATGAAATTCCTGTAATACCCGGTGAGGCCTAGGAAGGCTCTCACCTGGGTTTGAGTAGTCGGTGTTGTCCAATTTTGCACAGCTTCAATCTTACTGAGCAAAGGCCTTATTTCGCCACCGCCTACCTCATGCCCAAGGTAGACTACCTTACTCTGTCCAATTTGGCATTTACTCGCCTTTATGGTCAGATTGGCTCGTCTAAGAGCCTGCAAAACATCTCTTAGGTGGGTTACATGCTCGTCCCAGGAATTGCTGAACACTGCTATGTCATCCAAGTATGCCATGCAGAAGTCCTCCATCCCGGTTAGAACTTGGTTTACCATCCGTTGAAACGTAGCAGGTGCATTTTTTAGTCCGAAAGGCATTACCGTAAATTGGTATAAACCAACGGTGGTAGAAAATGCAGTTTTCTCCTTGGCATGGTTGGTCAGGGCTATTTGCCAATAGCCTGACGTCAAGTCAAATGTGCTGAGGAACTTGGCGGCGCCAAGTTTATCCACCAACTCATCTGTTCTTGGCAAAGGGTGGGCATCAGTCATGGTGACTGCGTTAAGAGCTCTATAATCCATGGAGAATCTAAGTTCTTTAGATCCGGCCTTTGGTACTAACACAACTGGGCTAGACCATGGACTAGTAGAGGGCTCTATTACCCCGAGATCAAGCATCTTGCTGACCTCACCTTTGATGTGGGTTCTTACGTTTTCTGACATGCGATATCCTCTGCTTTTGACAGGCAGACAGTCACCAGTGAGTATCTCGTGCTGGCCCCAAGGGGTCAAGCCTGGTGAGAGCGAGAACAGAGAGGCAAACTGATTCAACATAGACTTGCACTCTTCTTGTTGCTCGGGTGTCAGATTGGAGGAGAGATTTACTCCTTCAATGTTTTCATCTAAAGGTAAGCCTCTGAGGAGATCCGGAAGAGCTTCACTCTCTTCTTCTTCCTCGGCCGATGCTAGAAGCAACGCTCCTACATCAGGTCGTGAGACATACGCTTTAAGTCGGTTGGTGTGAAAGACTGTCGGAGCCTCCTTGGGGTTACCCAAGTCCACCAGATAGTTCACCTCGCCGAGCTTACCCACTACTCGGTAGGGTCCCATCCATTTATCTTGCAAGGCCCTCTGCCTTGTGGGGATCATAACAAGAACAAGCTGGTTTTGAGCGAACTCAACCATGTTAGCCTTTTGATCGTGCCAGTGCTTGTCCAATGCTTGTCCAGCTTTCAAGTTATCGCTTGCTTCTGTCATCAGGTGCGACATTCTCCTCCGGAGACCTATCACGTAGTCAGTCACTCTGACTGGCTTGGGGGAAGGAGCACTCTCCAACCCCTCCTTAATCAGGGCCAACGGACCTCTGACGGGATGACCATAGAGTATTTCGAAGGGAGAGTAGCCTACTCCCTCCTGAGGGACTTCTCTATAAGCAAAAAGAAGGCATGGCAATAGAAGGTCCCACTTACGCTTAAGGGGTTCTTCTAGAGCACCTATCATGCTCTTCATGGTTCGGTTGAACCGTTCTACCAACCCATTGGTTTGTGGGTGGTAAGCCGTTGAGAACTTGTAAGTCACTCCGCAGGTTTTCCACATGGCTTTCATGTAGTGGGACATAAAATGTGACCCCCTGTCAGAGATAACTTCCTTAGGAAATCCGACCCTAGTAAAAATACCAAGGAGGGCCTTAGCCACAGCCGGAGCTGTAACAGTCCTCATAGGAATTGCCTCAGGATACCTAGTAGCATGGACTACTACAACAAGTATAAACCTGTTGCCTGAGGAGGTTGGAGGATCAAGGGGACCAACGATATCAATCCCTACTCTCTCAAATGGGACTCCCACAACGGGAAGAGGCACTAACGGTGCCACATTCTTGGACCCAACCTTACCAGAGATTTGGCAGGTATGGCAGCTTCTGCAGTGTTTTTCTACTTCGGCCCCCATTTTTGGCCAATAGAAGTAGAGTGAGAGCCTTTCCTTAGTCTTCTTGAAACTCAAGTGACCAGCCAAAGGAATCTCGTGGGCTAACTGCAAGAACTGTGGTCTGTTCTCTTGGGGTACTACAAGGCGTTTGTAGTCTCCAGGTGCAGACTCGGTTGGTTCACTATAGAAGAGGCCATCTTCCCAGTGCAACCTATGTTTCCCAGGCTCTTGCCCTTCAGCCTGAGTTTCTGCCTGACGGCGAAGACCTTCCAGAGTTGGACATTCTCTCTGTCCCTTACTGAAGTCTGCCCTGCTGGGTCCACCTTCTGCCAGTAACGACTGCAGCTCAGGATGGTCAACAGGATCCAGATCTCCAATGAGTTCCTGGCCTTCCATTAGCTCTTCTTCAGAGTCTAATTCTACCATACAGGGTTGTACTTCCCCCTCAGCCGCAGCTGGAGGTGGAGTTACGGGTGTGACGTTGGACAACCGCGGGGAAGTCCGTGTCGGCTGCATCGGAATGTGGGCTGTTGGTTTTGGTTTGGAAGTTTTTGGTTTCCCTTTTACTTCTGTGTTCCTAGAGACAGCGACCGCCATTTCCAATGGAGCAGGAGTGATTTCTTTCTTCATCATCTCCCCGAGAGTACCGCGCAGGGTCCTCTCTCTTGCAGGTCTGGTTAGCTCCTGTAACTGTTTACTAGGAGGTCTGGGAGTATGCGATACAACTCCGAGAGTTTTCAAATCGTTACCCAACAGTACACGTCCTGGTACCTCACTCTGTATGCTGACAGGTATCTTTACAGTCATGTCGTTACACTGGATGAGAACTGGTAATTGGGGAAGCATCTGCACAGGCCCTCCAGCTAACTTGGTGAGGCGTTTGGGTGCCTTAGCAACATCCTCAGCCTGAAAAAACGATTTATCCACCACAGTTATGCTGGCCCCAGTGTCCCTAATGGCAGGCGTCTCCTGACCATTCACCTGGACACTGTCCTTATAATACTCTTTAGTATTATCGGGGATAGAATTATAGACATCTAAATTCTGTTGTTCCCACAACCCCAGAGATACTAAAGAAACGCTGGCTGAGACTCCAATGGGTTCGTCAGCTAGCAGTAGAAAGTTTCCACTTGCCATTTGGACTTCCTCCTCTGGAGCGAAGGCTAAGGAGACAAGCTGGACCCCTGAAGGTTTACCCTTACATCTGGGATCTCCTTTCACGTGATCAGTCGAGCCACAAACAAAGCATTTCCCGAATGCTTTCTGGAATGGTGGCTTGTTCTGACCTCCTTCCGGTTTGGCACCAGAAGACACACTATTCTGCTGTGGTTTTCCCGGTGGCTTACCCTTCTGGTTTTGTTTGGGGCCCTCTTTGGAATGTGAGTTATTCGAATTCTCTTTTGAGTCTTTTTTAGGCTGTTTTCCCTCGTCCTTTTTCTGAGTTGCCCCAGAATCCTTGTGAGTAGCCCTGTTGGCAACCCACAAGTCAGCAGCCTTAGCTAGAGCCCTGGAATCTAATTCCTTCGAATCAGCCAAGTGCTGTCTGAGCTCAGGAGAACAGGCATCATAAATCGACTCCAACATAAAAAGATTTTGCATACCCTCGTAAGTGTCAACTTTGTAACCCTTAATCCATCCCTCTAAGTTTTTCAACCCTTCACTCACCCAGGTAGCCAAAGGGGTACCATCATGCTTTTTGAGGGTTCTAAACCTCTTAAGATACTGGGAAGGGGTCTTCCCGAATCTAGCTATCAAAGCTAGTTTCACACTTTCGTAATCCGTCTTATCCACCTCCCCCAATTCCATTACCACATTAGTCGCAACAGGAGGAAGCCTAGAGAACAACCAGGGAAGCAACGCATTCCCGGTGATGTCCTGGAGCCCATGATTGTATTCAAACAGTTTCAACCAATCCAACACATCCAATCTCGGTTCGTACATACCCACTAATTCCTTCGGCATCCGGGGTCTTTTGGGACTGGAGCTCCTAGAGGAACCAGAGGAGAGAGAAGCATTTTCCATAGACAACTTTTTCATTTGTAACTCATGATTAAGCTCTATTTCCCTGAGTCTTAACTCAGCTTGTTTCTGCTCAGCCTGGGCATTCATTCGTCTGAACTCGAGCTCTTGGTTTCGTTCAGCTGGAGCCAAGAACCGTTTATATTCTAATTCGAGCTTCATTTTTTCAAGTTCAAAATAAGCAGGGTTACTTGTGGGACCTGGTATGGGCCCCGTAGGCACAGTTGGTAAGGCAGGTAGAGGAGCGGGGGAGACAGTTTCGCTAGCCTCGCCGTCCTCGTCAGCCTCTTCATCGCTATCATCAGAATTACGATTCAGATCAACACCATTACTGTTATCTACAGTTGCTGGAGAGTTTGGTTCCTCTGAACCAGTACCCAGACTTTGGTTCGCCAGCAATCTCTCTATCAGTTCTAACTTCTTGCCTTTTACAGGAAGATTCTCTTGTCTACAGAGAGCTCGCAGACTCTCAGTATTTTTATCCGACAAAGACTCTTGGCTGTAAATTTCCATTGTAGACATGTTTTTTGAAAGTTGCTTTTGTAACGTTTTGTGGTTAGTCGTTCTACAGCGTCGAAAAACACTCTAAACTGTATACTCGATACTAATCCCACCGCTGTACACCAGTGTTAGGCGGAAACCTGTGCAGTTCCCTCTGGGACCACTGCAAAAGATTTAGGACTACAGGTGTTGCGATGAACCCACTTGGTAGCAGTCTGTACCACACAGATTCAATTGGTAGCTGTGGCTGAGCAGTCAGACTTCTCTCAAGAAAAGTTGGTCAGTATAGGGAGCATACAAGATAGGGTAATTCTCTGCAGCAAAACGAGTAAACACGCAACCAGGCTTTAGTATAAAGATAGTAAGTTATTTATTGATAACAGCACGTCTACGGAAAATACTAAAGTGAACCACGGCAAATAATTCAAAATACAATTACTCTGCAGAATGGAATAAGCTCAATCCCCCGAAACACACTATCGACAACTCTAGGTTCTACGGCACCACTTATTTTCAGACAGAGGTGTATACCTCAACCCAGATGACACTCGAATATTTAGTGAGGAAGGGAGAGAAGAGAAAGGCAGGTAACGAAGTCAACACGGTTCGTACTGAAGCGGGTAAAAATGCAAGGCAAGAAAGCATTAATCACACTAGATCATACAGTTCGGCGGCCAGGCCCACTCGATGAGAGGCAAGGCACGATGTCCTGGAAAGTCTCTACGGGTGATGCATTCAAGTCTCGTTTAGCAAATTGGTTAGCGACAGGTGGAACCAGTTCAGAACAAAGAGTGAATAAAGCTTGGAGGCAACCCAACGGAACGGAGAGGAATCAGATACCTCACACGAACCGATCGAAAAGGGAAGCCAGGCGGTTACGGTACCTTGTTGTGGAAGACAGCTCCGACGGGGGCAGTTGTTCCTGGTGGTGGATGCACGACGGGTCTTGGCCAAGAGAAGAGATGCTCTCGTCGTCGAAGAGAAGATGTCCGGTGCACCACCAGGGAAGAAACCAGCCGCGGAGTGCTTTGTCACAAGGCACCACCTTTCGATCACGGTGCAGGAGTAGTGGCTATCCGGTTGCCGGGTGCTCTGCACGGGCAATTTGACCACTGCGTCCTGGGCGACCAAAAAGCACAAAGAAGAAGAAGACTGGTTGTTCCCACCAGCCAGGGAAAGAGCCTCTCCGGCAGGGAGATCTCTTCTGTCGTCGGGAGATTGTGAGACGATTCCGCAGGGCTCCACCGGAGGTGTCGTCGTGCAGGTCGATTCAGCGTTACCCTCGTCTGATTCTTTAGGTCCAGTGGCGACTTCCTGAAGATCCAGTCCCAAAGGCCCTGCTTTTATGCAGACGTCCCCCATTCATTCAGCCTAGCTTGTCAATCAACACATGCTAAGTGGTGAGCGGGAAGGCTCACCACCTGGGCCAATCACTTCAGAGTGCGACCTGAGTTGGCAAGGCAACTCGGTCCAGGGTGTCTAAACCCCCTCCCACACCCCTGAGGTAACCCAGACAGAATGGCGCCACCTTCGCGGGTCTCTGTCCAGAGGCCCGCCAAAAGTGGAACAAAGGGCTCAACCTTTGGTTTAGGAGTCACAGAGAAAAGCACAGACGCCATTTTACAACCCGAGTTCTGGCAGAAAATACCACTCGATAAACCTATTTAAGATAAGTAGATCGGTGGTACGTTGAAGATTAACGAAAAACAGTATCAATCTTCAACAATGGGACGAATCCCATAGGGTTATGCTCGGGGTCGAACATAACAAGTAGTTTCCACTGCCACCAGCCAAAACTCGACGAGGAGGGACGGGACAGTGCCCCCTCGAGTAACAGATCCAGGAGTAATCGTATTACCCCTACTAGCACGTCCACAATAAGATGGTTGGTACTAGTTCTGTTAGCAAATTTAGGTCTAGTAAAGCCAATGGTGACTTTACATGCCCGGGGAGACAGTAGTCAGTCCCCGGGTATGGAGTCTATGGTGGGGGGACCCGCTAGGGCGCCCCCGTGTCACGACACGTAGGGTGCAGAGTGACACACATAGAAAAACTTATGAGACCCTATGGAGTAAAAGACCCCATAGCCCATCGAACACATTGACATCTCAAAGGAATTACACACATACATGTCCAAGAGTGAGAGGAAAAGGGTCACACTCTTGGCAGGATGGGAAAAACAAGCTCCAGAAATCCAGCAAAGCTGCTGGGGGACTCACTAGGTTAGGAAATTCAGCCTAAACAGAGAATTCTCCCTAACACTCCCCACCCTGTCAGGCATGCATCGGTTGTGACTACCGCCTGTATCTCGGGATCGTAAAAGGGTTTCCCCTTGGACAGATTTTCTCTTGTCCACCAGTGAAGTGTTTGTACCAGTGTTGGCGAAATGACCACTAGATCGTCCCACTGACCACTTGCCTGAGACCACTGTTTCGCCAACCATTCCTGCATGGGACGCATGCACAGGCACGCGTGGGGGACCAGGTAAATACATGACGCCATCATGCCCAGCAAACGCATTGCTTTGCATATCGTTATCTGGCGACTGGCCTGATATTGCGGAATTTGCAGCAGTATATTCCGAATTCTTTCCTCTGATGGAAAGGTCAACCCCTCTTGCGTGTCTAGGATAGCTCCTAGGAACTGTTTGGAGGTGCTTGGCACCAGACTTGACTTCTTCTTGTTTATTGAGAAACCTAATTCGAAGAGGAGGTCGATCGTCCTTTGAATGTTTGTTCTGCAAATTACTGGGGTCTCCCCCATGATGAGCCAGTCGTCCAGGTAAGGGTACGCCGGGATTGCCTCCCTGCGTAGGTGTGCCGCCGCCACCGCCAGTACCTTGGTGAATACCCTTGGAGCCGAGGCTATCCCGAAGGGCAGTACCTTGAACTGGTAGTGCCGACTGTCCACCTTGAAGCGCAAGTACTTTCTGTGCGCTGGGAACATGGAAATATGAAAATAGGCATCTTTCATGTCCAATGTTGCCATGTAATACCCCTTTTTTAGGAGGGGGACTACCTCTTGGAGAGTACATTTTTGGGGCTTGACATACTTGTTTGCAGGCCATAAATCCAATACTGGGCAATACCCTTGTTTATCTGTTGTCCCGGGACGAGTTCTATCGCGTCCTTTGCTAGAAGATTGACGATCTCCTCGAGGAGGATCTTCTGGTGGTCCAAAGAATGTATTCTTTGTCGTGGAGGGTGGTTTCGGGGACGCTCTAACAGTTCTATGCAGTATCCTGCAGACACTGTGGACAGCACCCATCTGTCTGATGTGATCCCTTCCCAAGCTTGGGTGAAGTTGGAAATGCGTCCCCCTACTGGGGATGCGTGAGAAGGGACCCTGAACGGAGCATCACTGTTTTGGTGGAGGCGTGCTGCCGCCTCTACTGGGGCTGCCTCTACCCTTACCAAGTCCTCTCTTATTACCCCTGCCATAACCCTTGGTAGACTGCTGGCTGTTGTTGTTCCATTGTGTACCCTGCCCCTGGGAATAGTTAGACCCTCTCTGGGAAT
Organism: Ambystoma mexicanum; assembly: GCF_040938575.1. Lineage (NCBI taxonomy): Eukaryota > Metazoa > Chordata > Amphibia > Caudata > Ambystomatidae > Ambystoma > Ambystoma mexicanum. Next base: position 1,361,144,353 of record NC_090929.1, read on the forward strand.
TTTGTCCACGTGGGCGACGAAAATTGCCATTCCCTCTCTGGTTTGGGGGTTTATTGGTTAGTTGGCCTAGGGATTTGAGTGTCTCATACTCGTCCTTGGCATTTTTCAGTGCGTCCTCGACCGCCTTTCCAAACAATAGATCCGGCTCCACCGGTTTATCTATCAATGATGCTTGGGTTTCGGCTTTGAACCCAGACTGTCGCAACCAAGCATGCCTTTTGATAACAGTACCTTCTGCTATCAATCTGCCGGCATTATCCGCGGCATCAAAGGTTGCTTTTAATATGCAACCGGACATGGCTCTTCCTTCCGCCGAAACTCGTGCCAATTGGCTTTCTAAGGGTTCTGGGGCGGAATCTATGAGCGCCGCGACTTCTTCCCACTGGTGGCAGTTGTAACTCGCCAGCAGGGTGGTGGAGTTGGCAATCCTTGCCTGGTAGGCGGAAGTGGAGGCTACTTTCCTGCCCAAGCGATAAATCTTCTTGCTCTCCTTGTCGGGAGGAGATTCCGACGATGACAAGGGTGTTCCCGCCCTCTTACGGGTGTTGGTAACTACCAGGGAGTCTGGTTTCAGATGCCCTCTTATGTACAGTTGGTCTGTTTGGGCTGCCCTGAAAAGCTTCTCAACTCTGGGGTTTACCGCCCTAGTGAGATTGGGATTAACAAGGGAAGGGTCTATCCTTCTTTGTATTGATTTAAGGATAGGGATGGCCTGGGCAACAGGTCTCCTTTCTCCCACTAACTCCTCGGCAAAGTCCCTCTCTTCCTGAGCACCCTGGGTGTCAATGTGGAAATGTTCTGCCGCTCTGGACAGCACTTCATTCAAGAGAGGCTGGTTGTCGACAGGGGAGTCAGTAACCGGGGACTCTTTATCTACCGGGGAATCTAGTCTGTAGGTTTCTGGGTTGTCCTCCTCCTCCTCTTGGTCCTCGTCATCCCCATAGTAGCCCGTCCCAGTTTGTTCTTCCAACTTGCCCAAATCTGGATCCTCACAAAAGGATGGATCTCCCTGATATTGAGAATAGGGCTGTATATTGAAGGGGTCTGAAGTAGGAGCTTCAACCCGGGACTTCTTACATGGGGGTATAGGATCCTTAGAGCCTGAGGGAGTTGACCCGTCGGGGGTAAAAGAGAGAAAGTGTTCAGGGTTTTTGGTGTAGAAATCTGCCAATGATGACATCCTTGACATGACTCTGTCTATGTCATTGTTTGTTTGTTTGTTTGTTTATTTATTTCTATAGCGCTCCGGACCCTAAATATTTTACTAGACCATTCTCTTGAACTGGGAATGATTCTTTCTTGGAGGTCTTTCCCTTTTTTATCTTGACTAGACCTACTGGTTTGAACAGGGGTCTTTGGTATAACAGAAGACAGAGACTTGTCCATCTGTTTATGTGGGGTAGAATGTTTCTGAGGTGTGGAAGGAGGCAAAGACTGCTTCCTCTGTTGTTTTTCCCCTTCCCGTGGGTGGAAGAGTGTTTACCCTGTTTCGCCCCTCCGCAGCCTTTTGACACCTGGCGCTGAGGTTCGGGGGTAGTGTCCCTATCTCTGGAGTGTGGAGGTTGGGACTCGGGAACAGCCGCTGCGTTGCTGTTGACTACCTTCCGAGGTCGGGGACTTGCGCTTGGCTGTCAATCGACGCCACATTGCCCTCGCCGTCCGAAAGCACGGCGTCGCTGCCATCGCTGAAGGTGCCCTCCGCTGCCATGGCCTCTTGACGCCTGGTGTGGTGGGCCCAACGCTTGATCGAACTGTCCTTGAGTGTTTTCGGTTTGAACCTACTACACGCTCTGCAGTTAGCCGCGGGGTGGTCCCTCGGTAAGCAGAGATTGCACGTGGCATGCCTGTTAACCCAAGGGTACTTGCGGTTGCACTTGGGGCAAAATTGGAAAGGGGTACCCTCCATACGCACCTTGTGGCAGCAGGCTAATAATTGTAGGAATATATAAGAATGTACCTATATACCAAAGAGTGTAGAGTATGTCCACCCCCCACTCTCCCTACTTGCAGGGCTGAGGCCGGAGGCCTTCCTAGGCCTGGGCCGAGGCCAGAGGCCTTCCGAGGCCCAAATCTGTCGTGCAGCTCTCGACGGTCGATTCTTTCTCCGTGCCGGCGTCGAGTGTGGATGTTCAGTGACTCGACGTTGAGGTGGAGAAATGGGCAAATATAACAATATTTTAGCAAAAGTATGGCTAAGGCCAGGGAACTCCGTGGAATGCTTCTGACCAGTATGGCGGAAAAAAACAATCTGAGGGTCCTAGACGCGTGAGGGATCATGGGTACAGTGGACGTCACACTAGGGATAGTATTACTGGCATGCCCTGTGTCGACGCCCATTTTTGAGTTTTGAAAAACAAACTGTAATACTCTGCAGCTTCCACTAGATGTCAGCCTATGCACAGCATGTGATCTAAGCAGATTCAACAAGCCTCAGAAATCTATATATATTTCCAATGACCAAGAAACCATTCACTGATTCCTGCAGGGGGGATTTGCACTCCTCACAAAATGCACACCAGCTTGTGATTCCGCCGTAATACAGAAACCAATCCAACAGCCATCAGCTCTCCATAATATTCAGTTTTATTTTTGGCAAAAGTTAAAAAAGTAAAACATAACACAGAGCGACGGGTTTCGCGGCGTCCTCGCCGCTTGTTCACACACAAAATAGAACACACCCAGTGACACTTTTAATATCTAACAAGTAGATTTTGTTTGTCCTTTCTCGTTTTCCATGTTTCACAAAAAATAGTTGAAACTCTATGGTGTTATACGGTGGTGGCCATCTTGTAACAGGTCATTAGAGCTCCTAACCTCACCTCTAGCCAATGCCTGGCCTGCAATGCAGCTTTCCTGAATGCGCCATTTATTTAATTGTTTCTTGCACCGTTAAGTATAGGCGCAACAAGCAATCTGATCATTTTCATCATGTCGGTTGTCGATAAACTTAATAAATAGATACCCATGTTTACAGGGAAGCACTTTGGAAAACTCATTTCTAAACAATGGACTTTCTCTTTGAGTGTTTGCAAAGTCTGGTGAAATAAATGTTACTTCACAGGGGTCCTCTTAGGTGGGCTTCATGTACTTGCTTCAATTGCTTCACACTAGCCAGGATTTGGCACACACACTGCATTATTGGTGGTCTGGGATGACTTCCTTCAGGCTGCTGATTTGGGGGTGATGTCCCTGTTAATAATGCTCGACTTGTCCGTGGCATATCATTCTGGAAAGCCTAAAGAGGTTTGGATTTGGAAAAGTCTCTGGACATGCCATGAAATGGTTTTGCTCATTTCTATCTGAGCACCGGCAGCAGGTGAGATTGGGGAGTTTCCTGTCAGACTCTCTTCACCAAGAGTGGGGGGCCTCAGGGATCGTCTCTCTCACCTTTTCTGCTTGATCTATACTTGCAACCAGTAATGGGTATAATGAGGAGTCATGGGGTTGGGTTTCAATCGTATGTGGATGACACCCAGATCTTCCTGAAGTTGTGTGACTTCAGAGACTCATTCCTCAAAGTCGGCACTGCCAGGAGGGTGTGGGAGATTGTATGGTATCAAACTGGCTTCAACTCAACCTCAGTAAAATGGAAGTGGCACTGTTAGGCCCGAAACATCTTTTGTCAGACATTGAGAAGCGCCCACCCACACCTTGCTTTCTAGGCTCTAATCTGAATTCACTGTTGTGCCCCCATTTAAGGCCATTCTCCCTCTATCCTGGTGTGCCAACGCTAGGTCTTCTGTATTTGCTGCTTTAGCCCCATTTTAGGCCATTCTCCCTCTATTCAGGTGTCCCAAAGCTAGATGTTACTACATTTAGGTGAATTGTGCTAGTTAGCCATATCTCGCACTTAGGTGAATTGTGTTCTAGCCCTGATTGAACTTAGACCAACTGTGTTGCTTGATCATATCTCACACTTAGGCAGTCTGTGTGAGATGTGGCTAAGTACTACAGTGGCCTTAAACAGAGATGCCCCCTCGCCGCACCCACCTAAAAAGGGACTACTAAGAAACAGGAGAAGTTGGTAGGCCCAATACGATCAGGCCAGGCAAAGAGGCTAGGGATGCCCCCAGTAAGGGCCAATAAGTGAAGAAGAGTATTGCAGCAGACCCTCCCCAATAGATAATAGACAACACCCATAGGGTATCGAGGAAGATGACTAACTGTTCCCTGTGGTTTACCCTTAAGGCAGTGAACACATCACCTAGCTTGAAATAGGGCTGGTAATAAAAAATCAGACAGCTCAACAAATTACGGAGAAGCATGGGAATCATGACCGCTGAGGGGACAATTAAGGTAAAACCCAGAAAGGGCAGCTAGGGGGGAGACAACGATCATGAATGCCACAGGTAACACAGTTAGATGAATTTCATGAGTAGGAAATGTGATACACTTAGACAGAATTCGGGGGTGGGAATTGTGATGCAATTGAATGGATTACGGGTGTAGGAAATGTGATGCACTTAGATGTATTTTCAGGGCGGGGGTGTGACACACTCCGATTGATTCTTGGGGTGGGAGGTGTGACGCATTTGGATGGATTTCAGGGTGGGAGATGTGGTGCAATTGGATGGATTTTCGGGAGGGAGACACACTTGAATTGATGCCTGGGGTGGGGGGAGTGGTGCACTTGGGTGTATTTTCAGGAGGGGCAGGTGTGGCACACTTGGATGGATTCCTAGGGTCGGAGATGTGGTGCGCTTGGGTGGATTTCAAGAATGGGAGGTGTGGACTTTCACCAACAATCCGTAGTAATAAATTCACTCATGCATACACCTCTCAAACTCTGGAACTAACAAACCAGACATCTACAGCACCACAATCTGCACGTACTTCACAACACCACAACAACAAAACAAACCACACAAATTCTCGCACAACAGCACATGTTGGCCAAGTTACGAAAATCACATTTTTGCTCAGTGAACAGTGTGTCCAAACTGAAGTGGCAACAGCACATCACAGCTCTCTTGCTCTTTTTCCCGCTCAACCCTACTAACCATCCATCCTCCCTACCTGCATTGCTGATGCGCCTGAGCGCCTGCAGACCACACAAGTGGCATTGGTGCGCTATATCTTTTGATCTACTATTTCAAGCATCTTAGTCAGATGACATGCCATCTTGGTAACGTATGTGCTAGGTTGCCGTCCAACAACCCTATCAATCAAGAGTACGCCTGCCCATGTTCTAGCGACAGTAAGGAGTGACAATGTATGCCCCACGCCCACAGGTGGATGGAGTCATGGAGAGGTGAGTCTACAGTAATACTAAATTCTGACAGCTCAAAAGCAGGCATGTCACATGCAGAGTTCAAATAGGTGGCAGGCAAAACACATGCAAATACCAAAAACGCATTAAGTACTATAGCAGTTAAGCCAGAAATTAAAGGTTTGATCATCCCTTCATATAGTGAGTTCCCTTGCGTTTACAATGGAGAAAAATACAGCAAATGTCACGTTTCCCAATTATGTGATGCCGTAGCCATCAAGATTAGAGTGATGGCAACACAAGCATTGCATGTGTTCCTTTTGAGCGGTGAACCTCTGTTGAGGGAAATGCGAATAGATTCTTCCTTCCTGTAAATGTGCATTGCATTGACTGCCTCTGGGGTTAAGGATTTCAGCCAACACAAATATGAGTCGATTGACTGTAATGCGCCTTTTATAACAATTCACAAAAGCATTTCGTCTCAATGTTGTCTTTCTTCATATCTCAGGCAAGTGAAGCCTGGTTACACTGAGCACATTGTCAAAGGCTGCCAGGAACTCCTGAAATCACTATATTGCTATTTTTAATCTTTGCTTCTCGCCTTTTTCTTTAGCTGCAGTTTATTTTTTGCAAAGGAGGCACACATCTAAAAGACAACCTTTAAACAGATACATCTTTGCTTTATAAACGTCTTCCTAACAGAATGTTTACTGGACACTGCCTACAAGCCGCCCAACATCCAACTCTGGGCAAGTATATCAAAGGTAAACATTTAACAGTGAAGAGCAGGAGAATGTTTAATCCAATACAAAAAAAAATAATACTTCCCCAGGGCTCAAGTCGAGGGTAGACGTGGGGGGACAGAGTCCCCCCTACTTTTTTCAGAGGGTGGACTCAGTCCCCCCCCAGCTAAAATGATTAACATTGTACGTCCTCTTTGAATTTATGCATTAAAGCCAACCACAGGGATTGAACCACAGTAGTCAGGGTTGTAGGCCAGACACTTCACCATTGCACTATTTAACCTGATGAAAAATAGCAAACAACTTAAGGTAAAATGTTCCATTTCAGTACTGCATGTCCCAGGGGAAACATGTGTATCGGTTCTTGGAGTTTAAAACATGCACACCTTTTTTTAACGTTTTCAAAAACACTATTGAAAGAAAATATCTTTTCTTGGTTTTTTGTGTGTGTTAATTTTATGAACGACAAATGCCATTCGTCCTGTGCAATGTGGGTGATTATGCAAAGCCAATTTAATGAAATGTGCATGTTTCTCCATGGTAGGCTAATTTCTGGCGACGTCACACCACATTGCATTTGTTGATTTTATGAAAGACAAATGCCATTCGGCCTGTGCAATTTGGGTGATTATGCAAAGCCAATTTAATGAAATGTGCATGTTTCACCATGGTAGGCTAATTTCCGGCGACGTCACATCCCATTGCATTTGCTGATGACTCCCCTCACTTTAATGTTTAGGACTTGACCCCTGTACTTGCCCATTAATGATTTATATTTAACCTGACACACATTATTCTATGTTTAGACTCTCACTGCACTGAAACTGCATTGCTTCTCTCCCGCAGCTTCTGAGAAGGTCCTTCTGCAGAGATTCTTCAATGACACACGCCCCTAGTTAGCACGCAACACCTCTTTCCCAATACGTTCCCATCGTTATGTGCCCTCTCCCCGCTCCCCATCAGCATCTCTCTGATTCCCCACATCGCATTCTGCATCAAAGGATCTGTTACACAGAAACCCTACATCAGCAGGTCTCGCCTCACTCGCTTAGTTGCCATTGCATCAACATTTTCCTCTACCCTGCCCACCAGAATCATTAATGAACTGGCAACTGCTCTATCTCACTAAAGAGCCACCCACCGCATCACCAAGTATTTGCCAGTCTTAACCGTTGACCCTGATTGGAATGGCTTATCCTCTCCACTTCCATTGCGGAGACCCACCCTGTTTGATCTTTCCCACAGTCATGCCTGCTGTCTGTAATAAGATTTATCCATGGAATATATGTATTGCTTCCCTGGCTTACATTCCTATGAAGATATCTAATTCCACACCTCCCACAGCTCAACTGCAGTAACCCCACCCCACATGCTGTGACAAGAAACAGGCTATTTTAATCTGAGTATTTTGTTTTATTTACAATAATAAATCCAGGAATTAAAGGTGGTCCCCTAAATTACAACACTGGAAATCTCTCCCTCTATTCTCAAGAAATCAAGTTCCTCACAACACCACTGTTCAATATGTTCAATAATGAATAGATCTCAATTATTTTATTGACCATGTCAGACACCAATCAAAAGACTTGTTATTTCACATTTCAATTTGAGATGTATAAGCCCACCAGAAATCCCAAAATTCAGGAGAAATCTACCTAGGCGCTCAATATTGATTATAAATTTAAAAGAAACATACTCCTTTCACTGCAATCTCCTTGTTAATGATAGAGCTTTAAAGCAGGGTCCAACAAAATATGTTTAATTGCAATCCCGTCACACCGGACGAGGTCACCAGACAAGTCTGATGATCTATGATGGCTTCATCTAAACAGGTGAACCAGTGCCCCTCCAAAATCATCAAAGACAATATCGACTCCCTTGCCCCTGTCTTGGTTGATCTCTGCAATCTCTCCTTTTACTCTGGAGCTTCCCAACTGCCCTGAAAGACTCCCTTGTGCACCCTCGGCTCAAAAAACCCTCTGCCGACCCCTCCATTCTGGCAAACTACCGCCCTATCTCCATCACTCCTTTCTTGGGCAAACTCCTGGAGAAAAGGCCCATCTCTCAGCTGACCCTCCACATGAATCTATTGGTTCCTTCCACAACCATCAATATGGCTTTAGAGCATCCAGAGGCATGGAAACTGCTCTTCTGAAAACCAGTGAAGACCTGCTCTCAAAACGTTGATACTAACACCCCCTCTATCCTCATTCTCCTTGACCTCTCCTCTGCCTTCGACGCGGTTAACCACAACATCCTGATTGCACATCTCTGTGACATCCTGGGAATCACACGTCAGGCTCTGACATGGTTAACCTCCTTCCTCTTTGACCGCCCATCCCAGGTGGAACTCAGAGCCTTTCACTCGACTATCGCTCTCTCAACCTGTGGCGTTCCCCAGGGATCTAAACTATCCCCCTGGTTCCTCAACATCTATATGGCTGCCCTAGCACGCCTGATTGCCACTTTCACCTCTAACTTCCAGTCCTAAGCGGATGACAGTCAACTATCTTTCAGGCTACCCTCAGCCACATCCTCCTCCTCACTCATATCTGATTGTCTATCCGCTATTCATTCTTGGTGTGCTGCAAATTACCTCTGCCTCAATACCCCTAAGACTGAGATCGTTCGCATTGGGACCCCTGCTCCTTCCTGCTTTTGTACTTTCGCTCAGACCGCTCTCCGTTGGCCCTGCGCCCGCACCCACATGCAAAGCAAGAAACCGTGGGGTCATTTTCGACTCCACTCCCTCCTTCTCCTCTCACATTTCATACATCTCTAAAAAGTATAACTATCAGCTACATCTCCTCAGTGGTACTCTACCTTTTCTCACGTTTCCCCAGAGGCCCACTGTCTCCAGAGCCCTGGTTCCTCCCAGGCTGGACTATTGTAACAGACTCTTCCTGAACCTCCCTTCTTCTGCTCTGCACCCTCTGCAACTCATCCAGAACAGAACCACAAGATTTATCCTTGGCCTCAAGCCCAGGGGCCGCATCTCTCTGGCACTGAAATCCCTTCACTGGCTCCCTGTGGCAGCAAAGATCAAATTGAGGACCCTTTGCATTGTTCACAAGGCTTTCTGGGGCCTGGGATCCACCTACCTGCAATGCTCCCTACCTAAATACTGTCCCTCACGAGCCCTCCGATCATCTACCTCCAACCTTCTGCAAGTGAGCCGGTTCTCCAGGCAGAGATTTGGAGCAAGACCCTCATCCTTGGCAGGTGCCTCCCTCTTGAATAACCTCCCTGCCGCCCTTCATCTTGAGCCAGATCTCCTTAAATTTCCGCAAACTTCTCAAGGCTTTCCTCTTCTTCTCTTCTTTTTCTCTCCCTCTACCCTGTTAACTTAGTTCTCTGCTTTTTCCCTCTCTCCCTCCTCCTCCGTACAGCATGCTAAAAGGCCGCTCGGTGTACCTCAAAGTCTCACTGGTCCCCGGTACCCGCGCCTGTCCTCCCTCACACTTGCCTCAGGGCCCTACACCATACCCCACTCAATACACTTGAGAAACCCAAAAGAGTGTCTCTCTCTGCACTAGTCCCAGTCTCAGCTGACTGGGTGCACTTGATCCTCCCCCTCCCTGTGACCCTCTGTGCACTTGCTTGATCCGTACGCACTGCGCCAAAGATCGTATGTCTGTTCTCCCTTGTATTCACCGCTTATTGCAGAATCGCCATCAGGACTATTTGCTGTTCCCCAATCTTAAATGTACTTTATACGCACTTACTCTGCCTGGGCATACTATCATCATCTCAGAATTTCAAGGGCTCTAAGCAACTGTTTGTTTTTTCCCCATGCTGCCACCCTCCCTGAGCTCTTTGAAACACTGGTCTGAGTATAGGCGCTATATAAATAAACAATTCCATACCATCTGGGATTAATTCTTGGAGAAAGGATCAAAATAATCTGATGTCATAGTACGCATTTTTTGTTTGTCTTTCAAGGTCCCTGGACAGGTTGGGACACCAACCGCTGCATGCAGCCCAGCCAGGTGAGTTGTTACTTTCAGTCTGTACCCTTGCTCCCAAACTCCATCTCAGGAAATATGCTTTTGCCATGGAAAAAGCATCTGGATATAGTTCAAAGTGGGAAAAGGACATTTTGCTGAACTTTTCCCATCAATACCCCCAGTTGGAATCTAAATCTGCTACTCTCCTGTTGGGTGGGACTGCTTGCTCATCAGCTTTCCCAAAACTCATCCTTCCTCCTATGTGTTTTGAGTTTAAATGCCCAGAAAACTCCACTCATGCAGCATTATTTGATGTGTCATTTTGGATTGAACGGTAGCTGTTATAGGTTCCCTTTATTTTCTCACACCTATGAAGGCCTTGATCTATCTTCCATGACGTGAAGCTTTAAAAATTATATGAACAGCAGTTGTTTGTTACACCTAGAGGGGTTTCACCATATACATTGGTGACCTTCCAAAGAGGGCATTACAGTAGTTCAATCATGAGCCAATTATGGCTCTAGCAAGCAAAGTACAATGGTATTATAAAAGTAATGGCATATCTATCTAAGTTTCATAAGATGGTAATTGGTGGTATGAATTACTGAGCTGATTTGATGGACCATGGAGAGGTTGGAGTCGACACCATGAGTAAGAGTTTTATCTTATGAAGATTGAGCCCCAAGAAATTGTCTGAAATCCATCTTTCTATAGTGTAAAAAAATACCCCAATTCTTGTAAAGCTAGATGAAAAGTGATATCAAGAGAAGATCGTGAAGAGGTTTTAAGTAAATATTGAATATTAGCATCAATATTAATGTGCTATCTTATGCTGATAATGTGACAATAATATTGTCCAATTCAGAGGAGGGTAGCATACTGTCAAAAAACATATTTGAGGAGGTAGGAAGGCTGTCGGCACATAGGTTTAATTGGGACAAGAAGAAAGTTTTCTCACTTTCATCTAGATGCCGAAGAGGGGATTTCGATAAGTGATCTGAGGATCAGGTTAAATGTTTGGGGATGTATATTGTATGAGACTTAAAAAGAAAATTGTAGATTTCAACGCGACTAAGCTGGGTGAGGTGATTTTAAAAGATGTGAAGAAATGGGAGAGGCTGACTTTAGGTATTTGCAATTAAAATGACTCTTCTATTAAAGATCTTATATGTCATCCAATCTTTTCCACTGCGATGTTCGAAAAAGATGTTATGGAAGTTTGACAGGATTTTTCAGATTTTTTGTGGGGTGAGATAACAAGACCGAAAATACCACGATTTTTATTGATGAGCAGTGTTAAAGATGGAGGGTTTGGATATCCTGGTCTGGTCAATTATTATAAGGGGTTTTTGCTTCAGAAAGTGGTCTACTATTTTGGGAAAGAGATGGACTCTACTCCACTCTGGATCGGGATAGAGTGGGATGAGACTTATCCTATGCGCTGGATAATCTATACTGCATGGGAAAGATGCCAAAAGTGAAAAATAAGTTGCCCACTTTCGATGCCACGAGGAAAGTTCTAACTTCAGGGCTAATTGCTAATAATCAAAACCACCCATGGTTGAATTGCCTTGCACTATTGTGGCATTATCCTGCTCTTCAGATCGATAACAGAATCCTGTATTGGTGGAGCTAGGTTACAAAAGGGGTGTTAAAGATAAGAGATGTTTTGAGAAATTGCTAAATAGTGACTTTTGGAATGCTACGCCAGAATTTTTTTTTAGGAAAGAGAGAACTCAGGCTATATACAGAATTGAAAAATCTCATTGACGGCTAAGGTAGGAATTTGTAGGATTTTTGATTCACCACCCCAAATGGTTTCTACATTTATTGATATGATCCCTATGGAACACTTACATGCGGATACTTTGGATAAATTAAGACAGACTTGGGCAAGTGAGTTGAACTGTGAAAGTTTCAACCAAAGACTGGGATTATTTACTGGCAGGATTTAAAGCCAAATTATATTTAAATCTATGCTCTATTCAACAGAAGATTTTAGGGAAATTATATTGGATATCTGTATGGATGTATGGTTTGGGATTGTTGGAATTTGTTAAGCGCAAAAAACCTGACAGGCAGAATGGTGCTAGTTACAATGAAGTGGGAGGGTAGGAGCGGGAGATGGGGTAGGTGTGGGGCGGGAGGAGGAGAGGAGTTGAACTGGTCAAGGTAGTCCTGGAGCCATTGTCAATTGAAGAGACTAGTTTTTAGTTGTTTCCTTAATGGCCAGTAAGAAGATTCATTGCATAGGTGTAGAGGCAGAGCGTTCCATAGACGGCCGGCAGTGGCTGGGAGCCCCCGGCTTTGGAGCATTTAAAGCATGGAGTTGTCAGTTTGTGGCTGTAGATTGATCTTGTGGGTCTTGAAGAGGTACATTTGCTGATCCTAGACAGGGGATTGATAAAGCTCTAATCATGGCGGTAAACAGGTATTGAAACTAGATAGAAACCCCAAGTGGAAGATTGATTGAAGGAACTACAGGTCCTTGCTAGCTTTGAAAGAGTTACGTTTTTGAAGCTGGACCGGGAAGAACTCTATCTGGAGTTGTGGACGCCTTATAATGGCTTATAAAGTGAGGGACAAATCTTTGTGTTACACTAAGATATTCTATGGTTTGTAGATTAAAAAGGGAAAGGGGGCCCTGTTATGTTGGGTGAGCGATGTATGTTTGTGTATTTGTTTGTAGGGTTTGTTGGTTTTCTTTAGTTTTTGTCATTTTGTTTTGTTGAATACTGCACTGTTTTTCTAAGGGTAGTTATTATGGTTGTTAGTTGAGGAGTTAGAATGTTTGAAAAACTCAAGATATATGTTAAGAAATGTATGGGCATATACTGATGAAAGGAGTTTGTTACTTATTTTGTACATTGTGTCCCAGTTGAAGAATTGTGTTTGATTATTATTCAAAATGCATACATAAAGAATATTAAAAGAAAATAGTAGCAGAAATAGGCATGATCCTTGGGGAACTCCCCATCCCACTATTTCTTCTTGAGATGGAAACGCTCCTATTTTTAACTGCCTTTTGTACATGATGTGAGCCAATTTTGAGCCTCCTCGAGACACGTGCTACTTCTTTGGTATTGTGGTCCAGGGTATCGAAAGCTGCGGGCAAGGTGAGCAGCATAAGGAGACCCCTCATTCTGTTACCAATAATGCTGAGGAGGGAATCTTTAATGTCAATAAGTGCCATCTCAGTGATTCTGCCTGTTCTGAATCCAGACTGGCAGTCCCTGAGCAGGTTCTGTTGTTGAACAAAATTACTTGGACGATTGCTACCTTATCTACCACCTTTAGAAGAAAGGGCACATTGGTAATAGGACAGTAGCATGAACAAGATGTGGGATCAAGGTTTTGTTTCTGTATGAGATGTGTAACTCAGGCCTTTTTGAATGCACTGGGAACTATTGCTTTCTCGAACGAGAAGTTTATGATTGATGACAAGACAAGAGCACACTCCTTTATAAGGGCGAAAGGGCATGGATCATAAGGCAACTACTAGGTTTTAGGATAGATATGACTGAGGAATTCTCTTGGCAGGAGACTTGCATAAAGCTAAAGCTGAGGGTCTGGTGCACAGGACTGAATATTATCTTGTGACATATCTAATGGAGAAAGAGACTCAGAGGCGATTAATGGCTGGGTGAGCTTAGATTGGATGTTGGTAATATTTTCTCCAAAGTAAGCCTGGATGGTATTACACCAGTCTTCTGATGACTCATGTGGGACAACATTACAGGAGGGCGTAGAGAGGGAATATATTATTCAAAATAATATTTTGGTCGTGTTTGTGGCTTAATTTATTTCAGAGGCATAGTATGTGCGCTTGGTGTCCGGTACGACACTTTTATACTTTGCACACTCAGATATATATTTTATAGTGTTGTCAGGATTAGATTTCTTCTCCATGTTCTTTTGGATTTTCTGAGGGATGATTTCAGTGTTCTAAACTGAGCCAAATTGCATTATTCTTTCCAGCATACAGACATTTAGATTGTATGGGAGCCGTGGTATCAATGATGTTGGAAATATCACGATTGTAAGAGATGACAATATGATCTGCGTCATGACTATGCATAAATGTTTAGTTGAAGATGGTAAAATGCATGAGTAGGGACTGATCATTAAGGGACTGTTAGTTCCTGTAATGAATGAGAGTTTTCCCATGTTCAATGTTAGTGGGGGGGATGAGGACCTTGACATATTACATTAAACAGAATGGACGAATGGTTCAACCCCTGTAGGCTAATGAGATTTTGGTAGTTGGTAAGAATGTTCTTGGAGAAGACCCAATCAATAGATTGGCGTTATATGCTGAAGTGGATCACTTTGTTTGTACTTGTATGTTATGAGTTAGGCTGTATTTAAGTAAACTGTAACCCCCAATGAAAGATATTAGTTTGTTTATAGTTAAAGTGTTCCTTCAATTGCATTATGGAATGGTTGCTGTGTTAGAATGTAATAAAGCTTTGAGGATGAGAGATGGAACAGTCGGTGGTTGAGGAACTTCAAGAGAGGATGAACTGAGCCTTGATGGTGATTTTCTATGTAAGGCAGGATGCTTGGTCCCCCCCCCCCAAGTGTGAGACGAAGGTTGTTGGAGGTGGGCCATGAAGGATATCTTGGGAAGGTTGAGAGCAGGCTGCTAGTGGCTGGGATTAGATGCAGAAATAGAAGGGGATGTGCCGTTTGGGGTGAGGCAGACAAGTTAAGAAGAAATTACATACAGTCGCTTAAAACCACTGGAATTAGCAGGAATGCATTGGGAGTTTTTACCAGTTAATATTTTGGGTCCCCTCACCGGAGAGATGGGCAGGAAGAAACATAGTATAGTTCTCATGGATTTATATTCTAAACTAGCTGTCCCCGGCCACGCGTTGCTGTGGCTCAGTCTGGTTAAATGGAAAAGAAAGAAAAGAGAAAGCGCACGTTTGTAATATGTTTAATTTCACAATGCTTGTGGGTAGGTTTTAATGGCTCTGGCAGTTTAATTTTCCCAGCGGCGCAACACATTCCTTTTGTACCTCCATCAAATTTCAGAGCCTTCCAATAAGGACACACTTCAGTCATGGTGCCAATGAGAACATGCCGGCTCAAACTATAATCATCAGCTCGGTTGTACCAGAATGCAAGGCGATTGTAATCGCGTGATTGCTGAGCACAGAGTCGTGTTTGACGTACAATGCTTGTGGGTAGTTTTTCATGGCTCTGGCGGTTCTCCAAGATGAGGCAGTTTAATTTTCCCAAAGGCGCAACATATTACTTTCGTTTCTCCATCAAATTTCAGAGCCTTCCAATAAGGACACACTTCAGTCATTTTGCCGGTGAGGACATGCCGGCTCAAACTATAATCATCAGCTGGGTTGTACCGGAATGCAAGGCGATTGTAATCGCGTGATTGCTGAGCACGGAGTCGTGTTTGATGCTGATCTGCTCAACCTTTCTTGGCCTGTCGCGTTCGAAGCAAATCTGAAGCTGCAGAACGCGATCGCCATACTCGCAACCGTGCATCCTAAAGTCTGGCTGCACGTCGCTCCGCTGCTTCCTCGGCACGTATTTGAGGGAGCGTGTTTTGCCTTTATGTCCAACAGATGGCACTGGTTTGCAGTAAAATTTTTAGTATAGCGTGTATTGCTTTTACGTTCAACAGATGGTGCTGTTTTTCAGAAAAAGCATCTTTTTACCTTTCACAGGTGTGACATCTATATATAGTAGGTATATAAAAACATGCGCCTATATGAATGCCACGCTGTGTCAACATTTCAAAGCAATTGGTGAAGAACTTTCGGAGATTTAAGGTTTTGAACAAACAAACATTTACATTTTTATTTATTTATAGATGGGTGGAAGTAGAAATAGTGTTGGCGGCAGATTCCAAAGCTGTACTGAAGTTCCGTGATGAGGTCTTTCATAGGGAGTGTTTCCCCAAGAAACTTCTCATGGACAACAGTGTTCATCTCACCTCTAGGATTATGGAGACTTTTTTGGAGAATAGGAGAACCTGTGGAGAAACGTGTATGCATATAGGCTAGGTTAGCACCACATTCTACCACAGTGCTGCGGAGAAGGAAACCCTAAACATCTGTGAGACCACCCTGGTTGAGGAGAGCATACTTTGTGGAGTGGGATGAGCAAGATCTAAGGGAAGACGTAGAAGAAAAAGCAAAAAAGATGAAGAAGAAATTTGACAGACTAAAGGGCACGAGGAAGGCCCTGATCTCAGAAGGAGATGAGGTGCAAAAAAGGAGCCCAAGATTAGTGCTTGAGAGATAACGCAAGTATACCAGACGGTGAATAGTTAGGAAGGTCTGGGACGATGCTCTGGTCCTAGAGGACAGGAGGGTGTTGAATAAGGGAAGAGTGGGAAAGTAAGTGAGCAATAGAAGGTAAAGATTGAAGTAAAAAGGGGAAGTGTGCTATATGCTGAAGTTGTATCACTTTGTTTGTTATAACGTACTTGTATGTGATAAGGAGTTAGGTTGTACTTAAGTAAACTGTAATCCCAATGTAAGGTATCAGTTTGTATATAGTTAAAGTGTTCCTTCAATTTCATTATGGAATAATTGCTGTGTTAGAATGTAATCAAGCTGTGATGATGAGAAATGGAACAGGTGGTAGTTTGGGAGCTTCAAAAGAGGATGTCTCCGATGAGGGCCTCATAACTGTGAACCTACTTCTTTGCTCAACTTAATAAATCACAGCGAACTCTTACCCGCCTCATCAGCTTTATAATAATCAACTTTTATTGTGAGTAGCACCTGTAATCATGAATCTGAATCCTAGACTGAGAAAGGACGTTTACATTTAATGGGATGTATGGTCGGAGGGATCTTTGTAATAAAAATTTAAATTGCAGAACTAAAAGATGGGTGTTTGGTTTTATATGTGGTAAAATGATTTTGGATAGCAAGTTAGGGAAATCAATACAACACTGTGGTGGATGATGGTAAACTAGAAACGGGGTTGTCGGATCCAATATACATTTCAAAATGTACATTTCACATTGTGGAAGAGATGGTAAGTTAATAGGGTGAATGTCTTTTAAAGTGCTTCTTAAAATGAGGTATGCACCTCCACCCCTGCTTTGCATCCTATTAGAAGAATAAAACGCATAATTATTTGATGCGGCAGCAGAAGCAGCAGGTAGAGAGAATTCTGTCAGCCAAGTTTCTGTAGTGGCAAAGAAGTTTATGGTCCAAGATAACATCATGAATATCAACTGCGTGCCATGGGAGAGAACGAACATTTAAAAGGGCACATTTTAGTTATGTCTGCATAGAAGCCGAATACTCAGAAGCACAGCCTTGTTTAGAAGGACGGCATATCTTTGGGGGTAGAGGGGGGGAATGTTTATGCCAAGGGGAGAGGGGAAGGGCTATTATCTATTTGATTGGAATGTCATGAACCAGTAGGATCGGGAAGGGTCGGCAGCAAATGTAATTTGGCAACAAAAGATTGCCTGGTTGCGTTGTCTTGGGTATGGGTTGTAATCGTGGGAACGACTTTTCATTCTGGTAGCTGTAAGGTACCAGGTTTCAGTACTGTGTCAGGCTGGATGGGGCGTAAGATGTTTAGGTGAGTTTTGCTGGGTACGGTCAGGTTGGTCGGGATACTGAGTGTCCCAAGGTTATTGTTGGAACAGCATTAACAATCCCGTGGACCTCGTTTATTTAGCATAGTGCCCTCTAAATCATGTTGACATTGAGCCGGGCATTTCTTTAATGCAAATTGGGGGCAGCTCCCTGTGTGCTGGACCCTCTCTATAACCATAGTTGCAAGAGGGGAAAAGGGTCAGCGAAATGTAGGCTGAAATTAAACTAACAACCACGCTTGTCAGAGATTAAACCACTAAGGTCTGGGAGAAGAAGGCAGCATGGTGAGCACGCCACCTGCAGGCTGCAGCCCCGGCAGAACAGACAGGCTTTGCGTTGCTAAAGAACTCTTTGCATCATTACATTCTGGTAAGATATGGATCAATAGAATGTCTGTGAAGGGTATGCAAAATAACTGAAATGAACGTTAAAATCCATCTTAATTAACGATTGGAGAAGAATAACCACATTAATGGACTTCAGTGGTCTTTCTGTCTTCGTTTTAAGACAGAGATTGAAATATTATCCATATGGGATCAAATTCTATTGAGGGCGGATGATGACAATGGGCCTCATTACGAGTTTGGAGGTAGACATGGTGCTATTAGCGCCATGGCTGCCTCCAAACTCGGGTCCGGGTTCCTTGAATGAGGAATTACCGGGTCATTCCAACCTTGGAGGACCCGGTAATTCCTCATTCAAAAAACCCATCCCCATTCCCAATCGAGCCCCCATAGGGCTCAATGGGAATGGGGAGGGAGCTAATAATGGGCCCGTTAATAACGGGACCCGCAAAGGACGTCTGGTCTGACCAGATGTTCTGAGCGGGTCCGGCAAGGGAACCTCGTAATAGGGCGGAATGGGTTTACCGGCACGGCACCATTACTGGTGCCGTTAAACCTATTCCGCCCACCTCGTAATGAAGCCCAATGGCTTAACCATGCCTGTCCACTTTAATTTGACTGCTGTCTTTGACACAACAGCTCATGCTTTTCTGTTGGCATGACAGTGACGATCTGCCTAAATCTAGCAAATCTTAAGGCCTTGACCTTTTTACACTTCACACTAATAACACAAAGAGATTTCCTTAAACAAAGAAAGTCTATTACCCTCACAAATTGTAAAAAGACCCTCCCACATAGAATTATTGGGAAATCACTTTGATTAATGTGCATGTGGTGAGGACAGATTTTATTCTTTTTGGTTTTTGGTAATGAGTATTAGAGAGTGGTAGAGAGTGAATTATTGTATATTATTAAATATTGTACTATTTTGATATTTTTTGTGAGGTTCCAAACCCACCGTGGTGTCAGGTCCTTAGCTTTGATCTTAAGCAGAATTAATTAGGTAGTGATATAATGTGGAAAACAGAATCAAACAGAGACACACAAACTTAAGTGCAGTTAGTGAAATCCACTGGCTTTTGTGAAAATCACAACTCAACAAACTTAAACATAGTGGCAGGTCATTTGGGACACTAGAAGCCAACAATGGAATGGCCTACTCCCCCACTTGAAAGACCTATTAAGCTACAAGCGATTCAAGAAATTGCTGAAATTGTTACTCCCTGAATACATCCATGACCAATAAGCCCTTTCTAGTCACCCTAACTGTAGCCCCCTCCCTTAGACTCATTTACCTTATCTGCACTTCATGCTTATCTTCCCTCTAACCTCACAGTTCATCAGCCACTGCCGTGTATCTAACTTTTGACTTCAAATGTGCCTCTCTTGACAATGAAGAAGGTTATCTGACTTGTTCATCCTACCCGCTTTTGTGAAATATCGAAATGTCTACTTACTATAGATTTGTTGCAACCAGTGTATGTCTGATAGCCTCGGCCTTGCAGCCTTTTTAGTTTGGGCTATTAGGTGTTGCTTGTGACATCTATAAGCCAAAACTATTGCATTAGAGTACAGCTAGGGAGAAATGGCATATGAGGAGGAACACACATCTTCTAGGTGTTGATTGGTTATTTGCCCTCCCATTGACTGCACCAGGCCAAACTAATCCCTATGGTCATTTCCACCCAATTCCTACCCTTCAATGCCCAAAACACCTCCTCATAGGAACTATTTGAGCTCGCTTTAATGAAGCCTTACCATCAAACATTGCACTTGGAGTGTCTGCCGGTGTTTTTTCAAAGCAGTCTGCTGA
Source organism: Ambystoma mexicanum (assembly GCF_040938575.1). Lineage (NCBI taxonomy): Eukaryota > Metazoa > Chordata > Amphibia > Caudata > Ambystomatidae > Ambystoma > Ambystoma mexicanum. Next base: position 1,361,164,001 of record NC_090929.1, read on the forward strand.
GAACTAATTTCTTAATTGGAGTTGTAAACCTGCTTCTTGTGTAATAAAAAATTCAATTAGGTCTGTCTTCAGCCACTTTATGTATAAGCTCTACGCCTGACCTTCATTAAAGTCCTGCTAAAAACAAGCATTAGCAAAGCCAACCATTTTGGCTTGTGTACAAGTATTCGGCACTTGCCAGGCTCTATTAGATGCACAGGTACTCGTACACTTGCCAGGCTCTATTAGATGCACAGGTACTCGTACCATTTTGCACCTGCTACCATCAATGGCCAGTTAATACCACTATGGCTGTGCTTGGCAAGTGCCTTTCCCAAGCCTACACAAACGCTCAAACTGTTGACATTGCCAATGCTTGGTTTCTTCGGATCTCTGCTTCCCCCATCTGATAATCATGGCTAATCTTTTTTGGACTCTTTTTGCCTACCCTGCCGTTTTCTTTACCTTCTTAAGCTGCCTTTTCTTTAAAATTTGGAACACATGAATTAAGCTCATGTGACCTCTGGACGGCCCACCTGCTAAAGTCTTCTAATACTTTCCCACTTTTTTTGTTTGCAACACCCCTTTCTTTTCATTGTTAACTCTTAGGTCCTAAGGCATCCCTCACCCAGGTATCTGAAGTGAAGGACATGCAAAGGCAATTCCTATTTGATCCTGTTAGGGCCTTGAAAGGGCTACACCCCCTACTCCACACCACACAGGTAGACCAGAATAATGTGCATTACACCTCAATCACCAGTTCCAGCATCAACCCTCAGATCATCATCAACGTCCCACTCATCACCAACCACACGCCTGCCCCAAAGCACACACATAACCTCAAGCTGATCAATGCTCACTCTGCAGCACTATATTTATGTAGCAGACACTGCTGACCTCATGACCACTCACAACCAAGATGCCCTTTATTACAGAAACATGTTTCACCTCACCTCCACATGCATTCTGTAGGTTGTTGACCATCACTGATGTTTGTTGTGTCAGGTTCTGACTCCATGTCGGAGCTCCCTGGTGAGGAAGCCGGTGTAATGTCTCTAGAGGTATTCTTTGGTTGGTCTTTAAATTTCTCTTGGTAAGTTTACTTGCAATCTTCTGTGTAATCTTAGTCGTCTCAGAAAAACGTCCTTGATTTCCTTAGTTTAACTTCGTCATTATAATCTTTCAAAATCTCATACATTGTATGATAGTTCTTCTGTTGAGTTGTTTCAAGAGCTTTCATTTCCAAAAGTTCCTGTTTGACAAATTCAAATTGCTCCTGCACCCTTGTATGTTCCCTTACAGCCTGTTCCACCAGTAGTTCCATCATTACTTTGGAGCTGGTGTTGAGGTTCATCTCCCATTTCTCTGCCAAATCTCTGTCCTCTTCATTGGTGAATTTTGGGAAAATCAATACCCACAAACCTCTGGGGATCTTGTTCTGTAAGTAGTTTTGCATGGTCACTTTCTCCTAGTATTTATTAATGTCTTTTTTTGGACAGTCCAATATGCTTGATATGTTTTCTTTAGATGCATCTAGTTCCGGCGCTGCAGCCTCGTTGTATTTTTGCTCCTTGCACATGCCATTGCCTAGCAATGCCAGTTCCTTGCGACTAAACACTCAAGGGCCTTGTGCGTGATTAATGGAGGGCAAGAAGTCCACACATTAGTTACCAGAATACATTACTCGCACGAGGAATAAGAATGCACTGGGCGATTTACTTAGCAATAGCCAAATTATGCACCAACATATAATTTTAATGGCTTTTTACACCAGACTATCATAAACAAAGGCTTTAGAAGTTGATCTGCCAGGCGACTCCTATCAATCCTTAATTTCCACTTAAATTCGTTTTAGAGTAGAAACCATTTATATTAGGTGTCGCAGTTCACCGGAGTGTGACGGTAATAAGCCTAAACCGTCATTGTGTGCTTAGCATTAGAGAAAAAATTCCAGGACTCTGCACCATTAGATGTTGATTGTATTTTATAATGGTTGTCCTTCAACCACAAGAAACAAAATGTGTAAACATTGCCCTTTGCTCGATTAGACGTGTTTCGGCTCGGCTGAGCCTTTATCAAATCAAGGCTGTAAATACATACAAAATCATTTTGAATTTTGAATTATTTTTTCAAAACCATATTTGATAAGACCACATTTGATCAGATACCCAACAATTCAATTAAAAGAAAAATCCATATGTAAAACATGCATCAATATTTCCCAAATGCAAAACATAAATTATAATTTAAGATTTGAATGACAGAGATTCAGGGTTGGTAATGGGGAAGATTGCAAATCTTAAATTGCAATTTATGTTTTGCATTTGGGAAATATTGATGCATGTTCTACATATGGATTTTTCTTTTAATTGCTTTTTAAACCAGCTCTTTCTATGTAATGCACTTCTGCAGCACAATGTGTTTTTCTAATGGGGGCAACAACTACAATTATGGCGAGTATATGTTAGGCCTTATACCTTTGTGGTTCTTTCAGGTTTTTGGGTATTTGACCCTATATACAGCTCTTAAGCAACCCGCATTGACCGCTTTCAACAGTTTGCATACGAGGTGAGTGTTAAGTCCAGGATGTTTTTTCAATGCCCTTAACTAAGGGCACAGCTGACTATTACTGTTTAATATTATGATCTACTAATACCTTTACAGCGACACATGTTGCTTACCATTCTCACGTGTTTTTCTACTTCATCCCATATAATTCCTTCCTTTGTCCATTCCCTCTCCAATCCTCTCACTTCCAAGTACAACCTGTTCATGATATAATTGAATGCGTTACGTATACATTTGGGTTCTTTTCTTCACTTTTTCTATTAACGTGATTTATTTTGCACAATTTGTATTAATTTACAATTACACACGTGGCATTTGATGTGTATTTTGGATGCACGTTGGAATGCCAATGTAATTATTTGTTCTGTTACCACAACGTGCTAACAATTTCTAGTGCCCTGTTTTGAAAAAGACCTTTTTAGGGTCGAAACACGTGTCCTACTTTGACGAATAAAAGCAACTTTCTATACATACAACGTGAGTTGTTTTTGTTTATAATAGATTTAAAGCAATCAGCCTCATCACTTTTGCGACGTGACCAGTGCCATACAGTGTACCGAGCTTAATAAAGTTGTACGGTGGTAAGGTTCTGGGCAAGCCTCCATTGTACCGGGGGCTCCTTATGATCACATCCCAAACATTAGATTCAGATTTATCATAGACTTACTCTTGACCAATTGATTGGCGCAGAGAGAGCGCAATTACCCAACTCTGTTACCTCTAATAGCAAATTGCTTTTGACAGGGCAATCCCACATTCACACGTCTCTGGGGAGTTGGTGGCCATTTTAATCGATTCCTAATTTTGTTTGTTCTGAACTGTGTGCCGTTTCACAAAAGTGTAGCTTTAATGGTGACAGGCCCTTTGCCCTGATTCGAGCAGTTTCTTCTGTTTTGTTTCCACCAAATGATATCACTCCATAATGACTGTCAGGTAAAGATGGGAATAAAGGGTTTTCCGATATTAATAAGGGATTCTGTTCTTCATTTTTAACTCACGACAAAAAACTGATGTCAGCAAGCTGCTTATATATGCATGAAATGAACTCCTTTGTAGCATACTGTATGAGAGCAGCTAGGGACACAGAGGTGTTCTATAGTGACACTGAAATAAAATAGGTCATGTACTGTAGATTATGAGCTTGTTCTGAGTAGACAAAGGAAACAACTAAATGATAGTGGACTTCTTCCATGCATCAGTTACCCTCTTTTACTCTTGCACTGCTCTGCGATCTCTGCTGTGCCAACCCTGCATCCCAAATTAATTTAAGTTCTGAAATGGTGGAGCTAGTAGGCAAAGCTACTTTGTGTTTAAATGTTTCATGCACGTCCTTGAACATTCAAGCTTATTGTGTAGAAGGTGGTTGTGCCCAATGTGTTAAGTCGAATCAGAGACGTCTGGATAATTTCCACTTCCTTTCTGCTTACTGATAGGATACTGGAAGTGGCCATCTGCTGATGGGCAGGTGGGTACACTTGAAGAGGCTTCATTATCATCCAGCAGGGCCCCTCTTCATGCTTGGAAAATGTCCTTTTAAATAAAATACTCATGTTGTGTTAGTTTAAACTGGGGTAGGACCCTGGACCGCAGCCTTTCCGTGACTATTAATAGTAATCTTAGCTGTTTCTCCATTGTGCAGTTAGGAGTTTGATAGGAAGAAAAATGAGACAGTAAAATCATTGCAGTTGGGAGATCTTCATAAACATTTGTCACCCTTACAACACAAAGAACTACTGCAGTTTGCTTTTACTAACCACATCAACCTGCATATGAAGTTAAACTTTTATTCTGGATGACTGAACCTGACTTCTCAATGTATTTATAATCATGGCCCCAAATGTCCCAACATAGCCCATCACAGCCAACACGAGAAACCCTAATAGTTGAGTCGGCCTGTGCTATCTTCTCTCACTGCCACTTTGCCCTTCCTTCTGCTTCCCATTCGTCTTGCTTCTCACGCCTCACAACTGCTGCGGCTTCTGCCAACACAGTTGCACTTCAACCCCCTTTTAAATGAAACAAGCAAAACCAATGTCCTAACTCTTGAAGTGGCCTTTCTTCCGCTGGGATCAGAATGACATGTACAGGATAACCTTTAAAATGTCTACTATGAGTATATTTCATGTCAGTAGTTTTTTTTGTTTACTTATTTCCTCCCATATTTATAGAAGCTGGACTACGAGCCTGCCAAAGTTACACGTTCTTTTGATTAAGCTGCCCTCAATAATTTGAGGATAGCTCAGGGGCAATGTGCTCGCCTTGGAACCAAGACGTGGTGGTACAACACAGGTTCGATTCCTGGTCCGCCTTTAGACACCTCTGGTTATTAAGCACGTCATAAATAACCAATTATAATTTGTGATAGCTCTGGTCAGATAACTTATGTAGAATGTTGAAAGCCCACCTCAAATACAGGCATAGGGGCCTGTAAACCTATCAGAATCGGTAATGACAGCAACACTCGCAGGAACACAGGTTGAAAAAACAAGGCAGTTGAGGGAACAATTCAGAAGCCAGTGGTATATACGCAGCTAGTGGGGTCTGTAACAGTGCATGGCTTGTTTCAAACTGTATGTACATGGACGAAGTGCAAGATTAGGGCAACAAAAAAAGAGGGGAACCGGCCCAAAATGTCACTGTCACAATTGCGACAGCCGAAATGCCAGACTTTTTTTTTTAAACACCACCTTTACACCACATATATATGTGGGGGGTAAGGGATATTATATTAATATGGTGGGCTCCGGGGGTCTCCCGTCGCATATCTATGTAGTGTAAAGGGGGTTTAAGGAAAAAAAAAGAAGAAATAAAAGTTGGCTTTTTTGGCCGTCGCAATTGTGTGTGGGCGCAGTGATCGCATAGACCCAAAAAGAGGGACACGTATGCACATGACTTTCTGATTGGTGATTCAGATTGCGTCCTCTACCCGTACGGTCTCCCAATTGACCTCTGGACGACAATTTTGAAGCGTAATTAAGCAGTCCCTTGTTTTGAGACACTGGAAAGCCAGGCGCATACGGGAATACATCAATACCAAAATGATATCTTATAAACTGTTTTTTTTTTAAATCATGAGATTCATGAAGTAAAATATGCCCACAAGATAACCCACCCTGGGCAATTGATAGGCTTGCATCAACAAAGAATATTTCAAACATATTGGTATGCATTTCCACTCCAGCTCCTGACATCTTGCCGGGCTTTTTTATGGAACAATATCGTCTGTGCTTATCCCTCAAGCAAGTACCTCGTCTCCATTGTGTTTTGGTCATTTCAGTCATTTCAGTGTAGTATCCTTTGCTCAGATTATTTGATGCAATGCACCTGGACCTGAGACAACTTCACACATTAAACACCACCGCTTTAGACGGGAACTGAGAAGGAGGCACTGACTATTTTATGTATACTTACATTTATAAAGCGCGCACAAACCCTGCGGCACCAGGGCGCTGTTACAACCAGTTACAGACACATGAATGTCAAGAATGGGACGGCAGAGGAGCCTGCTCTGGGTGGCTCTAATAGGACTCTTACAGGCTTTCCACTGGAATTTCCCAGTGGTTAGATTGCCACTATGGGCACGTGTAGCTTCTACGAACAGATTGAAGATTGTACATGGACATGCGAGGAAAGGTTCACACTGCCAAACAAAAGCAGTTGGAATTCGGCGAATACAGCAACAGGAAACAGGTGCAGATAAGATGCCAAGACTGAAATCCTAAATGAAAAGCAGGCCTGTGATTTTACAATCCTGCATCACGAAACTGGCAGACGAGGGGGACATGGACTTGGCAGACTAGCAGGCAATGAGAGTGCTTCACTCAGCAAGTGAAAGAACAGCATCCCCGCAGGTACTGTTTATCAGGAAGTGGAGAAGAGACCGGAAACGCAGCGGTGTGTCAGTAGATTTCTGCTGTGCTTTCGAAGGTCATAATATCACGCAGAAATCCTGCCGTGCCCCAAATGAAGTCGGCAGGACCTCCACACTCTACATTGACACGCCATGTCCTTCTGATGCCACATTTATAGTTCTCATGTAAGAAACGATTCTATGTCAAGACGAAAGCGAGCATTATGCTTCATCTTCAACGTATTCCTGTATCCAGCAGTTTCAACAATAAACACATTTATTTGGGGAAAACATTTTTTTTGTTCTTTTCTTTTTTCAACCAAAAAACTAAATTTCCCTTTGTTCCAGGCTAACTGTAATCCCAATGTCCCAACCTTGTGATCCTAGTCCATCCACTTCCTGTTCTCTCCCTCTTCTTTCCTGCTCTCCATGCAGATAAGTAGTATTATTTAGAGCTGCATACCTTATGCTTAATTATCGTGAGATACAGTCTATTAGAAGTGTGCGCAACAAGACAAGCCTTGACAGTTTTGAATATTGACATGATTGTGTGCAGGCAATGTACTCGCAGATAGGGATATTATATTTTCGTGTTACAGTTAGGTCGGAGACGGCGGCCCGTGCTGCATTCACGTCACACTTGGGGCTCGCCGGCCTCTGTATACACACTGTATCGGCCCCCTCCCTTCGCAAGGAGGAGTTAGGCTTGTTCGATCAGTGCGAGAGCACCAGCATAGCCCCCACCTTCGGGGTGGCGGAGCCAAGCTTGCACTCGTCAGCTGACGCGCAACAACACTGCGAGTCAGAGCGAGACGAGGCGCCCCCACCCTTGGAGACGAGGGGCCTCTGATGAGCAACGACTGTCGCACATCAAAGAAAATAGGTGCTCTGTTCCGCAGGGCAAAATAATACCTCTTCAAAGATGAAATTTCACCCACTGAAGTGGAAAGTGAACACTGCAGCCCTCGACAGCAGCTACAAGAGAGAAATAACAGTCTCAAAGCCTACAGCAGAGATAAGCGGTGTAACATTGGACATAAAGAACTTTGTCTCAGAGCCTGCTCTGCAGGCCAGAAGGTGCAGCCTCACAATAAAATATACAGTGAGTTAGTGGACATGCCACTACACCTGAGCAGGTATTTTAAGGCACAATACAGCACAGAATCATGACAGAATTCGAGTGGAGCGAAGAGGAGCAAGAGGCAGCCTATTCTGAGGATCTGGCCTATAGCTTCAAGGAAGTGCTGGGGAACTCACTTGTAGAGGCAGCGGCTCAAGGGGCCAGGCCCCTACAAGAAAGACTAGAGACAATTGAGACACATCTGAGCCAGAAGAAGACAAGCACCACATCCAAAGAAAGCACATCCACAAGCGTCACACCAGAGGACCCACAGGGGTGCAAGAAGACCCAGAAGAGAAAAAACTCTTCTGACCCCCCAGGTCACCCAGACGGGTTAGAACCAAAGGCACCTGAGGCTACCGACGTATTTATAAGACTGAAAGATGCATTCATGCATAAATCGGGAGTGCTGAGCCTCACAACCCCCTACCCATGGGAAGCAAATATGGGCGATGAAGGGCAAATCTCTGAAGAGGAGCCCACAGGGACCCCGCAATCCTCACAAGATGAGGACAATAAAGGGGATGATGATGATGTGCAGCCTCCACCTAAGAAAAAGTTGAGGAAACTCAACAACACAGACGACGACGAGGGGATCTCGGATAGGTTTGAGCCAGACGACATCCGAAACCCTAAGTCTTCAGATTGGTTGCCATCACTGAGGGTTACAAAATACATGACCCACAGATTGCGTAGAGCCCTAGAAAAAGAGGCAAGACAACGAATGTGGGCAGAATGCCCTAGACCAGAACTACCAGGGAAGGTAGCAGAGGCACCAGAGCTCGATCCGAAGATGCTGACCTTTGTGTCGAAGACCTCCAGAGATCCCAGAAAAGGGATACACAGATCCTGGAGAAGTTGCCAGGAAAAAGCGCTCGATCTAGCGGGACCACTCGCAAAGATCATGGACTTAGCTGAACGAGCAAGAGATACAGTGGAAGAAGTGGACCCAAAGGTCCTCGCTAACAGGGCACAAAGAGCAGTATGCCTCCTGGGCAACGCTCACTGCGCCATATCATCAGAGCGCAGAAGAGGACTGCTCCTTAAAATAGATCCCAAGTTAGGCCACCTGGCATCTTACGAAGCAGGTAAAGCGGCCCAGGGACTGCTATTTGGAGAAATCTTCGGGAAGGAAATGGGGAGGTTCGTAGGTACCTACACCTCCTTGGAGAAAGCCCAAGCGTCAATAAAGAAAATATTCCTCTGAAAGGTTTTTGCCGGGACCAGTCGGTATCGAGGCCGAGCGAGCAGTCGCTACCAAGCCACAAGAAGGCCTCAGAACAACAGGGCCCACTACTGGGCGAATAGACAGCAGGACGCTTTCTTTCCCCCAAGAGGACGCTTCCCGAGAGGAAGGCGAGGCAGAGGACAGGGAAGAGGAAAGAACCTCCCCTCAGGTGAGACAAAATATGTATCCGCCAGTGCGGGGGAGAACATTGCAATTTTGGGAAACCGGCACGCGCTTTCCTGCGATGCCTGGGTATTGCAGACAGCCAGAGGGCTGCAGCTAGAATTTACACAGACACCCACACAATCCCAACCCCCTTGGCCCTTACACTCAGACCAGGCGGGGTTAAGAACTTACACGCAGAGCTACGAACCCTAGCACTCAAAAGAGCAATAGAACCTTGTATTGTAACCCCAATATTCATAAGCAACATGTTCCTAGTACACAGGAAAGACAAAGTGAGGACCGTAAAAAATAAATTTGAGAAAGATGAACAGCTAGGTGATTTACCTTCATTTCAAGATGGAGGGACTTCACCAGCTCAGAGATACCCTCGGACAGGGCGATTGGCTCACGAGAATTGATCTGAAGGACACATATCTCACAATACCAGTGCAAGTGGAATATCGTCCCTTTCTAGCATTCGACTGGGATCGGCAATTTTGGCAATTTGTGAGAATGCCATTTGGGCTAGCCTCAGCACCATGGGCAGTCACGAAACTCATGAGGCCGATAGCTGTGGCAATCAGAGAGAAAGGGATAAGAATGATAATATATCTGGATGACATTCTGCTGATGGCAAGCAGCAAAGAGACGCTCCTATACCAGACAAGCTGGGTAACAAACCTCCTATCATCTCTAGGGTTCCGACTGAACCGAGAGAAATCAGAAGTGATACCAACGAGGAGGATAGAATTCCTAGGTTTCATCATGGACACCAGGACTGCACACTGGAATTGCCAGCCAGGACGATAAGAGATATTATGAGGGAAATAAGAAACTGCCTCAGCAAAAATGGAATCTCCCTGCGGACGATAGCGAGAGTAGTGGGTCTGCTAGCAGCATCGATCCAAGCGATATTCCCGGGGCCTCTGCACTATTGAGCCCTTCAACAGCTGAAGATAAAACACTTACAACGGGGCCTGCGATACCATCAGCTAGTACCCCTACATATAGATTCGAAAACAGAGCTAGAATGGTGGCTACAGAATATGGACGCCTGGAACGGGAAAGCCATATTTGGGGATCAGCCCGATCTGGTGATAAAATCGGATGCCAGCAGAGGAGGCTGGGCAGCTCACTGCAGAGAGTTAGAGACAGGGGGTAAGTGGAGTACGGAAGTACTCAAGTTGCACATCAACTGTCTAGAACTACTAGGCGGTTTGTTTGCGATCAAGGCTTTTACGAAGGACAGAGTGAATTCTTGTATCCTGCTGAAGATGGACAAAATATCAGCAGTCAGATACATCAATCATTTAGGTGGGACGAAGACCAAATTATTAGCGGAGCTAGCCAAAGACTTCTGGCACTTTTGCCTAGAGTCAGGGACCTCGGTAGTAGCAGAATATCTCCCGGGTTCGCTCAATCTAGTGGCGGACTGGAACTCCACATACCTAGCAGACTCCAGCGACTGGATGCTAGACAAGACTATCTTTCGACAGTTAGATGAGCTTTGGGGACCAGTACACACAGATCTGTTTGCGTCCAGACTGAACATGCAAAACAACAGATGCTTCAGCTGGAGACTAGATCCGATGGCGGAAGGAGTAGATGCTTTTCTCCAAGATTGGAGAGAGGAGATGCACTATGCTTTCCCACCATTTATGATGATGAACAGAGTGCTAACGAAAGTTCGCAGAGAAAGAGCGACAATGATAGTGGTGGCCCCGATCTGGAAGTTGCAAGTATGGTTCCCGACGTTGATAGAACTAGTGACCAATCATCCGAGGGTACTGCTACCAGGAGACAGCATTATTGGGTCATATCATCCTCTGAGAGTGAGAGGGACTCTCCCGCTGATGGCGTGCATGATAGCAGGAGACGCTGGGATCTCCCAGGAATTTTGGCACAAGCTGCTTGCCTCATCGTGGAGTCATGGGCACCATCGATTAGAAAGAGCTACGTCGCAGCTTGGAATAGATGGTCACGATGGTGCAAAGGGAGAAGTCTTCATCCCATGTCAGCCCCTTTAGTAGAAATATTAAATTTCTTAGCGGAGTTACTCCAAGACGGGAAAGCATACAGAACTATTGGAGTATACAGATCCGCAATATCAGCAGGTCACGTACCGATAGAGGGATTGCCCATAGGGGAGAACATAGTAGTAGTTTGGCTACTCAAGTGAATAAGATTCAAGAAACCACCGAAAAACCAAAATATGACACCTTATGGGATGTTTCAGTAGTTTTGAAACTACTAGCCAGCTGGCCAGGGAACAGATACCTTACGCTGAAGCACTGTCAGGGAAACTAGCAATGCTTTGGTGCCTAGTGTTGTGTAGGAGAGTGACAGATGTCAGAGCCCTAGATGTGAATAGGAAGGTGTACAGACCTGAGGGAGTAACGGTCACACTACCCAGGAGAACAAAGACAGATTCAGCGACAACAGTCTACCCCTACCTACAGGAACACCCCAAGTGGTGCGTGGCAGCCTGCATAAAAGTATATGAGCATAGGACCAAGGAGATGAGGTTGATGGGGAATACACAATAGCTGATAGTGCGTAGAAAACGTCACAAGGCAGTGGCGATGGCCACCATAGCAAGATGGGTGAGGGAAGTGATGCAATTAGCAGGAATAGATATGGCTAAGTTTGGAGCACATTTAGTTATGGGTGCGATGGCTTCAAAGGCACTAGCACAGGGTACAATGTTGCAAGATATCCTACGTGCGGCCGACTGAGCTAGTGATACTATGTTTAGAACATTCTATTTTAAGCCTGTACATTCAATGGCAGCGACAGTGATGACAAGATTTAAACAAACATAATGCTCGCCTCCGTCTTGACATAGAATGAAGATTACCCCTGCTAACAGCGCAGGGAGTCTTGATTCTATTAAAGATAAGGAAGCAAGCATTACTTTCCCGCCCTAGATACACAGGAGAGTTAATGTTGATGTATACAATGTACTTAAGATCATTTTCTCCCAGAATAGGGTGTGTATAAGTCTCTCTAATGTGCTCTTTTATGTACTTTCATTAGGAGATGACCAGAAGAACAGCTGAGCCAGGTTACTGGGAAACAGGAGCTGTTTGAGAGCAAGGCCGCCCGTTTGATGCGGATGATTGACAGAACAGTGCAATGGAAAAAACAAAAACCATGTTTGGACTAGTTCAGAGTTCAGTTCAAGTTGGAGTGCAGTTGAGAGTATCCAAGAAGAAGTAGAGAACAGGAAGTGGAAGGACTAGGATCACATGGTCAGGACATTGGGACCACAGTTAGCCTTGAATAAAGGGAATTGTAGTTTTTGGTTGAACAAAGAAAAAAAAATATCTTTCCCAGATGGGAAGTTATAAAAAATGTGTTTATTGTTGAAACTGCTGGAGACAGGAATACATTGAAGATATAATGCTAGCCTACTTGTCTTTAATAGAATCAAGACTCCCTGCGCTATTAGCAGGGGTAATCTTTATTGTTAACTGGTGTGTTCATGGATGCCAATGTTTCATTTTCACTAGAGGAGCAGAAATAACAGCCCTCTCAACGAATAGGAGAAAGTGAGTGAGCTCAATGCTCTCCGTGAGCCTTTGATGGGGGAGTCTCCCACAAGATTAATTTTCTACAAAATGGCTCACAACCATGCATTATACAACTATTTGTTTCATAAGCAACTGGAAAAATGTGATAGAATGTACAGATAGTTGTGAAATCCCAGCAACACGTCAAGCTTTTTTTCACCTTTGTAGTGTCTCAAGTCTCTTGTCTCAACTTCCAAAAGCTTTAACATGGGATGTGAATTCCCTGACAATGATCAGTATCATTGAATTAGCAGCAGAGTAGTCCATGTAAAACACATAAATGTCAATGGTTTTTCATATCCAGCAATATTTACACTGAATGTAGTGTAATTTAGGATGCACAGCCGTAAACCAATATCTGTGAAATTCTTAACAGGGCCTGTGATGAAATGCCTTCTGCCCAGCAGGAGCACAAGGATGAGTAGAGACTAAAATGCCCACTCAGCTCTCACACTTGTACAAACCAAGAACCAACACAATCATAAAGGAAAAGCAGACACAGTTAAGAGATATACCTCTTCTGCCTTTTGTGGTAACTTGGGCTGGCAGAAGGCTATGCTCTTAAGAATGGTCCAGTAGCGACTACAAACAGCAAAGTAAATAACACAGTCCAAAATAAGGGTAGTGTCCAATCAAGGTTTTGTAAATAAATATCATACTTTAATCAAGCACACCATCTACAACATTAAATAGAAAACACTGTACAAAACCCACACCCATGGAAAGAATAGAGAGATGCAATAGATAGAAAAATGTAGCACTCGGAGTATGAATAAAGGAGGAATAAGCAAATTAAGTAACTACAAAAATAATATGTCTTTGGATGAAAGGGGGATAGTTATTGGTCAATAGCATCTTGTTTCAGTTCTTTGGTGATTCAACAGTGTCGAACTTGGATTTGAGCAGTTGTGTGATCGGATCGAGTTCAGTTCGAGTACGTTGGATCATCTGGGCCCAAGCGGCAAACGGGCGTCGAGCAGGTTTGAATTCAGTACCTCCTTGTGGTTCAAAGGTGACGCTCGGCAAAGCTCAACAGGCTCTGTTCAAGGTCAAGCTGAGTTGAGTCGAGTTATAACTGTCAGGAATGGTCAGTGAGTGATGCTTCAGCAGTTCTAGGTGGCGGATGTTGGGGGTTTGAAGTGGTGATTCTGTTGCTCCTGTGTGCAGTTTGGCAAAGCGGCAGTTCGAGGACAAGTCAGGATGAGTCGTCATGTAAACCTTGGTTCGCTTCAGGGAGTGGCACTCCAGCAGTTCGAATTGGGCCCCGGTGTCAAGCAGTTAATTAGAGACTAGCAGGTAACAGGCACAATGAGGCCACAATGCAGCATAGACCTAGTTCGTGGTGCAAGCACTGTTGTTTGAATGGTCGGCGGAGTGCCAAAGGCAGCACCAGCAGGATCTCTTTGGTTCAAGGGCGGTGAACACAGTTTGATGGTGGTTCATCTGGTTATATGTGGCAGAACAGGGAGCCTTAGCTGATCTGGTCCCCCAGATGCTATGAGACCCACTCGAAGGTCTCTAGGACAGGATGAGTCCTTTCAGAATCTGCTTTCCCAGCTTTGGGAGATTCTGGTGCAGAGTGCCAGGTCCTGGTCCACAGCAGGAATCACCTCTAATGTGTCCTGGGGGTGGGTAGGGGGCAGAGCATTGCTCTGACTTGTATTGCTACTTCTTGTATAGGATATACTACCCTACCTTCACCGGTTGCTGGACATCTGTGACACTAGCAGCAGTGCCACGCAAGGTGGGAGACATTTCCCTGTTTTTAGAGCCACAATCCAGAAGCATCTGAGCATTATCAGGAATATGGTCCCCCCACCCCCCCAAAAAGGACCCATTTCTGTTTCTACACTGATCCTGGGAACATTTGGCCCCTCCCAGGCCTAGTCAGACTTCATCTGTTAAGATGCCCACATTGACTGTAGCCTCCTCCTATAGGGCACCTACAGTCACAATGGCCTGCTTGGGTCCCCCTTGCAGGTCGGATTTCCCTTCCTATGTGCCAAATCTCCACACTGGAAACAACCTCTGATAGTGGAGGGTGTGGGGACCTCAGTGCTAGAAGTGCCAACACTCTGCTTTCCATTGGAGGTTGACCTATAACAAGTCTGGGATCTCCCTTTGGATTTTTGAGGACCTTTCTTGGAAGAAGGGTCAAAACATTTGTCCTTTGCCTTCATGCATTTACCATGGATTTGGGTGCATGCACCATAGCATTTTTGTGGACTTCAGTGTTCACACACCTGCCTGCAGTCTTCTAAGGCTCCACATATTCCCTAAAAACCAGTGTAAGTCTTCTCAAGGATATTTTCACATGTGTCTGAATTAGATATGCTCTGAATTGTGTCAATGTTACCTGTGGCACTTCCACACGATAGTCTAAGGACTGATGTGTAAATGCCTCAAAAGGCTTACTTCCCACATCAGATGGATGGAGTACGTCCTTGGGGATGTGGTGCCTAGGCAGTGTTTGGGAGTCACGACCTGACATACTTCCTTCCCCACGGGAAGTTTTGTGAGTCTCACACACAAATGAAATACCCCCAGCACCTAATAATGCTCTGAGGTTTCTCAGCAATTCAGTCTTTCTAACCTTATATGGGAGACAACACCTCTCACAAAGCTTGTGCATGCAGCCTGTTTCCAGACCCTGGACTATGTCCATTATGAGCCACATCATAGTAATTTTAAAAAGTACCATGCCAGAGAATCTAAAATGTGTCGCACACTTCTATTTTGGCTAAGCTGTAGGCACAGCAGTCTGTCTCAAATCCAAATAACTGCCACCAAAATGATGGATTGACTTCTGCCCCGCAGAAGTACAAGGATGTGTTGCTGCTAAAATGGCCTCTCAGCCCTCACACCTCTACAAACCAAGGGCCAACACAACCATAATGGTTAAACAGGTACAGGTAAGAGATATACTTCCTTAGCCTTCTGTGGTAAAGTGGGCCAGGGAAGGCTATGCTCTTAACACAGGTGTGAATGTGATCCAGTAGTGACCCAAAAAGCAAAGACACATAATCCAAAGTAAAGGGAATGTCCAATCAAGGTTATATATAAATTATATACACTTTAATGCCTTCTTCACCTCAGTAGATGAGGGCTTTGCAAAGTACAACTCTCCCAAAAGAGGTCCAAATGAAGCCTTCTCAGGTGCTTGTTTCAGACTGAATCAAAGAAGAGTATGGAGAACCCTTCTTTTAAAGGCAAAAGCCCAGAGGTGATTGGAATAAAACTAGCCTCCTTAATGGCAAGAGTGTTACATGCAGGTGGCTAAAGCAAAGAAAGTACACAACAGTGGCAACCCCAAGGCTACAGTCTTGCTGGCTGCAGCAGGACTAGCCTGTCTGGGGAAGATACACATGGTCCTTTCACAGCGAGCTCGGCCTACAGAGCTGACATATGTGATAGAAATTTGATGTGGCTCTAATAATTATGTGAAATACCACCCACCATATGCTAACCCAGGTATCGCTTATATTTAGGGATTATTTTGCCACCCGAAAAGTAGACTCATAGTTGTGGGTTTTGAGTGCAGGCGGGCATATCTTGAATGCAGCCCCTGCGCTGCAGAGACTTGGTTGTCACTGCAGCTGTCAAATAGGAACCTGTCACCTCTGTACCTGCTCTTTGCCACTGAAGAGAAGGCACTGTAGATCAGGCCACTGAGGCAGCAGGGCACAACAGCACGTTATGCTTTTGCCAAGGAGCTTATGAACGCGGAATCTGATTTGCAGATTAACCTTTCAGAGATAGAATTACCTGCATCATTTAATAAATTAACTAAAATCTAAAAAAAAAAACCTGCACATCTACACCGCTGCCAAATGGCAATCCATGACTGACTGGGTCAAAGTGAGATCCCTCCCCACTTTGTTAAAGAAGACATAGGACAGTTGTTCCATATTCCCCTACGCACTCGCTGCATATGGATACCATTGTTTACTTTAATTGGTCTTCTGCAGTACTTGTGCTGATTTTGTCAGCAGAGTTTGGTATTCAAGGTCTTGCCACGGGTTGATGAAGTGCTTCAATGTCCTAGAAGATTGCCCTTCTATTGTTGGATGCTTGTTGGATCACTGCATGTTGAACAGAGGATTCGGAAGGTGATGAGATACTCTGATTGGTGGGAACTACTCCAGAACCTTTCTTGGCTATAGATGGCATGCTTACTGTCGATGAGCTCCCTTGTGGAGGACTTGTGTTTGTTCAGTCAAAGTTTCAATGGTGCATGGGTGTTGGTAGTCTCAGTCAGGGTGCGGTTGGGCATGCTGAGCTGGGTGTTCACATTCTAGGAGGGGTGAGGAGGGGGAGGCTAAAATGATGAGGCTTCGTTCCAGAGTGGCCATGAAGGTGGTCTTGAAGGAGTGGTGGGATGTTTTGTTTTGCTATGGTTTGAGTTGACCCTGGTGAGGGAGAAGGCTGGTGAGGGAGAAGGGTGTGGTGGAGCAGACCTTTAATGCCTGCATGATCTGCCCAGTACAAACCAGATGACTGGTTGCTAGAAAGGTGGTGAATACCAAGTTGAGTGTGTTGCCTTTGTTGTGCGCTAGTTCTGTGAGACGCTTCTTGATGTCCCTGATGTCAAAAGGTTCAAGTAGGTTTCTACTTGATTTTCTATGTTTTTCTTGTGCTTTAGCTTTCGGGAAGTTTAGGGTCTCAGAGGAAGATGTTAGTTGTGTTGTTGATGAATGCTACTGTGATTAAGCCTGTGATTTTGTTTGGGAAAATCATGGTTGATTTGGGGTGATGGGTAGATCTAGTGGAAGATAGCTGCCTAAGCATAGATAAGCAATAAGGTGAAGGTGAAGTGTTCCATAGATGGGGCTGTGATGTGCTACTGAAGAGATCATGTCTGTAAGGTCTAACAGGTGATTGGGTGCCCTTTGTTAGTTGGATGCTGTTGCCTGTGTGGGTGAGTACATCCATCATTTGTGTGGAGGTAGAGGTGAGCCGTATCTCAGTGATAAAAAGTGTGTTTTGGTTGTGAGTGGTGGTAAGGTTAGCAATGCCTTCTGAGTGTAGTACTCTTGAGTGAGCATTAATGAACATGATGTTACATGGCTGATTTGGAGATGGAGTGTGGGTGGTGATGCATGGGATGTTGAGGAGGTTCTGTGTGTTTGAGGTGTATGTGAGCGGGATGTGGGTTGCATGTTTGCATGTGTGGGTTTGTATGGAGATGTCAAGGGGTGAGTGAGATGTGATACACATACTCGCTGGTCCACCTGGATTACGTGGAGAATGCATTCTAGCCCTTTCCAGGTATTACCTTTAATGCCAGCGGTAATTGTTATTCACCGCCTTATTATGGGGTTTGCTTAATTCCTATTCTCAAGTCCCAGAGGGCTTTATTGGGGAGTGGTAGCATTACAAAGTGATGTAATACTGCCTGCACAATTACTTCTATTGGTCTATGTTTTGTTCTTTCAAATTTTAAAACCACTTTTTGTATAGCCAGACGAACCTGCCTACGGCAAAGTTAACTACTACCATAAAGTTTATGGAGCCACAGTACACAGGGAACCTCATACCAGCTTCCCTCAAAGAACCATTTTATCAACCACCCCTCTTTAAAAGACCAAACCATGACTCAAACATAGAAAGATAGCAGGATCATAGCAAAAGAAAAAAGAATTCCACCTTATAACACCCTCAAATCAGTCAATGAGGGACACAAGAGTCAGCCCTATTTTTCCCCCTCATGACTCTTGACTACTTTCATCTTCAGATGCCTCCTCAAATAACAACCTGCATCAACCTAAATAAAACAACTCCTAGCTCATGCGTGCAACGCAGTGCAAGAGGAACCAAGGAAGAACAATAGCAACTACACCAACCCTCAATCAAACCAATGATGGCCATGAGAGATATAATACCGACTAATCGAACATCCAGATTCAGATCATGCAAGAGTTCACCAATGATTATGATTTATATCATGAAACAGCACCCTGCAGTCATCCCTTACTGAAACATGGATGATCAACTTGACCCTAGAACCTTAAGACACTGTTTGAGTATGAAAACGGACACAAGGGGGTCATTACGAGTGCGGCGGTAAGGGGTTAACGGCACCAGTAAGGATGCCGGTGCCGTTAACTCCTTACCGCCACATTACGAGGTCCCTTAGCAGGTCCCACTAAGGCCGGCTGGTAAAACTAGCCGTTATTAACAGGCCCGTTATTAGCTCCCTCCCCATTCCCATTGATCCCTATGGGAGCTCGAATGGGAATGGGGATGGGTATTTTGAATGTGGATTTACCTGGTCCTCCAAGGTTGGAATGACCCGGCAAGTCCCCATTCAGGGAACCTGGACCCGGACACGTAATGACCCCCAAAGAGTCTTCAGACAACAGTAATACAAATAATGAACAAATTGATCATATCCCGTCTATGCAGTTGACTCACATAAGAGCAGTGGGCATCGGATTCCTCCTCATCATTGCCTAATCTATTGACAAACACTCCTCCGACATCATGATCTTCAAAGTGAGTGCAAAATAGACCTACTCTTCATCACAGAAATCTGGGTCTTGGATGATCACTCACCAGTCATACACGAAACCATTCGAGCAGGATACACAATTAAGTCTGATAAGAGCAGAAGGAATTGCACTTGTACACAGAGACCACAACAAAGCTACAACTACAAGGTTCAGTAACTTCCTAGACTGTGAATGTCACTTTTTAACCTGTTTGATGTCACGCATGTCAACACTAACCTTCCTTCTCAAATGCAGGCCTCCTCCTACAACCCTTCTTTCACTGCTAACCTAGTTGAAATGGTTGCTAACCTATCCAAACACCACCAACACCATACCATCCTAGCAGATTTCAACATCGAGCTCAAAAAGAAGACAATGAGGCCACCAGGTCGCATCCACAAACCTCAGCAGGCATCACCTCATGCAATTGGTTAAAGGGCCAACCAGGGGTGACTGGGAACCAAAAGAGGCCCTGGAAATAATTTTCAAAGTGGCCCCAAATTACACATTTTTAGCAAGCCCAACCCTTTTTCTATGAGAAAATTTGAAAATACCACACAAAAGAGGCCCAGGGTCCAGAGGGCTACCAGGAAATCCCCAGAGTTCCCTATAGGGCAGTCCACCCGTGGGGCCAACTGATGAGGCTGGACAGACCATGGATGGTGTTTTCTGCTATGAGAACGTCACTACTGTTTCTCTGCTCCAGCCCACTTACTAAGGGGGAGAACATCTCTCTATTCTGTTCACCATTTTTAATGAAGCACAACCAGGTGCAAAACTCTGCAAAGGACCCACAATTTACCCATCCAGATGGATACCCTGCTGCAAAAATCTCAAAGCTTCCAAACCCCAAAACTCAGACTAGAACTCTGTATGAAGTACTCAACAACATTCACAACTGGATACATTTTTTTTTTTTTTTAATGTTTTATTGGTTAAATAAATTTTCAACCTTTAACAAAGACCCAGGAAATAGTCAATGTCCTTTTCCAGGCCCCACCATCCTTACGAAGATTCAACCTCCTCTTCCACTTCATCATTACCCTCGAGACCTTTTAATATCGATTCTATGAATCGTAGTACTTCCAGGGTCGGACCAAGTTTTTGGACCGTCAGAACTCGTTCCCAATAATCCTCATCTGTCAATATATTTATGTTATCCACCCAATCTCCTAGGTATAAGTTCCTTCGGGTGATTAAGGCCGGACAGGAAAACG
Organism: Ambystoma mexicanum; assembly: GCF_040938575.1. Taxonomy (NCBI): domain Eukaryota; kingdom Metazoa; phylum Chordata; class Amphibia; order Caudata; family Ambystomatidae; genus Ambystoma; species Ambystoma mexicanum. The sequence continues at coordinate 1,361,184,191 of NC_090929.1, forward strand.
TCCAATGTTTTACTGATTCCAAGATGTCCGGAGCATTGCAGAAACAGCAACTAGCAGCTTCCTTTAGAATTTGTTTCCTTAAATATTGCACTTCTCTTGTTGGCAGGATGTTAAATCTGACTCTCATCAAGAGATCCCTATATTTTGAAGAGGGAAATCTTCGGAGATAAGGTGGAGGATCATTCAGTGCCTTGCGCTCCCAGATGATATAATAACACTTTGTGTTCTCCCTCTTTAGATTGTCAGTGGCTATCCAGTCATTTTCTCGTATTTTTTTCTTTGCTTTCTCGGGATTATCTTTTAGCGTATCCATTTTGATATGATGATGTTCCAGAATTTCAAAGCAGTTCTGTTTCCAAGCATTAAAATGCGGATCTGCATTGATTACCTCTTTATTCGCTAGTAATTCGAATGAAATGGGAGGTTTATCAAGGATACATTTTCGAAATAGCGAGAGGGTCTTCCACAGCACTATTGACTCCATTGATTGTAATCTCAACTCATGTCTTATTATCGATGCAGGGAGACAGTTCGGAAGCCTAAGTACCCTTCTCCAGAAAAAAGCCTCTAGAACCGCCCACGTTTTCCAGTGAAGATTTAACAATGATTCAGCTCCGTATGTTATGCTTGCCACTACTTTTTGCTTGTAGAATATGATTAGTGGCATCATTGAAAAGGTTCCGTAGCGTCGGTGCAGGGCTCGAGCTTGATTAGAGAGTTTCATCAGCTTTTCTTTGATAAAATTTAATTGGCCCTGCTCATTGATGTTTTTATTTATTCTGACCCCCAGGTAAACTGTTGAATCAACTATTTCCAGAGGTTGATTGTCCAATGACCATGTAAAGCCCTTTTTATTTTTCCCGATATTAGGACCTCGTGCCGACTGCATTATTAGGACCATGGATTTTTTTACGTTGACCGACAGATGGTTTTTGCTTAAATAAGACTTGAATTCCACCATGCGTCTTTGCAGACCTATGGGAGTTTGGTCCATAAATACCACGTCGTCCGCATAGATGATCCATGAGAGGGCTTCCTCCTGAAATACTGGGGGGAATGCACGAATGTGTTCCTGTGATTCTTTCATGTCTGCTAGGTACAAAACAAACAGGAAAGGTGCCAGGGCGCACCCTTGCTTTATGCCCTTGGTGGTTAAGATTTTCTCTGTCAGATCTCCTCCTTTTGAGACCACTATCTGAACTGAGGTGTTGGTGTACAGTTCCTGAATGGCCTGTAGCAGATCTTGCGGGCAGTTCCATTTCCTGAGTTTGGACCAAAGCAGTTCTCTACAGATCCCATCAAAGGCCTGTTCGAGATCAATGAAGCCCAGGTAAATATTCCTTTTTTGTTTTAGTGCCCGCATCTTTAGCATATTCAAGATGAATAGATTCAATGATGTTCCGACGCCACTCATGAAAGCTGTTTGTCTTTTGTCCAGAATCCCTTCCCTAATTGCCCACTTTTTGAGATCTCTTAGCAAGATGGAACAAAACAGTTTCCCTATGGAATCTAGGAGGGCGATAGGCATGTAATTCCTTGGATTGTTACGGTCTCCTTTTTTATATATGGGTACAATTAGGGCCTCTTTCCAAGAGTGTGGGATTGATCTTGTTTTTAATATCTGCTGGAATAGTACCAGGATAAAATCCGCCCACTCTTCCTTGTTTTCCTTCAGCATTGAATTCGAGATGCCGTCTGGACCGGCAGCTCGCGATGAACTCAATTTTTGAATTCTTGTTAGAATGTCATCCCTGTCGATATCAATACGCCATTCGTTCCCCAAACTTTTCTTGGTCTTTATTGAACCTTTCTCCTGAAAGAGATCACTGTAAAACTTTACCCAGTCCTTTTTTGAGACGTTACTGGCTGTCAGGGCTGACTGAAAATCATCCCCTTTATTGATTATCTCCCACAGGGACCTAGAGTTAAATGTAGTTATTGCTGCCATCATTTTCTCGGCATCTGCTTGTGCTCGCCAAATCCTAGTGGATTTTAGCCAATTTTTATAAGACTGTTTACAATGTCTTATACGTTCCTCTTTGTTAATGTGGCTGCTTTTCTGGAGATGTCTCAAATCTGCACGATGTTCCCTTCTTTTTTCCACCAGGATTTTGCTATATGCGTGATTCCTCGTAAAATCCTTTTTTTTGTTTAAACCTTTTTTAATCTCAAACTCCTTAAATAGGCATCCATATTCCGCTGTTTCATGGTTAACTTCAAAGTTATGAGTAAGCCGGACTGCTAGTTGAGGGATTGTCCTTGCTTTAATTTTCAGCCTATTACGTCCCCATGATAGTTCCATTTCGGGGATGTTTTGATGTTCCGGCTCTTCCGTTTTCCAGAGTAATTCAATTTCAAGGAGAGCATGGTCGCTATGAGTCTGTGGGACAACTTTAAAGGAGTTTATCCAAGGCAATGTATTTCTTGCGACAAAGCAATAATCCAAGCAGGCTTTCGTTGAGTTCGCAAACCAGGTGTCCGCTCCCGGAATATCACCTGCTGTTTGACCATTCAACATTGACAACTCTCGAGTGTCCATTTCTACCAGCCAGGGTTTTTCATTGTTCGGGAGATTGTGTCTTCTTTGCAACAAGCCATTTTTATCCAGCAATTTGATATTCAGGTCCCCGCATATGATAATCAGTTGGTCCTTGTCTTCTCGCATTGAGGCGTCAAGAGCCACCGTCAAATCCGATAGATATTTCTCCGTAGCTAGTTCGGAGACATTCCAGTATGTATTTATTAACAAGAGTCTCTTTTCATACCGTCCTCTGTTTTTCACTATTTTAAGTATTTGGAGAAGCGGATTTGGCGTCAGATGGTCTAAGACTTGGAGTTGACAGTCATCCTTCACTAAGGTTATAAGCCCCGCCCGGGGTCTTCCCAAAGGTCCTTTCTGTGCCGGATTTATATAGGCCAAATAACCTTCACACACGGGAGTTGTTCTAATCCAGCTCTCTTGTATGCAAATTAGTTCATATTTCTCAAGGAAGTTACTTTCTCCCGAATATAGATGGACGAATCCCCGTGTGTTCCATGAGGCTAAGAGGGATTTGGTTCCTACACCGATGTGGTCGGTCTATTGTCGCTTTTTTTCTGGATTGATACTGGGCGTATATCCTCGACTCTCCACTTTTGTCAGTGTCCGATTACTGACTCCTGCCCGTTTTGTCTTCTTACTTGAGTTATCAACCGTAAATCTCAGATTTGTTAGTTGGTTATCTGTTGACCTCTGGGTGCTGTTTATTTTGCGCACTGGTTCTGAGCTACGGTCCCTTGTATCCAGGCGATCTTGCCTGGTATTTAACTTTTGGTTCGACCTCTCTTCTTGTCGCGTGTTAATGGGTTTCCTTTCTCGGGTTTTTATAATTTTTTCCACCCTATCATCGACAGGTCGGTGGGTATTTGCCTCTCTCCAGGTACTTTTATTATCTGGGTCTGTAAGTCTATATCCCCAAGACTCCAGGTTATTCTTTACATCCAGTAAGCTATCTTTCAATTTTCTTGTTGTCAAGTGTAGTAGGACCATGTCCGGCTTTTCTTCATCAATGAATTCCACAATTGCCACATCATCAGTGTGGATTTTCCGACTTGCTGGTAGATCTTTAAGTATTGACATCACCCTGTTCCTATTCAGCACTATCCTTCGTCTATCTCTCCAGGTCCGTTCCAGTTTCAGTGTGTGGAAATGTTCATACTCACCTGAGGTGTCCCATCTCACCCCTTGCTGATCTTTTGTCACTGACTTTTCAGGACTCCTGTATCTTGGGGTTTTTCTCGGAAGATTCCCTATGCTTGTCTGACGTCTAACCATTCGTCTGGCTTCTAGTTGTTTTAATAAATCCCTACTTTTTGTTGCATTATTCGGGCTAATTTTCTTGTCCCGTGAGATTAATCGTAGTTCTTGGGTTTTAGTGTCAATCTTTTTTCCTTTGAGATCTTTTGCCCTTTTGTCACGGGATTTACACGGCGATTTAGACCACCGATGAGATCGATTTTCTCGGTACTTGTCCCGTGGCCTCCTTTTAGCGTTTTCCTTCTCATCTTTTGGGACACGGTCTCGTTGTTCTGACCATCGATGGGATCTACTTGCTTGATGCCTGTCCCGTGTGTTCCTTATGGCATTCCGATGTTTGTCTTTTGGATAATGAGAACGGTCCTGTCTTTGTTTATCGTTTTCGTTTTTCCTTATTTTCCCAGTGAGCTTATTCACTCGCTGATCTTCCTCTGTTCTTGATTCTTTTCCTGTCGGGACATCATTTAACTGCTTATCAATTTCTTGCCATTCTGATAAGCTGATGTCGTCCCACATCTCTTCCTCTCTGGTTTCCTCAATTATTTCAATGAGATCACTCAGACAGCCACTTGTGTCCCGGCCGTTTTTCTTTTGCAGGACCGACTCCCCATCTTGAGGTATCTTCTGCACAACTTTTACCTTCGATACACTCAACAAGTTAATTTCTCTCCTGGGCTTCTTAGGTAACGGCTCTTCCGGCTCCTCGATAGGCAGGTTGATGTTTCTTAAGAAGGCTCTTGATCCATTAGCCTTACGCTTGCATACCTGTTTTTTTGCTTTCCTTTGACCTGTTTCTTTCTGGTCTTTATGGGGAGGGTCTTTTGCGGTAGTGCTGTTTTTTCCCAATTGCTGTGGGGGTTCTTTGAAGATCGCAAAGCTTGATTTTACCTCCTCATCCTCTACTATCAAGATACAGTCCTGATTAGTAGGTTTAGACGTCTTTATGCCCTTCCCTAATACTAACGGACCGCCAACTTTTTCCTTTGTCTTGGCCATTTCCAGGTCTGTCCTTCTCCGGTCTTCCAGGTCTTTCCTCCTAGGATCTACCGGGTCCCGGTCCCTTATAGGACTTCGCTTTGGGTCTGATCTTAAGGCGGATTGCTGATTCAATTTTCTTATCCATTTATGATCATCCAGTATGGCTTCCATCAGTAGTTGCTTATCATTGGACTCCTGACGCGCCAAATCACATAGGCGATTTTGCCATTGATGTGAGAGGTCCCACTCTTTTTGTAATCTCATATCCAATTGCTTCGTGAAACTAACTATTTCACCCATCCCTTCCTCAGTTTTTACTGTTGATAGGTGTAATAACTGCAAAGTTTCATTTAGAGTCTCGTAAAGTTTCAAAAAGGGAGCAAGCGTAATGTTTAGTGATGCCATCACCACATTTTGGATGTGAGCTAGGTCTTCCTGCCTTCCCTTCAAGCACAGATCACTTATTTTTTCCAGGGCGATGTCATCTATGCCCAGCTTGTGGGCCTTTTTCGCCTCCCCTTGGGAGGCTTGGCTTCTGTAATCCCTCTGTCTAATTCCTGGGGTTTGATGCAAATTACCCCCTATTTGTGAGGAGTTCAAAGGAAACTGATCTGCTGGATCCACTTCATCGTCAATCGCAGCTAGTTTATCCTTGATGAACGATAAACTTCTCCTTTTTTCTCTCACTATTTTGCCCGTGAGGTTTGAGATATCCTGGATTAATTTGGAAGCGAGGCTTGTATTACTAAGGGTTTCACAGGCCCTCTCCATGCCAGCACTTTGAGGGTAGGTTTCCTGCAAAGAACCAGGCCTGTGCTCCCCGCAGTCACCGACACTTAAATCTATGTCGGTGAAACTGCTTCCAGAGCTTAAATGGATTTGTCGTGAGCTGGGAGATTTCTCCAGATTGGCAGGATACATCTGAGGCAGATCATTCTCTGTAGTTGGAAATTCTGTGATCACCTCCTTCTGAGTTGGTATAATATCCAGATTTTCCCTAATTTTCTCTGATTGTATGCTGGGGAGTACAGACCCTTGTTGATCATTCAGGTCTTCCTTGTTCATGGGTGAGACTGAATCATAAAAATCTGACCCTTCTACCTTTGCTCCCATAGCCATACCTGTTGGGGCCACAGCATAGGACTGTTCCACAACCAGATTCTCCTTGTGTGTGTCTAGCCCCTCTTCCGAGGATTCTGCCCCACCGGGCATTTCCAGGCAATGAGACCCGTGCGGGGACGACCCTGCCTTTAAAGGGTTTTGCAGGTATATTTTTCCCCCTGGGTCACTCGGCAGGGTGTGCTGACTCTGTTCCCCCTGGGACCTATCCGCCACAGGTAAGCTCTGTTCAGGGTCTGGGTTGAATAAGGCCTCCGTCAGTGTATTGCCAGAATCCCCTTCATCGTGTACCAGGTCAATAGAAGTAATTTCTTGTATGGCCGGTGCTTGGGGCTGGTCCTGCACATGTGCTTTTTTTGCTAAGAAGACAAGACGGCTTTGTTTCCAAGGTAACATACCTTTGTTAGGGCCGCCCACAATCGGTGACAATCCACTGACCAAAGCCGGATCAGAAGCAACACGCTGCCTTACCTGTTGCCTGGTTTTCACTCGCTCTTCCGCCCCTGAATCTGAGTTCTCACTTTTAAAGCGGCCCATCGTTGTGCAGCTCCTCTCGAGATGGTCACTATGAGAGGGAAGCAATATCCTCGTTGTAGGCACCTTCAGCGCCAAACAGCCGCACAACAGCCAGCGGCCTTTACTCCTTCGGGCTTAACGCCGCAAGGGTGTGCTGGGCTCTGTTTTCTGTGCCTGGATAGGTCAGGTGATCAGTCACGTGACGTCACAGCGCTCCGCCTCCTCCTGGAAGCGAGCGAGCAGGCGAGTTGGAAATACGAAATGCGCGAGTTCTTAGAACTCCCAGCGCACGTTGACAAAAGACAGCAGCAGTGGCAAGAAAGAAAGTGTCCTCTCCTCACAGGAATTGCACACGCCGCTCGGCTGTGCTGGGCTCTGTTTTCTGTGCCTGGATAGGTCAGGTGATCAGTCACGTGACGTCACAGCGCTCCGCCTCCTCCTGGAAGCGAGCGAGCAGGCGAGTTGGAAATACGAAATGCGCGAGTTCTTAGAACTCCCAGCGCACGTTGACAAAAGACAGCAGCAGTGGCAAGAAAGAAAGTGTCCTCTCCTCACGGGAATTGCACACGCCGCTCGGCTGTGCTGGGCTCTGTTTTCTGTGCCTGGATAGGTCAGGTGATCAGTCACGTGACGGCACAGCGCTCCGCCTCCTCCTGGAAGCGAGCGAGCAGGCGAGTTGGAAATACGAAATGCGCGAGTTCTTAGAACTCCCAGCGCACGTTGACAAAAGACAGCAGCAGTGGCAAGAAAGAAAGTGTCCTCTCCTCACGGGAATTGCACACGCCGCTCGGCTGTGCTGGGCTCTGTTTTCTGTGCCTGGATAGGTCAGGTGATCAGTCACGTGACGGCACAGCGCTCCGCCTCCTCCTGGAAGCGAGCGAGCAGGCGAGTTGGAAATACGAAATGCGCGAGTTCTTAGAACTCCCAGCGCACGTTGACAAAAGACAGCAGCAGTGGCAAGAAAGAAAGTGTCCTCTCCTCACGGGAATTGCACACGCCGCTCGGCTGTACTGGGCTCTGTTTTCTGTGCCTGGATAGGTCAGGTGATCAGTCACGTGACGGCCCTGCGCTCCGCCTCCTCCTGGAAGCGAGCGAGCAGGCGAGTTGGAAATACGAAATGCGCGAGTTCTTAGAACTCCCAGCGCACGTTGACAAAAGACAGCAGCAGTGGCAAGAAAGAAAGTGTCCTCTCCTCACGGGAATTGCACACACAACTGGATAAATGCCACTCTGGACAGTAGCATCAAAAGCCATTTCAAACTTAACAAAAGAAACAAGACTCCAAATGGTTTGCTCCCAAGTTGTCGTATATTAAGTTGCAGAATGACAGAGCAGATACTGTTAAAGCAAAAACAGCCAACTATTCACATCGTATTGATTTCATGAACACAGCCTGAAGGAAGCCTTTAAAGTCAGATGTATATGATTTATTCGAAAATATTTTACCAGATGGACATTTGACTGAATCTATTTCACCGAAAAACTAAATTAACTTTTTACCTTTTCTACTTTTTTTATAATGTGGGGGAGACACCCTGCAGCCCCCCGCACTCCCCTACCATAACTTATACCCTTACACCACACCTCACCTATTATGCACTTTACATATACCACTTTAGCTACCATTATCTGTGAAATAAATTTGGTGAAATCTCCTTAGGTAAAATTGAATTCGGTGAAATGTAGGTATATGTTTAAAATCATACATGACTTCAAAAACCCAACAGCCTGCAACATAAATCCTAACACACAACACCTATGTGATTCCATTGCAACTCGCTTCTGCAACAAAACGCAAGAGATTCTAGACCATCTGGACAAGAAAGGGCCAACAGTGCAATACCCATCTAAGGAAGAGACTTATTTAAAATATATGAGTGTCATCATGACGCTCGATGGGTTAGAAACAAGGAGGTGCAGATGGAGAAACATATAACAAGAGCACCTCAAAAAGCAACCACTGGATAGTAATAAAACTGATTTTATTTATCTTTATGATGAGGTTAATCTAAAAGATCCACTCAAAGGAGTGGAGGACATTATACACAGTACAAATTAACGTAATTACAGCAAATATTAAGTTGTTTTCAAAGCTAAAAGCTTAGTGGGGTTAGTATGTGCAAAATAGTACTATATGAGCACTTAGATTTCTTAGGATTCTATTTGTGGACCTCCACAAATAGAATCCCAAGAAATCTAATAGGTTTTCTATCTGATAGAGCGGGCTCAACCAAACAGTGCTCTACTTCTAAATGTGTGCTGTTGCACTTTCAGTGCTCATATAGTACTATTTTGCACGTCCTCTCACACTTGCCTCCGAGCTGCACTTGCCTCATCGCTACTGCACTCGGTCAATGACCAATGAGTATGGCATCTCTCAGCACTTAAAAATGAAAACAAGGCAACCTTGCTTTATTACAACTGGCGCTTCTCAGTTGGCCCCTAGAGAGGGCTGCAAGTTCCCAGAATATTTATGTCAAATGTTCTGATAAAATCAAGGCATCAGTTAAATCCGCGCGGTTTTGGCCAGGAATGTTTTATTCACATTCCTGTTTTTGTAATAAGATTTATTCTTAATGTAATCTGTTGGGCGATCATATTTTGCAATCAATATACATTTAGCCAATGCATTTCAGTGAGAACCTTCATCAGGGCTGTATATAGGCTCTTGATTACATCATCAAGCTGAGCATAGTCATACATTTGTCAAATACAAGTACTTTAAATGGTATATACAATACATAAACAAATGCACACATACCATTTTGTTTGTCCCACGAGTATTCAATTGGTACGCCAGAAAAAATGAATGAAAAACAGAAATTGCCATTTAGTATCAGCGTTACAAACTCTATGTACACAGTTTAAGAACAGAAAAGTGTCCTACCTGATCGCTTCCAATGCACTATCTCTGTCAAATATAATAAGCCCCAAAGGCTTTTATTCATCTAATTCGTTTTGCAATGCTCACGGCTACAGCCACGTTTGTTGCAGATGCGTGGCGAAACGCATATGTCAATCGTGTCTCTGTGAAAGAAACAGGCTATTAGACAGCCGTTCTAACATGTCTTTTGTGATTGTGTAGATCAAAGCGGCGGATGTTCTCCGACGCTTACCTTCTGTTCCTGCGTTGTTCTGCCTTCTGCAGAGAGACATGCTCGCGCATGCCTCTTAGTTCTATTTAAACGTTGCCTTGGAGACGGAGGCGAGGCGCCGTGGTCCGACAGGAATGCCAGCGCACGTACGCCTCGGGCCCCACCCCAGGGTGTTTACCATGGGGCGGGGATGTCTCCATGACAACTCCTGAAACGCTATGTGTAGCCAAGCTGTCAGCGCCGTTCTCGTGTGATTAACATTAGTTTCGGTCTGTTACTGTGAATACGGGTGCATTGTAGCGTGATTGTAGGGATCTGTAAGATGAGTGTTATAAGTGTTGTATTATTTATGCTGTTCTAAATTTCTCATTATCGCAGTTAACAAGGTATACCTACCACTTTGGCTTCTACTAACAGACTATCATTAGCTTACTATGTGTTGTATTTATGTTCTTCATTTACGGGTTTCAAACGATAGGTCTCGATTCAACAGGCACAAGTGTAGATATAAAAATATAAATGTAGCGTTTACAATAAAAAGTCACATAAGATTTTTCGTCTAAAAAGACAAGTAGAGAACCATCACCCAAACAATGTTTTAGACAATCTAGCACATGGTGTTAGTTAAATTAGAAATAAATGCCATTCCAAGTGTCAAATTACATCCGTCTCATCTGCCAATGTCTGGACTCCAGACCAGGTTGTCCATTATGGTGGCTGCTGTGAGTTTTCATACAGAATCAGGAATGCTTGATTACAGAAAACACATGAAGTTAATCTCCTCGTTCATTCCTTTAGGAATAAGGGAACTCAAATGATATATCCAGAAAGTTTCTCGTTGATCCATTGTTTTCTGAAAGTTTTCATCTGGATCTCTCTTTTCCACTATTTCTAGGATAGCGCATCGAATCTGTGCCAAGTTATGTTTTTTGTCATGCAAATGTCTTGCCATAGCCGAAGTTTTGTTGTTGTTACGTATACAGGATCTGTGTTCGTTCCATCTTGTTTTAGCCGTCCTTACAGTTTGTCCGACATAATGCAAGCCACAGGGACATTTTATGGTGTATATCACGTTTTGGGAGTCACATGTTCCAAAGCTTTTTAGTTTTATATTTTCTCCTGTGTACGGATGTTTCAAAGAATCACCTAATCACCTTTCATGATGTAGCCGCAATTGCTACAATTTAGGCAAGGAAAAGTACCTATTCTCTTAGTGGTTTTCTTCCTTTGTGCTGGTCTGGTCTTTACAAGTTTATCTTTCAGATTATGGCTCCGTTGATAAGCAAATGTAGGGACCTCTTTGAATAAATGTTCTACCCGTTGGTCGCAGGTGACTGTGTTCCAGTGTTTTTTAATGATAGTTTTAATGCGGTTACTCTGTCTTGAGTACTTGGATACGAATACTAGGGGGGTTCATCATCCTTCTTGGTTTTAGTTCTCAATAGATCTTCCCTTTTCTGAGTTGCTATGCGCATTTCTGCTGCTGACACTTCTTCTTTCATGTATCAACGGTCCAGAAATTTCTTGCCCATTTCTTTGACTTCTTTTTTGTACTCTACCGGGTCACTCACTAGTCTTTTCACATGAAGCATCTGGCTATATGGTACATTTTTGATGAGGCTTGGTTGGTGAAAGCTTAGTCGTTGGAGTAAATTATTCCTATCTGTAGGCTTGCGAAAGATGGTGGTCTGGTATCCTGTGTTGGTTATTCTGATTTGTACATCCAGGAAGTGTATACTTTCACAAGAGTATTCATGTGTAAACTTTATTCTTGTGTCTTTACTGTTCAGGTAATCAAAGAATTCAAGTAGTTCTGGTTCACTGCCTTTCCATACCCCAAAAATATCATCAATGTATCTTATCCAGATACCTAGGTGTTGTTGCCACCTTTGGTTAAGTAAAACATATTCGGTTTCAAATTTGTGCATGAATGAGTTGGCGTACAAAGGGGCCATGGTGGCCCCCATAGCTGTGCCAGCCACCTGTAGGTAGTAATTATCTTTGTATCTAAAGTACGAATTGTTGCTGATGAATTCCAGCAGTGCCATTATGAATTGTTTTTGAGCTCTTATCTCCTCTGCTTTAAGAAGTATCCATTCCACTGCTTTGTTACCCAGATCGTGTGGGATTGATGTATACAAACTGTTAACGTCAATTGTAAAGCAAATGTTTTGGGAGTCAAATGGTATTGAGTTCAGATGTTGCAACAAGTGTGTAGAGTCTCGGATGTATGTACTTGTTTTTTTAATCAAAGGTTGTAGGAAGTAGTCCACATATTTACCAAGAGGTTCTAGGATGCTGTTTATCCCTGCAACAATTGGTCTGCCTGGCAGTTTCACTGAGTCTTTGTGTACCTTTGGGAGAGTATAAAAGTGTGGTATCGGTGGGTAAGGATTCATCAAGAATTTTTTTGTATGATCGTTTATCCACTCTAGTTCCTCTGTTTTATCCAAAAGGATCTCCAGATTTTGTTTAATTTCTGCTGTTGGATCATTTTCTAATGGTGCATAGGTATTAATATCTCTCAGTAGTCTTTCACATTCTTCATCATAGTCCACCGTGTTCAACAAAACTAGACCACCACCTTTATCTGCAGCTCTTATTGTGATGTTCGGATCACCATATAGATCTTGGATTAATTTTAACTCGTGCGGTTTCATATTGCGTCCAGTTTCAGATTTAAAATGCATTTTATCAAAGTCTCTTGTTACATGTTTTTGAAAAATGTCTACTGATGGGACACTAATAGGAGGGATAAAGGTGCTCTTGCTCCTGAATTCTTTCAAATCTTCTTCTTTTTTGTTCCCTATTTCCTCATTTTCTAGTTTGCTAAAAAACCCTTTTAGCTTAATTTTTCTGATTAGTTTATATAGTTCAATTTTGGACTCAAATAAGGTGCTGTCATACGTAGGCACAAAGCTTAAGCCCTTTTGTAGTGTCTGCAGTTCTTGAGTCGTCAGTATCCTTGCTGATAGATTTATCACAATGTTTTCTTTTGTTGTAACCTTGTGTTCGGTTTCCCTCTTTGTCTTTCTCTTCCCCCTTCATGTTCCCCTCTGCCTTTCTCTAAAAAAAGCTGTTCTTCCTCTTGTCAACGCTACGGAGGGCCTTGTATATCCTGAAGCTGTTGGTGGATTCTCTTCTTCTACGTTAGTAGACTCTCTTTCAGTATCTGTTCCTGAGCTGGACATCTCACTGGTATTTGTAGGTTTATGTCTTCTTATTGGAGGGCGATAATTATCCATCCAAGTATAAACTTCATCCTGCAAATAGTCATATGTATGCCTTTTGAATTTTCAAATCTTTTTGGTTTCAAGCTCTGCCTTGTAGTCTGCTAGCTTACTGTTAATCTCTTCCAAGATTATGTCAACTTCTTCTCTGTTTAGTGTTGCCACAAGTTCTTTTTCTATTTCTTGGATTTTGTTATTAAGGTCCACCAAATTGTTGGCTAACTCTTGTATGGTGAGTAGTATGCGGTCCAGGGAACACTTATTCAATATAGCCTCCCATTTCTTGACAAAGCTCTTACTCTCTTTACGACAATGTTGGTCGTAATTGTATTCTTAACCCTCTTGGGATCCTTTGGCTTTTGTGGTATCTCCGTAACGTGATGGCATGTAATTTGCGATTTATTTCTTTGCGTATAAGATATTCCAATTGTTTAATCTGTTGTTTAGGATCTTGTGTTTTCGTACTGCTTTCCCCAAATCCGCTGTCATTAATTAGCCTGAGAATTGTTTCTGCTTCTTCTGTTGTGAAGCCCAACATATCTGCTCTTTTGCTTGTTAAAGCCTCAATTTCTATAAATGACATTCTTTCTTCGGTCTTGTTGTACTTGAAGTTCAAGATCGGTGTGCCTCCACCTCAATTGTGCTGAGGAAAAAACTAGAAAAAATACCGAAATGCATTGGCTAAATGTATATTGATGGCAAAATATGAGTTCATTATGAGTATCTCGCAGCTGGCCCAAGGTATGTGCAGGAGAAAGTCATCCATCATCAACCATTGCCCTTCCAGAGCTTTAGGATTTGGCTACCTAATTTCTCTCACTGAACCATTACAAGAAAAAGGGGTTCAGTAGCAGGAAGATGAACGCAGGAGGGGCTTCTCTATGGAAAACCCCCCTAACACGTTGACAGGTTTCGACAATCACCTCTTGTTCAGGAAACACCTGAATACACTCTTCTGGAAACTTTATTTTAATGTATGATGTTAGAGATGGCTTTGGCCATACAACAAGATCCAGCCCAATTTTCTGGTCTTTTCATAATGTTACCTCTTCTCCTGCTGCACTTGTTCACGTGTGTGTCTTGCATTAAATGTACTTGGTGTCCTGCTCATGCCCATCGTTTCTTTCCTTGCACTTAACTACACCTGGATGTTCAAAAGCTTTGAAGGTCCAGACCATCTTTCCTTCCCCCTTCTCTTACCTTTTCAGTCTTCTCTCTTGGGGCACTACAAAGAGAGTGCGTGTGCATCTGCTGCCTTATAAAACTACAACAGATGAAAGAAGTGCTGCTGAAGGGAGTGCTAGTCACCTTGCATGACTGCATCTGATAGTTCTTTACATCACTGTTGTTCGTATGCGAGTCTTCCGGAATCATGATTGCTGTTGATCTTTAAGAGAACATCTAGGCAGCAGCTGCACGTTTTCAATCTGCCAGCAAAACCTATCCACATGTCTGTTGTCAATCTCTGATCAGGTTTCTTTGTCCACCTTTCTTGTGCAAATGTGGTTGCTATCAATAGACACAGCTAATTGTGAGAAGAGTGCTGCCAAAGTCCCACTGCAACCCTTTCACAATCTCTATAGATTTCATAGTGTGTCGTTATAAGGAACTCAAACGCTGCACTATGCATCTCTTTGTTGGCACTGTGCAGAAGGTCGGTCAATGGGAATGCTCGTGTCACTATTATACTTTAATGTTTCAATATTACAGTATTTGTCACTGTGATTGAATATGCACTGCTACCCTTTCCTGAACCCTTAATCTAGTTGAACTTCACGTGCTGCATGGTAAGTCTATTAATGACACTGAGTTATTTGCTAGGGGTATCACTAGTGGTTAGTTCAGTACTTTTATAAGACCTTTGACTTATTGCACGGAAAATATAAGCAGGTCACCTTAAGATAATTAACCAACAACAGTAGGCAGTTCCTGCATCCATCACATTGTTCCGGTGGGAATCTACGACCTCTTGGAGGCATCCCTCAAGTATTTTATGTCTTACCTTATAACACAGATGAATGACCTATTGGAACAGTGAACTGAGAGACTTGACTGAGTTCCTCCTCTTTTCTGCACTTGTATCTGTTGTCTAACTTCTCTGTTATTTCTAACTTTTTACATCAGTCTAACTTTATCAAAGGCTAGCGATATGTTTGAAGGTAAATAATTCAACATGGCTACACTGACTCCAAACGGGCCCCAGAGTCCATACGGAATTCCACAGCCTTCTTTTTAGCACTAATTATTAATTTATGTGAAAGTCATTTCAGTGAAATGGTGTCATATTAAATACAATAGTTTATGCTGAACCTATGAGGAATAACATAAAATAATTACAACAATCCATATATTAAGATAAATATTATTCTGCAAAGAGGAGGTGAAGAGTGACATGGCTGAAGCTTGAGCTCAAGGGAGGGCAGAAGGTAGAAAGGTGGAAACCATTGCCCCAGACAAAACTTTGAGCCAAAAGGCCAGAGCTATATCCAAGACTAGGTGTGAAAAGGAGAGGCCCTGATCAGTCAGAGGCCAGGGAAAGAAAGGCCAATGGCCCTGACCAGCACCCAAATATAGGGCAGAGAACGAAAGGGCAGCGGTTCTGTCCAAGGAGAAAGAGAACATGCCCAAGTAGAGGGAAGAGAAAGAAAGGTCTGAGACCCCGACCAAGGACAAAGAGATAACACCCAAGGAAGAGGGCAGAGAGGGAAAGGGCAGGAACCAGGAATAAGGAGAATTGGAAAACACCTGAGGACATGGCAGAGGAAGAATGGGAGAATTGCCCAAGCAGAGAGCAAAGAAAGGAAGGGCAGAGTCCCTGACTAAGGCGCAAGAGAAGGATGACAAGGAAAGGGCAGAAAAAGCAAGCAAGTGCATACGCCCTGGCCCATGAAAAAGCTGAGAAGCGAGGAATAAGAACATGACCAAGTTCACAACAGAGAAAGACATGGCAAAGGCCTGGAGAATGACCCTATAAGAAAGGTCATGTGGTCACTAAACCCAGAAGAAGACAAATGAGAAAGGTCACATGGGGACTAACCCAGGAAAAAGCCAGAGACTTGTGTACAGTGGAAGGGAAACACCCAAACCAACCTGACAACCTTAACAAATCATGTTAAAACTGACGCCCTTGCAACATCATTTGAAGCATGTGACAGAACTGAGGATTGGACTACTGCTGTTCCCTTTTCCTAGCCCTCAAGAGCTCACACATCCAAACACTGTAAATAACCATAGATAACAAAGAGAGAAAAGGGATTGTCTGCCTCAGGAGCAACATCTTGTCTCAATACATCTGCATTTCCCTCTAGGGTAGGCACACAGGAAGGCACACATACCTCTCTGGCATATGTTCACGAAAGACACTCCACAGGGTTCTCCACTACACATCTTAAGTCACAAATATAAAATCACTTGTACGGTAGGCTTTTCTTTAAGAGAGGCCACCCCTGTCGCTGGAAACCCTGTTTAACCCACCTCCATCATCTCAAAGATATGCTATTGACATACTGCCTTTCAGAGATCCTATGGAAACACACCATTTCTCCACTATTTTCAAACCCTCGCTTAACCAACTCTAATTCCACTTGCACACAAGGCCTGACTCCCACTAAACCACGCTCTAAGTAGCCCAATGTTCCATTCACACAGGGATACTATGCGCAATGAAACAAGAAATATGTGCCCCCTAAGCCCAGCACGCATCCCTGATCCCAGTCCAACCGTCACATACAGCCTCAAACTATGGTGTTAACAATGGACATCACCGCATGTGTTCACTCCCAATCGAGATAACTCACTGTACCTATTCAGCCTAGAAAGAACTATTTGCACGCCGCCTAATGCCCTTATTAAATAACTACTCTGTGAAGTAGCCTGCCACTTGCTTAACTTAATGAAAACTGCAGCTAAAAAAAATAGTCCAAATCGGCAACAACTATGACTTTCTTTATCACTGTCCCCATACGTGCTAGATTGTCTATTCTATGTAGAGCCGCCATTAGTAGTCGCCGACAACTTAATTAAGAGACAAATATATGCAGTAATTTGATGCAATCCTCAACTTGCACATGCCTCAATCTTTCCCAACCCGTCACGCGCTGCTGGGACACCAGCATTGGGCGTACTGCACATGTCATTGCTTAATACTGATTACTCTACTGACTACAATGGCTTTCTCCCTACTTAACCACACTACACAAGGTTTATGTGAACATAAACCTTCACCTCGGTGTTAATGAGTCAATGGGCCTCATTACGGGTCTGGCGGTAACCGTGCCGGTAAAACCGGCAGTTAGCCGCCGGACCCGTAAACAGTTACCGGCACCTGACTTGCCAGTAATACCGGGGATTACAACTCTGGCAGCCTGAAAGTCAGGCGCCGGTAAAATGTTGTTCCCCATTGATGACTCTCTGGGAATGGGGACCACGGAAACACTGTCACCGTTAATAACGATGCTGGTGCTTCTGTGAAACTCTGTGGGCGTGTGCCGGTCCGCCCAGCAGGCCATTCCTGCCGGGCGGGAATGCACCCACCCGTCAGACTTGTACTTTGCCGGTCCGGAAACAACGGTGCCAGTAAGCTTACCAGCACCGGTGTTTCCGGACCGGCAAGGCTGTAATGAGGCCCCATGTCTTGGTTAGCAATGAGTCTGGAAGACAAAGATCAGAGCCTCACTTTATATCTTCCAAATGTGGTAGTGTTTTGCCTGTTTACAGCTCTCTTACACAGAGATGTTGGCTTTGAAAACCATAGGATAATTACACTGTAACCAGGGGAAGCGAACTGTTCTCTCAATGAAAACAGGGAACAAATACTGAAGCAGTGTGCATGGACGTCTGAGACAAGGCCAAGATGCTTGACTGCAACTTGTAACTGTCACTCCATCTTGGCTGAGCATCAGAAGCCTGTTAAGCATATCTCCAAAATATTATAACGACTATCGATAGGATGCTGAAAGTACAGTAGCTTTTTCTGGGCCTTTTAGAAAATGGTGGCCAATGAATTTTTAACCCTATAAACAAGATTGAGTAATTGTTGCTGATATGGAGATACGTTAGAAAGGGGACTGGAATGATGCAAGCCTTCTGTTTCTCTTCTTCTGCAGGGCATTGATGGCTGTTGCATTTTCCTTATTTTATTTGGAAACATTTAGCTGGACAAAATGTGGGGCACACTCTATTATTTTATTTTTTTACATTTTCATCTCAATAAAAAACAGGCGTTTGAAAAATGAATAAGACTGGCTTTGCAAATGTAGAAGGTGCGACTTTTCTGTCCCGAATGGGCTTTACCCTGTGCATTTGGAAACCAGGACATATTGGGCCTCATTACACGGAAGGCGGTAAGGGTTAACGGTCACCGGTAATGGTACCGGTGACCGTTAACCCTTACCGCCTTACTACGAGGTCCCTTTGCCGGTAGGTACTTTAACGCCTGCTGTTTAGCAACACCTTTTACGGCGCCGTTAAACCCTTAACGCCAGGGTCGTAATGAGGCCCATTGACTTTAAGGGCCTCATTACATGGTAGGCGGTAAGGGTTTACCGGTACCGGTATTTTACCAGTACCGGTAAACCCTTACCGCCTTACTACGAGGTCCCTTTGCGGGTTGGGGAATTTAACACCTGCTTTTTGCAGGCGTTAAAAACCAACCCGCAAAGGGACCAGGGAGCCAATTATGGTACCGCAATTTGCAGTGCCGTAATTAGCACCTTCCCCATTCCCATTATGCACTATGGGGCAAAAATGGGAATGGGGAAGGGCAATGGGGGAAGGGGGAATTACCGCCCCACCAACCTTGGAATAGGGCGGTAATTCCCCTTTCCACCAAGGCGGTGCCGGTATTTTACCGGCATGGACCAAGGTGCTAATAGCATCCGTGTAATGAGGCCCTTTGTCATTGCTTGATACAATTGCAGCAATTAATATTTGGAGCACGGTAAAGGGTTTATACAAAGCCACAAAGCTCACAAGCCATCATAGTGGAATTCTTTAACCAAACGAACAGTAAACATTAGCAATACACATTATTACAGCACAATTACAAACACAATGCAAATCACCATCAAAGTAAACTTCACATCAATGTGCCCAGCAGCATGGAAGAAAACAAGCTCTTAAAGGCAGCAATCAACAACCCTTTAAAAAAACGTGCACAGCTCCACTTTGTTCTAGAAAGCTGCTAATTGACACCAAGGCCCCTCTAATATGTATGTTCCAGAGCTCTGGCAGAGAGCCAAGATTCATTAGCCACGGCAAATGTTACCAGTTATTTTTCAAATCTTATTTTATTGTTATAAAGCTTGGCTCAGAGATGCTCATATGAATTGGCATGTGTACCTTTTCCCATATGTCACTAGGAAAGTATTATGGATAATTGCTGACGACCTTGAGGTGTTTTTTTATTACATGATTCATCCTCCCTAGAGTACTTCCACCCATACCGACAAAGTCAATTACAAGGTCATAGGACTTTGATAGTGTGGGACACAAACACTGCGTGGGTCTTCCAGCCAAGATTTTCAGCCCCAAAGACACAGTGGCCCGAGGAAATATTGGGCCTCATCACGTGTTTGGCGGTAACCCTTAAATCCGGCAGTCACGCTATTACCACTGGATTTAAGGGTCCACCAAATCAGGGCTTCGGCGGATTTCTCCCCAGCTCTGAGCTGGGGGAAATCCGCAGAAAATGTGCGCTATTACCGCCAGCGGGAAATCCGCCGGCGGTAAGAGCGTGAAAATTCCCCATTGAGCCCAATGGGGAATGGGGCATTCCTGAATGGGCTCAGTGGAGAATGAGGAATTCCATTACCACCAAACCCGTGATCGGTTTGGCGGTAGGGTTAATACTGCCGGCAGTAATACCGCTGGCGTTACCGCCCAACTTGTGATGAGGCCCGAGTAAGTAATGAACACAATTCCTAAACTAGATGAAAAACATCCCTAGACAGGCGCAAAAGATCGATGAGACTAGTAAAACGCTGTAGCCCAATTCACAAAAAGATGGATTGCACTGTGCATGCGGGCATGAGGAGAACGCATTTGCCTTCTGGGTGTAGGCCGACTCAGAAAAGTGAAACGGGCAGCAGAAAAGGTTTTAGCACTTTTCTTAACCAGCCCTCTCGCATCAGTGCATGGGGGAGGGGGACCGCAGGGGCGCTCTAGCACTTCAAAGTGCAACACGACTCTCAGGGGGATGCGCTTTGATGTGCAGCAACATTGTGGCTCATTGCCTGCATCTTGCCTTCCCAGTCAGGACCCAGGCACAGGTGAAGTGCAATGCTGCCAGTGGCCTTTGCACACATTGGCCGAAATGGAAACGTCCAAGAGTGACGTAATCATTTCACTTTACCATTTACATTTCCGCCTCTCAAGGTGGAACAGTCAAAACTACATTTGCAGTGGCGGGCCCTTTAAAGTCTGTCAGGGCCTATTTTGACCAGCAACAGAGCCATGGGGTTTGGGGCGGGGCAAGTGGGGGGGTACCACCATTGGCTCCCCCTGGTGCCCTGTGCACCCCCAGCCTCCCCCGCACCTAAAGCTGCCACTGCCACTGATTTTGACGTGCCTAAACACAAGTTTGTGTAGTGCGAACTTTTGCCAGTGTACGTTCAGCCCGCGTCCTCACATTCTGTTATTCAAAGTTCTTTAAGGGGCAAAGTATGTTGCCTCAATGTGCAGTGATATGTTTTCCTCAACAGACGTGCTGGTTCAGTACAGATGCACTTACTAACCTCATGTGAGTGCTGTCTCTTATCAAATGTACACAGAGGTGTCAGGGAAACACCTGAGATTTCGGCATGCTTGGAGGTGATCTGACTGTATGACCCTTGCACTTGCAGTCAGTCGCTCCAAGTACAGGTGCTTTGGTTGCAGGAGCCTTGCGCCTGCAGCTAGTCTCTCCCAGTCCTCCCAAGTCCCTTTAGTATATCTGGGACTCCGCAGTTTCGCCTCACATTCTGTACTGTAGTTGCTTGTGAATCAGGGCCTATGTCCATTAACCACGCAATGCGGAAACATCAGCCTGTGCATACTTTGTATCCTGTGTGGTAGCCACCAATACAATCATTGTTAGTTGCCTCAGGGTTTCCTGTTCAGGAATACAGTCTCCTTGATATGAGACAAGAACAGGCTTGTTAAAATGGCTTCTCAGTATCATTAGCCAAGGCCGGTTCCAGTCCTATGGCTTGGCCTTCAGTGCATTACAGGACAGGATGTGCCTTTCATGTGTGACTCGCTCTGATGTTGAAAACTCTGAGCAGGAAAGATAAGCAACATGTCCTATCATCGCTTTACTTGACCCTGGAGGAGCTAGATATGCAATGTGTCCTGTAATCGTCTTACTTGACCCTGGACAGAGCAGGCATGGGCAGGGTGCCGGGCAGAATGTGAAATTCGCACGTCACACAAATGTTCTCCATTTTGCATGCTTCATTTAGATCTGTTTTAAAACCTTTGCGGGCACTTCCAAAATTCTGACTTTCTGGACACATATACGGAACAGCCATTTTTTAATTTTTTTAATGTGTTTATTAATTTTTACATTTTATACATATCACTAATACATATGGATTACAAATGCATTTTGAGCTGCAGACTATAAACCATATTAACATGCCATAGTATCATAATCTCCATACCAATCTTGAGTACATCCTATAGTCTTGCACAAGAACAGACATTTTGTAATAGGAATACAATTCAGTAAATGCAGGTGGAATGTGATTAAAAAAAGGTGAGCTTTGCATCTTTCAAAATTGTATTTGCAATGGCAAAGGAAAAAAGGTCCTGTGCATGACCTGTTCCAACCCACTGTCACTGGGCCCAAACAGATTACCTGCTGGCGCCTACACATTCTGAAACCCTATGCGCTGAACACATTTTACAACCTGCCAAATAAATGCTCAAATAAAAGTGCACAATCCATGCTAACAAATTTAGAAGCACTTCACAAGGAAGTAAACCTTGACTTTGTGCAGTGGCGTATTTCCTCGCGGGAATAGTTAACAATATAATAACATTGCCATTTTAAAAACATAATGTTTGCCAGTCATCAGCAATGGCATGACATAATCTATTTAGAGTAAAAGTAGTCTTGTGAATTCTTTTTAATGTCCATTTGGGTGAAATAAAGGGAGGCATAATTAATACTTTCCCTCCCAGGGGAAGTGTTTGAAATGACAAAACATTGGTAGCTGCCACCTTAGGTTGATGAAAATATGTAAAGAAGAAACCACAGAGAATAGAACACACCTTTGAAATACGAATACTCATTTTCAAGTGTCCATTCTTTAATGCGGCGCCTTAACAAAAGCCCAACTAACGGGTTATATCCTGAGAGGACTCGACAAAGGCTGTTTTGCTCTATTTTTTAGAACAACCCTGCAATTTGCGATGCCACAAGCCAAAAACGAGAAGCATGTGTGCTGTAACACTGTGGAATGTGAATCTAAGTGCAAACAGTGCAGCAGTAATTACACAGGCATCCACTTTCAACATGACAATGAATACAACAGCCATTTTGACAGGGTCATCATGGCTCTGGTGCACATTGGAATTGCAGCTGTAGATGAAAAAAAACATTCTTTGTTGTGGCCACAATCTAAGTCAGCAAAGGTCACTAAAACGACTTTTATGAAGCTGCAGCCACAATCAATCCATACCAGTAACGGTCACTGGAAATAATTTGCAAGAAAATGCAGCCACAATTTTCTATGCCAGTCAGTGTTACTGCATATCACTTGCATGAAGCTTCACCCACAATCTATCTATGCCGGTCATGAGAGTGACTTACAGTGACCATGACTGGCATAACTAGATTGCGGTAAAAGCTTCATGAAAGCAATTTACGAGGCGGTGCTTAATGCACTATATGAAGACATTTTTGGATGTAACATCTGGGTGGGGAACACATGTCCAGATTGACCATGGACAGCAGACCAAACAGAAGATAGTGATATAGGGAGGGAGTTAAAAGAAACCCAAGGAGCAATGAAGATGTAGTTTGTTAGGGTGACATCAGAGGAGGAGGAGGTGGCAGACCAAGAGACCAGCATGAGAGATGACATTAGAGTGGAGCGTGCAGCCACAATTTTTGGAACAGGTGAGGCATTGGTTAGTGAGTGCAAGTGGTACTGCATTGTGAGTGTTGGTGAAAGACTGGCAAGTGTGTTTAGCAGAGGGCTTCTATGGGGTGAATGTGAATTGCTTGTGTGAGTGAAAGGATGGTGTTTGAGTAGAAGGTGGAGTGGTGTAGTAGTGTGGAGAAGCGAGTAGTAGTGTGAAGGAGGTAGTAGTATTGTGGAGAAGTGGGTAGTAGTGTGGAGGAGGGAGTAGTAGAGTAGTGGCGGGAGGGGTAACATCAAAGGGAGGAGACAAGGCTTAGGAGTGAGAGACATTGGAGGGACAGAGGAGGAGGATGCAAGGAGTAGAAGAAGATGAGAAGGGTGAAGGTGTAGGGAGGAGAATAGTAAGAGGGCAACATCAGAAAGCGAGAGGAAGGGGATTTCATGCGGGTGATAGGAAGGAGACCGAATCTGAAAGACACATCACACTCTTCCTTTTTAGGTAACTAACCAATGGATAGCATGCGATCACTCTAGGAAGTCCATGAAGTAGGTTAGACAAATAGGGTATTTTCACTTTAGATTTTCACCTCTAGTATAAGTCATGATCTAGAAAATAAGTGTCAATATTCCGTATATACTAACCTGGGGAGTTGGGACAAGAAGGGTTGCGGGGATTGGTGCTTCCTAGATGAGAGCAACAGGGATGCGCTTAACACCCTAAGAAATCTTCAAATAAAAACCCTTGAATCATATCTGAGAATATGACTAGAGGCATTTGTTACAACAGACATGCACAGACTCAAGCAAATGTCTTGCAAGTGCCCATGCGCACTGCATGCATTACAGTGAAACATGCCCACAAGCATACAGTATACACACTTTTTTTTAAACGTCTTACCTTTAGGATATAGATCATCTCTTCAGATGAGGAGGGAACGAATGTAGCACCGGGGCACCCCTGAAGGACCTGAATATATGGGGAGTGCACCAGACACAGACTGCAAGCTGTTTGTAACCTGGATCGGAAGTGCATGTGCTGCACTGGTGTGCACATGCTTTATTTTTACTATTAACCAAAAGAATGAAATGCTTGTGTGAGGCTGCAGGAGGCACACAGAGTGCATTGGGCAAGGAGGAGAGTTCCCCCTGCCCCCCACATGCTCTGCCACAACTGCATTTAACAATGAGAAATGTCAGAGGTTTTCCGGGGAGCCCATGTAGTGAGACCAAGGTGACCACTGATATATAGAGGGCAAGCGTTCCATAGGATTCCCTTTGCTCACGTATTGGTAGTAGTGATCACACAATCAAGGACCATCTCTCAGAATGGGAAGGAAGCATGCAAGAATACAAGGTAACAACTGGCTGGTAATAATTTGAATACAGCAATGTCCATATGCAGAGGTATATTTTGCATTGCATTGCAGGTATATAAAACCTCATGTGCCATTAAGGGTAAGGTATTCTGAGGGTGGTAAAAGATGGGTATGCATTTTTGAAGGGCTATTTTACAGAATTACCTTTGTCACTGGACTGGGAAAACCAAAATCTTCTGTAAGGTCTATCAGGTTTGTGCACATTGACTAACCACTGCAGTAAAGGCACTTAACTGCAGGAGGGGGCAGCGCCTACAATGATTCCTGATGGGAATTCAGTACGCCCTTAGTACTCAGCCACACCATCTGTCCGCTTGCTTCAGTACTGCATGGGGGTCCACTGGCATTGACTGACTGCTTCAGTACTTTACCTTCTACCCAGCCTGGCTCCTCTCTCTGCTTGCTGCCCTCACTCATCCTTCAAGCTCTGTGATTGCCAGAAGAGGGACTGCCCAGACCGAGGATCAGAAGGGCTGGGAACTGCCCCCCAAACCGTCAAATAAGTAAGTCCACTAATATTGTTGCATCATTTGTGCTGTTTAGACTGATTACTAGTGACTCTAATTGTCACCCACATTCGCCTGCTCACACCCACGGTTATTTAAACACCATGATCCCTCCGGATTCTTTGCATAGCCACTGTCCCAAAAAATCTATTCCATAAAGTTAAGACTAGTTAGTATAGGTATGATGTGCTTGTCATATGTATCATATTAGACCTTGTCGACCACAGGGTCTTATGTAGCCATCTGGACTCTGCTGCGCACTTCTCAACAGAAGCCATAGCGTGGATACAGTCTTTTCTAAGCAATCGGACCATGAGAGTCTTCTCGCCTGTGGCAGCTGCTGACCCCATCCCCATCACCTGTGGAGTGCCTCAGGGATCCTGTGTCTCACCTACCCTATACGACATCTTCACTAAGACCCTTTTCGATGATCTGGATCATCTTGGTGTCACCTACACTAATTATGCAGATGATACTCAGATCCTCCTACCACTTACTGGGGATTATGACAAGGATGTGTCCTTGGTGAATAGGGTATATCCCATCATCCAGGCATGAATGGCCACCCATGGACTATGCCTGAATGATGACAAGACTGAGATCATTATCCTGGGCACGTCATCAACCGTCACAAAACTGAGCCCCAAATACTCTGCCTTTAACATAGACAACAATATTATTACTGTCGCCAAGGAGGTCAAAACCTTGGGTTTCTACCTGTACTCTACTCTCTCTTTCAACAGCAGTTTAATGCCATGGCTTCGGCCATGGCATATACTTGCAAATTGATTAGAGCAGGCAAATCCTTCCTGTCTAATAATAGTTGCATCACCCTTGCCACAGCACTCACCTTATCTAAGCTCGATTACTGTAACGCACTGTACATAGGGGCGAACAAACAAACTATTAAGAAAATACAATTCCTGCAAAACAATGCTTTTAGAGCAGCATTGGGAATTGCAAGGAGAGAACATATCTCTGAGACGAGAAGAGCTAACAATTGGCTCTCAACATATGACAAAATCAAGTTAAAAGTCGCTTCCCTCACATATAAATGCCTGATCAGTGCAGTACCTTGCTACCTGACAGATAGACTCACCATGAAACCCGCGACAAGAACTACTAGACTAACAGAAATTGCCTCTTTGTCCCTAGATTTAAGTTATCTAGAGTCGGAGGTAGTAGCTTCCAGGTCAAGGCAGCCCAATTATGTAACTCTCTACCCTCTCCACTGAGGGCAGATCGATCGTACCAAAATTTCCATCAGAGTCTGATAAGTTTGCTCAAAGACGCTGACATCTAGGTCGGCCCATGACTCCCAAGACAAACCCTCCCACCTTCATGCAAATAATTCTAGCTATTCGTTACATTACTGACTGTCCTCTGTACATATCTTTTATATATTTCCTCTCTACGGACCATGTCATATCCATGCTCCCATGTGTTTCCTTCGTGCCTGTATACTGAACTACAAGTATGTATATAAATTGTATGTATATAATTGCCCTTGTCTGTAACTAAATTGCATCTTGTATGTGATTATTATAATGTGTAATTAAGCTGTGAGTGATCTTATGCAACGCGCCCTGATACCTACGAGCCTGGAGCGCAATACAAGTAATAAAAAAAAAAAAAACAAACATATTGTTGTGTCCAGACTGCTTCCACAGCAAATACGACAATTGGATTCTCTTGAAGGGTAGTTAATATTGGAGGATAGATTTTGAAAGAGGGAGCTACCATGCCTGCCTATAAAGACCTGAATTGTATATTAACATGGGCGTTGTTTATTTGTCCAGCCACTAGATAACACAAAACCAGCTGTCTGGACCCCATTTTACTGCACCCACCACTATCTCATGTTCACCCTCCCATCACCTACATGCAGATTGGGGAGGTTAATTGTGTGACAAACTGGTATGTTAACCTATCTGGTCTCCATGTCTACTGAAATCCCACGCCTCATCCGCATGCTTCATGTGCAGCACCACATGATGGAGCAACATGCGCCATGGCACACCCCGGAATGTCATGGTTGACACTTGCTTATTTCCTTTGACCAAGATAGGAGTGAACACAGAGTCTTAAGTTAGCCCAAAAACAGACAGGCCTGTGGCGCTGAAAGGCTATATCTGTGGGAGATGGGCCCTATCTGGATACTGGTACCATGACATCACTTCTGGGAGACATGCTTGGGAAATACCTCTCTCTCTCTGGGCTCACCACTGATCTAGATGTGGAACTTTCTGCCTGTCTATCAGATTATCTTGCCCTAAAAAAAACTGCAAGTCATGGTTCTACCCACACCTCACACCCGATAGCAAGTCAGGAAACTTTAGCAATAGGCCAATACTCTCATCATTTTTCTTTGTATTAAAACGTTATTAAATAGATCAGAGAAGAACAGACACAGCTCATTTTAAAAACCTAAAATTATCGAAAAGGGTTACGGTATGTTTGCAAATCTCTCAGGGTGTTGATAGGTCTGGAAAAGTTCTGGGGCTATGCTAATGTCGGGACTTTCGTGACTCGGGGCCAGCTAGCCTTTTTGTTGTAGTCCCAGAGCTTCTATCCGGGGCTACTACCAAAGGACCCAGGGCTATAGCCCCCTCAACGCCCCCCCTAGCAACACCGACAGCCCTTGCACATGTGTGCTTATCATATACCTACCCTGGCTCGTCGGCCAACCCATCTAATCGCCATTTCTCAACCAGATATCCTTAACTATCTTTTCTGGAGCCGTCAGTGGTACAGCCCTCTCCGTGGATTAGGTGGTGGGTAAACTCGCTAGTCACTCATTCAGGGGTGGGTACACTGGGCACGTCCACTTGCTTGACATAACGCTGGCCAACATTTGAAACTAAGGTCGAGGAGCTCGCGCAGGATAGTCAAGACAATATGGTATGGTAACCCACTAAGGAAGTTTGTGAAAAACACAATCTGTCCTACTGAATAAAGTACAGTGGTGCCATCTCAGCACTCTGGGCACACCAGTAACTCCACTGCAGTAATGGAGGCACTGAAGATGGGGTTGGAACTGCACTGGGGTTTTACTGGTCGTGTTGTGAGACGCACAGTGCAATTGTTCAGTAACTAAAGCAGCTTCTTCGTGGTGAATGCAGTCGATTTTGAACCGTGAAATGGTTGCGAGACTCCGAAGGCTCCGTGAAAGCAGCCTTTCTTCACTTCACAGCAGGGACCCAGAGGGGTGACGGCGTGACGGAGCAGTTTCACGCTGCACGCCCCACTGCACGTGCTATCGTGATATCATGAAAGAAAACATGCGTGTACCATTGTCAGAGGCTTTTTCTCTATCTTCAAGCAGAATTAGTTCTTGTTTTATCGCAGCCTGGCAACTGCTGCTTTCAATGGTATGGCATTCCTCGTTTTCCTCTTCCCTAAATGTTCGCTCTTCCCTCATTCCCAACCAGCAGATTTCTCTAGGAAACGTGAATCTTCAGAATGAGCTCTTGCACCCGAAGGCCTGGGTCGATCAGCTGTCTGGAGCAGCTTTTCGATGGCTCTGTAGGCACCGCTCTTTAGGTTCGTTTCAGGCTTCACGACCTCGATTGATTTCTCACTGTGAACCGTAATTGACTGTGGTGAGCACTCAGGCGAGCGAAGCCCCGCTGCATCTGTGTGCTGACTGCACCCGGCAAGCTGCCCAGGGGGGTTCGCATTCAGGGAGCCCTGTGCAAATTACAGTTCACCTGCCACAGGTGCTTTCTACTGGATACAGATGCTGGCAAAACACGTGTTATATAGCATGGTATAAAGCCCCCTTTCTAGTCCAACTGCTTGCAAAGGCCTCTTCTTACCAGCTTTCGTCTGGTGGTTACTAGCTATAAATGAGCCATGGTATTGCTTTTGTAAATATCATTAACAAGCATTCACTTATTTCCAGGAACAGCCATCTAGTCTACCATTTCATCTTTCTTGTTCTGTCATTTAATTCTTAATACGTTCCTTTATACAAAGATATTCCAGACTAAACCTTTTTAAAAATAAATAAATAAATACAACCTTTATATCATTCAGCCACAAAATAAGTCCTGAAGATTGATAGTGGACATTACGGGGAGCAAACTCCCGATTTGGCCGAAAAAATTATTGCTGGGGTCCCTGGTGCAAGGGATATCCCAAGTCCGTGGCACGGGCCAAATTGCTGTCTCAGCTGCTTTTAGCAGCACGTATTACCATCGCTCAACGCTGGAAAGCACTGGAAGGCCCGGATACCTTATTCTGGTGGGTGAAACTCTGGGATGTGCTAGTGTCGGAGTGGGTGACCGCAGCAAGGGTGGGGAAGCTCCACCTATTCCAAACGATCTGGTCTCCTCTCCTGGAATATGACAGAAAATATCCAGCCCTAACTTTTAAACCCAGGCTGGCAAGGCTATACCTGGGCCAGGGTGTGAACGGTTGAAGAGCTCAATGGGAGAGGTCTACGTGTGCGGCAGGGAACTGGGCGTATGTGGGGGATGGGCAGGGTATTCAATGGTCGCTTCATTTGTGATGTTGCCTTCTCAAGATGCTATGTTATTGTATTTTGCTCCAACCATTTAATAATAATAAAAATATGTAAAAAATAAATAAATAAGTTCTGAAGGTAATGGTGAGAGCATTAAAGGAAAATGGATCGCAGCGCTGATCTTACTATATATGCTGTGTATATTCTGCTGCCAGTTGCTGGGTTCTTGCGGAACAATTCTCTAAAGTCCCGTATTGTGAGGTAAAGGAGGTTGGTACCCAATCTGCTGCGGCGCTGGACCTTGACTATTATGCCCAGTTTAGATAGTACGTCAGGCGCGAGTAAATGATAAGTCTTGCTACTTCAGTTTATTTGAAGTGTTGCTTTATTGGCATGTGTTTGCCAAGATCTTAGAGCACATGTGGTGCCCAATCACATGTAGAGTGCTGACACATGTTTCGACCACAAGGTCTTTGTTAAGGCTGTGTTACAACAAAGTGGTCAATTTGACATTATTGTGGTGTGGTCAGTGGCAATTGGCCGTGATCAGCAATGAGAATTGTGACAGTGTTCATTGCCAGGTGACATTATTGCATAAGTCTATCAAGTGACAATGGGCCTCATTACGCGGTAGAAGGTAGCCATGGTGCTATTAGCACCATGGCTACCCCCTAACCGCATACCGGGTCCGGGTTCTCAGAATGGGTACTTACCGGGTCATTCCAACCTTGGAGGACCCGGTAAATCCCCATTTTGAAAACCATTCCCCTTTCCCATTTGAGCCCCCATAGGGCTCAATGGCATTGGGGAAGTAGCTAATAATGGTAGCGCAATTTGCGGACCAGGTGTTAAGGACGGGACCCGCTAAGGGACCTCGGAATATGGAGGTAAGGGATTCCCGGCACCCTTACCGGTGCCGGTAATCCCTTACCTCCTACCGCGTACTGAGGCCCAATGTGTGTGAGGTGAGGCGGGAGCGATGGTGAAGCAATCATAGAAAGAACAATTTAACAAATATGCAATTACAATTCACATAATGGTTACGGTCCATGATAGGGGAATAGAAGTTGGTAAAAGGCGGTCACAGAGAGAATGCCCCAAGGGTCGAAAGGAGGGAGAAACATAGTGAGTTATCATTAGATGGAGTTGAGCTGAGGGGTAATGTCATTTAGTAGTGAAGGTGGGCATGTTCTTACTGGGTGGAAGTGTTGCTTGGTTTGTGCAATGGTAGATATTACCGATTGGAATGGATGCTGGATAGCAACTGCGGGAGACACGGGTTAATGGTCATGTAGACAATGGTGGTGAGTATCCCACCTAGCGAAGGTCCGGAAGAGAGCATGCTGATAGATTAGTTGTTCGGAGGTAGCCTGGTACCTTCTGAGACTGCATATGGGTGAAAGGTGCCTGTTGAGGGGCAGCTGCAGGGCAGGGGGCTTTGGGTCATATATGCAGGGATGGTGAAGCCCACCTGGCATGGTGGGGGTGGGTGGATGTTGAAGTCAATCGTTAGTCAGCGAGTGCCTGGTGACTGCTAAGTGTAGTAGAGGGTCGGAATTAGCCTGGTATGGGGCAGGCTCATGGCGGTTGCTTTGAAGCTGCTAGGATTGCAAGTGGGAAACTGTGCTGAGGCGCTAAGCAGGGTATGCAGTGCGGCCTGTTAAGGCAGTTGAATATGGGCAGGAGCGCCCCTAGGACTAGTGGAGACTAAGAACGTAAAATGTGCTTGAAGCTGAGGTTGAACAACCTGTGCTGTTTTTGTTGCCTGAATTGGCCGTTCTTGCATGGGGTGTTGGGAAGTTGTAAAGCGTTGCAGTTAATAGTGGTGATAATTGTGGGGGTAAGGTCACGGCATGTGGCATATCTTGCACACGTTGTCTCTCAGTGGAAGTGAATGAGGCTGTAAGGTTGTCAGAGAAATGCCACTGAGTCCCTGGTAGCAGTGAGACTGTGGCGTTAAGGGGTTGGTCACCATTGTAACAGGGGTTTTGTGCCGGCGTGCGTGTGCATCAGATGGGCATGTTGTTAAAGGGCTGCTGGAGTATAAGGGGGATCTAAGTAGACCTGACCCATATGTGGTTACAATTGTTGCGGAAGTGTCCATGTACCCAGACTGCACAGGCGTTTAAGGACGCTAGGGCAGTGCAGGGGACTGGGCTGGCTTGCCTGTAAGGCCAACAAGGCCTCCGGAGAATAGATGTGCAGTCACAGTGATCTTTCAATCCCAGCTGTCATCTTAATGTCATTAAATATGATATCTGGATGCTGGTTGGCCCTGAGCATGCTAGAAGCTGCGCTCTGATTGGTGGCAGGGTTGGGCATTGGATGTGCAGTTAGTGGAGACCTGGGTGAGGGGATGGGCTGATGCAGTGACACAATAAAGTCACGGGGCTGAATGTGGGATTATGGTGGCAGGCAAATGTTTGAGGAGGGGGGAATCCCTGCGGCGAAGAAGGGGGCAGAAGTTTGTAAGCCTGGTTTCCATGGCATTTGGGGGGTTAAGATGAGGGTGTATATCGTGCATAATAAGCACATAATGGCATACACAGTGTTTGTTTTCCTGTGGAAAAGGGGGGGGGCAGATGGATGTTGCAGATTGTGAGTGTGTAGCACATCAGTGTGTCCATAATGTCGGATCCCCATATAATTACTCTTATAGCAGTGATAGGTGTCCAATGACATTTTAAGGTTAGAGTGAATTAGTGTTTGGTACACCAGTGAGCTCATCCTGTTAATGCACGATGTGTGGGCTGATTGTGAAGGTTGGGGGGCAGTTGGATGTTTGCAGTTAGTGTGCATGTGACGCTCAGGTGTGCGCATCATGATACAGCACCATGGCGATGATGGCAATAAAAAGACTAACAGTCACTAGTGAGAGGAGCCGATGTAGAGATCTGCCCAGTGGTGGACAGATATCTAGGAGTATTGGGATACTTCCAAGTGAACGGTTGTAGAGAGTGGTCTAACAAGTGTGGAGGACGCATGTATGTGTGTGGGAGGAGGAACGTAGCAGGTGTGTCCTCCTGGATGGTGAGCGCCGGATGGTTGATTAGGCAATGTTTGATGCCAATGGCTGTGTATCAGCCAAAACGATTGGGTTTGTCAGTGCTTGTTTGTTTAAGCATTCGACCCATGGTCTTTAAACACACACAAAAAATCAGGGGCTGTGTTCAAACAATTGTGTGGAAACTGGATGGTTAGCTTTATAAGAGTGGCAGTGATAAATCAGCATATTTTCACAATAAAACACATATTAAGTAACATTGGGAAGCATAAAAAGCTTAGCAAAAGCATTGGGGGTAAGTGAGGACATGAAAGGGTAATAAGGGACTCATAATAAAAAATTATTAATGAAAATGATGCTAGTGGTTGGAGCCTGGGGAAGCCAAACCCACTTTAGTTTATAGTTCATATTTCATGGTCGTCAATCCTATTCCCTTTGGTCAGCGCAGACTTCTTTCATGGGGTATGGATTGTTCAGCCCTTCCAGGGGTACATTGTCTTGTGTCTCATGCTTTCAAAACAATTCCCTATATCATATGTAAGAGATATGCAGTGGCCCTGAGATAGATGCTGCTGTTCAGGCATCTATTAAGATGGGCTTGAAGGAAATCTTTGGTGGGCAGCAGTAATGAACTTCTCTCATCCCAGAGAGTGATTTCTGCACCAGGTGCTCTGCTTCACAACTTCGTAAGCTAATTCAGTAGCTTGTCACAAACCCAACGTTATCTTGGATATTTGCATATGGAAATGCATGACCTTCATTGCTTTAGGGCATTGGTCCCCCTGGAGGAACAAAATCATTTCCCTGCAGTTGTATATCAATGAGTCTTTCATCTGTCTCCTTAGATTCCTCTTGCTTGGTTCATGGCAGATAGAGCAGAAATAAAGGAAATGGTAAATGCATTGTTTTTGTGCTTAGGTGAAGGCGTAACTTCCATTAGGTTCCACATTTTCATGTGGACATTGTATCTAGAAGGTTGAACCACGCCAAAATAGATAAGTGCCTTTCCTTGTAGGATGGACTTACTTTGAAGTTGTAAAGGTATCTATCAAAATACATTTTTCTCTCTCTAACAACCCATTTCTGGCTCTAGCAGACCTTGAGGTGGATTTTACCCTTTCTGGAACAGGAACAATGTATTGTATTCATTGTTAATTTATAACACGTTTCTAAGCGCAGGATCAGGATTCAAACTGGTGTTGCGCCACGTTGTACGCGTTGCCCCCAAGACAAACGTGTTGCCCCTGAGCTATCCTTCCTCCCCTTCTTCTGCTGCATTGTTGACACTAGTCCTTTCTAGGATTAACTATGCAAACATGCTTTACCATGGGCTGCCATACTATCTTCCCTCCCGCCTGAAATGGCTGTAAAATGCTGATGCACAGGCTATTATATTTTGAGTTCAGATCATTCAGTGCTCATTGCTCTTACTCTTCGTGACTTGCACTCATTTCTGCTATGTCCACAGGTTCAGTGTAAGATGCTATGCTGTGTGCATCACGCCTATTATGATCATGGCACCATAATGTTGGCAAATTGCAAATATAAATCTCAGTTAGGACGTTGAGATTGTCTCCCACACTCCTATTAATTACAGCTGATTGTAGAAGATCCTGCCTGGAGGGCAGATCATTCAGTTTTCTTGCTGAACAGCAGTGTATGTCTGTGCCACTCCTTTAAGGGACATATCTTGTGCTTTACAAGAAACGTAAAACATATGTCTTTGAGTTGACCTTTAACCTTTACTACGGATCATCATCTAACACAGTTATGCACAACAGCGCCAGACGACTGTTTGTGGCAGTAGATCACTCTACCAATTCCAAACCATAACATAGCACAGCAATGCGAGCTGCACTGTTCACTTCATCTGTTTATGTGTGTTCAACCTTTTCTTTAATTTAGTTGTTTAATCTCTTTTTTCATTTTCAAAGGTCTTTGAGTGGGGTTGCATCCCAGAGAAGGCTAACTCCCAAGTTCAAGCTTTGCAGATTCATTGGCTAGCTTGGGAACATTGGCTTTTTAGGCAGGAAAAAATGTAGCCACAGACAATTTCTCCTAACAATGCTAACAATCCTCAATTAGGTGGTTTGTTTCAGATCTACTTTGCTCGGATGCACAACTTCTGCAGCTTTCTAACCAGCAAAACTCTAGCATCAGCTTTAAGGAGATCAGTGGAGATTCCAGGAGGGGGGTCCCAAAACATTCTGTGTGTGATGCCCAAAGGATGAATGTCAGTTTAACGGCCACAGATCTCAGAACCATAATACAGAGTTGTGAGGAAATGGCTACTGCTCTGCAAGAGCACACGGATGAGTAGTGGCTAAGCCACCTACCCAGTCCTCAGACTACTACTAACCACCAATGATCCCAATCACGAAGGTGAAACGTGCACAGTCAAGAGATCTACCTCCTTTGACTTTTGTGGGAGCGTGGGCCAAGGACTGGCTATAGTTTTATGACAGGTGTGAATGTTATGACAGTAGCAACGCAAACAGCAACGCAAAAAAATAAATAAAAATGAATGTCCAATGAAGAATGTATACAAATATGTGTACTTTAATTAAACAAACCAATATGCAAATTACTATCTAAAAAAATAATAACAAAGACCCACCCCTGTGGAGAAAACATAGAAAATGCAGAGTATATATGCAATAGCACTCTTGGCACTTGAGCTGGGGTGAATAGGCAAGAAATTGCAATAATGTCACTTGAAAAAGGATATGCCTTTAGAAAAAGGGGAAAAGGGGTGGCTTATCAGTCAATGGTCCCAAAAGTGGGCCAGTGGGTCTGGGCTTCTTAATATTACTTTGTTCTGTTCTTGGGCGATTCACCAGTGTTGAACTGGGATGCTCAATACAGTTCTTGCAGGTGGAACTAGATTTGAGTTTGCCGAATTATGGTGACCCTGGCAGCAAGTTGGTGTTGTGTCGGGTTAGAAGCAGAACACTCTGTGGTTCAATACAGTGTCTGAGCGGTTCAGTTCGAAGAGTACACAAAGGTCGGTTCGATGGTCAAGCTGGTTTGAAACAATAGATAATGCTGTGTTGAGTCCTCAAGGGACATAATGCTTCCAGCGGTTGGATTTGAGAGTCAATGTGAAGATCCTGATGGATCGATGCATTGCTCGAAGATGCAGTGGTTTGAAGGCTTTGGTAGCAGTGAGCTGTTGTTCGAGCCGAAGCAGTGAGAAGCACTGCTGGTGTGATGCAGTGTCAAACCAGTTTGAAGGATGCAAGCAGTGGTTCATAGTTTGGTGAGAGTGCCAAAGGAAGCACTCTGGGTCCTGTGTGGGTCAATGGCTCTGAACACTGTCATGTCAGTTTGATGACTGTTCAAAGTGTGGAAACAGGAGTCCAAACTGATAAGGCTTCTCGGAGTGCTGTGAGTCCCACTCCAGGGACTCTCAGTCCAGGGTGCTTGGCTGGCACCTGCAGGGATCCAAAAAGGTGCATGGTTCCAGTGAAGCTGGCAGAGTGGTAGGCCTTGGTCGAAACAGCAGTCACCCCCAATGATCCCTGAGGATGGTCAGCAGACAGAGGGATGGGATGGTCAGGGCACAGAGCTCTCCTCTCGATTGGATGTACCTGTATTCACCTCTAGCAGAGGACTTTGGAATGGACTGCACTCCCAAAAAAGTGCAAGAAATTATTCTTCTCTTGTAGGAAGTCCAAAATGAACCAAGTAAGGAATGTTAAACCCCTTCCTGTAAAGGTAAAATGCCACAGGGGACTGAACAAAAACATGCCTGCTTTAAGGGGTATAATGAATATTGGTGTGACAAGTGACCTTTGCCTTGTTGCATTATACCCAGGGTGTTCTGTCCCCAGGAAGTGGATGGGACAGGAAGGAGAGGTGAGTAATTTTTACTCTTCACTCCCAGTCCTGGGAGCTTGGCTGGCACCTGCGAGGGGAAAGTGAGGAGCCTGGTTCCAGTGCAGCTGGCAGAGTGGCAGGTCTAGGTCCAAACAGCAGTCAGAGCCCCAATGCTCCTGGGGAAGGTTAAGGGACAGAGATCTCCTCGGTCTTGGATGTGCTTGTCTTCACCTCTGGCAGAGAACTTTGGAATGAACTGTACTCCCAACCGAGTCCAATGTATTTGTATTGTCTCAGCTGAAGTTCAAAATGAATCAAAGAAGGAGTCAAATGCCACATGAGATTGGATAACAACTAGCCTGTTGTAAGGGGCCTCATCTCTGCTGCTGTGAAAAGTGACCTTTGCCTTTTTGTTCCTTAGGAAGTGAAGGGACAGGAAGGAAAGAGAGCGCCACAGAAATGCAAGATGGCAAAACCCGTCTCTGTCCTCTTTGTCTACTCTAATCCCAATCCCTTTCCAAACCTGCAGCTTCAGATGCACGTTGGCGTGAGGCTGGCCTTTGTTATGCATGTGCCTTCATAACATGTGGTTCCCAGGAGATCTCTTGGTGAGAGCTCCTGGGCTTGAGGGGTGAGGTTACCCATCCTCCCAGAGTATCAAAGGAGAGCAGCATTCCGCCTTTTGTCTCACTTGCTGAAGTGCTGACATGCATGACAGAAAAGAATCTACATAGCCTTCATATAGTTTACCTGGTTCAGAGGGATGTCATGTGTATGATACCAATTTGTTGACAATGTAATAATTGTAAATGATCAGTCACCATACCAAACCCAACACTAGGTATGGCTTATTGTTGGAGTTTATGCTGCCGCCAGACTGATAAGGCCACAATTATGTTATTTTGGATCAGAGGTGCAGAAGTTAAATGCAGCTTCTGTCTGCAAGGACATGGTGTCCCAGCAGCTGTCAAGAAGGCACATGTGATCTTTGAACCTACCCTGTGCCAATGAAAGGCAGGTGCTGCAGTTGTCAGGATACTTATGGAACAAAACACATCTGTGCACTATGCTTCTGATATCGAGACTCATGCAGGGGTTTCTTATCAGCAAGCCACCCTTTCAGATGTGGATTACCCACATTATCTTATTTGTTAAAAATCAGAAAAGCTTGGGCTCTCGCATCCTCTTCAGATGGCAATCCTTCACAAAGGTACAGTCTACTTCGGTGGAAAGAATGTTCAGAAGAAGTTGTGTTACGTTGGCCCCATTTGGGTTTGAAAATCTGAATAGCCCTAGTGATGTTATTCCAGCTCTTTATGTTGCTGCTGTGATGCGAACATTATAGCAAACTGCACTTTGGAGGGTTATTCCTACATATGTAAGGAATCATATGTTTATAATATGTTCTCCATTTTGGAAGATGTGTTTAATTTCTGGAGTCTGTGTTTCTGGGTCCCGAGCACATCATTTTGATTTTCCTTTTTGTTGATTTGAGTGTTATTCATG
The DNA here is from genome assembly GCF_040938575.1 of Ambystoma mexicanum. NCBI lineage: Eukaryota > Metazoa > Chordata > Amphibia > Caudata > Ambystomatidae > Ambystoma > Ambystoma mexicanum. The sequence continues at coordinate 1,361,221,671 of NC_090929.1, forward strand.
CAACAGTATCCTTCAGTATTGTTCTTCAGTACCTGGGGTGCAACAGGGCAGCCATTATAATGAAATTGTATGCGTATAAAAGAAGGTGTATTTGATTCTTTCTAATCCATAGAACATCTAATCCATAGAACATCTTTCTAATCCATAGAACAATATCCCAACCACCTATGAGAAGGTGGTTGGGACATTTTTGATGTAAATATTGAATAAGATATTTCTTTCTAAGTTCTTCCCAGGTTCCATATCTATTTTGTGTAGTTGAACGTGAAAACAATTTATCTATAATCCTTGATAGGCAGAATTCATGTTAGTTTGAATCACTTTGCCCTCAAGCATCTCTGGGTTTATCACGTGAGTAAGCGTCTCTCGGTTTATCACGTGAGTAGAATTGTAGTTTATGAACAGCACATGTGATGCTTCTTCCTTTTAAACAATATATTTGCTAGTCAAATTTAGAAAAGGAAAGGACTGAGCAATATTATAAAGGCCTTTTGGAAACCACTTTGATATGATGTGTGCTTTCTCCATCCAATGTTATAGATTCTGCACAGTATTGGCCTATAACAGAAAGCATCATATGTGAGGGCTTTTTATAAATGGGGACAATCAGGCCATTCCTCCAAGATTCTGGGAACTTGATGTTTTTAGTGAAGTATTTAAAACCAGGAGGAAGAATTGGGGCCCACCGGGATGGAACTAGGTGACTTGATCTTGTTGTCCTGAGGATGCTCTTCCCCCTTTCCTCTTCATTTAGTGACTTAACCTCTTCTGTGGGGCCCACAAGGATGGACTGAATTAGAATAAAATTTTTGGGGCAAAGCTCTAAGGGATTTGCCACATGTGTTGCTTATCTCTATTTATTTTGTTCTATTTTATTTAAAATGTTCTTGTCACATCTGTTTGATCCACTGTATGTTCAGGTGACACTTTCTTCATTAGCATTGCCATAGTCCTACAACAGTCAATAGGGCCGAGGGTAATCGCGTTCAAGCTTCCGCTGTATCCAATAATCCTATTAATTTTCCAGTATTTAAATGTCAGCAGAGCCTCCCAATTTCACCACCACAGATCCAGCCGTATTAGCTGTGTTGTCATACCCATCCAAAGACCTACTATCTATGTCCCTTTCCAAGTTGGTCACCCTTGTAAGCTGTATTTTCTGTTGAAGAGTCCCCGATCAAATTAGGCCACTTAACCTTCTAATAGCACAAACATGTGCGCACACACACACACACACAACTGTGTTTGCTCTACAACGTGTTGACCTCATTGCATAAGTCCTTATTTATCTCAGTTATTTTTGATTGTTCATCATTTTCAATTATTAAAACAAATGAATTCCAGGCTTTTTATAATGAGCTGATTAATTTTCCTTTCAATTAATGAACTTCCCAACAGAGAGAAACAAAGTAATGAATTAATGAAACATTATCTGCTTAGGTGCAAGCAGGAGGTGACTTGTTAAAGGAAAGTTGAGCTCAAAACTAGAGCAGGGAAAATTTAGCACATGAAATTAGCATTTGCAGCGGCCCAAATCCTAGCCAGTGCAATTAGCAAACTGCTTGTCATACTCTAAAGCTAAACACATTTACAACTATAAATGACAACTGGGACATTGTATGCATGATGCATGAGCCACAACCCTAGTGGGCTTTCCTCCACTGTTTGCTTTTAATATCACAGGAACTATTGCATGTGTGAGATACCTGACACCATTTTAATCCCTTAGACATTGCTCCACTACACCCGTCAGCTATTGTTCAAACACACATTTGCCCTGACCCTCTTCAATATGCTTCAATGGTTACATTCACTTATAACACTAGACATGTCTTTCATGAGCAGTGTGTTTTTATATGTTATTATCTGATGTATAAAGGTCTTCTTATGCCCTGAAGAGCACCATGCTGCTGAGTCTAGCTCTATGGAGGAAGAAGAGTTGTTTTCTAAGAAGATGAGATTATCTGATTTAAGAAGGGTTGGAGGCAGTGAGTTCCAGAGAATGGCACATTTAAGAGAGAGTGAACATTGGCTAATATTTACTAAGCTTTGCTCTGAAACGTATTTGGTGTTTCACGGAGACTATACAATACCGTGGATCCCATTTTTTGTCTCGGGAGGATAGCTCAGGAGCAACATGCTCGCCTGGGTCCGCGCTTAGAAAACTCTGGGTATTAAGCGTGTTATAAATATCATATCATACAAATCCCTTCTCATATTAATGCTGGAGGTGGTCATGTGTGGGCCTCAAATTAATATGTCTTATGAGTTTTCGGTTTACAGTAACTTGACACAATTAAGAAGGTCCACATTCTTTTCATGCAAAAGTTTAGAACATCACATTGAGCAACTCTACTTGCTGCAAGTGTTTAGGATTCTATAAATATCTCTATTGATAATGGAGTTGTGGGGGATACTTTGGAGAAAACGGTGGTGATATCACCAGAAGTGATAAATTGCTTACGGACTAATAGTGCATCAGGTTAAATAGGCAAGAAAAGATGACCTGTTTGAAAAGATTTCACTCCAATCCCACTCGCTCTGAGAAATGCTCAGCTTTTAGGCACAGTAGGCGGCGGACATGGTGAGAGGCAGCTTGTACTTTCATTCCGACAGCCCACTAATGGCTAACAGTAAAAGGCAAAAGGGTTTTGTTAAGAAACACAGGGATGACACTGGGTTATCTAAACCGACCGAGCATTATGATTTCAGAGCGACAGAGGTATTTTACATAGCTCAAGATCTGGGGCCATATTATTAAAGTCTTGCCCTTGTGCAAAAAAAACAGAGCAAATTAATGTATCACCGATTTTGCAGGTTGGATAATACAGAATGGAGCATACCAGATTAGCCCCAATCATTATTATCTGAAAATGTTTTCACCAGGGAAAAATGAAGGAGGCTGTTATACATACTTTATTTGCTGCGTAACATGAAAAGAGATTTAGTAACCATCTTTTGTTTTATTTTATGCAGAAAACATTGAACAAAAAGCAGCCTGATTCAGATTTGCACTAGTGCAAACGTGTTTGGATTGTGACAAAACCTGTTTGCTTGTTTTATCAAAGCATGTGTTCAATTTCCTAGCACTGGTGCAAATGTTAGATAATCTGGCCCCTGATCTGAGAACTTCACTGATATCAGGTTTTCTAAGCTGCAAAAAATGACAAAATAGCAGCCATTTAGTTATGTAAACCCAATACTGCATTCAGAGAATACCACAGTATTGCATTATCTGTATTTAAGATTGTACTAATCTTTTCTTCCCTCAAGAGAATGTATTGCTCTTGATCATAGCGGTCTTGTACATTAGCACCCGGGGAAGGTTCACCGTGAATCAGCTGCTGAGCAATGCAGTCCTTATATTCAAATCAAAGTCCATGTTCTATGCTATTGCTGGCTCTGGACCCGACGGACCTCACTGTGCCAGCTTTTCCCACTGGACACCCAACGCCCACCCTGAGCTCCTTTCTGCTGCCCCTGCCCTCTGTGCTTGCAGCTACCTACTTTTGGTACTTCTGTGACTAGTCCTGTTCACTAATCCATCAACGTCTCTCATGACAGCACTTATCTTTTCATTGCAATGGAAATGGAAGAGGAGCTTCATTCAGGACTCCACATTTGACCACCATGCAAGTCATGTTTTCTTTTCACATGTACTGACTTGACTGGCCATATCTTGTTTTTTTTAATTTAAAAGAGGTTTTGACCCAGGGCAATAATAGCAATAATGCCCCCCTTCCATACTGTATGGTAGTGTCCCACAGCCCAAGTGCAAGGCATATTACGTGGGTCCATGGACCAAAACATCTTGTACGGCTGATGGAAATCGCCATTATTTTTTCAACTGCATGTACTACTGTACATTATCATGGAGGAGGACTGGTTTGGTGGTATATTCTCTTCTTGAACACTATTGACCTATACTACCTTTCCTAGTGTCAGGTTGATCTGCCCAATCGGGTTCTTCGGGGTTTGTGTCATTTTATTTCATGTCCACACCTTGCCTCTAACTATTTGGTAATACTAACACGAATGCTGTTCTTTCAAACTCGATGCTGACGACACACAGACCTTCTTTAAGTACAGAGCGGTCCTGGGTATCAGATCCCCTGCTTGGCTGTTTCCAGGAGATGCAAGAGACCTGAAGCTACTGCCCATGGTAGGCACTCTTTCTTGTTACCTGGCATATTAAGTTTGATACTTCATACCTGGCCTTTTGAATGTGCTCCTTAATTGCCAATTCTTAGCTCTTTAAAACCTGCCTTATTAAATGTGCTGCTGCTTCAAGTTTTCTCCTTGATGTCTGTGTGCCTTTTAAATGTGCTCTTTGATAGCGACACAAATAAGCATGCCCCTTGGTGTTTGCCTTATTTAGTTTGCACCATTGGGGGCTAGTGCATAATGGGATTGGGGGTGCTGCCCAACCTTTTATACACAAGATGTCACTCATCCTGTCAATGAAAGTCTCTCCTTGATTTCTGCTTCCTGTTGGTGCAGGCCCAGGAAAGAAATTGGCGCTTCAGAGCTGAGGGATCAATCATGAGACCATGCTCTACAAAAGATACATTTAAAAAAAAAAACAATTTGTGTGCATGTGTATGTAGTTCATCTGTGTGAATGTGTACTTCTGTGTGCGTATGTGTGAGAACATGTGATACTGAGTTGGTGCTGGGCCTGAGGTGCCGGTGGCAAGAGTGTGAAATGTGGGTTGCAAGTTCAATGCCATAGAGCAAACAAATATACTAATTATTTGCAAGAAATCCAGCAGTAGCAGACCCCTCATTGCAATGGGCCTTGCATTGATTATACTTACACTACAGTTCACAATTATTTCAATGGGCTCCTGACGTATTTGTGTCATAAACGGAGCACAGCCAGCAGCAAGCTACCAACAAAGGGCAGGGGCTCCTCAATGTAGTATCCTGTCAAGTCCTGCTTCCTCACTTGGCTATTCTTGGTAAGGCCTGGCTGGAAAGTTCCAGTCTTGTGAGAGACCGGGCCACTGGCTCTCGCAAGTAGTCGTGGCTACTGCACACATGGCCACCCACGCCATAGCATGGAGAGCACGGGGTGTGCAGAGGAAGCAAACGCATGCTGGTGCTCCTCAAGTGACACTTAGATACTGGGGTGTTCCCTATGTAAATAGCTATATTGTTTTATGGATAGTTTAACCCCTTATATATTTGGTGATTGGAGTCACAGTGAAGCTACTGTGATTAACCTTCTTCCTGTCAAGAGTGGGGATAGTAAAGCTGGAAGCATCCTGATGCCCAGTGTAATTCTTACGGCCACAACATAATTGCTGAGGAGGAGAAGGAGATGAACCCACTGCAGACAATATGCAGGGTGCACCATCACCCCAAGCCTTCCCACAATCACCAGGTTGGTCTGCTATGCCATGGCCTTAACGGGAACCGTTGTTCGAGGCATATCTAGAAGCAGTGGGAAGTGCCAACTACACAGCAGTAAGGAACAGAGCCATGCTGCTAAACGCTCTCAGCGTGGAAGGGCAAAGAAAGTTTGCTGGGTTGAAGCCGGAGGTGGTAGTTGATGATGCAGATGACATCTACAAGGATGCTGTGTGGAGGATCGTTGAGTGGTTCTCCAGCAAAGAGAACATAGTACTACACAGGAATAGATTCTACAGCAAGAACCCGCAGAGCCAGTGGATGACTATGTAACCAAGATGAGATAGTTGGCCGGTTTGTGTGCCTTCGGACATACATCGGAAGAAAGGCTGTGTGACTTGTTGACGGTGCACACTAATAACAGGAATGTGCAGGGTAAATTTATACTTGAGAAAGTGCTGCAGCTGGACAAGGCTATTCAAATTGCCAGGGCAGTGGACGAGACGTTGTGCAGATGCAAAGAATTGGCGGGGAGTCTCCCAGTATCAGATGTGCACCTCGTGCAGTTCAAAGGGAAAAGAGACAAGTGGCAGTTGAACACTAGAGAAGAGAAAGTAGGGAAGTGAGAACCCTTGAAATGCCACAGGTGAACCAGCACCCAGAACCTTGCAAATGACACAGAGTGTCCAGCTAGGAACAAGGAGTGCTCGAACTGCAGATGTTTTGACCACATCATGATAGCTTGAAAATGGCTAGGTAAGAAGATGACTGCGTTGGTGATGAGCAAAGATGTGAGAGACAGAGAGTCATCAGGTGAAGATGGGAGATACACAATAATCATGGTGAACTGTGGGAAGGCATGAAGGGAAAAACCAAACTGCGTAATCAAGGTGGATTTAAACGAGACGAGATTGATTGCTGACTTGTGGTCGGGTCTAACGATTTTACCAATTTGCACGTACAAGGACATGGTCGACAGAGAAAGGGTAGCAGTGAAGAGGATGAAGCACAAGCCCAAAAGTCTTCGGAGGTGCTATTGTGAGCCTGTTGGGGTATATCCGCTGCACCATTGAATTCAAGGGCAGAGTGACGTAGACCAGTGTCTATTTTTCGGAGGAGGTCCCGGCTGTCGTAAGGTGGGATGACCATGTCAAATTGAGCATCAGGCTGGAACTCAGCACAGTGGAACAGGTATTGTTGGTGAATACAGGATCAGCGTCAGTGTCCAGGGAATATTTTCCGTTGTTATTCTCCGAAAATCCCAGGAGAATAAAGAACTATGTTCACAAGATCATGTTGAAGCACAAAGCACTTCCAGTAAACCACAAGGTGAGACAGGTGCAAGCGACGGCGAGGGCATCCTTTCAGGCTCAACTGGAAAGGATGTTGAAGCACAGCACAATAGAGACAGTAGAATTGTCTGAATGGCTGAGCACAACGGTCCTTATTACAAAACAACACTCAGGTGATACCAAATTGTAAATCAATTTGCACAGATTAAATCAGGAGGTGATCACAGGCAGCTATCCTCTCCCAGGCATAAACAAGCTTATCCTTATGATGAAGGAAGCCAAGGTGTACTCAAAGCTAAATATGCAGGATACATACCACCAGATCAGCCTACATAAAGAATCAAACCCCTCACAGCATTCATTAGACCATTTGGCGTGTATCAATTTCCCTGCATGCCGTTCGGATTGTCCTCAGCGGCTTCAGCCTTTCAGCGGATGATGAACTCTCTTCTGCATAACATAGGCAAACTGTCGCATTTTCAAGACAGCAGCTTGCCCTACGCCGAGGGCCTTGAGATCCATGATGTCGTACTACGGAAGGTCCTCACTAAACTACAGGAAGATGGAGTGAGACTACACTACAAGTGTGTGATCACTGCCAAACAGGTGGAGTACATGGGTTGCAAGATTTCGAGGGAGGGGATTAACCCAAAAGGGAACTTATTACAGGCCATAGTGGGAGCCCCAGCACCTGCAAACAAAGAGGAAGTGAGGTCGTTTTTGGGCGTCGCAGAATACTATGCAAAGTTTGTGCCAAGGTACTCAGAGACCACAGCACCACTGAGGGAACTAATTAAGAAAGGCGCTGAGTACAGCTGGTAACAAGAGCAAATAAAGGTGTTCAACAAGGTCAAATAGTGCACTGTAAACACCCTTTGCCTCCAGTCATTCAATCCATTGTGGAAGACCACCATTACAGCCGATGCCAGCGCATATGGCCTGGGTGCTACCCTAACGTGAAAGAAAGGCGATGCGGACTGCATAGTGGCGTTTGCTTCCAAGGCATTGTCCCAGGCGGAAATTAACTATTCCACAGTGGAAAAAGAAATGTTAGCCTTTGCCTGGACAGTGAATATTTCAGAACATATGTGTGGGGCACAACATTTCAGTTGGTAACCGACCATAAACTATTAATTCACATGCTAAGTCCAGGAGCAGTGAAATCGTCCACACACCGGTTGGCCCACTTTGTTGCCAAACTACAGGAGTACACCTTTGAAATGACACAAGTTGCGGGATGGAAAAATGCCCAATCAGACTATATGTCCAGATTACCGGAATCGAGAGACGCAGTAATCGACTTTCTCAAGGATGATTGTGTAGCAGCATCAATAGGTGATCTGCGAAGCAAAGTGTTTCTCGAAATGAGTGAAGAGCATTGGAAAGAAGAATCGGCAATGGACTCAACCATTACGAAACTAACAGAATGGTCCAGGAAAGGATTGACTGGAGAGAGAACGATTCGGTAAGGTCTGAGGCCATTCTGGAAGGTGGCTGATGACATTTTTGAGACATACAGGGCACATACAGGGCACCTTGGAGGCAATTTAATGAGGCAATGCATGAGGGAATCTTATTGATGGCCAGGCATGGACCAGGAGATACGAGCCATGTCAGAGAGGTTCTACGAGTGCTTAAATAGCAATATGAGGCTAAATGTTAGGCCTTTGATTCCAACAGAAATTTCTGGAAGGAGTATGACACAAGCAGTCTTTTTTAATTGTTTTTTATTTTTTTATTTTTTTAAACAAAAAATTCACTCCATTCGGTCAATAACCACTGGTATTGACTGTGGTCTGAGCATTCTGTCTTCCAAGGCAGACATGGAAACAACAATGTAATTTCCAGTCAAGATTTCTTTCAACAAGACTCATTCTGGGAAGACCCTTTTTACTCTGCAATATCCTATTTAGTACGTAAAAGAGAAATCTAAATCACAGGAAAATCTTTCCTTATTCTTATAGAGAAACTGTTCCACTTTTTTACAACATCCAATACCTGCTCTAGTCTAACCAGTTGCAATTAAATGCTTAACTCACAAAGACAACCTTGTTTTTTAAAAACTACAAAACAAAATCACATTTAATTTGCCAATATAGTTTTTCTATTTGCTTTATTCATTATTAAAAACCATTTTCCCACCAAAACTCCAAAACATGTAGTGCTACTACCAAAATGTGTAATAGTCTTGTAGACCATAACCTGGTGGGGAGTCGTTATCCAGCGATAAGGAAGCCCTTCTGTCTATAAAACCTAAGCATTGGCAACTGAGTAACTCAAAGGACTGCACATTTCATGAATGGATAATGCATGCCCTTGGAAATGTGGCCCCGATAAAGCCTTTCAAATGCTCAGATACAAAGCAAAAGCCAGATGGTAAACTGGTATCTAAAATGTCGTCCAAAAACTGAAATGTATGTTATATTGTGTGAGGTTATAATGTTAGTACTCACCAGGAGATAAATGTGGAATATATATGTTGTGTAGTCCTACACCGAGTTCACAGTTCTGAATAACTTTCTCAGGGTTGGTCCCTTGTGGACGTTGACCTAAAAGGGGATAGTTGAGAGAAGACAGGACTTTATAGTTATGGTCGTATCATCAGACGATCCATTCCCACTGGTCATCTACAAAGCTATCACACAACACCAAGGCCTCATCTACTTCTTGCAAACCCTTTTTAAATGCTCCATAGAACAACAAATCACCACGTATGCATTCAAATCTGCCTACATCACATCTGTCCTGAAGAGATCTACAGCAAATCCTGATGAGTTGGTTAACTGCATTTGCAGAAAAACGGCTAGAGAAATTCATAAATAAACTGTTGCTAGACAATGTAGAGGCTAACAACCGATTACTTTGGGCTCAGCTTCGATTCAGGACAATGAAACAATGAAGGGAATGGATTCAACAATATTATCCATCTGAAACACGTTAAAAACAATGTGTTCATTTCGATTCCAAGTAGCCTCATCTTTCTGGACATGCCATCAGTGTTCAAAGTAATAAGCTGCAAAATTCTCAAAGAAAGACTCACTCATATAGGGGTTGATGATATATTTTCTTTCCCACAGGACATAGAACACCTACATTCCACCACTGATATCAATTCCACACATCAAATATGGTGTTCCTGAGAGATGGAGACTCTCACTCCTCTTCTTCAACATCTACAGGAGTTAATACATCGATGTAGATGACATCCACATTATCTACACACTAAGGCATCACTAGACAGAATACCAACCAGACCTAAAAGCAGTTTATCTTTAATAGCCTAATTGATTACCAAACATTGACTAAAACTGAAACCCACCAAGAATTGAAATCATTATCTGCCACACCAAGACAATGCGTCCCATGATTATACCTCTGCTGGAAGAGATGGAAGAATCCCTTTCACCCAACATTTTGGTAAAAAACCTTGGTTTTTACATCAACAATTCCCAGTTTGAACCACAAGTCAAAGCAATAGAAGGTGCTTCTGCCATCTAATATCAATTCGACAGGTCATCACATATGTTTTTGTTTCCGCAAAAAAACTTGTCAGCCATTGCTCAGGTACTCCTCTGACAGGACTACACCAACAACCTCAATATAGGCCTCCTGGGCTATCTGTTTAACCGGCTTCAGAGATGACCACATGCAGTGTCCAGAAAGCTTCTTAGACAATGGAAACAGGTCGGTCAGTGTTAGAATTGGTATTCTTTTTTTAAAATATCATATTTTATTGGTTTTATAACATACAACTACTGGTGCTGACCGGGCCAGATCGCAATAACAACAACAACCACTTTCGATGGAATAAGTGCTCATATGGTTCACATACAATACATATTTTATTAAAAGATTCTTTACTCTAGAGTACATGTCTTTACTTTCTATGGTGTTTAGTCATTAAATGTTCGAGAGTTCACATCACGTCTTCCCATCTTTTCCAAATTTTTTCCGCTTTCTTGGGACATCCCCTGGCCTTATATACTCTTCTTTCTATGACAATGCAAATTTGTACGTCAGTGATCCATTGGTCTACTTGTGGCATTTCCGCAGCCCCCCATAGCTGCACTATGTTTGATTATTGCTGTTGCCGCCATAAAGCAGAGCTTTTCGTACCTCGATATGTCTATTTCACTGTCTGCTCCTATTAAGAGTAGTTTGGGGTCACTGGGGATCGTCTGATGCAGGACTCTTGTAAGGACGTCACAGCATTGTTGCCAGTAAGAGCTGATGTTTGGACACGCCCATAGTATGTGGAAGAAAGTCCCTTCCTCTCCACGACAGCGTAGACAATTAGGTTCCGTTATTTTACCCCATCTGTACAGGGCTACCCTTGGATAATAGATTCTGTGTAATATCTTTAGTTGGACTAAACGTAATCTGGTTGAAATGGCGACCTTGCGTGGGTACATTAATATCTGAACCCAATCTTCTGGCATGATCTCCCCAACCTCAGTTTCCCATTTTGTTTTCAACCGTTCCAGTTCTGGTGTGGCAAAGGAGGTGATAACACTATACATCACTGTGTTGACTTTTGCTTGGATGTGATCCGTAATTACGTTTCGCTCCAGTGGAGTACTTTCCGACATATCGGAAAGAGCAAGAAGATGTTGTTGTAGGGCATGCCTCAGTTGCGTGTAATGATACCTCTCCGCTTCTGGGAGGTCGAAAGACAGAATCAACTCATCATAGGGTCTGATGGCACTGTCCACTATGATGTCCCCCACCGTTTCTATCCCACATCTCGTCCATATTGGCCACTTTGGCAATTGAGCTACTTCAGGGAGATTTCTGTTGTTCCAGAGTGGTTGTATTGGCGTGACTTTGTCCCCCCATCCTATAAAGGCATGTGACTCCGTCCAGATGCGAAACGTCTGTGATGCCATTTTTCTGGGGGTTATTCTAGGTGTTGCAGCATATATTTCCAAGGGGGGCGATGCTCGTACATGTGGTATTGTGGCTTCTTTGTGTAGTGTGTCGTTTATTACCGACATCTGGCTTGCCCAATAGTATGTCTGTAGCCTTGGCAGGCCAATGCCACCTTCCCATATCGACCTTTGTAGCTTTTGAAGTGCTATTCTCGGGCGTCCACCAGCCCATAGGAGTTTCCTAATTATGCCATCTATCTTTTGAAATGTTTTCACATGTATATGCAATGGGGCATTCTGGAGTACGTATAAGTAGCGGGGAAGTGTTAGCATTTTTAACAGTGCAGCTCGACCTAGAAGGGTCAAAGGTAGAGACATCCAGTGCTGCACATACCCTGCAAATCGCTCTGTGATGGGCTGTAAGTTATTGGAGGTGTAGTCATTGAGGTCTCTCGTGATCTTAATGCCCAAGTATTGAAAGTGGTTGGGCGCTATCTTATATGGGCAGGGTTCGGGGGCCTCCATTTCCAACTGATTCAATGCAAATAACGTAGATTTGGACCAATTCACTTTTAGGCCACTAAAGGTTCCGTACGTTTTCAGCAGCTGCGTCACCACTGGGCACGTCGTCTTGGGATCTTGCAGGTATATCAGCAAGTCATCCGCGTACAGTGAGACTTTGTCCTCCCATTCTGGCCCGCCCGGGATGCCTCTCCATGTGGGTGTATCTCTCAGTAGTTGAGCCAGTGGTTCCATGGCCAATGCAAAAAGGAGGGCTGATAATGGGCAGCCTTGCTGTGTTCCTTTTCCCAAAACAAAGGATTGTGATGTCCATCCATTCACTCTAACTTCGGCCATTGGTGCGTTATACAGCAGTTGGACCCAGGACATAAATCGCTCTTGGAAACCCATTTTCCGCATAATTCCCCAGAGTGCCTCCCAATAGATGGAATCAAACGCCTTTTCGAAGTCCACTGTGAGTACTCCTAGGGGAATAAACAAGGTCTGAGCTTGTTCAATGATTAAATGTATTCTCCGTATGCTCATTCTTGTGGATCTGCCAGGCATAAATCCACATTGGTCCGGGTGAATCAGAGACGTTATGACATGCTGTAAGCATATCGCTAGCAATTTAGCCAATCTTTTCGCCTCAGTGTTGATGAGGGAGATTGGCCTGTATGAGCTGCAGATATCGGGGGGTTTGTCTGCTTTGGGTATTACTATAATTGTGGCCTTTCGTAGATCTGCTGGCAATTGTCCTGTGCTTCGAGCCTGTTGGTACATTTTAAGCAAGTGGGCGGCTAGTTCGTTACCGCCTATCTTTTTCCAGGTTTCTATAGGGAAGCCATTTGGTCCAGGTGTCTTTCCGATTGAAGCTGCATCATAGCTGTCGTGATTTCTTTTTTCGTGATTTCCTCTTCCAGGTAAGCCATTTGTTCAGAACTTTGCGAGGGGAGGGTGATGTCCTCCAGGATGGAGATCTCGGGGGGGTTGCCGGTGCTTTATAGAGATCCTCGTAATATCTTGCAAATTCTTCAGCTATTTCCGCATCCGTCAGTCTTGGTTCCGCGTTATGAGGCGTGATTGCTCTCACATGATTATGCCCCTCATCTCTCCACTCGAGCCAGGCTAGCAACTTCCCTGCTTTGTCGCCCGTTTCATAGACCCTGGCTTTCATTGCTCTGTGAGCTTGTTTAGCATTATACAATATAATGTTTTGTAACTTTTTCTGGGCCAGCACTAAAGCTCTGTTTGTGTCAGGGCAGTCCTGGGTTAAGTGTGTCTCTTCTGCTCGTTTCACATTTGCTTCGGCCTCCTCCAATGCTTCTAGGTGCGTTTTCTTTTGTGCTGTAGTCCAGGAAACAATTTCACCTCGTATCACTGGTTTATAGGCCTCCCACAGGATAATAGGGCAGTTCACTGATCCCTCATTTAATTCAAAATATGTCTTGCTGGCATTTTGTAGGCGTTCTACCAACTCAAGGGAGCCCAAGTGGTAGTTATTCAACCTCCACACTGGTGGGGGCGTTGGTTTGTATGTTGTAATTGACATAAGTAGGGGGGAGTGATCCGAAATGCCTCTTGGGAGGTATTGTGCTTGAGTTACTGTGTGTATTATTGCGGCCGGGACAAAGAAGTAGTCTAAGCGTGACAGTGATGCATGTACTCCGGAGTGATAAGAGTACTCTTTTTCCTCAGGATATAGGTCTCGCCAGACGTCTTTGATACCAAATGCTTCCACGAATGTAGCCAAGTTGGTCCGTCGGTTGGGGTCTCTATTGCGTCGGTGCGTGCAATCCTGTATGTTACTCATGACATCATTGAAGTCACCCCCTAGGAGTAGGATATCAGATGTATCATTAGTTAGTAGAGGCGTTATATCTCCTAGTAACGTGGTTTGTAGTGCGGGCGGGGCATAAATCGCCAATAGGGATATTTGTTCCAGAGTGTTCCTGTAGCGTACACAAATCTGCCTCCAGTGTCTAGTGTTGTATTGGTGAGTATAAACGGCACTCTTCTGTATTAGTATCATCACTCCTCTGGCTCCCATTGTGAAGCCTGCCTGTGATATCGTGCAATAATTGGATCGGTTGAACAATGCGTTGGTTGTGCCTGCTAAGTGAGTTTCTGTTAGAAAGACTATGTCCGGGCGATGTCTATTCAGGAATTGTCTCACCAATCGTCTTTTCAGACTGTTTCCTAAGCCATTCACGTTCCATGTCAGAAGTTTTAAGGCTCGAGTCCTATCATCCTGCACAGTTGCGTTAGCGTTCATAGTTATGAATTACAGTAGAGCCGCCTGCACTGGGGGCAATGCTTATATAAGTCTTGTTGCTGAGGACAATGTGCAGTGTACGACTAACACCTGTTTTATGTAGAGTTCGGTATTCCATTGAGCTATCCCATCTTCTGAACACATAACCAACTCCCCCCTCCCCATACTTCGCCCCCAACTGAAACATCTGTTGCCCCATTGTCACTCAAACACTAAACAAACAAAATTTGTACACTTGTGATACTCATACAATGATTCACATCTGCGGCACTCCCCTAGTCTATGACCAGAGCGGATTCTGCCGACCGGGGGTCGTGTTTGGGGGGTGCACGAAGTGAACCATCGCAGGGCCACCAGCTTCCTTATGCAGCTTACTTTATGATTAGGTGGGTGGACTATGGATCCTGTTATCTGTATGTCCTGTCTCCGCTGCTAATCGTCGTTGTCTGGGGGCATTCCTTCTACGGGCTGCTGCTGTGGTGGCTCATCTGGTGGTCTATCCGGTCGAGGTCGATTCCTTCTATTTTCCTGCCTCCTACGCTGGTTCCAGTCCCCTCCTAGGTTACATTCTGCCCAGTTCCATGCCTCCCTTGGGTCTGTGAAGTGCACTGTTGTGCCATTGTGATATATCTTTAGTTGAGCCGGGAATAACAGGCCGTATTTCACATTGAGTGCTAGGAGGTGTTTTTTCAGCGGGTCAAACGTTTGTCTTGCTTTCTGTAGTTCCCTCGTGAAATCAGGGAAGAATGCTATTTTGGAACCGTTATATGTGATTGGGCCGTTCGCTCTGGCCATCTGGAGCACCGCATCCCGGTCTCTATAATTGAGAAGCCTAGCGATCACAGTTCTTGGTGGCGCCCCAGGGATTGGTCTGCCAGTTGGTACTCTGTGGGCGCGCTCAATAGAGAAGAATTTGGACAGGGATTTTGGGGCGAACAGGTCAGCAAGCAGCTGGTCCAGAAAGAGCTCCATGTTTGCCCCTTCTACTTTTTCAGGCAGGCCGAGGATCCGGATGTTGTTTCTTCTCGAGCGGCCCTCTCCTTCCTCCACTCTCCCCTCCAGCACTTTGATGCGCGCCATTGCACGGCTCATTTGTTGACTCAAGCCTCGTAGCTCGTCTTCGGCCACTGAAATGCGAGTCTCAGTTTCTCCCTTCCGGCCCGCCAGTTTCTCGAGATCATGACGTAGCAGGGACACATCGGTACTAACACTGTCCATTTTAACTTCCATAGATGTTTGTGAGCTAGAGATAGCATTCATCACATCTTTGAGTGATATGTTTTCTGAGGATTCTTGTGTGCTATCTGTTCTGATTTGATCTGCTGAGGGTGGTTGGGCCGGAGTTGTGTATTGCTCCATGGTGCTCTGGGTCCCTGGTTTCTTTGTTTTCTCCTTGCCCATCGTGGAGTTTATTTTCCCCCCTGACCTGTATTGGCCTTGTTTTTGGCGATTGCTAGGCAAGTTTCAATTTAATCACCCTCTCGGTGCAGAGGCCAGTTCTGAATGCCTGCTTGCTAGGCCAGGATGATTAGTAGGCCAGGTGGGGGCGGGGTGGGGAGGGGGTACTTTCTCCGCTTTCCGCAGTGTGATGTTTCCGGCCCAATGCAGGGTAGCTGGGTCCCACCTCCCCCTCTCCTTACCGGCACCTTGTGAAGGATGTCCTCGGGCGCTCAACGTAATACGGAGCACCCTCGAATGCCCGTGGGGAGCCTGGATATTGTAGGCTGTTCCGCCCAGAGAGGCAGCTCCAACCCCGCGGGATCGTTCCAGGGCCTGCCTTACGTTCCTCGATTCAGATTAAGGGACAAGGCCCACAGGTTCAGCAGTCGCACCATCGGGCGCCTGGATCCATCCCTTCCCGCAGTGGGGGGGTTGTGAAATCACATGTCACGATTGGGGAGATACAATCAAGAGGGTATCCGTTTCTGTGGATCTCGCTATCATGGGCACCGTCCGATCGTGTCTCAATGTGTTGAGCAGTAGGCTTTTTTCCCCCGTCCAGCGGGGTTACTCTCTGGCATCCATGTCATATACCTCTCCGGCTTCATTGGATTGCAGTGCTCTGGGTGCGTGGTTCAGATTAGGAGTTGGAGCACGCGTTCAGTGTGACTAGTGCAGGCACACCGCTGATGGGGATGAGAGTATAGGCTGCGGTCTTGTCTGCCTTCGTGGCTCGGATCTTGATCACCCTCCCCGTGCACAGTTCATTCGGGCCCCTTTCGTCAGGGCAGTTCTCCCCACTCCAAGCTGGCGCTCTTCCAGCGCGGCCACCCAGCGCCCAGGATACCCTCTCAAGTTTCTGTGTTCCGCTGTCGCTGCGGCGCTCAGGGTCCGGGCAGGGTAGCAGGATGACGTTCCACTCTCCGCCGGACCGTCTCGGCACCAGCGGTCCGGTCTTCCTTTGGCGTAGGACCGTTATCGGTCACAGTGCGGGGGTCACACGCTTGATTGCAGGATCAGTTGTTTTATCCGGCAGCGGCCAGCAGCTCCGTCGCGGGTCCTCCGATCGTGTCTCAATGTGTTGAGCAGTAGGCTTTTTTCCCCCGTCCAGCGGGGTTACTCTCTGGCATCCATGTCATCTACCTCTCCGGCTTCATTGGATTGCAGTGCTCTGGGTGCGTGGTTCAGATTAGGAGTTGGAGCACGCGTTCAGTGTGACTAGTGCAGGCACACCGCTGATGGGGATCATGCACTCTTGACCGCACCAGGCTGCAGTGGAGAGTGTAGGCTGCGGTCTTGTCTGCCTTTGTGGCGCGGATCTTGATCAACCTCCCCATGCACAGTTCATTCGGGCCCCTTTCGTCAGGGCAGTTCTCCCCACTCCGAGCTGGCGCTCTTCCAGCGCGGCCACCCAGCGCCCAGGATACCCTCTCAAGTTTCTGTGTTCCGCTGTCGCTGCGACGCTCAGGGTCCGGGCAGGGTAGCAGGATGACGTTCCACTCTCCGCCGGACCATCTCGGCACCAGCGGTCTGGTCTTCCTTTGGCGTAGGACCGTTATCGGTCACAGTGCGGGGGTCCCACGCTTGATTGCAGGATCAGTTGTTTTATCCGGCAACGGCCAGCAGCTCCGACGCGGGTCCTCCCAGTGGCGCGGTCGCAATTGCGCGTAGGTCTCCCTACCTGTACTTATGTTGTGTGCCTGGAAGTGTGAGGTCACGAATGGAATGTTTGAGGCCTGACTGATTAGAATGCTCTGGGATGAGATTCCACCCAGGACAGTTGAGAATGATGTAGCCTGGGCGGTGGGAGCCAGTGGGCTTCTCTGTAATTGATTTTCCTAATCTGCTTGATATTACCTGATTAAAGTGACTACTTGGAAATCTCACCTGGCATCCACAGTATCCTTTGATATTGATGACCCTACTTATGGTCATAACATTTTGGCAATGAGGATGGTTTCTTCAAGTGGTTGGGATGCCTCCGCTCTTTGTTGTCAGTGTCCAGTGGTGAGACTGTTGAGTCTATCTGGACGGGAGTCTGTCGTGTTAGAGGTGTAAGAAGTGGGAGCGTGTCTCCCAAGAGGTGTAAGTTGTGTCCAAGTGGTGAGACTGCTTGGTTTATTTGGTCGGGAGTGGTTCTCCCAAGAGTTTTAAGTAGTATTCTTGTCCTGTAGGGAATTTGGTTGAAGTGGACTTGGTTTACACTTTGGCTTCGTCATGCCAAAGTAGGTTTTAAGTTTTTGTTTCCAACCTGGTTCACAGTGAGTGCCAAATAAACCCTGGTACTTTCCTTTGATCTTAGGGCAGATTTAACTTCTTTCTATCTAGCTGCCAGAGGTCTTCTCTGTGTGTGGTTGTGCGATTGGGTTGAGGTCCATTATGTCTGGCTTAGTTTGAGTGGCCGCCAAACTGGGGTTTAGTGAGTGAGTGTTTCTTTTGATTGGAATTCCTCCCTGCATGAGGTTGCCCAGGTGTGACAGTACTGTGTTGGAGTCTGGATATGTGTGGTGAAAGAGTGTGTGTTGTATTGCCCCAGTTGCTCTTGTTAGATCCCGTTGGGCTGGTTGTGGTGGAAGTTAGTTGTTTTTCTCGATTGGCGGCAGTGGGACTATGTGCCAGTCGAGGTAGGGACCATTTTGTGCTTGGGGGTGGCAGCTCCAAGATCCTCCAGTGTGAGTGGTGGATGGAAGGTGTTCAGTGTTTTTTTTTAGGGTTCCTGGTTGTGTGTTTGGTAGCCCAAGGTGGGGCAGGTTTTGCTCAAATGTGGCAGGTTTGAGGCTTCTCAGTGGCAGCGGTAAGCAGAAGGAGGTTTGTATTGTTTTTACTGGTGTAGGGTTGTAGGTGTGTTGGTGTGGTCCTTCTGCCAGAAGGCTAGTAACGCCTGTTTGTACAATCCTTCCCTTGGTATTTGGAGCTGGGTTGTGTGTGTGTTTCGAGGTGTGTGTATGTCCTCTTGAAGAGAGGGATGTGTCTGTATGTTGTGGTAAGGAAGGGAGGTGTTAGAATTGGTATTCCTGATGTAGTAAGGAAGGGAGGTGTTAGAATTGGTATTCCTGATGTAGTAAGGAAGGGAGGTGTTAGGATTGGTATCCTTGCTTTTATTAAGCTGATAAGCTATCTGCATAGTCTCCCTAACTGTATGTATGCTGTGTGCCTGGAAGTGTGAGGTCCCCAATGGAATGTTTGATGTGAGACTGATTAGAATGATGTGGGATGAGATTCCACCCAGGACAGTTGATAATGATGTAGCCTGGGAGGTGGTAGCCAGTGGCCTTCTCTGTAACTGACTTTCCTAATCTCCTTGATATTACTTGATTAAAGTAACTACTTGAAGATCTCACCTGGCATCCAGAGTATCCTTTGATATTGATGACCATGCTTATGGCCATAACAGGCAGGCACCTTGGACCCTTCATTGGCTCCGTGTCAAGTGTAGGAGCTAACTTAACACCCTATGCATTGCCCACCACACACACCACAGCACAGACATTACTGTGAACAACTAAATAACAAAATGGTTGGGATATGTTTTGGCCAACTGTGATCTGTCCAAATAATGTTATTATTCATTTATATTAGGCATCAAGTATATCTTACCAATACTTTTGTATCAGCAAGATTTGATTTATGTAATTCAGATCAGTTTATCTGGGTCTCCCTAAGTACTTTTTGACAATACTTCAGAGAGTACATCATTCTGCATTTGAAAACTGTCAAGACAGCATAGTGGTGCCCCAACATTGCAAGCCTTACGCCATTGGCTTCCTATTTCAAAAAGAAAAATAATCATAACATTATGTATTACACATAAAATATATTATATCAACAAAGACACTGTTTGAAGCAAAGGGTTTAAGATATGCTCCCCTACATGGTCCCTATGTTCTAGAGATCACAATGTTTTTGATATGCCAAAGAACAGATGTTTAAAAAAGGGTTATCACTTAACCCCCATGTAAGCTCCACTTCTCTGGAATTCTATATTTGATCAGAAAACAACAAGACCATCTAAAGTTTAGAAATTTCCTGAAGATGTATCTGTATTCAGCCTAAACAAGATCTATGCAACAATCAATATAGGTAAAGGCAGTCGTTAAGGAAATGCTCAGCACAATGGTGGCCTCTTGTTTTCGAACAAGTGCTGAATACATAACTAATTACAAGAGAAGGAGCGTTTTAACAGCCTTGGCCACTAACTCTAGAACAAATAAAATCTGTCCGAAAACGTTTCATCCTCCTCCCCCACACTCACCAGCTCACCTTCTACTTTCCACAATCACCACACACACATCCATGCATCAGCCACATACACAACCTGCAGCAGAACTTCTACTTATACACTCCCTCCCACCTCCTATACTAGCACTATGGAAACATAACACCTTCCAAAGCAACCCACCAAAATATTAGTCTCTCTTGCACCCCACTCCACCTGACCCTTCTGAGGTCACAGGGCAGATCTTGTTAGCCTTGGCGGTATGAGGTTCATTCGTAGTCATTTTATTTTTCACTGCTTTTTGGGGGTGGCAAGGGCATATAAGGGGTGGGGTGGGGAATAGGGAATAAATAATAGGGGAGGGGGTTTTGGGGCGACCCCCAAAATAGAATAAATAAATACAAATCAATTACTTTTTTCAGGCCAATATTTTCAGCAAAAGAGGCAGCGAAAAAACTGATAATTAATGAACATAGAACCTTGTTAGCAACGAACTGAGCAGGAATAAAACACATGGGGCACCCTTCTGGAAACACACACCCAAAAGTTCACATCACAAATCACTGAGAATCTTAATGGCACTTAGAAAATAAATACTTTTGATATGTATGCAACAAATCATCAGGTTTTGTATCTTGTCTCTGCCTCACTCCTCACTAATCTCAAATCTACCATCTCTCTTATAGGACCTAGTGTCATGAGACAGGCCAAATTGTGGAAGTTATGTGATACAACACCCATTTACCATATGTTATATTACATCATGGTCATCCTTGCCCTAAATGCCATTGGTTGGGTGCCCAAACATTAAAGACACTAGGTCAAGACTGCATGCCATATCAATGGGATGCTGTAGAAGGTTCCTGGTGCAATACAATGCATGACAAATTCACAAAGTTCCCTCACAATATATTAACTTCATTCCTTTAAGTATCTGTGAGTAGAGCACAATGCTGTAAGAGTCAGAGTCCTGGTACGGTTGGGCTCTTACTTTGAGCTAAACTCTAAGAAGAGCGCCATCATTCCAGACAATTTCCTTTGGAAAAATATAATATTTGACTGTTTACAAAATAATCCAATATTTTGTCCATCCAAACTTCTTGTTCCCCTATATTCTGTCTTGTCTGGATAGCCAGGAAGATGTTTTGAGATTGCAGAGTGAAATCTTACTAACCAGGTCACAATTTTGTAACAAATATACTAGATCATTCCATTGACATTTTTTGTTCTAATCAATTTTTGTCATTTGTGTGTTTTTTTCTTGCCTTGAATACTAGATGATTGGATTATTCCAAGAGTAACTGAACTAAATATATCAATTAATTAAATCTACACTGGAACACTGAGGTGACACATATTTCACAAACGTCATGCGGTGTGTGTGTGTGTGTGTGTACAGCGCACATGCTAATGTTGTGTTATATGTGTTGCCTACAGTGGTTTCCACGCACACATATGGATGCTATCCATGCTCATTGATATTTATTGCATTTAGAGTTTTGAAGGGAGCCTGCACGGTCTGCATGCATCGCCGTCAGCAACATCTTTTGGACCCCATGACTGATGGTGGCAAACTGATGGATATGGCAATCAACATCTAGAGTCCTCTGCATCATCATCATCATCATCTTCTCCATAGACTAGTTCTAAAAAGCGTGTGAAAAGACTCTCATATCGAGGGCAAACTGGGAAAGTATTATGCAAGCTCTGATGCTGTGTGAGTTGCTGTCACTTAAGGACCTAAAAGCTGCCAGTTTCTGGGGGTACGGTGCTCTCTGAGGGAAACTTCCTACACCCAGCGATCTTGAACGGGAAGCTCCCTTTGTTGGATGGGGGCCCCACACACACAGCATACCACAGTGTTCCCAGTGAAAATAAGAATAAGCCCACTTTCCTCCACGTTCAATGTGGTGTATAGCTAGAATGATAACTCCGTGCAATTGCAGGTGTCCTAGATTTACTGGATGGGGAAAAACAGCCCTCCGAGGTAGGCTGTCTCCTTTCCATGGTGTTATGCAATATAGCCCTTTCTTTTTTAAAGTACCCCTTATGATCAAACATTCTTATATTGCAACCTTTTTCTTTTAACTAATATCAGTGGGCACATGGGAGGATGTGCTGTCGTGGCTATATCCGACACATAAGACAACACATAATAAAGGCAAGTAATTCATGCAACCAATCTCGTTGGCTTAGCTTGATAACTAAAAGCCTGCCCACACTAGAAAAAAGCATTATTCAGGAAAAACTGGGAATGTGTTGATTATTAAAAACAAAAACAAAAACGTTGTGGATATTTTCTGAGCTTGCCACAACTATGTGGCAATGCCAGATAATTCAGGCTCTCATAATTACAATTTCTAATGTTTGTACTGTGCTGAAATCACACACTCTACCCTGAACCTGTTTGGAGCAGGCGCATGTGGATGTGAAATGTGCAACAGGGTCATCCCCATACTGTGTTTTAGTTTTAGCTAACAGATGGTGCTTGAGCGCCAGCTATAAACCGAAGCTATTGCATTGAAGTACAAATGGAAGGCAGAAGAGATATGAGGAGGGACACACAGCATGTGAGTGCTGTTTGGATATTTACCCCCCTACTGACTGGCCACGGCTATGCTAATCCCTATTGCCATTCCCATCCCCTACCTGTCCCACCCTTTCATAAGCACATTCTCATGGGATCTGATTGAGCTAGCTCTGCCAAGCAGTAATTCCAAACGTTGTACTACTGTATGGGCACTGCCAGTGCTACTTCTAAGTAGTCTGCTGGGAGTTATTGGCTTCTATTGTCCTGGGCCGATAACTCTGGTGCAACACGCTCGCTTTGGAAGCAAAACGACGCAGAGCAAAACAGGTCCCTGGTCCCTGATCCCTGGGTCCACGCTTAGAAACCTCTGGGTATTCAGCGCGTTATAAACCTACCATATCATATCATTTGTAGCTGTAAATGTGCGACTGGGGTAATAAAAATGTTTTAACCAAGAGTGGCTTCAGCCATTTGATTTATGAGCAGTACTTGTGTCCTCGCATCTGGCCATTGCACTGAAGTGCTGTCAAAAAAAGCATTGTCAAAGCCAACAGTTTTGGCATGTTTATAGGAATTGCATAGGCATTTGACAAGCACTGCTATTATACGACCAGACACTCACATTATTTTTGAGCTGTTGAAACGTTTGGCATGGCAGGGCTTTCATGGCAGTGCCTGGCAAGTGCCTATCCCATACCTACGCAAAAGCCCAAACTGCAAACTTTGCCAATGCTAGTTTTAAGCTGTTACAGCAGTGGTCTGACCAGCTACAATCCCACCTGCATTTCTATCTATTAAACTGGGATAGAATTTTTTTTTCACTTTTCAGCATTTCTCATTGATGGGTAATTTAAGGGCTACCATCACTGTGAAATGCGCTGTACTGGCAGCTTGTCATGTATTGCGTACCCCTGACAGGAAGGGGCTGGCCAGCGCCACTTTGGTGCTGCAGCACAGTACCTTGGAAACATGCAGGTCACCTTAGTGGATAAGGAAAGTTGCACATTTTCACAAATTTGCCATATTGAAAAATGTGCATCGCTATGTGCCATTTTTAGATTCTCTATTTTATTGAGAATCGGGCCCTACATCTTTTGAAACTGGTAAATGTTTCTTTAGAGTGCCAATTTCATTTGAAAATAGCAGAATGCTCTAGATCATAAACCTTGTTTATACAACAAAAGCATAACAATTTACTATTAAAACTCATTTGTATCCGATTACATAGGTAGAAAAAATAAAGATATTATTCATACGGAATGGCTGATTAATTTTCATCTTAAACTGGTGACAATAAACAAAAAGAAATCACGAACTAAATATAAAAATGTAACTCTTTGCAGTAATGATAAAGGGGAGCATCAACATGTTGGGAATGAAGAGACTTTTTCGGCAGTTAAGGGTGGATCACTGAAAAACGTCCACGTTTTAGGGATCTCGTACCACCAAATATGTGGGTGCTTCGACTTTCCTTCAAACTAATTCACCCAAGGCAACTTGGTACCACAAAGCAGCATGGTCATGACAATTGCGTTGGTGGTGGGATATGTCACTGACCCCACTTGACTGTGCAGGTTTAAACCATTAAGGTTGATACCTGCAAGTCGAGATTGGCTAAACGACGGCGTTAAAATAGCGCGAAGAACATAAACCACAACTGAAAGTCAAAATAGTTCACTGCAGTTTCATTGAACCACACAATCGGTCTTGGGCAATGCTGCAGTGCCTCACAAAGCGAGGCAGGGTAACTGCTGTTACCATCAGCAGGCATGGAGAGGGGCAGCACGTCCTCTCCCCCTCTCTGCTCCTCTCCTCCCCCTCCTAGTCATAGAAACACGCAGTCTGTCCTGCACAAAGCTGAGGAAGGGTGAGGTGTGAGCAGTCACCTCACCCTTCCTTCATGCAACTAGGTGCTAAGCACCGAAAGACACCAACAGGCAGGCAGGGATCAGGTTCAAAGACCTGCCCCCCCCCTCCGGGGGGCCAGATAGTCGGCTATCCGGCCGGGGGCTGACACTTAACAGCCCCCATTACTATACACAACAAAGACCCAGGGCTCCCCTGGGTCTTATAAATACAGAGCGGCATGCTCTGAGAAAACACAATCAGTTTGTGGACCCTGAACGGGGACCCAAACATACAGGAGGTGCACTGTTTACTCAGTGCCTTCCAAACCGTTGCTTCTTTTACCACAAAACCCTCCCACCCTACAAATAAGGGAGAAGAACAAAGGAAAAGAAGTACAGGGCACTGTACGGTGCCCACAACAAGTGGTGGGACATAAGAAGGAAGGCACGGGCCAGAGGGGGTAACCCCAAGACCCAGTGCCCAAAAGTATTGTTTATTATTTTATGATATGTGATTATTGTTATTGGCATAACCATATCTGTACAATAAAAACCTACTGCCTTTTATTGCCAACACTTGACAAACAGACCAGAGCAGTAGAGTGCACAAGAGTGCTGCAGTGGTACAGAATCACGCATAGGCCGCACTCCTGCAAGTCACACTTGACCCAGTGCAGAGCTCTGCTAACTAACTCTAAGCAGATATCCCAGGGCCAGAGGGAGGCAGCTGCTTCATTCCTTCGGGAGCTGAGCCCTTCATGAAAACAAAAGGCCTCAATCATAGCCGTGTGTAGGACAAACAGCTGCCACTGAAACAGAAAGCTCTGCGGATATAATAAACAACGTCTGCCCTTGTTGAAATTTGCAATTGAAATATATAAATGCAAATCATCGGCACCATTGCTACATCAAGTCACTTGCTTTTCACATGGGATATTCATTTTGTAAACGTTTAGGAACATTTCATGGATGTTTGCAACTACAGCTTGGTGGAATCCGAGACTTACAAACTGAAAGCTCTGTTCATCGGCACACGAGTAACAGGAACACGTATTAACTGGCAACCTAGCATTGCCGGGAATGGTACCATTGCAGGAAAGGCCAGATAACAATGCTTCGACGTCAGATAACCAAGGTTCCGGATGGCAGAGAGCCAGTAGACAGAGCAGAAGGCCAATAAACTTCGTTATCTGGCCACGTTGTTCTGTTGTCCGGCTTTCTGACTCCCAGATAACCGACATTGGCATGTGCATCAGGCAGCATTGGGTTCACTTTGTTGCCAGATAATCACGCTCCTACTGTCGCTAGTCGCAGATGTAAGCTGCATTGCATATTGCATGAAGCAGCAGAGTTCAACACATACTCTCTGAGAGGGCTTGTCAGGCAGTGTGGAATGGTTAGTGGGACTGCAGAGCGCGTTGGGGACACCTGCACCCTGACCTATTGATCTTGATTTCATTACATTAGGTACTCATTTATGACGGCTGTTCTCTCAAATGCGGGATGAGCTTGGCAGCTTATTTAAGGAACTGTCAAGTGGTGTTCATCACAGTTTAAATCTGTCTGACACTGGAGAAATGGTGCAATCCCACGAGAGCTCTCCCAAGGGGGCCCATGTTAGACTTGAGGAGCTCATCCGCCCCCACTGACATTCTGGCACTTACCGTTTCTTAACTCAGTCTGAATATAGGACAACAAGCCAAAAATGCAAAGCGAAACCCAGACCTACATAAGCTACTCAAGCTTGAATGCACCATCATGACGGGTTCAATATCCATGCCTCTGTGTTTCTCAAAAATACCAATAATTCAGAAGGGCTGTAATGTAAAATGTAGCAATTAAACACAACCATCAACATTTCATCTAGCTTGCAAGTGCTGATTGATATAAAGGTATGGTGATCATGTGCCTCCATGTTCCTAGGACACAGAGGCTCTCGTTCTGGGCTTCCATTTAGCAAACTAATGAATTCTTGGAGTTGTAGTGGGGGCGTCAGTTAAAATCAATGTCTTGGACATAAACATCTTGTAGCATTGCCATTCAACGTGTAACCTTTGGAGTGCGGAATCACCCCAGATTCCATGTTCCACTCAGGAGGGTTGTCAGTTGAAGAGGAGCAAGCGGGGCATATGCATGTGAATAAGCAATCTCCTTTCCACTTACTGTGTGAGGCATATTTATAATGCTCAAAACAAGCAGGTAAGGAGAGCACAATGCCCCACCGAGTAGTCGCGAGCACACTGCATGTAAATTCCTGCATGTTGAAAATTGCTGGACTTTCGCCTGATGCAAGTTCGGAGCGAACGGAGTGAAGTCTGCATGGAGAGACAAGCTGGATGTGGTGAGTCCACCCCGTTGAACCTCAATTGCTTCATTTGAAATACTATACGCACCGTCGTGACAGACCTTACAGGACCCAGTCCATGTGCACGACCATTCAGCAGCACTGCAGAGGAAAGCACCCACCAGCATGCGGATGCACTGAGCGTTACACAAAATTTGGCAACGTGTGTTGCTAGGCATCAGAAGATGCCGGAGACACAATGCTATCAGCACTGTTAGATGATACCTGCTGACATTACCATCTTTGAAACTGCAAGTGCAGGTGCCTTTATGAACGGTTGATAACTGTGTGCTTTTTAAGAGTGCTTCTGCTGGCTATAGGGACAAAGCTTACCGATTCAATGCTGCTGTATCAAGCCTAGCAAGCCAGTACTAATTGTACCTAATAGACACGTAAAATTCACTAAAGTAATGTTGGAGAGAGGAAAAGAAAATGATTATAAATAGATAATTATATATAAAACAAGAAAAAGATCAAGAGAGAAGAAAAAAAAAGGAACGAGTTGCAAGAACCATGCAAGGTGTGCCACCGCCCAACTTCTTTCTGGAAAACCAAGGGGAACCTCAAGTACCATGGAAGAGGTGGAAGAAAAGTTTGCCTGGCCCGAATTACTCAAGTGAGCGCAAGAAATCCCAGTTGATACATTGCCCAAGAACAACTTGTGAATCTTCCCGCTGTGAGTGAAGTGGAGTCAGAGGGCCTCATTACGACTTTGGAGGCAGCCATGCCCTTAAAAAGGGCATGGCTGCCTCCAAAACAATATCCAGGTTCCCTGAATGGGGAATTACCAGGCCATTCTGAGTTTGGAGGGCCCGGTAATTCCTCCCTCAGGGACCCCGGGCCCGGACCTTCCCCATTCCCATTTGAGCCCCCATTGGGCTCAATGGGAATGGGTGCGGGAGCTAATAACGGGTCGATTACGACCGGCCCATTGTTAGCTCCCTGGTCCCCTCGCGGGACCCGGTGAGGACGTCTGGTAAAACCAGACGTCCACATCGTGTCCCGCCAGCGAACCTTGTAATATTGCGGAATGGGTTTAACGAGTCTGCCACTATTAGCTGCACCCTTTAACCCATTCCGCAATACTTATAATGAGGCCCAGAGGTCTTACTGGATATGAGATTTACACATGAATGCTGGACAAGCACTGGGATAAGAAAGTCAGCATTGTGCTGGAGAGGTATCATTTTGGGAAACGGGTGAAGGCACAAGACGAGACGATTGAACAATACACCTCTGCACTCAGGGGCCTTGCTACAAAATGTGAATTTGGTTGTACCTTACAGGAGCGACTAGGAGATCAATTTATGTTGGAATGTAAGGGTGGGAAAGTACAGGAAGCATTGTGGTCGAAGAGAAATCTGTCCTTGGACGAAGTTCTTAGAGTCGCCAAAGAACTTGAACGTACAAACAAGTGTGTTAAGGAGTTGGAAAAAGAGGTGATACTAACATAACTAAGAGTCAACCATTTACCTCATTAGAAGTCTTAGTTATTCAAGCAAAGAACAATAAAAAGAAGCCATTTGTGCAGAAAAACACTTTTCAGAAAGAAAAAAAAGAATGAGAGGAAATACATATTTTAGGTGTGACAGTTTGTTTCATTTGGCCAAGAGTGATAAATGTCCTGCGCTGAAGGCACTGTGCAAGAAACATAACCATAATGGTCGTTTTACCATTTGTTGCAGGAGCAAGGTGGAATCTACTGATTACCTGGATGAACTGTGTAAGGAGTTAGAAGAATCCACATACATGATTGATGAGATGATGGATGTGAGTATGTCGATCCAAGACAGTGATGCAGACACTGAGAAACCCATGGCACAAATAAGCGTGCAAGGAGTAATGGTATAAATGGTAATCAATTCAGATTTCAAATATACTCTCATGCCGTAGAACATTTTTGACAAATGCTGGAAGAGCAGTGTGTTGCTGGAAAAGATAGACATGAATTCAGTAGCATATGGGGGAAAGCGTATTGAACTGCTAGCTTGGTTTTGGGCTGCCATGGAGTTCAAGGTGTGCTCAGCAAATGAGAAAGATTATGTATCAATCAACGGAGGCGCATCACCTCTCAGCTGGTGTCACCAGAAGAGAGTCAACGTAAAATTAGATTCCAATGCTGACAAGCCTGTGTTTGTGGTTGAATGCAAACAGGGTTACAATGAAAATTGTGATGCAATGTCAGGAATGAGAGAGGGAATGACGAGACACCGAGTCTTCAGAGCAAAATCTCTTATGAATTTCGAATAGTATTCCGCCATCCCAATAAAAGTGTGTACTTCTTCCTTCGACTTGGGTCTTGGCATGTCTTTTATAGCATTCCTTCTTTGGTCGTATGCCTTCAGCAGATATTGCATGCCCAAGATATTCAATTTCATTACGGTGGATATTACATTTTTCTCTACTGAGAGTCATCCTGCCTCATATAATTTATTGTAAACATGTTGTAACCTCTCGTCATGTACCTTCTGATCAATAGCATGCACCAAAATGTCATCTTGAAAACAGATGATGCCTTGATCTTCAAAAAGTTTGTGCATGATCCTTTGAAATACTGCGGTAGCCGATATCAACCCAAAAGGTAGTCTCTTGTATTGTACAATCCATCTGGCGTAATAAACTCTGTCATTTTCTTACATTCTTTATGCAATTTCAATGCTGAAGTTAGGTCAAGAGTGGAAAAATATCTCGACGGGCCAATGGTGGAAACAATCTCTTGTATATTTGGGAGTGAATGCCTATCAGGGACCACACACTTATTGAGTTCTCTCATGTCCACACATATTCTCAGCTTTCCAGATTTTTTTCTGAGGACAACTAACGACGAAACCCACTCGCTGGCATGTATTCTTTCAATAATTCCCTGGTCTTCTAGCATTTTAATCTCCTTCCTCACCTCTTCTCTCATGGAAAGTGGAATGTTGCGTAACTTTTGTGCCACAGGAGTATTATTCGGTTTCATCGTGATTTCATGGACAAATCCACGAAGAAACCCAATTTAATTTCTAAAAACAACTTTTATTACTTCATCAATATTTGTGGTCCTCTTGGCCTCTTGGGATTTCATTGTACCATTTTCAATCGATAATACCGATTCACTGGATGCAGCATCTAATTTCACCTTGAGTTTGCTCTGATGAGTCTAACTCAACAAAGGCGTTCTTCCTGCTTTGGTAATGTATATTTTGCCATTCGCTTTCCTTTCCTTGAACTTAAGCGTGCCCCAGAACCACCCGATAACATCTATTTTAACTCCTCCATAGGCTCTGGGTCTTATGTCTGGCTCATGTAAATATTCATGTTTCTGCCTGTTCCACAGATTCTGTGGCACAAGAGTATATTTAGCCCCGGAATCAATCATCATGTGCATGTTAATCCCATCGACACACACTGTGGCCTTGGGACTTTTCATTTCTTCTTCATTTTCTTCATCTGTTATGACGAATACACATTCTTCCCCGTCTTCATCATGGTAGTTATCGTTCCCTATCTAGTTTGTAGATGTATTTTGTATTCTACAACACTGGGCATAATGTCCTTTGCCTTTGCATTTTCTGCAAATAATTTTGAGAGCAGGACACTCCGGGTTCTCCACCCAATGATCTGTGCCATCGCATCTGAAACACTTGCCCATGTTCATTCTCCTAGATTACTTTGTTCGCCTGCGGGGACTCTTCCTTCTCACACTACTACTTGGCGTTTTGATAGTTATTTTGCTCTTCCTGTCTTCATTCCAAGTTGGTCTGCAAGCCCTCTCTGGTTTGATCCTTCTACTTGTAATTTCTGCTACATGAGCTATGGATTCACCATTCTTATTAGCAATGGTCATTGTGATATTGTCTTTAGGAATTTCATGCTTTATTTCAACTGTTTGTAATCTGTTTTCCAATTCTTTGACATATTTTTCAGTGTGTTCAACTTCCTTAGCTACACGTAAAACAGTGTCCAAAGTTGGATCATTTTCTGCCCATAACCTTTCTCTCACTTTACTGCTTCTACACTCTAACATGAATTGATCCCCTAGTCTTTCATCCAACTGTGCATTAAAATTGCATGTTTTAGCTAATTTTCTTAGACTAGTTATGTATTGTTCCACGCTTTCGCCCTCCTCTTGAACTCTCTTTCAAAATTTGTAGCGTTCTAAAATTGTACTTAACTTTTTTTCATAGTGTTTGCTCATTTTCTTTACTGAGCGTTCATATTCATTTAAGTCAACATCTTCATCAGGAGGTAGTTCTGGTAAGTCTTCAAACTTTTCTTGCCCAGCTGGGCCTATGCAGTGTAGTAATAAGGATTTCCGTTTCTCAACACTGCAATTTTGACCACACACAACACCGGCATAGTGCTCGAATGATTTGATCCATCTTTTCGATGGCTCCCCAACTTCTGACAAGAAAAACATGGGTGGAGGTACGCTATTGAAAGACATGTTTCCACCTTCTGCAGATCTCTGTTTGGTGACAGAAAACTGACATTTTGAAAATATCTGATTTTGGGAACTCAAAAGGGCTGAAGATTAACAGGAAAACAGCATTGCTCTTTATTTATTCACTGTATATCTTTATATTAATGAAAAGTAACTTGCACTATTTTCCTTGTCATCAAGACTTCTGCATACATTAGTGTTGATTGTGACTGATTAGATTGTAGTCAGAAAAAACAATGTTTGTCTTTATCATTCCACTATGATCACAGATATATTGTGCAGTGCTTGACTTGTGACTTGCTGGTGGCATATGTTATGGAGGAGCTGAGAGGCTTGATAGATACCGTAGGCGTGTGTCTTTGTTTGTCCTTGTTTGATTATATTAGTAAATTTCATTAACTTTGTCATTACCCCCTATAACATGCAGCAGGTAATGCGCGGCTCATATACCGTGTAATACGTTAACATACACGCAGGGCAACGTGAGAGCGACATGAGGCAACGTGAGAGCGACGTGACAGGGATATTTCCAGGATTTATAAAATGAAAGACTAAGACTGGGAACATGGGTAATAAGGACATTGAGTAATTTGATCCCCATGAATGTGGAAGAATCATTGAGAAGGCACTGAGAGGAAAGAAGCATTTGTAAATCCAAGATGCTTTCCCCCACTATCAGCACTTTACTGAAGACCAGAGGGGCGTACATGCGCCATTTTAGAATAAAGCACCAACGAGGGAATGACAAAAGTAGTCATAGCTACTTAATAACTATCAAGGGTAGCATACTGCCAGTCAATTCAATATGGTACTGGGCCTGGAATTATCATGAGTCCCAGAGAAGCATAACAACAATGAGGCAGCATGATGATGGATAACAAAAGCATTGCAAATGATAACAATCGGAACCTTAAGAAGTTAAAAATAGTACTGATCAAAAAATAGAACATATATTCTGAAATATAGCCACAAAATCTTCTCAAAGTATGGATACTAATTTCTTTTTATGTATTTATTGTGTTATGGTTTAATTTGCTAAACCGTTACAAAATATACAATCTCGTCAACATAAAAAGAAAAAGAAACATACCAAATAACTTAATCATCTAAACACAATTCTTCACATAATATAAAACTCAAATCATCATCCATCAGATTGGAAAGAGAATAAGACGCAAATCTAACAACAATTCCAAAAACGTATGGATATTATAAAGATTAGCTAAAGTGTTGCAAGGTGGAAGTAGTAGCATATCTTTAAAAATTGCATTGTGTTCAGTCTTTTATAAAGCATTAAACTACCTAAGGCAGGGAGTGGAGGCTTGGACTAAGTCATAGATTGTGTGTAAGCGAGTGAGAGAGGTGGAATATCTGTGGCAGAGGAAATTGCATCCTCATCTAAATTGCTGAGGCAACCAGGGTATTCTTCGGAGTGGTGGTTGGAAATGAGTGTGCCTGCCTTGATGCAGCGCATGCAAACTCGTGTACAGTTCGAGTGTGAGGAATTACAAACTGGCATGGGTGTGAAAGCTCTGGCTTTTTACATTTTGATTAATTTAATACATTGCTGTGTGCAGTTTCATCTCTGAAAGGGTAATTGCTGATCATATTCCCCTTTCATAAACTCCATGCCAGAAGCTTAGTGTGCATCTGTGTCCTGCTGCTTAAGTATCCTGATTGACAGAGCCTGCTCTACCAGTGCCACAGAGTAGGTTCAGAGGTAACAGTTGACAGCTGCAGTGACAGCCAAGTCTCTGCAGCGCAGGGGCTCTATTTAAGATATACCCCTTGTACCAAACCTATGATGATCATAAGTGATCATAAGTACCCCATTATGGTGGCAGGCTTAACTCTTAAAAAATTCATTTGCCAGAATGAAAGGATAGTGCATGTATTACTTATGATCATTGCAGCC
Source organism: Ambystoma mexicanum (assembly GCF_040938575.1). NCBI lineage: Eukaryota > Metazoa > Chordata > Amphibia > Caudata > Ambystomatidae > Ambystoma > Ambystoma mexicanum. The sequence continues at coordinate 1,361,254,676 of NC_090929.1, forward strand.
ACATCCAATTTGATGTTACTCGTGTCAGCTTCTGTGAGCCAAGCTCAGCTGTTGAAGGTGATGTGTATTCTGGCCAGATGGGTTGAGCCTGAAAATGACAGGACAGGAACCTGAATGGCCATGTCTTTTCTTTGATCTCTTTGTGATGGCAGGTAACACCCTATGACAGGGACAGCCACATACCAGGCAGCTGCCCTGGGCCCAGGGATCAAAGGAGTATACCCATTCATAGGGGGGAGCCTAACACCAGGGTACTGCATGTCTAATTGCCTTTGACCCTAGTGAGAAGGTAATGGGGGGTGGAGTAGTCAGGAGGGATATGTTGATTTTGTTTCTCTCTCTCTGCTTCATGCCCCCTCCAGTTCCTCTGGAGCTAAGCACTTTGGGTGTGATGTCAGAAGGGCAAAGTCCAATTTCAATCACAGGGATTGGACTACTAAGACAGGGTAGCTTTAGTCAAATCACCTGCAGGTTTTTGTCTTTAAAAGAAGGGGTCTCCCACAACTTATTTGATTCAATCTGGAACAACACCTGAGAAGGATTCACTGGACTTCATTTGGGAGAGTTGCACTTTCCAAAGTCCTCAACTACTGAGGTGAAGAAGTAGCATTCCAAGGCAGAAGAGTGCTCTGCCCCTACCTACTCCCAGGGCACATTGGGGATGACATTTCTGTGGACCAGAACCTGTCACTGTCTGCCAGAATCTCCTAATACTGGGAGAGCAGACCCTGAGCAGAACCATCATGTCCTCGAGTCCCCATGAGCTGGCCTCACAGCATCCGAGGACCAGACCAGCTGAAGCTCTGTGTTCTGCCTAACTGCACAGGTTGTACCATGTTCCCCTCCCATAGAACAAGAGGGAATACATTGGCGCTGGCTTTTGTGTTCCTCCACCCATTTGAACTGTATCATCAGCAAGTTTGTTGCTGAGCCTCTTACCTGTGAGGCTTGAATCAGCTACCCGATGCTGGGACCCAACTCATCCTCGAACGGCCGCTTTACTGACCTGCACATTGGAGCAACCTAATAACTAATTAGACCACTGTCATCTGCAGACTCGCACTGATGAAGCATCACTCATTGACCCTTCCCAGCTGGGACGTTACTTGGCCCACCCGACCTCAAAGAGATCCTGGTGAATGCCCTGCCCTGCATTGCTGAAAGCCCCCCTTCAAACTGCACAGAGCAATTGCATTTGCCCCTGCTCGACACCTGCTTGCTGCTTGGGCCCATATGATCCACCGTACCCCAAGTGAGCTTGGTCCGCTCACATCAATGTTAGAAACCAGGTTTGACACTGTCAACTCACCAAAGAACCAAAACAACTGCCCCATTGGTCCACATGGGCCCTAGAAACAAGTTAAACCCCTACCAAACCTTCTTTCACCCAAAAACATATAATTTTTGTGGTTGGTATTTTGCCTATTTCCGCTGTATTCACGCACAGAGTGCTACTTTCTTCATTCTGTTGCATCTTCCCTGTTTTTCCACAGGAGGGAGATTTTTGTACAGTGTTTTCTAGATAATTCTATTTCAGATGGTGTGTTTGATTGAAGTATATTCATTTTGATAGAACCTTGATTGGATATTTCCTTTATTTTGGACTGTATTACTGTGATGTTCGAGTCACTAATGGATCACATTCACACCCGTCTTAAGAGCATAGCCTTCCCTCGGCCCACGCTACCACAAAAGGTGAAGGAGGTATACTTCTTAACTGCGCCAGTTTTACCTTTATGATTGCGTTGGCTCTTGGTTTTTGGAAGTGTGAAGCCCGAGTGGGCGTTTTTACCACTCACTCCTGCAGAGCAGATTCCAGTGGGTTTCTATTGCTCCGCGGGTTTAACTAGTGCTTGCAATGCACTCATCCATGAAATTCTCCTGTGAAGTGCTCCCCACCAGAACCTGCCCCACATTCATATTTTATGAATAATACTGTTCCCAGCACTGAGACTTGGTAATGGAGCAGACCCAATGTGACAGGATCAACGTCTAAGACTATGGGACTCATTACGAGTATGGAGGCATACATACTGGGTTCCAGCTCTGGGTTCTGTGAATGAGGAACTACCGGGTCATTCCAACCTTGGAGGACCCGGTATTTCCTCATTCACAAAACCAATCCCCATTCCCATTTGAGCCCCCATAGGGCTCAATGGGAATGGGGAGGGAGCTAACAACGGGCCATTATTAGCTCCCTGGTCCCCTTGGAGGACCCGCTAAGGACGCCTGGTTTTACCAGGCGTCTTTACCGGGTCCCACAAGGGAACCTCGTAATAGGGCGTCCCGTAATGAAGGGTGTCGGTCCCGTACCGGCACCCTTCATTACGGGAGCGCCTGCCTCGTAATGAGGCCCTATGTGTCTAGCTCTGGTTTGGATTGCACAATACATTTGCTCATTCTTGAATTTAAAGAGGGTAATCAGGGAGGGTTTACAGAGAGACGCGCTTTTGCGGAGCCACCCACATACTTTCAGAGCTACTAAGAGGATTTTACATTACAGATATTTTTGTCTCACGTATGAAGGTAAATTGTTCTAAAATGCTGCTTGAATTATTATTTTTTTAAATATTTATATGTATATACCTCCTTGAGCAGCCCCGAGCGGGTTTTCCAGGGAAATGTTGAAAAGAATATAATTGAAATGCATTTGACACTTAAGTTAGACATATTAATGCAGAAGCTGGCGAGCTGTGTGGCAATCTCGAGATATTCAGATGAGCTGTCGCAGGGTTTACAAGCTGACACCAAGACTGAGCTGCTGTCATCAGAAGCATCCGATACCCACTTTTCAGAAGCCAACGCGGGCACAGGGGGGCTGTTCCGCTCGTTCGACATTGCTTACACCTCTTCACCTTGTTTCTGTTACAAGTCATTTGTAATGCGCTCATCTGCCATCTATGTGTGGCCTCCCATCGCTGTGCAGAGATGGAGACCCTGACTGACCAAAATTAGTTGTTATCTTTACGAAACATACATAGCGCTTAAACTCGTATTGAAGCACCAGAAATGGGCAAAAAGCCTTCCTGCCATAGTGTTATTTTTTAAGCTGTATTGACCATAAGGAGTATGAATGTAGCTGGGCAAATATTTAATTAAACGCACATGTTCATTTAAATTGAATTTAGCTTTGAACGCCGATGAGAGTGTACAAGAATGCTATCCACTTAGCTATGGTCCCTCATACCATAGCTACCAGTGGTGGAAATGGAAAAGGGCTGGGGTGGGGGCAGAGTTTGGGGGGGCGGTGCCCGAGGAGGCAGGGTTTTGGTAGTTGACTCTCCGATCAAAGCAAATGTCCAAAATAATAGTTAGTTTCTTTCATGCTGCTTCTTTTCCAAACTGTATATCAATTCCACTTTAAACCACTTTCATGGCACTGGTTATGAGTTACTTCACTATGTGGATAATAGTTTTGACCAGTGTTGCTGAGTAAATATTCTTTAAAATGCTCAATTTGCATCCCATTTTATAAAAAAACTCCCCCTTGGGCACTATTCAAACAGGGTCAGAAAAGGAATGAATTGCCATTTACTACTATGGGCCACTTTTTCAGTGGTGCCTGAGACAATTTTATGGCCCAGTCCGACCCGCACATGTACACAGGAGCAAACCGTATCAGCCATCTGTGCACCTAAACTACCAACTGCAATGTTAGTCTACACTGTGATCTGAGCTCATAGAAAAATGCAGAGGTGCTCCCCATCTCCACTTCCGAGCATGCGAGAAATCCAGCAATGGAAGGGATATGAACCTGGATCTCGCAGGCCAGGATGGCGAGTGCAACGTGCCGTGCCGGCACAAGGAAACATGATGGCCTTTGCAAGTTCCGGGACAGATGGGTGAAGTATGAAGCTGCATGTCGGGACACACACAGGAAAGAAAAAGGAGAAGGCCACTGCAGATCTCGGGCCTGGCAGTCAGACAACTGATACTCCAGCCATGGACTGTCCAACCAGTCGATGCAGCACAACAGGCCCGTCTTCCTGGTCAGCCCTATCCCACATGGTTGGCTGCCTGCACTAATGAGTCGGGCCATTCAACGGATATGCGGCAGTGCATGAACGGAATTGAAGCAACGCAGGTGCCTGCGTCTGTGTGGGTGCACAATCAGTAGAGATGCTGGTAAGCGAACAGGAGAACTAAACTGGCACATCCAAGGCATAGACACGGGAGGGTTGCAGCTCATTGTGAGTGCTTGTGCGCCCTCTGCTGCTCGCAGCGTCTTGTCTGGGGGAAGCTAATTGGGCAGCAACTGGTAACGACCTGACATCCTGCCACTGGTGTCACCCAGCCTGCCTAGCAAGCGGCCTCGTCGACCTGCCACTAGTGTGTGCCCTGCCGGGCCCACCATCGGTGGACCAAGCGAATGTGGCACTGGGTGTGATTCCTGCCAGCTCCAAACTGGGACAACGCTTACAGTGCCAATGGCGATGATGCCTGCCTGGGAGGAGGAGAAGAAGTGGCCCAGACATCCGATCACCTGTGTCGGGCAAGCCAATGTCTTGCAGCCCTCAAACTCGTCACCCAGAAGAAGAGCTAGGAGCAAGAGAGGGTTGCAGCTCCACATGAGTGCGTGTGCACCTTCCTGTGCCCCTGTAACACGATGACACTCTTGTTTGCAAGAAAGGAGGGGTGAGTAATATCCTGTTACGACCAGGCCCGGTCAACATCAGGTGGTGCTCCCTAGACGCTCAGTTATCTGCGCCTCGCTGACTGCCCAATGTTAAGGGACCAAATGAGCCTGACCCTGGCGCATTGTGGACACACTGCTGCCCACGTCTCGCTATCTGACCCCCCAACATCAAGGCACTACACCGATGCAGCCCGTGGTGCCCCCAGGTGTGGCTTTACCGGTTGTTTGAACAGTAACATCAACGGACTTCGGCCCGTGCAAATGACTTCCCTGAATGGACGCTTATGGAAGGGGAACTGATCTCCGGCATCCCTGCAGTTGATTAAAGAGGACTCACTAAACATGTTGTTTGATGCTGTCAGCCTGTGTGTTAGCTACATTCTTAAAGTGGTTTCAGTAAGGAACAGTTAGGTGAAGCTGTGATCCCTCAGTTTGAAGGTAGGCGCTTTATGGTGCCAGCAGCTGACCATGGCGTCATTCAGTGGTTGCAGTTCCACACCCCAGGCTAATAAAGGGTTTTGAAAAATGTGGTTAACTGCTGACATTCCATCGGCAGTTCGACAACCGTGACTGTTATCTGCGGGTTATCTGTGTAGTATGCCTATGACCATGTGAGCCCATGTGTGTAGCCGTGGCAGATCCTATTTGTTCCTATTTCTTGTTTGATCCTATGATTCTAAGGTAGCCTAAGTAAAGTTGTTCTGTAATGGGGGGAGGGGATCGTTTATGCTTTAGTAACATTTTTTTGTTTGTTATGAAAAAGGAGGAGTGTGGTGTGGGACCCTCCCAAGTTTGTTGCCCCTTGAAGGGGATGTGTCCCTCGCACTTCCTCCCCTGTGTATTGCCCTTTTAACATGGGCCATGACCGTGTCATGACTAAAGCTAATAAAAGGAGCCTCTGCAGACACATGCAGCAGAACGGCTGCAGACTCCCAAGAGGAATGATTTGTGTCTCATTTATGTAGGCCTGCAGGCCTACATGTGGGAGCACAGGCCTGCATGCCCTGATGCCGTGTTATCCTCGTGCCAGTACAGGGGCAGAGGTCTGCATGGTCAGGGGCATGACTTGCTGTGCCCCCACTCCTGATGGTGCTGGTGTCCTATAGCACCATGGGGCCTGCTAGATGTCCTGAGCAGACCCCAACTCTCAGAGGCACTGGGCCTTCAGGGTGCTGATGTCTGTAGCACTATGGGGGGCCCGCTGGATGTCCATAGTGGGCCGTCTGTAAGAGTGATGAGGAAGCAAGCAAACGCACGTGCACACGGGGGCATAGCAGAAGAGAAGTCCATGAACAAACCAAGAGAAGTGAAACTGAGCTGCTTCAATGGGAAATACCCCAAAGCTTAGTACTGTATTAGGACAGACATGTTTACGGGAGGCTATTCCAGGGCCATACTAGCATTTTGATAAATTGTGACAATGGAATGTTCCACTTGGCGTTAGCATTTTTAGTTTGGGCTATTAGGTGGCACTTTAACACCACCTGAAAGACGTAACTATTGCATTAGAGTACAGAAAGGGAGAAATGGCATATGAGGAGGGACACAAAGCTTGCAGGTGTTGTTTGGTTATTTGCCCTCCCATTGACTGCCCATGGCCAGGCTAATCCCTATGGGTATTCTGACCCAGTTCCTGCCCCTCCCCACCCAAAACTCTTCCTCACTGGAACTCTTTGAGCTGCCTTTAATCAAGCCTTGCCATCAATCTTTGCACTCAAAGTGCCCACCAGTGTTTTTTCAAAGCAGTCTTCTGAGATTTTAATGCCTTAATTGGAGCTGTAAACGTGCTACTGATGTAATAAAAAATTACTTAACTAAATCTGCCATTAGCCACTCTATTTATAAGCACTTTGCTTGACCTCTGAAGTCCTGTCAAAAGCGAGCACTGGCAAAGCCAACAGTAAAGCTTGTGTATAAGTATTAGGCATTTGCCAGCCACTGCTATTAGATGCCCATGCACTCGCCCCATTATGCACCAGCTACCATCAATAGCCAGTTAACACCACAACAGTAGTTCCTTTCCCATGCCTACACAAAATCCCAAGCTCTTGGCATTGCCAATGCTTGTTTTAATTTGCAGTGATATGTGCACACGCATTTAAAAAGAATATGTTTCAGTCCCACAATACTTTAGATTACACTTTTCAGACGCTGCACACCGTTGTTATCTTATTTTGCTCTCAGCGCATAGATTGTCATCTGCCCATAAGGCAGGTGGCATGCTGCCTCTCCTTTTAACTACTTGTCATTTATGTTAGCCCCAGCACAGGAATACTGATGAACAGAACCTAGATAATGGCGCTGAAAGGAACAATGAACGTGAATCTGCTTGATTCCGCTCAATTGAATTAAATGTGCTCTTCTGGAGCATGCTGCACGATCTCCGAATATATAACATGTTTCTCTATTAATGCCAATTACAGCAAATGAAAAAAAAATGACTGTACAATGCAGACCAATCAGAACTAAGAACAGATCACCATTGCAAAGATGCTTCATCTGTTCATCACTCCATAGGCTGTCTACCCAAAAAAGGCACGCCCAATGTTCAACAAGCAAAACAAATCTAAACTAGAAACAAGGATTAGATGACATATACATTTATACTTTTCTTGATGCTGTCCGATACTGCACAACCAATTTTCAATCTGTCTTGTTTTCGCTTTTCAAATTCTTCCTTTTGGCCCATGGAATCATAATTGACCTACCCACAGCCAATAAGAATGTTTAAAGTGCAGTGAATAACTACTGGTATTTACTGCCTTCGGAACATTCTGTCTTCAGAGGCAGACTGTGAAACAACAATGCTATTTCCAGGCATATATTTTTTTTTTCAACGAGACACTTCCTCTTTGGGAGGACCACTGTTTTTTGCTGCAACAGGCTTGTTAACAGACGTAAGAGAAAGCGAAAACATTGGAAAATGCACTTTCTTATAGAGAAACCGTTACTTTTACATGACACCTAATTCGTGTTCATGTTAAACATGTTCCTTTTCAATAAAGTTGCAATTAAAACGCTTAACCTGCGAAGCAAACCATATTTTTTAAGCAGTACAAAATAACATTTCATTTATTAACTCCGTTGTTTCTTTACTGCTCTAACTGTGATGTTGCTGCAAGCTCATAAAACACCAATTCTGAAATAATAATTTAGCGTTTATATAGTGCTACGAACCTCAGGTATCTGAGCGTTGCTTATTATTACCCACGGTGTGTGGTGCTCATTTATCGACCTTGGAAGGATGAAAGGCTGAGTTTGGCCCTGTACTTGCGTCAGCAGGCTCTGCACAAATGTCAAAGCGAGCGCTCTACTCGCTGTGCTATTGGACCAGTTTGCACATGAATGACTTCATGCACCGTGTTTTTGTATTCTGGGGGCAGAGGAGGGAGCCCCGAACTCTTGTATTGCTTTTTGAGTCCCAGACCTGCTGGGAGCCGGCAGAGTGCACTGGCTTGAAGACCACCAAATGCTTGGTGGCTGGGAGGCCTGCAGCATCATATACTATGGCGGGCAAGTCACTTTGTCCTTGAGCCCGCGTGAGACATGCGGCGTGGCCCCGGACCACTGATCCAGCATTGGGCCTGCTATCGGAGCGGGAACTGCTCCCTGACGTAAAAATCGAGTAGGGTGGTCAGTTGGTGCGGTGAATGCCCGAGTGGCCCATTCCACTCAGAGCGATCGCGGCCATTGAGCTCTGCCACTCCTCCGATCTGCTGTAGAGCAGTTCGACGTGACAGTTCATCTACTGCCTGGAGTGGCGTTTTACATTCCATCGTAGTCATTTGGGGAGGAGCTGCTGGCTAGGAGAGGACATTTTAATCCTGCAGGCTTGTGGATTCAGTGTTGCTAGTGCCGAGGGGGAGTAGCTCCCCATGGAGTCGTGCACAGGGCTTACTGAAATTGCTAGCCTGCAGCTGGGAGTGACAGCGGTGGAGGCGCCCTTTGGCAGAAGCCCGCTCAATATTTTTGGAGGGCCCCATGTCAGCTGAGGGAGGCTGTTCAGGCCTATCCAGCGAATGATAGCAAGCATCACACCTAGACACAATTGCAAGGACAGCAATACCAACTAACCAATCCACTAACAATTTCATCCCTCTGCATAAACCTCTCAAACTGTAACCAAACACAACCACAAACCTAAAACACAGCAATCCGCACAAACTTCACTACATTGCAACAACAAACCAAACCACACATAGACTTGCACAACAGCACACAATGACTACCAACCGTAAAACACCCCAAGCCCAGCCAACGGACCCATCGGGCTGAGGCTGCCAACAGCACATCACTGCTCTCTTGCACTTTCCCAGCTTATTCCCACTAATTTACCCCCCTTCTCCCTTTTTCAGAGCCGCCAGAGCGCCAAGGGACCACTCCGGTGGTGATAGTGCGCGGTACAAATATCCTTTAACAATAACATACCACGCAGGAGTGCTTTTTGCTGCTGGGCATAACGTGGAGGCTGACACCTGTGTTGTAATGTGAACTTATGCTCAAGCTGGGAGTGCGGGGGTGTTATGGCTTGGAATGTGGTGGTGTCATCATGGTAGTGGAACGTGAGGCTTGTTGTGTTCCGTGGGTGACGGTTGGGCTTAGCAGTTAGAGAGTAGTGTGAGTGGGGTGTGGGGCAAGCCAGTTTCTCCTTCCTGTCTTGTTCATCGTGTCCCCTACGATCCCAGTGTATTGGTGAAGCGGTACAGGACCTGGACAATAAAGCATCTATAAACTTACCTGGAGTTCCCCGATCCTTACTTCTCCACAACATGCTAGTCCGGGGAGACCGTGCATATGTGTGCAATAGACTGTGGAGTGTGGAGTAATATCCTGCATTAGGACCTCAGGTGAGCTGAGGGGGACTGCTGAGGCCTATAAAGGCCACATAGCACACAGGAGAGCATAGTTGGTACTGGGAATAACATGGAGAGTGACACCTGCTGCTCCTGTGAGACCTCACATGTGTGTACAATAGTCTTTTGGAGGAATATCTTGCATTAGTGGTGAATAGTGCATAGAGGGGTGCTGAACCTCCAGCACTGCTGTCAACACAGTGAGTACAGGGATACTGATCGAGTGCGAGTCATAGCTTTTGGGTGAGGTTGTCAAGCGGTGGAGTTATTTCGGATACCCTATCTCAAAATTACTTTTGCATTCCAAAGGGGGCGGCCGATAAAAAAGGCAGAAGCGTGGGCAGCTTTACGAAAGTCACACCTAGACCTGCAGACGCTGCTGCATTAATTGTGCCTGCAGCAGTGAGCCCTACCTGCTCGTTGCTGCCAGAGATGCTGAATATGCAAAAGACACGATGCAAAAGGGTTTCTGCTCAGTTAACGAGAAGCTTGATGACATAACAGCTAATGTCATGTCTATATGCACCCAGTTGGAGAAGGAGACACAAAGGATAAGGGAGGCCGAAAGCAGAATAAGCACAGCAGAGGACTATATAGTGTCTTTGCAAATGGCTGTGACCTCCCTAACAAAGTATATGTGGTCTGTGAAAGCCAAATGTGATGATTTAGAATCGAGGTCCGGCAGGAACAACTTGCTCATTATAGTGGTACCTGAAGATGCACTTCGAGGCAATATGGAAGTAGCGGTTGAAGACTTACTTAAGAAACTCCTGGACTACCTGGGGCTATGCCGGATTCTCCAGCTGAGCGTACTTATTGAGCGCTTAGACCAAAACCTAAACCAGCAGGCTCTTTGCGCCCTACTATTGCACGCATCATGAATTATAGGGACAGAGACCAAATTCTACGAAGAGCTAGAGACTTGAAGGAGCTCCGATTAGAATCATAAAACATCCATATCAATCTGGACTTTACCATTGCTGTGCAGCAGGAACTGAGCTCTTTGGTCAGCGCCAAGAAATTGTTGAGAGATAGGAAGATATTCTATACCATGCTGTTTCCAGCAAGACTGACATTTAAATATAACAACAAAGTGTACTTCTTTACGGTTCCGTCCAAGGCTGTATCCTTTATAGAGGAACACGTCCCGCTCAGTGATCCGTGATCTGGGGGTTCCTCCACTGCATGAAATTAACATGACTGTATTGTATCAAAATATGGTTACATGATATGTTTTCATTGTAACGCCTAAACTTATAGGCGGCTTAGCTCCTACACTTTGAGTCATAGCATGTTAACAGTGGGTCGCCCGCTCTGTTCGGTGACAGTTGTTCGCCTTGCAAGTGCAAATGTTCAGTTCAGGGTGGGTGGTAATTGGGGTGGGCGCTGGCATTGCCATAGTTTGGGGAGCAGAAGGAGTGGTGGGGTGGGGGTGGCATGGAATGGATTTGGTTAATTCCAAAATACACTTGGTGGCACTTGCTGTAGAACATGGTTTATGATCGCTTGCACATACACACTGTGCGATAGTATGCACATTTGGTTATGGCACAACAAGGTAGGATGATCCAGACGATTACCTTGCTCAGCTGGAACGTCAGGGGATTGGGCAATCCGATCAAGGCTCGAAAGATTTTTTTATATGCTAATACGAAAGGTGCTAACATTTTATTTCTGAGGAAACACATGCACTGGACCATCAGGCACTCAGCTTAGCGACGAGTTGATGTTCTCAAAGGTACTACACAGCATTTTCTAGGAATGCCACAGGCGCTCCCATATTGATTCAGGGCAGGGTTTGCAATATAAATAAACAAAATACAAATACAAATACACATTTAGAAGCTAAGGTGGACACTGAGGCCCAGTATGTTTGGTGCATGGGATCCTGTATGGGAGGGAAATTCTTCTCCTCAATGTGTATTGCGCTAACATCAATGACCCAGGTTTTTATAGTAAGGTGTTTGCACTGTGCACTCCATATCCGATGGCAGAGATCATGTGCGGGGAAGACTTAAACACCATATTGGCTGTAACGCTGGACCCTACCGAATCCTCTGCCCGTTCCCTAACTAGAGCAATGCAGGAACTAATGCATAGCATGCACTTGTTGGAACTTGTCAAAGCTTAGCGTACACTGCATGCCACGGATAGAGGATACACATTTTACTCCTCTGTAAATCATATGTACTCTTGAATTGATGGGTGGTTGGTTTTCGCCTCACAACTGAATAGAGTGACCCACTGCTCGATTTTACCTCGTACCATTTCCGATCATTCCTGGTGCTCCTTACAGTTTGTATGGGACAGTACATCCCACCCACCTTGGCGGTTTAACCCAATTGCTCTCCTCGATTCTGCGTTTTCGCTGAACTTGCGTGACCGTGTGGCTTTGTTCTTTGAGATCAATGCAGGGTTGGTTACATCAGTGGCAACACTGGCGTCCTCAAGTGCGTAAAACGGATTTTAGCTGCTAAAGAAGCTGAATTACAGGCTCTGCAGCAGAGGCGTGTGCGACATCCATCCCCGAGCCTGCACCTTGAGGTTAAAACCGCACTAGACGCCTAGAGAGGCATCACGTAAAGGGAACTGAAATGTATGGACAAACCAATACTGACCAGGATATTTGGGGAAGCAGACAGACTGGGCAGCACACTGGCCAGCCTGGTTAGATCTATGACCCGTAATACACATATATCGCACATCAGGAATGAGGACGGGACAGCAGCACATACTGACTAGGACTTTACCAATGTTTTCTATGACTTTTATCTGGCCCTGTATCAGCAAAAGAGGTGTGCCACTCGGAGTGAAACGGAGGAGTACATGAATGGGATACTGACTGACTACCTTGCTTTCAGGGGAGACACGTGACGCTCTTGAGGCACCCCTCACGACAGAGGGGATCAGTGCAGCTATATCAGATCTGCCCAGCGGTAAGGCGCCTGGGTCTGATGGTCTGGGAGCTGAATTTTATAAGGAATACTGCAAAATGCAATCTGCACACTTTCTGCAGCTATGGGAGGAGGCACTGACCAGGGGGGTGCTGTCTGAAATAGTGCAGGAAGTCATTATAATATTCTTGCTCAAACCAGATAAGGCGGCCGAGGACCACTGTCCCTTATTAATATGGTTCAGACTATCCCCCAAAATGCTGCACATGGTCCGCTCTGATCAATCAGGGTTCAGCCCTGGACGCTCCACACGATTACATTTAAGATGGCTGTATAATATTATGGCTCAGACCCCTACGGAACTGCAGGCTGTAGCAGTCTCTTTGGACATGCAAGAAGCGTTTGACACTGTATTGCAGCCATTCCTGTTTCTGGTACTATCCAAATATGGGATTGGGCCTAGATGTATCTCTTGGGTTTCACTGCTTTATGAACAAGCCTTTGCCCAGGTGCATGTGAATGGGCATGATTCTCCGGTGTTACATTTAGGGGGGTCTAGGCAAGGTTGCCCTCTGTCCCCTTTACTATTTGAGTTGATAATCCAGCCATTGGCAAACAGGATACACGCTAAACACTGTGCCGCAGGCATGCCGATAGGAGGGAAGGTGGTGCATATTGCTATGTGGTCCAGAAAGAGTGCGCAGCCTAGCCATATTGTTATGTTATGAACCATGTACAGTAGCTTAGGCACTATTATCATCTTAATTAGGGATAGTCTCCCTGCTAGTGACATCAGCAGGGAGACTATCAGTTGAGGGTTTTTTTCTCCAGTTACTTTCTGCATGTCTTTTTTTGCTATGTAGGTCTTTGAGTTCTGAGGTGAACCAATGATTGAGATGTGCTTTAGGTTTAGCTTTGCAATTGCCCTGGGGTGCCAACGAGTCTAAGGCTGCCTCCATGGTTTGGTTATAGATGGTTACCAAGGAGGAGGGGTCGGCTGAGTTTTCAGTATGTGTGGTGAGCCGTGAGATCAATGGGAGTATGTCAGGCGTGATGTTGCAAAGGTTGCGCGATTGGGTTGCAGGAGCCATGGGAGTAGGTGTGCTGGCTAGTGTGTTGGTACTGATTGAGAATAGTATAGTGTTATAGTCAGACCAGGGGCAATGATTATTGTTGGATATATGTGTAGTGCAATTGTGGTTGGCGAGCCAGTCAAGTGTGCAACCTTTGGTTTGGATTGGGCCAGAGGAGCGCAGGGTGAAGCCTTTTGTTTCGATAGTATTGGCTAAAATGGAAGCTTGGTTGTCGGAGCTTTCATACAGACCTTGGTTGAAGTCTCCGAGGATAATGACTTTAGATGTGGGCTTTATATCAGCAGTCAGTAAGGCAGCTATGTCCTTATCTAAGGAAGACATGGGACCTGGGGACCTGTAGACAAGATTCAAAGTTAGTGAGGCCGTGGCAGAGATGGTAATCTTGGTGGACAGAAGTTCTCCTGTTATGAATGGAACATTAGGGATTCCGCTGATGTTGAGGTTCGACTTTGAGATAAAGGCAATACCACTTCCCTTCGTGGTGGTTGTGTCCTTTCTAATGATTGTGTAGCCAACTGGTAAGGCAAGGCCAAATGATGGGCCTGCTACAGGGTGCAGCCAGGTTTCAGTTATGGAGATAAAGTCCAGATCATTGGTAGTGATGAGGTCAGATATGTCCAATGCATATGCTGGGATTGATCTAGCGTTGATTAAGGTGCCCTTGATTTGTGAAGGTGCGTTGCCGTCTTTGTCACTGACGGAATCATGTCACTGATGGAATCATGCTGATATCATGGCTTATGAAAGCCATAATCATTCAAAAAGTATAAACCAAATGGAAGAGAATTTCGGATCTCATAATATCTATCTTGGTATTATGTCGAGGTGTGTTTGCTTATACTGCACCATGGTTAAATATACTGCATGACATACATATGCGCGATTATGATGCTGGGGTCACTGGAATACCAGGGTGGACTACTGGCTGATCCTGGCAGGAAAGGGCATCCATAGAATGAACTTCTCTTAACTTACTTTGGTCTAAATTGTATTACTACTAATAGCTGCTCCAGTACAGGCTCATTGGCTAGGGAAATGTTGTGAGGTTTTGGCACACGGTCTGAACTCTGATAAACACATTCTCCATAGCAGTACAAACACTTGTCATAAATCAAATGCATTTGAGCACTAAGTGCAGAAACCTTTTAAACAAAAATACGGTCTCTAGATTTTATCATCTCTTAATTGAAAACCAAATCATGCCTCACAAATGAATACATAGATGTCAGAAGAAACATTTAATGTACACATAAGAACAAAATATGCTGAATGTTATTGCAAAGAACATGCCCAGGGATTCCCATAACAGTCTCTTACACGAGTCCCAACATGGATCCAGGCCAACGGGAAGAACCAAATACACGTTATTCCCTATATGGGGCGGTCTATAAAGCATCGCTGACACCAATAACAAGGCGCACTCATACTGGTGGAAATTTCTGTGGCCTTTAACACTATCAACCTTAAGATTTTAATAAAAACACTTGATGACATTAAAGTTAAAGATATTGATCTGCAGTGGATAACCTCATCCCTAACCGGGAGGACAGAAGCAACACATATGGCCCCTTTCAGGTCACATTCCTGCAAGTTAATACATGTAGAATCCCAATTATCTAATCTCCCACGTCGACTCATTAATATTGACATGACCCTGGTACTTAATCTTATTAAAAATTCAGGCATCATATGCTTCAACTAACCAGATTACAAACAAATTGTCTACAAATTCACAAATGACTCCAGACCTCAGTGCATGCCTTACATTCATCGACAACCACATGAAGACTCAAACTCAACCCAACCAAAACAGAGCTTATGTTCTGTGACACAACACCACCAAACTGGACACCAATCCTCTAGACGGATGAAATGGGAATCTGCCCATTGCCAATAAAAACATTCTGTAAACCGCAGAATTGTGATACACAGTGACCTTGCACTGCAACCACAGGTTACAACCATCATAGGAAGTCATTTTTCCAACTTTCCGCAGCCCTATGCATCATGCCCGTATACTCAAGAGTAGTCTACGCTGACAGTTTTCACCTTTGAATTCTTAAATACCTTCTAAACAGACTTCAAACAGTCTAAAACGCAGCAGTCAGATTGCTCAGCAGACTGAAAAGATACACACTCATCACACAATCCCAATGGATTCCAATTATGCATAGGTATTACTTGAAAGCACTTTTTATAGCCCACTACACCTTTCACATAAGGGGCTCTGAAGGCCTTACAAGGACATTCACCCACTACTAACCATTGAGAATGCGTTGATTCAGCATCAGTGCTTTGGTTGCAGTATCAACCTTCAACCGGAAATGACAGGAGAGTCATCCTTCCACTTTCACTCAACCACATCCTGGAAATGTATGCCCAAACACCTGCATCTAGACGAAAACTACCTGAACTTCAGAAAACAGCTGACACCCGTGCACCCATATGGTATCCAATGCTCTCTCTCTCTTCCCACTACATGGACCTCTGGCTTCCTCTTTCTCCAAATGGACCATCCCTTACCCTAAAATCTCTTATCAACTAACACCACAGAGATAAACCCCTCCACATGAAATGAGCTATGAGGACGCTCACCACTCAAGCTCTATGCCACCCTCCATATCTGTGGTCATACCAGACCCACAGAGCTTTAGGTTTAACTAACTTTTGGACTATTATATGGCAAAGAAGGGTAGGATTGCGTTACAGTATTTCAATCAAGGTACAGTATTTTAATGAGGTAGATTGAGAAATAGCTATTTCTCAATCTACCTCATTAAAATACTGTACCTTGATTGCTGGTTGTTGTATTGTAATGGTGTCCAGAGCAATCCTACCCTTCTTTGCCATATAACTGTTAATTTAGTACCAGCCTGTGTGGATTGGTTGGTGGGAATTGGATTGCTGCTAACACTTCTTCTTCATTTGATAATATGCCTTATAAACTTATTAGTGATAAATAGCGCACAGGTACCCTGGCGTGACTCCACACTCTCTGTTCCAGCTTTTGGACTACACACATGATAAAATACTGCCACCAACTTAAAGAACCAGAGTAGAACTCAGGATTCGGGTACTGCCATCCTTCACCCATCAGCACCTCAGGGTTTGCATCTGTATCTCCTTCTCTATGGTTAACTAAATCCTATCCCAATTTTCTTCCTAGCCAAGTGGAAGAAAGCCACCGTAATGGCTGAAAAGCTCTATGCATTATCACTTTGCATTACATTTAAATAGCTCAGAACAAATCTTCTTATCACAGTTATTCAAGCTTCAGTTTGAACAAATCAAACTAATGGACAACGTGTATTCATGTGGATATCCACCGAATAGGGTACACAGGACAAAACACACATATTTAGATTGAAATATACTTTTAAGAAGATGGCTCAACAAAGAGAACGAATTGAAGGCACGTATATACTGTGATGAAAGCAACCTCTTTTGTGTTCATTCGAACATAAACAATGAAGAATGAATGTAATGTTCTATGAATAACAAACCGATTTCGAATTTCACTACAGTCGCAGCATAGTTAAACCATGAAGACAAACTAAAGCCTGCACATTCATGTATTTACAAAGTAACAAAAAAGTTAATTTGATACTTTTGTAGAAAAAGGCTGCCTGTTAAATGATATAGTAGAGCACCACAATTATATCATGATTACAAATATGCAAGTACAACGAGTTTGTTGCTAAGAAATAAGTGTACTCTGGGTATCAATGTGTAAATAGGTAGAAATGAAAAGTGTGCAAAATACACATTATTGCTTGATCTTAACCAAAAAACATTGTTTTTTTCGCTGGTAGGTTACAGCAATGTACACCATTCGTAATGAACAATATCTGAATGTTCTACTCAGAAACATTTTAAATAATTTTGAGACATGTGGACTCTGACTCCATTAATCTTTGGTGTACACGCTTAGTAACCGACCCACCACAGTAGAGAGAGCTAAAAATGATGACCTTTCTGCAACAATCACATATTTCTGTCCAGAAGGCTGGGGTGAAGTGAATCCATTATCAATACCCATCCTTCTCAGCAAATGGGGGGACAGGCTAGGGCACATTTTGGTTCTTCAAATCTATTTAATGTATAATTCTGTCCATTTTTATTTTAGGTTTTCTGACCTTACAGTTTGTAGATCAGACCGCACTTAAATTGAGGGTGCCAGAGTTTTAAATATGTTAATTAAAATATCAGAATCTCAAGAGGAACATTGGTGCAGGTTTCCCCTTCCCTGTTTGCTGTTGAATAGGCAGCAATTCTTCTATGGCATTGTGAATTTTAGCAACTGCGCTTCAACTTCTATGACCATTCAATCTTTTTCCTCACAGATTAAATGAATAATTGTGGTCTTGCCTTTGCTTTTTTCAGTTATGACTTACAGTGGTGGTTGGTACAATTGGGTGACACACTGTACAAACACTTGAATACATTCATGCATGGGACTGTCTTTAGTGAGGATCAAATAGAGGGCCGCTTTACTTGTGTTTAGCTGCATGGTGTTTGTCTGTTTGGAACAGCGAATGGGCTTTATCATGTGCTCTATTCCCATACTCTTTGTAATTCCGGAACACAATATCCGTTAATTAATTCTTTATAACGCAGACATGGAAATAAACAAAGGATGAAGAATCACGGATAGCATTATTCAAGCAGTGGCCATCTTGCAACAGAAAAGGGATGACTACTAGAAGACCCAATAATAGCTGGTAAAACACAGGTGCACGCAAGTGTAAGATTAGAAAACTCTTTTAGCAAAACATTATACCCCTGGTGGTGACGTAGGCTCACGTGTTGTTTTCAGTGTGAAATTGTATTTAGAGTAGATGTAGTTTTGCCACACTTCCGGGAGCTTTTAGGCTGCATGCTGAAGACATGCAGCAACCCACTTCTTATTATAGTGCATTCTTTTTATTATACATACATTTTTCGATGACGTTAAGAGGTTTGGATGCATTTGGAATGTATAGATTTAGTTTTAGTAGGTGTAGCTGTCAGTTGTTGTATTAAACAAGCGGTCTGCCATGTTGAGGTACACCATTGCTAGAGGCTGTAAATCTTGCCATCAAAGTGTGCTAGGCTGCATTTTGGAGCTAGGATAATTTCATTGAAATTTCATTGTGCTGTTAGGCAGGAGGCTGAAAGCGACTTAGGTCAGGATGGATGGGAAGGGATGCCAAGCAGGGTTGAGCTAATTGTTGCAAGGAAGAAAGTTCCCAGGAGACCGAAATGAGCCTCAGGACAGCAGGTGCCTTCCCAGATGATAACCAAATGAATACATCATGGTTGTGAAGGACAGTGTGAGGTACACAAGAAAGCCCACGTGGTAGCGTGGCCAAATTGCAGAACTAGGATGCCACTGAGAACAGGGCATTGGGTCCGGAAGTAAACGTGCCATGTTGAAACAAATAAACAGAAGGAATTAATTTCCAGGAGCAGGACTGCACACACATTTTTTCAAACAGTTATTCATTGTGAGAAGATAACTACAAGGCCACATCCAGAAGTTGGCAACATTTCTTGAGACGGTAGTCGCAGGTGCAAGGGAAGGAAGGCCAGAGAGCAATCATGGGGAAGGGATTGGGATTCTCCAGGGGATGCAATAAAGTTTTCGACCTCACTTATTTCTACTTGCAATATCATTGATCCGTCTCGGTGGGATGCTATGGCCTGAGCTGTCCCAGGTATCATTGCCCAATCAGGATAGGGCCCGGCTATAAACTGTATTCCAAAAAGTGCCAACCATTGGTAACAAAGCACATTTTGCTGAGCGGTTAGGCCATATTTAGGGGGTGGTATTTTAATTGTCACGTGAAAGTAAATCCCCAATTAGTTTGTTCAAAGTATAGTGCTCTTTAGGTGTTCAATGACAAGCAGCCAATGAAAAATGTTAGAACTGCAATTAATGTTGTATTTGTAGAATATTGTTATTCTGCGGTTTTCCATCTTAAATATTGCAGCCAGGATTGGGCATGTTCAGTTGTTCATCAGTTCAGTTCTATGGAGCTGTTTGATTCTCCTAGCCGTATTTGCAAATAAAAGGCTGTTTTTCCTTGCCTGTTGTGCACTCCATTTTTTATAATTTTTGGGTTATTTTTTGGATTACTTTGGGGAATTGCACCTTTACACACTGTGTATTTATTAATTTATTTTCTATTTTATGTATTTATTTATTTGAATTTGTATAGCACACATCTGCCCATGGGCATCGTGGTGCTGTTACAGGATGCTCACTTGGGACAAGGGTAAAATACAGCAGGTAAGTACGTTAAATACAATACGTGGTAGAAGAATACATTACAGCGGTAGGCATTACATACGGTAAGAGGTGAACTGGAGGCTGATGAGGCAGGTTAGTTGAATAGAAGGGTTTTCAGCTGTTTGCGGAATGTGATGTAGGAATTTTCATTTCTTAAGGCAGTGGGTGGCGTGTTCCAGTTTTTAGGTGCTAAGTGTTGGAAGCTGGCTCTGCCAGCTTTATTTCTTTTGAAGGTGGGTACATAGATCTGGTTGGTCAGATGGGATTTATTGGGTCTAGAGGATGCGTTGAAGGTGATCTTTTCGGATAGCTAGGGAGGGGAGTCATGGGACAAGCATCTATGTGTGATGGCCATGGTTTTGAAAAGGATACAATCTTTTACTGGTAGCCAATGTGCCCCTTTCCTGGCCTGTGAGATGTGTTCCCTTTTGGGAATACTCAAAGCAGCTCTTATTATTCTGTGTAATTTGCATCTTGTTTATATTTTTGGCAGAGGTGCCGAAGAGTAGGGCATTGCAGTAGTAGAGTTTAGTGCCTACTGTTTCTCTGGCTATTGATAGGCAGTTTTTGGTGGAGAGGAACAGTTTAACTGCATTAATAACCTTAGTGGTGAGTGCAGCAGAGGAAGCTATTGTGTTGACCTGGCGTGACATTGACAATGTTGAATCAAGGTAGACTCTTAGGGTTTTTACTGAAGAGAAGACCGTGATGGTGGAGTTGTCGATAATGAATGTATTATTTTGAGGTGGGAGTTCATTTAAGGTTTCCTTGGTGCCTACAATCAGGATGTCTGTTTTGTCTCCATTTAAACAGAGGCCGTTGGCTGCCATCCAGGTTTGGATGGCTGTGTAGATCTTGGTTAGTGCCACAGCATCTTGTTCACAGATGCCCGTGAGGGGGGAAAAGGACTTGTGTGTCGTCGTCATAGTTGGTGTATTCTATGTCGCTACGATCAAGACCATTGAAAAGAGCGAGGGTGAATATATTGTACAGTGTGGGGGCTGTACATGACCCTTGTGGGACTCCACAATGGATGGTGGTTGGGGTGGCGCTGGAGGAGTCTGAGAAGACTTTCATGAGTCAGCCCTTGAGAAAGGAGGTAACCCATGCAATGGTTTGGGGAGAGAAGTGGGCTTCATTTTGTAGTTGTATGCCTAAGATGTTGTGATTGACCAGGTCAAAGGCAGCGGACAGGTCCAGCAGGAGCAGGAGTGCCGGTTTGCCCTTGTCCATGATGTCACTGAGTTGTATTTTGAGATCGAGTAAAGCAAACTCAGTTCCGTGTCCAGGACGGAAGCCTGATTGTCTTTTTCCTAGAATTTGATTTTCTTCCAGATACTGCTGGATTTGTGTGTAGGCCACTTTATCGAGGATCTTGAGCAGGAAGGGGATGGTGGTGATTGGTCTGTAGTTGTTTGCATTTTCTGGGTCTAAGGTTGGTTTTTTGAGAAGTGGGCGTACCCATGCTTCTTTTAGGCTTTCTTGGACTGAGTTGGATTTGAAGGATGCATTGATGAAAGACTTTAGAAAGGGAGCAAGTGTTTCTACACAGTCTTTGACTAATGTAATGGGGCAAGCATCACCTTTGCAATTGGAGGGCTTAATTTTGTTCACAATATCTATTACTTCTAATTCAGAGATTTCTCTAAATTTGAAGGGTGGAATTGTGTCTTTAGTGGCCTCTCTTTCAGTCTCAATGTGGGAGGCTGTTTTGAGGTGCTGAGAGAGATTTTTATGGTGGTCCAGAATTTTTTTTCTGTAGGAGTTCAATTTTGTTTAGAAGTGTGGATTGTATGGTGTTGCACCATGTTTGATCTTTGACAATCTCTTGGGTTTTGGTGATTGGTGTGGATAGTTCTTTGTATATGGCAAGGAGTTCTTTAGATTCTGAGCTGGCATTGGAGATTCTCTTGTTATATGAGGTGGATTTGGCGGTTATAATGGCTTTTTTGTATTTTGTGGCTATAGATTTGTACATGGTTAGTGAGGAGGCGTTGGGTGACTTTGCCATTTATTGAGGGCTTGCCGTTTTTTGGTGCACAGTTCCTTTAGTTCTGATGAGAACCAGGAATTGAAGTGTTTGATATTTTTAGCTTTTTTGTTTTGGAGAGTGGCGATAATGTATATCGCTGTGCTGATTGTAGATTTATAGAAGTCCGCCAGTATCGCTGGGTCTGAGGAAGAGGTGAGGTTCGAAGGTGAGTGTGTCTAGGTAGGGGATCATCTTTTCTTTGGTGAGGTTTTTGGCGCACCTAGCCTTGGCTGGTAGTGTTGGGCTGTTTTTTTTTGCTGTGGTTGCAGGTGTAAGGATGATGAAGTATATAAGCGAGTGGTCGGACCATGGGGTGGGTGTGATTGAGCTTATGTCAATGTCGCAGTTGTGGTCTGCAACCCAGTCAAGGGTGCGTCCTTTGCATTGTGTGAGTGTGTGAATTTATTGCTCGAAGCCTAGTTCTTGGAGTGCTTGTGCTAGAGCTATGGATGGTCTATCCTTCTGGTCATTGAATCCCAGGTTGAGATCGCCTAAGAGGATGGTTTTTGTGGTAGTTTTAAGGTTTTCTGCTAGGAGGTGTGTGAGGTTATGGTGGAAGTCAGAAATAAGGCCTGGTGGGCGGCATGCTAGATTGATGGTGATGGTAGTGTTGGCGGATAGTGAGATCTTGGCTGCGAGGGAGTCGATATTCTCTCAAAGATTGGAAAGAGTTTGTCTTATGTCTAGGTGGTCCTTGACTATGAGGGCTACTCCCCCACTGCAGTAAGGGTTCTGTCCTGTCTTATGATGGTGTATCCTGGTGGAGTGGCTAGCGAGAGGGCAGGGCCAGCTGCATTGTGTAGCCAGGTTTCAGTGATAGCTAAGATATCCAAGTTGAGGTTGGTGAGGAGGTCATGGATTTCCATGGCATGGGCAGGAAGGGATTTGGCGTTGATCAGTGCACATTGCAGGTTGGAGGGTCTCATGGGGGTGAGTTTCTCTTTTTTTGTCTTTTTGGTTGCTTTACTTGTGGTAGATATGGGTGGATCATAAGGCATGGTGATATGGTTAGTTGGTTGTTTAGTGTTGCTAGTGATTTGTGAGTTGCCGTGGCTGGCTTGTGAAGGGTTAGGTAGGTGTCTTGAGCGGAGGCCTATTAGTTGGTTTCTGGAGCTAGTGGATCTAGGGCGTGTTTGGCGGAAGGTGGGTTTCATGTTAGTGATTTGGCAGTTGGGTTTGGTGGAGAAGGATGGTAGGAAGGGAGTGGGCGGGTTATGGGATAGTGGGGTGTGTGCAGGGTTAGCCATAATGAGGGATAGGCTGGCAGAGGTGCAGCAGTGATCAGTTGTGGGTGATACTAGTGGTAATAGCAATACTAGGCAGCAGTAGCAATCGGGGGCAGTGCTGAGCTCAGCATTCAGTTGTGAGCAGTACTAGGAAGTGATAACAGTATTAGGCAGCAATACCAATGCTAAGCAGCAGTAACAATCAGGGGCAGTGCTGAGCAGCAGCATTCAGTTCTAGGCAGTTCTAGGCAGTGATAACAGTATTAGGAAGCAATAACAATGCTAGGCAGCAGTAACAATCAGGGGCAGTGTGGAGCAGCAGCATTCAATTGTGGGCACTTCTAGGCAGTGATAACAGTATTAGACAGCAATAACAATGCTAGGCAGCAGTAACAATCAGGGGCAGTGCAGAGCAGCAGCATTCAATTGTGGGCAGTTCTAGGCAGTGATAACAGTATTAGGCAGCAATACCAATGCTAAGCAGCAGTAACAATCAGGGGCAGTGCTGAGCAGCAGCATTCAGTTCTAGGCAGTTCTAGGCAGTGATAACAGTATTAGGAAGCAATAACAATGCTAGGCAGCAGTAACAATCAGGGGCAGTGCGGAGCAGCAGCATTCAATTGTGGGCACTTCTAGGCAGTGATAACAGTATTAGACAGCAATAACAATGCTAGGCAGCAGTAACAATCAAGGGCAGTGCTGAGCAGCAGCATTCAATTACAGGTGGTACTGGGCGGCGGAAGACCTTGTGGGCATAGGCAAAGTTAGATAGGAGTGTCTGCAGTGTTAAAATATGCATTTGGGATGAGCATGTCGAGCGGCATGTTTACCATAGGCAGGAAGTAGCTTAGAACATCTGAGAACGTCTGTTGGTGCGAGTAATGGATTGCGGTTGTCCTTAGAAGAGCACAGCTTGAGCAGAGCAGGATTGGGTTAATGTTTATTTCCACCAGACTTGCAGGGGGTTGAAAGGCAGTGCGCTAACAGGGGCTAACAGGGCCTTTTCCTTGACTTCTGTGGGCTGCCGGCTTTCCGCCTGCCGGCGGTTGTTTGCTGATAAAAGAAAGAGCACGTTGCCTAGCAAAAATAACCAAGCCTCGTTTTCGGGCCGCGAAGCACCCAGCATTTTGTTTTGCAATTAAGGCAGAACGCGGATCGGGATTCAGCTTCCGTAGGTTTTAAAAGGTTGGTGTGTGCACAAAGCATGAATAGAAGGGGTTTCTCTTACATTTTTTAACAAGTATATATATTGGTTATTAAGATATAAGCGCTTGACTGTGAATTTACAAAATATTTTACAGTTCCCCAAAAAAGCTTCATTTTTTGTTTACTAAAATTAGCAAAGGTTTCAACATGGCCAACATGCTTCCCAAGCTTTACTCTCTTTTTTGTTTTCATGTGCTCTAAGGACCAAAACTGCACTGATGCAATTTCTTGGGAAGAGATCCAACACTGAACGAAGAATGGCTTCAGCTTCATATATCTATCTCTCTGTAGAATGCAAAGAATCCCTGTGCCATAAGTGTGTTGTAAAGGTCCAGGTTCCATGCTGCCAAGGTCGGTGCGCACGTATCAGTTGCACAAGTAACGTGGTGAAGTCGAGAATGACATGGTGAGTGATATCGGGAGTGGGTACGTCACTGAACACGGCGCGGTATGCACAGGGGGACACAGATGCTGATGCTACGCGAGAAGTCCCACGGGAGAATACAATTAAGGGTGATTTGGGTGTAGTAATGGGGTAGTTGTACAATGCGGCCATCAGGTGAGGGTGCAAGGTGTTTTAGGGGGTAACATGGTAGGGGGGCTTTGAGTCATATGTGAACAGCGGAGAAGCCATTTTCTTGTACGCCCATGTTAGGAAAGCATTTTCGCACACAGCTCTTAATAAAAGGCTGCAGGATGTGGTGATGGCAGTGCATTTTTTGATCATTCAGCAGAAACAGTGTGCAGAAATGTTGCAATACTGAAGTTTCCCAGAAGAACGCAGTCCATTCAAAGTCGCTTTAAAAGATACTTTTTGAGACCAAGGAGCTAGGCACCTGTGTGCACGAGAAGAATAGACAGAAAAATAGAAATCAAATACAGTTAATGAATATCCAGCCATGGTGGGGTACTGTTTTCTTAGACATTTGGCAGTGAGGTGTGAGAAGGGAGCTGGGATTAGGGGTAGAGCACTGGGATAGGGGGCATGGTGCGTACGACAGGTAGCCAATCAGCAGCCCCTATGGTCCAAAATTTTACAGTGTCCTCGCTGATGCCCGCGGGGCACATCATTGGTCAGACTTGGTGTGAATGTCTTGCCCCAGAAGGGACCAACGCACCACCATGTCCTTTTTTAGAACAGGACTCAAGAGGAAGAGGAGGGGGAGGAGGAAGAAGACAAGGAACGCAGACCAGATTTTAAACACAAGGAACCTAGTGGTCAACCTGTCGAACAGACAACTTACCCAGGGCTCAGGTACGTAGCCACTTATAGTTCCAACTTGTTTAACATGTTTAACATGAAAGTCGACCTGTTCAAGTTCATACGTAAGCAGTACGTTAAAACCTTCATCGCAGAACAACCCCACAGGGAAGTCTCAGGAGACATGATTAATACTGAGGACGAAGAGGCATACATAGAATTTAAACCTAGAAGTACGTTTGGACCGCTGATCACTGTACCATCGTTCAAAATCTTTCAGACCATGGTTATGACTGACCTCAAGCTATTGAATTTCGGGAAACCTAAACACTCAAACTTAAACAGAGGGGAACTTGCCCAGATCAGATCATTGTACACTGATCCTGATATCACGATACACCAGGCAGAAAAAGGTGGGCACTGGTTCTACTGAACACCAGTGATTACCACAATGAATGTATGAGACAACTTCAGGACCTTAATGTGTATTAAACTGTTGCTAATAGCCTATATTTGAGATTAAGGTTAACATAGACAGTATACTCCACTGAGTGGAAGAGCTAGAATGGATCTCGGACAAAACCAGAGCTTTTTTATCTATAGCTTATCCCAGAGTGTCCACATTCTACTTACTCCCAAATATACACAAGAGATTGGAAGACCCCCCCCCACCGCTCCAGGGAGACCCATAACAGCAGCAACTGCAGGACTTCTTCAACCATAGGGGAACTATATTTAGCACTTCCTTCAACTTCTCATCCAGAACACACCAAAATCCTCCAAAAAGCATTTAGAGTAGATTAAGCATCCATTTAGGACTATGTATTTTGCTTTTCGCAAGTTGCAGTTATAGTTTTTTTCTGCCAATACATATGGTGATCCATTCTTGTATGAAATGTATATCATGTTACAGTACTATTGTAAGCATATTTTTCATAGTGTACTTAGAAACAATGCTATGTGATGCCACTTCCTGTTTTGTCAAGGGGTAAACAGTTGTGTTCCATTGCTTCCCGTGATGTCACTTCGGGTTGGGGGTTAAATGACATCACTTCCTGTGATGTCATCAGAAGTCCAGGGACATGTGATGTCACTTTCGCTACTCCAGGAATTTTGGTTAAATGACGTCCCTGCTTGAAATACTGCAAGACTTTCTGATCTTCATGAACGAGATTGATTCCTGCATTCAATTTACAGCCAAAATAGGGACACCACATGTCCACTTTTTGGATGTGAATATCAAAGTAAACAACAACACTATATCCACCACACTCTACACCAAAACCACAGATAGGAACAACTTACTTCATCGTATGAGTTTTCACCCATCCAATACACAAAGGAACTAACCGTATGGTCCATTAATCAGGGCTAAGAGGATTCTGAGTGATCCTGAAGAATGCCGGGTAGAGTTTAACAAACTTTAGCATTAATTCGGGGACAGAGGGCATTCCACACAAGATCTCAAGGCAGCCGATGACTAGATCGCCAGCCTACCATGAGTGATTTTGTTGCAAACCAGACCCAAAAAGACAACTCCAACACTAGTATTTGTTTCCGAATGTTCTCTACAGAGCCATAAGTTCAAGCAAAGTATAAACAGACATTGGAACATCCTGAGAAATGATGAGCGAGCCAAGGATCTATTTCCAGAGCCACCTGTCTTTGCCTATCAAAGAAGTGAGAACCTCAGGGACATGCTAGTGAGCATCAGGGATCTCCAACCACCCATCACCAAAACAGATAGGAAAGGCACCTACTCTTGTTTGTGCTGCAGAAACTGCAATAGTGTGACCAAAGGTCCTTATGTCTTTCAGCATCGGACAGGAGAACGTATTTCACTTAGAGGCTTTGCTACCTGCTCTACTGAGAAGAACAAGTTACTTACCAACTGGTAACGTTCTTTCGACATGTAATGTCAACAGCTGTGTACTTCGGACACTTTTTTGGCAGAAGGCCTCCTGCGTCGAATGGTGTTGGGTCGATGTCCCTCGAAGGCCTCCGTCGAAGACGACATCACTGTATGTTATAAATAGGACGCACGGTGGCCGCAGCCTCAGTTAATGTTTCTTCCTCCATAACGTGTGACACCAATGCCTGCTTGACTGCACATAGCCTTGCGAGAACTTAAGATGCAATAGCATAGGACATTCTCCAGAGGGGCAAGATAGGAGGGTGATGTGGAATACGTTAGAGGAACATCCAGTCGAAAGAATGTTACCAGTTGGTAAGTAACTTTTTCTTCTAATGGATTGTGTCCTCCAAAGTATTCCACATCTTTGACAGACTCCCAAAGCAGTACCAGAAAGTGGAGGAGGGAAAAGAATTTGGCATACCCAATCAGATGGCAGGATAAAGAACCCCCTTACCAAAGGCCATGTCTGGACCATGGATTGTATCCAAGGAGTAATGTTTAACAAAGGTGTGGAGAGAAGCGAGAAGGGTCATGTGGCTGCATCACACATATTCCTAATAGGAACTCTCTGCTGCAGGGCCATGGAAGTAGCCACGCCCCTAGTAGAATGAGCTTGCAACCCTTCAGGAGGGTCCTTGCCCGCCAAATGGTAACATTCAGTAATGGTGAGGATAATCCACCTGGACAAGTTCTGTTTTGTAACAGCCTGGCCCAATCGGTGACAGCATACCCCACAACGAGTTGAATCACTCTGACCCTGGACATCCTAGAAATATAAAAGCTCAGAGCTCTCCTAGGGTCCAACCTATGGAGGCGGTCCTCTTCCTTACCAGGATGAAGAGGAGGAAAGAAAGAAGGAAGAACCACTTTCTGGCTCAAATGAAATTCCAACGCTACCTTAGTAGAAAGGAAGGACGTACCCTCAACACGACCCTATCCTTGTGGAACACAGTAAAGGGTGGCTTAGATGAAAGTGCCTGCAATTCACTCACTCTGCAAGCAGAAGTAACCGCAACCAGGAACACAGTCTTGAAGGACAATAATCTCAAAGGACAGGAGTGCAAAGGTTCAAACGGAGCACCCATGAGGCATCTCAAAACCAAATTCAGGTCCCAAAACGAAAGGGGACGGCGGGAACACATTAGTGAGTCCTTTAAGAAATTGAAGAAATCGAAGGAATCTTAAAGTAAGAACATTCTTCAGACGAGTGCTTGAAGATAGACAGCGCCGCCAGGTAACACTTAATGGTACCCACTTGAAGGCCCCTGTGGGCCAAAGAATGCAAGAAAGATAACACCACAGGAATGGATCACTGAAAAGGATCAACATTTTGTCCTCTGCACAAGTCACAAAATGTACGCCAACGGCAACGGTACAGGGATTTAGTTGCTGGCCTCCTGGCCAAAAGTAACACCTCCATCACGTCATCCGGCAGGTCCCAATCCTTATACCTCAACCTTTCAGATACCAAGTGTGAAGGTTGAGATTCCTGACCTCTGGATGGAGAACCCGATCGCACTCGCATGAGAGCAGATCCTCGTGGTAGGGAAAAAGGAGTGGAGGACAGATGGACATTTCTAGAAGGTCCGGGTACCATGCTTTCCGGGCCCAATCTGGAGCAATGAGGATCATGTGGGATCTGAACCTCCGTAACCTCCTTAACACTTGAGGGATGACGGGGACTGGAGGAAACGCGTACAGCAGTGAGAATGACCAATGCACTACAAATGCATCTCCTAAGGCTCCTCTCGGAGGAACTTCCCTTGAGCAGAATCTCTCGCACTTTTGGTTGGCACTGGTGGTGAAGAGATCCACCTGTGGGGTTCCCCAAAGGGTGAAGATCTCCAGGAGGACTTCCTAAACCAACTCCCACTCGTGAGAGATCGTGCTGTGCCTGCTCAGAGTGTCTGCTGCTGTATTCTCCTCTCCAGCCAGGTGAACTTCTGAGAGCGAAATTCCCTGCTGGATTGCCCAGAACCAGAGCTGCATTGCCTCTCTGCACAACGGGCGTGACCCTACACCACCCTTTTGTGTTGAGGTAATGCATGGCCACTGTGTTGTCCGTCATTATCAGGACACTCTTCCCCCGTACAGATGGCAGAAAAGTCTGTAGGGCCAGCCTGACAGCCCTCAGCTCTAACAGTTTTATGTGGAGTTTGGACTCCGACAGAGACCAACGACCACTGGCGTCAAGTCTTCGGCATGAGCTCCCCATCCTGTGAGGGAAGCGTCCGTCACTACAGTCACCTCCGACCACGGTTGCCAAAACAGCTCCCCCTTCATCAGATTTCCCTCGTTGGCCCACCACAATGCTGCCACCACCACCACTAGCTTGGTGAAGACCCCCGGGCGGAGGTCAATCCGAATGGCAGGACCCGAAACTGAAAGTGCGAGTCGCCAGCCGCAAACCTCCGGTACTTTCTGTGCTTTGGATGAATCGGCACATGAAAGTAAGCATCCTGTAGGTCCAGAGACACCAACCAGTCCTAAATTTGAAGGGCCTGGAGGACTTGAGAAAGAGTGACCATCTTGAACTTGTCCTTCCAGAGAAGCTTGTTCAACCAACACAAGTCCAAGATGGGTCTCAAACCCCTGTCTTTCTTTGGGATCAAAAAATATGGGGAATACCATCCCCTGTTCCTCTCCGCCACAGGCACCAGTTCTATAGCGCCTTTCTCCAGCAGGGTTAGGATTTCCTGGACAAGGAGCGGATCTGGAAGCTTCAAAGAGAGATTCCCCAGTGGATTGTCATGAGGCCGCTTTAGGAAGGGATGGCATTAGCCATGGGCTATTGCATCCAGAACCCACTCATCTGAAGTAATGGCTCTCCATTCTTCGAAATGCTGAGACAGTCTGCCCCCAACCGGCGAACAATGGGACATGGCCTCATGCTTGTTTTGGAGCGGCAGCGCCTGAAAGCAAGAGGCAGCTGCCTGAGCGGATTTGGCACCTCTATTTCCCTGACCACCACGGGTACTCTTAAACTGGCCCCTTTGACTGGCGGCTCCTCTCGTTCTACCAAAGGAGGAGTTGTAACGAAAAGCACCTCCCTTCCACTCCTGTCCCCTAGGAAGAAAAGGCGAGGTTGACGCACAGCTGCGCTCAAAGATTTAGCAGCAGCTTTTGAGATCTGCAAGCTTTCAAGTCTCTTGTCAGCCTTGCTGCCAAACAAATGGGTGCCATCAAAGGGCATGTTCAAAAGACGGGCTTGCACATCCGAAGCAAAACCCGACTTCCGCAACCACGCAAATCTGCGTATAACGGTGCTCGCAGCCATGGACCGGCTAACACTGTTGGCCGTGTCCAAACCCAACTGAAGGGATTCACACATGGCATCCTTGCCATCCTGTACGAGAGCAAGGAACCCCTCGCTTTCTTGCTCAGAATATGCTCAGCCACTAGAGAAATACAATTCCACAGAGTGTGTGAAAATCTTGCCAAGACACAAGTGGAGTTGGCCAATTTCAGCGCCATGCTCCCCTCAGAAAACACCTTGCGTGCCCAACCGTCGAAGCGTTTGTCATCTCTATCAGGAGGGATGGTAGGGTACGCCGCCTGCCTCGAGGTGGCTGTAGCCGCCTGAACCACCAGACTCTCGGGAGTGGGGTGAGATGAAACGTAGCTGGGGTTGCTACCGAAAGGCATTTTTTAGTTAATGACTTGTTAACTGTCGGAAGAGATTCCGCGGACTGCCAAGCAGCTGCCACCCTTTTCTGCAAGGTCAGATGAAAAGGTAAAACCGGGTCAGAGGACGGTCCTTGATCCAGAATATCCATCAGGTCATCCTGAACAAAAGCCTCAGGAGGAGTTGACCAACCAAGATATTCTGTGACTCTAGCCATCAGTCTCTTGTAGGACGACTCAGCATGAGCCCCAGGCTCAGGCCTGCCAAACTCCACCTCAGGAGAAGTGTCTAAGCCACAGGCATCATGAAGAGATTGCCTTAACTCTCCCAACTGACTATCCCCTGAAAAGACAGGAGCCACATCGGACTCAACAGGGTCAAAATCGAAATCAGACCTCTCCTCCTACTCATAGATGTCATCCAGAGAGAGGTAAAAGTCCTGTCCCGGGACAGCCGAGGGTCTGGAGTCCTTACCAGGCCTTACAGACTTCGAAGTATCCTTCCTTGGAGGATCCCCCATACCAGGTACCTCTGACAGCAAATCCCAGCAAAAAGGCCCAGAAGGCTTTGAGGGCACCAATGGCTTCAGCGTCGAGAGCGCGGACGGTTTCAGCTTCGAGAGCGCTGATGGCTTCGGCATCGACAACGGTGACCACGGCGCTGAAGGCTGGCACCAAGCCAAAGCTTCGACGTCTGAATCCGACGGACACAGCGCCGACAGAGTCGACGCCGACTTCGAGCCCATAGCAGGTTTCTGCGGTCTCGCTGGGGACAAGGACCGAGACATGGAAGTACATTTCTTGTGACCATACTGAGCCTTGTCCGAACGGGACCTCAAAGGTTCCCGATGAGGATCGCGCTGAGGTCCCGAGCCCCAAAGGTGCATGAGCCACGGACCGAGAAGATTCCTTGCCGGCTTCACTAGAAGGCGCGGACGGAACTGTGCCTTGCGACTGAAAAATTGCTAACATCTGCTCCTTGAAGGCAGCGCATTCCTCCGAGTCGAGGACTTTGTTGGACAAGCCACTTTCCTCATGGCTCCATCCTCCGAGGAGGACGGGGAGGATGACGGGTGACTTTGCTTCCTAGAATGCCGAGACGAGGAGGATGAATGGCGGGAACCACTCCGGGACCAAGATCCCTGGGAATCCTTTCGATGCAGAGAGTCGCCCCTGGAATCATCGGTGGACATCCCCTTGGACTTAGATTTACGGGACTTACAGGGTTAAGAATCCCTACCTACCTGAAGCTTCCCATTACGCTCCCGCAAGGCCTTAGCAGTCAGCGACTGGCATTTGGAACAGCCGTCTGTGTTGTGACTTTCGCCCAAGCACCAGAAACAAATGTGATGCAGGTCGGTAATCGATATTTTAGCCTTGCAGTCCCAGCAGGACTTGAAGCCAGACCGCAGAGTCAGGGGGGTTAAAGAGGAAGACATATCCACGAGGATTACACAAGGCGTGCCGATTCTCTGAAGCAAACACGTTTGCGGAAAAAACAGAACTGAGGCTGCGGGTGCCGTGCGTCCTATTTATAACATCCGGTGAGGTGGCCCTCGACGGAGGCCTTCGAGGGACATCGACCCGACACGATCGACGCAAGACGCCCTCTGCCGAAAAAGTTTCCGAAGTACACAGCTGTGGACATTACATGTCAAAGATGTGGAATACAGAGGAGGACACAAACCATTCGAATGTTATCTATTCAATCAGGTGCCCTCGTGGCATCTGGTATGTGGGGGAGACCAAAAGGAGAGCGGGAATCAGATGGAATGAACATAAATCATGCATACGAACAAAGAATATAAATTCACCCTTCATTTTAATGAACATGGGCACACAATCGCACAGATAAAATTCCATATCCTAGAAGTACTTACTGCGAAAGGATTACGATGAGACATCCAAAGAAAGAGAGAACAGAGAGAACATTTATGGGTGCACAGACTGGAGTCTCTTGTACCTCATGGCATGAGCGAAGAGCTCAAACCATATTGTTTTTTCTCAATAAGACTTTGTGTCCGGTTTGTACACTGATTTAATTCTTGAGTCTTAGTTAAATTGTACATTTGATTATCCACTTCTTGAATATTCACAAACCTTGAATGACACACCATTGCACTTGCGCAACCTTGCATTTCTGTGCTTTACCTTTCGCATTTGGATGTGCTAAACATTTTGTATGTCTAATAATACTCGCCGCTACGGGGAAGTGTGCTTTGGCCTCATGGTTTAAGATGTTGAGTTTACTTTGAGATTTGAAAGACTTGATGCTCACTGCGGGGGGGGGGGGGGTGAGTCAGAAGTTTCAGGGAGTACCCCCTATCAGGAACTATCATTGTCACTTTTTGCTACCCCATTAGGATTGACATTTGTCGACTTGTTGGCATCACTGAGGCATGGGTGAGGAGCACTTGCGTGTTTTATTATTGTTGTATATCAGCAAGGCAGAGCACTATTTCTCAGGCGTTTGGCACCCAGCTTATTGCTAGTGAGCTGCACGTGATTGTGTTAATATGAATTGCTGTTTGAGCAACTTCTGAGTGGACTTGTTAGTGCATCCTAATATGCAAACATGGAGGGAGCTGCATAACGTTGATATATAGTTTCAGCATTGGTTTATGAGGTCACTTGTACAATCTTAGGCATTCTATCATGTTACCGGCATTATTAATGGCTGCCCTTTGAGGTCTTTCGAGCTGGTGATTTTTTCGGATGCAGCTCCTATCGCAAGAACATTGTCATTTATTCATGTCACGTGATCTACTGGTCACATGACAAGTGGTACTAAATAAAGACCAGACTAGCACTAAGTCAGTCAAAGGTGAGCATGGAACACTGTATGCAATGCGGGCTGCCCAGATAGGTAAGATAACACTTTGGCCACAGGGCATCGCTAGTTTTAGATGATTACTGTAAGCGCACATCTTATATGGAATTTACTGTCACATTGTTATGTTTGCAGTGTTGAATCCATGGTTTCGTATGAAGCGTAGATGTGCTCTCGAGGATTACACACTGGTTTTAAACCTACAGGTAATTAATACTGTGTGTCCATTAGGTCTCCCCTGTTGAGGTTCTTGCAATGCACTTTAATTCTAAGCAAGTACTTTTTGCAGTGCGCTGCACCAGTTTTGAATCTGGCATGACCGGTAGTGCATTAAAGGAACTCTCTTCACTAAAAGTATCAGCTTTTCCAGGTCAGAGCGTTACGAGATTTAGGATATTCTGGGGACTTTGGGCTGGCCATTGTTATGGAGGATTTATCTGTTCATGGATAGCGGATGCGCATATGCTCTGTCTTTGGGGGTTTTAAGCCACACTTACCTACCTAACTCTTCTTTTCTCTTTTTGTGTCTCCTTCTCCCACATGTGTATTCAATGTATGTATTGATATTGATTGGTGGATAGTGTTTATGCACCAATGGAACCTAGTGTGTACTAACTGTGTGTGCTGCATAACTGCATGGCTGGTTCTTTGATCAGATAGCATATAATGCTGGTGACGGGGGTCTTACTAGAACTGTTTGCACATGTGTCACTATGGGATACATATGACTCTGAGTCGATTTGCAACTATGACATTGCTCCACAATTGTGCCTGTCCTATACATGACTGGTTATTATTGTTTGTGTGCTTTGGTACCTTTTGGTTGGTCCGTAACCTCCAGATAATCTATGTATAGCTATTAGCCCTGGTGATGGACATGTTGTCCGAAATATATTGGCAAAATAGCATTTTGGCATAGGCCGTGAAGTCGTCATTTTAACACAAATACAGTTTGGTCTTGGTTTGAACAAAAACTGTAGATGTCATCTTTATGAGCAGCAGTAAACTGGTGCCAATTACATAGACAGGATAAACATATGTTTTTCTAGCTCATTAACTAGACCAAGGGTGTGTAACCCTCACTGCAGGCTATCTCTGCCTACTTTTACAGCATTACCTAATGTCTTGCCCCTTGTCATTTCAAGATGCCATTTCCAATCTGTAGTAGGTTATCCATCGATATATTGGGCAATGCCAACCAATGGCAAACAAATGTTTTTGACGGATCAGCACAATCATGTTATTGTGGGGTGGTGAGGGACGGGTTGTGGCGCCACAAGGGATGTTAATGTGATTTTGGCCAAAAAACATTTCACCCAATCAGGGTCACTTAACAACACATTCTTATAGAGGACTGACGTATTTCCAACAATCAGCTCCTGTGACCTGCCCTAAAACTGTAACTAACATGTTTAGCCTCAGCATGCAGTGCTACGAGCTCATTTCACTCAGTTCAGTTCTACAGGACAAAAAAAGGTAGCAGGCGCTCCTCTCCAGAAAGAACATGGCATGATAACCTGTTCTGAACATGGCATGATAACCTGTTCTGAGATGAGAGTTTGCAGCACACGCTTTTTGCTCACTGTACCTTTTACAGATGGGAAATACCCATTTGCATATCAGTCTTTGTCCCGCCCAAATGGGCAATCCAGCTCCGAAATGCTGAAATGCCTGAACCAAGCTTCCCAGCTGTTTTGGTACAATAAATTTGCATTTCTTCTTGCTTGGTGATCTCTCTGTTTTTGTATGACCTTTTCTTCCCAGGGATTACTTTTGGCAGCTGTCCCGTGGTACAAGTGCTTCATGTCTAGGTATGAGAGAGGTAATCACCAGAACCCTCCTCCAAGAGAGGTGCATGCAGTAGGTGGAGGACCCAAAAACTCTAGGGCAGAAGGTGGAGTTAAGGTTTTCAAGAAGCAAGTGGTCTGACGCTTGCAGGCCCAATGAGTCGCAAATGGTTCTGAAGTGGCCAAATGAGTGTAAGGTATGCCTGGGACACTGCAGTAATCTGATGCTATCCCCTCTCATGTAAGAGTAGTTCATCAAATCTATGTATTTCTTTGGATTTTAGTATGAGTAGTCCTGCATGCATTATAATTTATTTATTTATTTTTATTTTTACATTTGTATGGCGCACAAGCAGCCCTTCAGCATTGCGGTGCTATTACTTGTGGGGAGGTGCTTAGTTACAAGGGAAAATACAAGTTGGATAAGCATTTACAGTTTGTACATTTGTATATTTCAAGCATAGGTTATGTAGACAGATAAAGATTCTAGCTTAATACAGTTATGCAGTAGTGTGGGATTTGTTGAGCGTGGTTAGGAGAAGAGCATGGATTTCCTGGCTTTTTGGAATGAAAATGAAAAAAATATGTCTACAATAAAGCAAATAAAAGAATGTATTCTTTCATTTATGCATTGGTAACGAGTTACATATCATGAGTGTCCCCATAATATGCAGTCAAGATCACACCCAAAATAATAATAATAGATTAGAGGAGGGACAGTTCATTCTGGGAAAGTCAGGTTTCTAACTCCTTTCTCAGTTTGAGGAGAGATGGTTCGCGTCTGAGGGTGGTCTGAAGCGGGTTCCATAGTTTGGCATTGAGGTGTGCAAATGCTTCACCTGCTTTTGTATGATGTTTGATATGTAGAGGAGAGTAGTCGAGTGTCGGTTACTGTAGGGTGTGTGCAGAGACATCTTGGGAGAGACGAATTCAGCACCTAGTCCATGCATGATTTTTTTTTAAATTGAATACTTTTGTGACAGGCAGGCAATTGAGGGTAGCCGGACTGGGTGGACATGTTTCCTGCACTTAAGGCCCAACAGGAGTCTTGCTGCTACATTCTGAACACAATCTAATCATGGAATGTCCCAGTCTGGAAGACAGGAAAGAGCATTTTGCCATAGCTACGGTGGGAGGAAATTAGAGCATGTATAGCAGTAACTCTGTCTACAAAGGAGATTCGTATAAGAAAGGGTGACTGATGCCTTCCTTCTTCCCCGCACTTGCACGATCTGAATGACACAAGGCCAAGTCAGATCGTTATTGTTTCCCCCTCCTTGTCTTGTCACACCTAGAAACACCTGTGTGCAGGCGCGTTATAAATGCCACATCATATCATATCATATAAGCAGGTTCCAAAGCTCTTTCAACAGAATTCTGTACCTGAAATATCTCACGCATCAATGAGTCTTCCAAAGTCCTGCAAGAGTTTGGGTGGAATGCAAAATCAGCACATAGCCAATCAGGCAGGTGGCTCTAAATGACTGTTAGTTACACTCCCAGTGCCAGCTTAAGAGCAGCGGCAGGGCCTGAAATCCCTTCCGCAGAGCATGCTTTGCACATGGGCACCATGCAGGATCCAGGCAGCGAGAGAGTTCAGACTCCTTGCCCACTGACCCTGTGAGCCCATGGCTTAGACTGATGATTAGTCACAGTAGTGCACATTACATCTATCAAAGGCCTGTTAAGAACAGCTAGCGCTGCCCCATTCCCAGTGGAACAGGTGTACCAAGAAGTGATGGCACGTTCTCATTCTTCTCATTGATATTATGGGACCACTGCCAGAAAGTCCTGGTTCTATTCCCTTAAAGATGCAGGGGCCCTGCCGAAAAATGGTGCGAGTGTGCCACTGAAACTATAGAAGGCCTGGCACAGTACAATATAGAAACCACGTACTGCATACAAAGCCCCTTCACAATTGGCTATATCTGTCACCGGATGGAAGCGTAGGCTATCTGCCCAACCACAGTCCATGCCCCCACCCAACGAGAGAACTGCAGGCCCCTTTTACCTCTGCCCCACTCTGCTCACTTGCAGGCCAGGGGCTCAAAAGACTGCATCCCCGTTCCCTCTCTCCATGCAACACCAGGCAGCACCCCCTCACGTTCTGGTGAGGCTGGCAGCTGGGCTGCGTGATATAGAGAGAGCAGGGGTGCTGTGCTCCTCCCCTGGCCTGGCTCTGAACATGGGGAACACAGGCCTTAGTTTCAGTGCTTGGCATATAGTGGGATGAGTATTTGGCCATTTAATGCACACTTGGCATATGCTGTGAATAGCTGGGTACGTGGAAAGCAAAACTTGGCGTTTGGTGGTAAAGCCTGGGCATATGGAGAAAATAAAACTGTTAAATGATGGGAGTGTTTTCGCACCAGACCCTACAATTGTGTGAGTAACAAGACATGTGAATATGTCAATACCTAACAAACTAGCACTCGTGTTCACTATACAGAGGCCCGACCTATTGGTTTTGTCAATGCTTACCGTCTTAGATAAGCAGATAGATGTGCTCGAGGAAGTGCACTAAGAAAACCAGAACGCGGATGTCACGACGGTAGCCACACTAAAGCCACGTGCGACTGCTAGTGACACAATCATATTCAGAAGTTAAGAAGTTATCATAGAGTTGAAACACTGCGGTTCACTAAACGTCCTTTAATGTGACACCTTAGTAGTGCTCTATTATTGATAAAGTCTGTCACATTCACATTTCGTAACAAATGATTGTTGAGGCAATACGTTAACCGCATTGCAACCCCATTTAATTACGAGGGTTTGGTCTTCTTCCTGCGTATACTGGCGTGTGATATCCTCACGGGGTCATAGGGTAAATCGTCGCCCGTGTGCCCTTTTCCTCGCACTGTCTGCTGCCCGCACACGTGCAATCATGTTAGCTGTACAACAAAGGGTACTCTTTGACTGTTTTTTCCCATCTCACTGTGTCCCGCCGCCACTATATGGCGCATGCGCAGCTGTGCTGTAAACTGCACTTCCTCCCCATCCAGTCTTTAAGCATTAGCCCCACCACACTATGCTTCAGAGAAGCATTACAAACACACAAAATGAAATACACTTAAAAAAGATAGGCCATTAAAGAAATGCATAAAATGCAATTAAAACAATAGATCGGCTAATTTAAAAGATGCGTTTTCTGTCATCTTTTCTTTTTCCATCCTGTGCAACTGCCAATTTTTAAAAACATTTGTTTTAATGAATATGGTTAATTTGCCCTAAGAGGGCCCATGGTGTGCTTGCGGTGCTCACTTTCATTTGTTATATGGTGCGGTTCCCTTTTCGTTTACTGGAATAACTTATCCTTCCATTATTTCTGACAGCAGCTGTTAATTATCTAATCCCCATTCCCAACCATCTGTTCTTTAGTTCGATATCTCAAAAAATCTAATATAAAACGCGTCATGACTCCCAGAAGTACCGGAGCTGAATTTCCTACTTTCGAGTTTTAGGAAGTCCCTAATACTCGCGCATTAGATGCTCTTTCTGGCTTTGAATAAAATAAGTTGTTTTAGGTTAATTGACTTATTTGAACACTTCCCTTTCCAATCACAGTGTGCTTAAATGACCCATTTGCCATAGCAAACCAAGGTTCCCAAATGCAGACTGACGCAGCAAGAGCATATGTCCATTCCACTCAATACTTGCACGTTTTCTGCTTGAGAAAATATGTTGGAGGAAGATCTTCAAGGACAGTCCCCCTGGGGGGCAGCAGGGTAATCTTCTGATGGTAAAGCGTTTGGCAAACATGGGATTTACACAGAAAGAACAAGT
This sequence comes from Ambystoma mexicanum, assembly GCF_040938575.1. Taxonomy (NCBI): domain Eukaryota; kingdom Metazoa; phylum Chordata; class Amphibia; order Caudata; family Ambystomatidae; genus Ambystoma; species Ambystoma mexicanum. The sequence continues at coordinate 1,361,294,028 of NC_090929.1, forward strand.
CATGTTAAAATAAAGGGAACATAAATCAAGGGAACACATTAGCGACCTAATTAACAGTGCCTTGCAGAGAAAGAAAACCACGGGCCTGCAAGTCACGTGGGGTCCTTCCATGCTTGTCGGTTTGGAAAATAAGTGCTGGTGATAGAATTTACACCCACTTTACAGGACCGGTGAACCACAGCCAAAGCACCTGATTTACCTCCAGCCAAGTCAAATTGCGTGTATTTGTGGCACCGGTTATAGCGGTGCTGGTAATACAGGTAAATCCTCCCATGAAGTCCAATGGGACTCCAAGGAATGGGGATTTACCTCCTTTACCACCATTTATAATCTGGCAGGGATTGCGTCAGATCATGTGGCGGTAATGGTAAATCTGTTTGCCGGAATCCTGGTGGATTTTTCACCAGGATACCGGTAAACGTGTCCTGTAAAGGCAGAGGGGGCTCTTGCCGGAATTGCTGCTCAGGATTATACAGGCTTCACAGCACCGTAATTCCTGTGGCTGTGCTGCATAGCTGAGTGTGCGCCAGGAACATGCGTGTTCAGTGTGTGCATAGAGTCCTCTAATTCTTGGAGAAAGCTTATGTTATGTTAATTTGTTTATAGTTAGCCAAGCCTCCCCTCAATGGGCAGGAGATGATGGCGTGCACCACACACCTGGTCATGTGCCGGTGAACGTCAGCCGGGACATTTCCTATGAGAGGGGGAGTGTGGCTGTACCAAATCTTGACCACCTCCTTGGGTGATGGTTCAAGGTCTGTGGTGGCAAGCATGCAACATGCAAACATGCAGCGGGTAGAGTAGGACTCTTGCCTTCCCTGTTTACATGTACGAGTGCTGGGGCAGTGTCCGCTCAAACAGTACTATAAAAGGGTCCGCAATGCCTTTCCAGAAAGGTGCACTCTGTATAATTCAAATCGTGCTGAGTAATGTTTACATACAGTGCTTGCTTCTTTTTGTAACAAATATGGTCATAGGGAATTAACAAATCAGGGGTTCCCCATGAGCCGAATTCAGCCTGAAGTGGAAGTCAAGTACTCAAACTATTATTCACATGTTTGGGTGAGCCCAATTTATTTGTGTTTGGGGCCATCAACAGAACGCCAGCAAGAGACTGCTGGTAGCAAAAACGCTGCTGATGGATTTTCTGTAAGTCCCCCGCCAACCTACAGGGGTTTGATAGGATGGAGGTGGGAATGAGGAGTAAGATGTCTAAGGGGTACACCCTGCAAGGAAACAACAAATGTGAATGCCGGCTGCTGCGTTAATTGCAGAAGGTATTCTATGGCCAGCATTTTCACATAAAATGAGTGTAGTTTCGTTTATTTGTGCTTATATAGCACTTTATGCCAAAGTGCTTAACAAAGCAAAGAAACAGCAGGCAAAGTCAGTCAACGTACAACATAGTGTAAAACTGTGACATCTTCAAATAGAGAAAAGAAAATTAGATTTCAAACAAGAGCGAAATAGTGGGAATATGTAGAGGAGGAGAATTCCAGAGCTTAGGTGCCAGCAAGGAGAAGGATCGAGAATGTGATTGGGCAAAAGGAAGACGAGGGACACAGATGAGGAAAAGGGATAGGCAACGGGAAGGCGTTGTTGGTACCAGGAAACAAGAGAGGAGAGATAGAGAGGAGCCATGACATAAAGGCACTTGAAGACAATAGAAAGAAAAGGATATTGGAGACGATGTTCAAAGGATAACCAGTGAAGAGAGTTAAGAGCAGTAGAAATGATACTATGATTAGGAAGGGAACAGATGAGACGGACAGATGAGTGGTAACTAGACCGAGATGGGGCAAGAGAGGAGGCAGGAAGAATGAGAAAAAGAGAACAGCAGTAAATGGGCTGAGCCAGGATGAAGCTAGAGACAAGGAGTTTGGTTGCCCTGAAGGTTAAAAAGAGGCGAACTTTACGTATATTGAAAAGATGGAAATGGCAAGCCCAAGCAGTGGCAAGAATGTGAGAAGGACAAACAGTGGTTGAAAGGGATGCCAAGATTCAGAGCAGATTTCAATAAAGGTAGCTGTGATGGGGGCAAAATAATGGAAGGGGGGAATAGGAGACAGAATGTGAGAAGAAGGGAAGAATAGCATTTCCATCTTAGATGAGTTCAGATGCTGAAAGTGAGAAGACATCCAAGACTGAATAGAGGAAAGGCAAGTAGAGAGTTTTAAGTAAAGGGACACTGAAAATGATTAGAAGTAGAAGAGAATTTGAATGTCATCTGTATATAAATGATAGGAAAGATCATAAGAACAAATAATAGCAGACAGAGGGATTGTGTATGTAAAGAAAAGTAAAGGGCCAAGAACCGACCTTTCGGGTATCCCAAAGGGAAGGGAGTGAGAGAGAGATGACTGTCCAGCCCAGGAAACCGAGTACGTGTGGTGAGATAGATAGGAGCAGAGACAATTGTGAACAGTGCCAGAGATACCAAGTGATAGAAGGCTAAAGGAAAGTATATGCTGATCAACAGTGTCGAAAGAAGCAGAGCAGTCAAGTAAAATAAGAGAGGAGTGCTTAGAGTAGCGAGCATCGAGGAGAGAATCAGTTGCAGAGAGTAAAGCCGTTTCAATTGAGTGAAAAGGTTGAAAACCAGATTGCAGGGGAGGAAATAATGGGTGGAGAATTAGAAGAGGCTTGCGACTAAACAACTCTTTCAAGAATTTTTGATGGGTTATACATCAAAAAACTAAAAACTGGGCCAACGTCATGCACCGGCAGAGGGTTTGTTATCAAAATGGTCTGAGATACTTGGTTCAGATATGTCTGAGGACAGATGGAGGTATATTTGTAAAAATGTGATTCTGACTTCCATTAATCTGGGAGAGCGAAGCCGGCAAATCAAAATTCTTAACAGAGTGTTTTGGACTCCCCAAAGACTTCATGCGAGAGGAATGATTGATTCAGAGGCTTGTTGGAGGTGTAAACATGCAGTTGGCTCTTTTGAGCACATGATCTGGGATTGTTATGAATTGAGGACATTTTGGAGGAAAGTCACTGAGAGGCTTGATATGATATGAGATGATATGGCATTTATAACGCGCCTATACACAAGTGTTTCAAGGCGCGACGAGGCAGGGGGAACAAGGGAAGACAGACAACGATCCTACTAGGCCAGGTGTCATTCAGATTGCGCAAGTGCAAGGGTAGAGTGGAAAGGAAAAGTGCAAGGGGGAAGGGAGACGAGAAAGTGCAGTACAGGGTTAGTAGAACAAGATAAATACTAAGGGCCAGCTGGTGGCAAGTGCAAGGTAAGTGCAGACCAGTGCTGGGAATGGGGGGGGTGTAGGGATACAGAGACAGTCCCGCAGTGCAGGGGTTGCCAGGGAGGCAGTGCAGGGGAGAGTGGCTGGGCCAAGGACCGAGATCGGTGAGTGGCCCAGTTGCAGATTCAGTGCAGTTTTAGTAATTTTAGCAGGGGAGAGGGGGAGAGAAAGTGGAAGCAAAGAGGAAGGTTTTGAGGTGCTTCCGGAACCGGAGATGGTTCTCCTCAAGTTTCAGGGAGGCCGGAAGGCTGTTCCAGAGGGAGGCCTCTGCTGCGGAGAGAGATCTACCCGCAACTCGTTGCTTGGAGAAGCAGCTAACCCTGAGGGAGTTGGAGGCGGAGGAGCGAAGAGCTTGAGAATGAAGATATTTAGGAAGAGAGAGTTGAAGGTATTTTGGCCCAAGGCCCCAGAAGGCCTTGTGGACAATGCAGAGGGTTTTGAACTTAATCCTCGCAGCCACTGGGAGCCAGTGTAGAGATTGCAGTCCTGGAGAGATACGGTCCCTGGGCTTGAGGCCAAGGACAAGTCTCGCAGTCTTGTTCTGGATGAGTTTGAAAGGGTGGAGAGTAGAGGCAGGCAGATTTAGATAGAGGCTGTTACAGTAGTCCAACTTCGAGAGAACCAGGGCTCTAGAGACAGTGAGCTTCTGGGGGAAGGAGAGGAAAGGATACCTCTGAGGAGGTGTAGCTGGTAGTGTGACTTCTTAGAGACGTCAGAAATGTGAGGAGAGAAAGAGAGTGTGGAGTCGAAGATGACCCCGAGGTTTTTTGCCTTGCAGGTAGGAGCAGGAAGAGGGCCAGGAGAGGCCGGCCAGAGAGCTGCAGGGAAGGAGGGAGTGGGTGTGCCGATGAGTAGGATCTCAGTCTTACTGGCATTCAGGCAGAGGTCATTTGTGGCACACCATTCCTTGATAGCAGAAAGGCAGTCAGAGATAAGGGAAGGAGAAGAGGAGGCCGAGGGTAGCCTGAAAATGAGCTGGGTATCATCCGCATAGCACTGAAAGTTGGGGCAGAGAGCGGCGATGTGGTGGGCAAGAAGTGCTAGATACTGATTGAACAGCCAGGGTGAGAGGTTAGATCCCTGGGGGACAACACAGGTAGAGAAAAAGATGTCAGAGGCAGATTAATGAGGTTCTATTATTGCAGGAAGATTTTGACTACATTACTATCATCTTTGGTGAGGATGACAAGGTGGAGGAACTTACTTACCCACAGAAATGTTGGTTTTTCAGGGCTGCAAATTCGGCAAAAAAAAATCATTCTGAGGAAATGGCAATGTGATGAGAGGCCGACCTTCTCAGAGTGGGCGGAGGACTTAAGGCAGGTTTCCAGAATTGAGAAGATTGTTCTTCGCAGAAACAAACAAATGAAATTGTATGATCAAATGTGGGGTAGATTTTTGGATGAGTTGTAATGATATTTTAGATTGATTTATATTACTTTCTGTTAAGGTAGGGGGTGGTGGTATTTGTGGAGATTATTTGTGATGAATTCTATAGTTATAACGTTGATGAATTTGATGTTCTGCATGATTATATGAAAACTTCAATAAACTTAATACAAAAAAAAATAATTTTTGATAGGAAAGGCATGAGAAAGGTAAGATGAAAATTCAAAGAATTTAAGGATCTGAAGAGGCTTTTTTAGGATAGAATGACAGTGGCATGCTTGAAGGAAATATGAAAGATATCAGAGGAGAGAGCGTTATTAAATAGACGGGTAAGAAAATTGATGAGAAGAGGAAAGACCTGAGGAATAAGTGTCACATTCCGGGCTAACTGGCGGTGGTTGCTGCGAATACGGCTGAGCCTCCATTAGAATGTTCCAACACATCCTCCTTCCGAATGGCTGCAATACCCTAGTGTTTTCCATCAGGGCCGCTGCTGGGATTACGTAGTTCCTGTCATCCCAGCAGTCGGCGCGTTGCAACCGTCCGGATCGGCTTTCCAGCTCTTTTCGGTCCCGATGCTAAGTATTCCTTCTGTTTACTCTGCTTCACACCGAAGCTCTTTTTCATGCTATACCTCTCTCTCCCTCGATTCATGGCTCTCCTTCTGGTCCTTTTGCCTTTTCTCCCAGTACGCTGTTCTGTATCTTAGGATTCTCTCTCTCTCTCTCTTTCTCTTTTGCTTGGCTTTTCACTGGAGCTCCACTCGCTCCCCTCTTCTAAGTATTTTCTCTCTCCTCCTACCTCAGTCAGACTCCCGCAGCGGGCTCTCGCTGTCCCATTCTCTCGAACTCCAGGTCTGACACTAACGCCTAACTTATTGCCTTCTTCCCTTCTCCTATTGCTTTGGAAGTATACACCGGTTGAACTTCCTTTGGTACCTGCTACCTTCTCGGTATACTTATCGACCTCTATCCATCGGAAGCAGGCCAGCTATGCCCACAACACACAGGTTTTTTTTCTGCTTTTTGGCTTTTTCCCCCAGATTGCCTGTGCCCGTGGCTGGAGTCGTGGTGCGTTTTTTTCCTAAATCCACCACGGCTTCTACCCGTGTCAGGTCACCAACACCAAAGAAGGAAAAGGATCATCTGGCCCACCGGCAAGGCATCAACAAGACTACCACCTCGGACTCTACAGGTGAGGAGAGCGGTGCTGTGAGTGGGGAGGAGGGAATCCCATATCTTGGGAAGGAAAGTCTTCCGGGTAGTCTCAGGACAATAAGAGAAGATGGGACTAAGTTTTTAGTGGCAGACGTAGAATTAGCGTGAGTAAGAAAGAGAGAAGTATCAATATCAGTGAGGGGAGAAAAGGAAGAAATAGAAAAAGGGGAAGAAGAAAGGGTCAACAAAGGAGTGTTCAAGGATGTAGCCTCAGAAGCTAGTAAACAGGATGATCTAAGATTACCAACTTTAGCAGTAAAGTAGGTAGCAAAGTCATCAGGAGAAATAAAAGACGAGAGCGAAGGATCCGAAGCAGGGTGGGGGTATAGAGAAGACGTTTCAGTTTGGTAAACAATCTCCGGGGATGACAAGAAAGATTAGTAAGAAGATGAGTAGTAATGTTGCTTGGCCCAAATAACTGAGAGCCTTGTGTTGCCCAGTAGAAAACTGACTATATCAAAGCAAAGCATTATATCAATCATCTAATTGATAGTAGTGATAGACATGATGAACATGACCTCAAACTGATAGTGTGAACCTTCAAGTAATCAATAGTATGTGTTCGATTTAGTCACACATTGATCAACTTTTAAAAACCATGGAGGGAATGGAATCACAGCTCCAAAAACCCAGGCTAGTAAAATTAATTCCACACCTTCCAGAGAGGAAGTCCCATTTCGCCTAAGCATCCTATTTCTGGATTCTTTGTGTTCAAACTTTTCTTCCGCAGGAGAGAGTGAACACATTTACTGGGCTCTTGTCTTCAACCCCCTTCTGGTCTGTTTGTACAACATGTATTGTTGGCTCTGGCAAGCAAATTCAGTTTCTTATTGTACACTTGAGCCGCATTATGGGTAAAACATTTTTTTAACTTGGTTCCCTGTGCTGTGACAAGCACAAGTGATGAGAACTAAATGTGATGAGTAAAACAAAAAGCTCAAATTATTTAAAAAAAAAATACAATTTTTAAAATGTAACCATAGCATTGAGAAGGCTGCTGGTCAATGCTACTAGGCTCTGTCCATCCACCACCATTTGTCATGCCTTCCAGACAGATACTTAAGGACTCCAGGCCAGCTCCAGGCAGGCAGTATTGAGGAGGTGACTGGTCAACTGATCCGGCTCTGCCACTCAACTGCTCCACACACACCCTTTTTCACCAGTCCTCTTTAGGCGTCCTCATTATCGGCATCCTCAGCAAAGGGTGGACGAAGACAAGGACCTTACCTGTTTGTTTCTGTTTGTGCCTGATAGGGCACAGTGGCCAGACCTGCTATATTGCATTTCACCTACAAATTAGTTGCTACTACTACTCGCCAGAAGACATCACCATGTGTCTCCTCTCTCCACAGCCTATCACCATGCTCACTAAGGTTCCAGTGGTCAAGCACTGGCACAGACCGACAGGCTACCCTAGCGAATGTCATCAATATCAACATTGCCCCCATCCAACACCCATGGACAAAATGCCTCCTCATGCAGATCAATGTTCGATCAACTGTCAATCGCACTGCAGATACAGCCACCCTTGTCTCGTACTACTATCATAATGCCTGCTTCATCACAAAAACAGGGCTTACCCCATCTTCCTCCCAGGTTTTCAACATCCTCTTACCCCCAGGCTACTGATTCCAACATGCCAACTGGCCAGGAAGGACAGCAGGTGGAGTGGCATGCTCCATAATTCCCTCTCCCAAAACAAGCTTGTTGAAATCACTTGCCTGCCAGTTCCGTTTATCCCACTAGGAATCCATTACCTTCCACTTCATCTAGAGACAGGAGATACTCTTTCATTGCCAAGATCGCCAAATTACTCTCCTCTACCAACTTAGCATACACACAGTTTTATGCTGACAGCCATGCTCAAACTGAACTATGTGCAGTGACCGGATCCATGGACATTAAGCAAACTGTGATCTCCCCCACTCACAACAAAGGCAACACTCGAGACTTAGCCTTTACATCACCTCCCTCATCACCTGCGTAGACCCTATCCCACTTGACTGGTCTGACTACGCCGTTGATCACCCACTCAACTATGGTCCACAAAGGTCAGGCTAAATACCCTCTCACTCAGTGCCACTCATTCAAAACCTTGCTGAACAACAATCTAGAAGCAAACTTTGCAGATTTCCCCACCACAAGGAATGACCCCGTAGTCCTAGAATTATTTAACAACTCGGATATGAAACTGGTGGACACTCATGCCGCCTAAAAACCAGACATGCAAAGACCAAACCATCCAATCCTTGATACAAACCCCAGGCTCACCTCCAACAAATGCTCAATCAGAGACCTAGAGAAATGGTGGCACAAAACACGTAACCCTGGATATCAAACTAACTTCAAATCTCTCCATGCCATATGTCAGATTCTCATTGCCAAAGCCAACGCTACATGAGCACCTCCTGCCCTGGTAGACTCTGACAGGAGCACAGCTCTTTTCAAATTAATAAAGCATTTTATCGAACACTCACCCAACACAGAGGTGACAGCAACCCAGGTAAAAAAGTAACATAACAACAACTTTTTATTGAAGAAAATAGACAAAGATCTGATAGATCATCAAATCAACATCCCACAGTATAACCTTCCTGCATTACAGCACACATAACGCCCTTCTAGGCCACATTATCTCCTCTCTCTCACCCCAGACCTCCTAAAACACTTGCCTCCCTCAAACTTAACCTCTTATTCTGACATCATCCCAACCTCCATCATTAAACAATTGATAGGCTCAGCACTCAAAGCACTCACCAGCATCTTTAATACCTCCCTCACCGAAGGTTAATTCTTGGATATCCTCATTACTGGTTTCATATGACCTCTTTTGAAAGAAACGATCCTAGACCCAGATTATCTAGCCAACTACTGGCGCATTACGAACCTCCCGTTTATCTTATAAATCTTGGAAAAAGTTGTTGCTACACAACTGCTCATCAGTATCAAACAACTACACCTCCTAAATGACTATCAGTCGGGGGTCCACTACAAGTGTAGCTTCGAAACAGCCACCATCCTGGTGGTGGATGATGCCGCCAAAATCATGGCTACATTTGACACCAAAGACAACCACATCTTCCTCTCCCTACTCACTCACAGGATAGGATTTTCGGGCACTGCTCTAAATTGCTCTAGCTTCTACTTCTCGGACAGACATCAGGCTGTCCAGATGAACACATTGCATTCTAACCGACTCCCAATCTCCTGCTGCGTCTGCTGAGGTTCCATCCTCTCAATGATCCTTTATATGGAGCATCTGGGCACACTTATGCAAGATCGCGAAATAGCCACCCATCAATACGTGGATGATACACAGTTATGCATGAGGGTAAAAAGCCCAGCCAACAGGACATCAGTCGTCTACACAATAACCTAGCCATCATCCAGTCCTGGATTTCGAATACTTACATCAAGGTTAAATCCTCCAAGACGAATTCATCTTCATCTGCCCCCCAATAAACCACAATGTGTTTAACAATGGCTCAATGAAATGCATCTAGAAGGATTTGATCTGTAACACTTGGTTTCAGCAAAATCCTTCGGCTTTATTATTAACAGCAGCCTGTCCTCCAGAAACACATAGCTAAGAAGGCCCAAATGGCCGTGTTCCAAATCTGCCCCTTACACAAAAACAAAACTTTTATCCTGCTACTGGACTTTCGGACCATAGTGCAGGCCCTTGTAATATTGCACATCGATGGGGGAAATGCCCTCCTGATGAGGCATCCAGCCACTTAATTGGCTCCCCTAAAAAAAGTCCACCATGCTGCAGCACGTCTTATTATTGGTGCCTGGAAATGTGAGTGAATCACCCCCGTCCTACCCAAACTACATTGGCATTGTCTCCAGGCCAGGATGATATTGTTCAAGATGCATTCATCATCTACAAAGCAGTCACGAGTAGCAAACCAGCATAACTGGTGGCTTAGCTTCACATATTTCGTGACAGCAGTAGCAAATCGACCAACTAGCTTGAATCACAACTCGTCCACAGAAAGAGCACCCCCAAACAATCTTTCTCTTGTCACGCACCTAGCCTCTGAATCCCGGCATTGGCTTGGAATGCCTGCATAATTCCCCAATTTCACAAATCTCTAAAAATGTGGCTTTTTCAACAACACCTGACCAAGGACTCATCCCAATTAACACACAGACTGTATCTCACAGTATTGCTCTACTGTTAATAGACGCCAGCCCAAAAGTTAGCCAGCCACACGCTGTGCTGCGCTCTGCTGCTCTCGATCTAGGTCTGCACTTTAAACAATAAAATAAATCATATACATGCATTCTACTTTGTTCTACGGAGTAGGAGATCATTTACACATCATTGAAATAATTGAAGCCCAGCACTAAGAAGCTCACATCTGCTACTTATGGTACAGGTGGGTTATCTGAGACTGCACGCGTGCAGTGCTTGCCATCGCTCTGTGGTAAATGCAGCGTAGATGGGGGAGACACCTCCGTTGGTCTTATTGTCTTGGGTGGGGGTAGGTCTGCCTTGGTTCATGCGGCAGGGATTCCCTAATTACAAGAGTGTGTAAATTCATGGTGCTGCAAAGGTACCCTAGGATACAGCAAAATCAGCTAGCATTACCTGGTATATAGAGTTTGAGATAATTCTCTGCATAGGCATATAAGTATTGTGGACTTTTGAAACCAATGTTTTTATACGTATGTATTTTGCACCTGCTACCCGAAATAACTGGTCTTCATCTCTGTTATACAGATATCCGATATCCGCTCTCTTCAATGTTCACCTCAAAGACTGGTAAGCAAGGAGACCCTTCTGTCTGTCCCGGCACCCACATGTGCACCATCCATTGAGCCACGGACATGGTGCATAAAGAGGGACAATGCAAGATTATGAAAACAACATGTTCTGTAACCCTGCAAATTCATAACTAACCAACTACATTTAACGAAATGATAAAACGGCTTGCCTTCATCATATAGAACACTGGACCCTTCTTCTACCAGTGATTAGTGTTGTGTGTTGGTCTAGTGGGTGTTGGCGTGAGCGTCATGACTGTGTCATAACGCTCCTTTAATAAAAGGGGCTCTGCTGGCACGCAGACGGCAGCGCAGCAGAGCCCCAGGAAGCGGCAACTCGTGTCTGTGATTCCTTTGTGTGTGTGGCTGATTGCTATGTTATCACGGCCTTTGCGAGCTGCCACGGATCGGTGTCCCCAGCGCTGATGAAGCCTCGTGTTGGGTGCCCCCAACAGTCGCAGTGTGGTCCGGTGATCCAGGCTCCGCAGGGCACCCCTGCAGCCTGAACACGGCGAGAGCGCAGTGTTCTTATACACGTCGGGTGATCCCAACATCTGGTGTGGCCCGCCCCGGTGACCGGAGGCGGGCCACCGCAATTAGCACATTCCAATCGTCACATGCAGCTATAGCATCTAATCAGAATCTGCCCAGTGTGCACTAATGGTGTGACCCAGGAACAGGAACTGCCGTGTTCCCAGAGAGACACAATGAGTGAGACGTGGGGCAGCAGCTGCACTGAGCCCAGAAGTCCACGCGGCAGGCAGTGCAATTAATAAAGCCACTGCTCTCTTACATAAATTAAACATTATGCTGTGAAATAAAAGATCACGATGACATCCTGCGTCCTCTAGAACCAGAACCTAGAAGCTCCTTTATTCAGAGCGAGACGCAGCAGGTCATTCTTGATGCTTAAAAAAGGGAAACAAGTTTACAAAGTGAAAGGAAAAGAAATATAGCTTCTGTGTCACAGGCCAAGAGCAAAGCCTCAATTCTACAATATCTCTCTCTGCAATGGGTAGATAAGCCGAGCACATACTTTCAGAGCTGTACTTTGCCCCAGCTCCCCGCCCAGATGAACAAACAACTCCTAGCTTCATTCGACTGCAGATAGGGATTACTGGCCAATCAGGGGCCACGCTCGGACTCGAATCTAGTGCGCGGTTAAACAATTACATGGAATTTGTTTTATTCTATTTGCTGTCTGCCGTTTTTATTCAACCAAAACCACTATTCAAACAGAAAGGATTATTGTAGTAATTGAAAGCATCGTTACATATTTAATATCACAATGTAGCTGCACGCTCTTGCTCCATTGCAGGGCTCAAGTCCTAAAAAGGGTGTGGGTGCTGGGTGCATTAACATACGCAATGGGGTGGAATGTGACCAGAAATTAGCATATTGAGGTGAAATATGCAAATGTCATTCAATGGGCATTGCATAACTATACAAATTGACACATTTTAAAAGGTGTCCATGTTTTAAATCCCAAGAATCAATGCCAACGTTTTCTTGGAGAGTGTGATCCCGAAGTGTGACATTTCACCAGAAGTTGTTTGTTATTTTTCAACTGGTCATATGGTGAGTTGGCGAAGTTTCTTGTATTACACACCGCCTCTAAAGTACCAGGGGGACGGCATCCGCCCTCTGAAAACATCGGCCCTACTCTGTTGTCTACACATAAAAAGCTGATTCACAAAGATAAGGAATTCTGCAATTGACGAACTAAATACATCATGACCGGAAGCGGTTCTTCATGAAGAACCACACTAACTTCTAGAGACAAGAAAATACGCATGCTATGTTTCTGGGTTTTGCAATAGCGCATCTTTGGCAACATTCATGGCCTCTTGGCGGGTTGGGTTATGAAAGTAAAAAGTTGGGGTTAAGGCTGGGCTCATGGCAGCAGAGTGAGCAGAGTAGAGGGCGCTCTATGTGTTGTTACCTGCATAGGTGGTGTAACACATACAGGGTAGTGGTGCCTTCTCCCCAGGGGGGGCACCACCCCCTTTGAGGCTAGGGACGTGATCCTGCTCAGCAAGAACCTCCCTAGGGGTCTGGGAAAGTGGGACCTCAATGGGAGTGACTCCCCTCTCGGGGCCAAGCACTCCTATTATGAAAAGGAACTCCCAGTCCAGCATTACTGCTATTTTGGCCTTAGCCCCGCCCACCTGGTGCCTTCCTGGTTACCGCTCTTTTGGCCTAATTCCCACCCACCTGGTGCCTTCCTGGTTGCCGCTCTTTTTCCCTACTTAAGCAGTCCTCCAGCCTCTTTTCCTTTGCAGGTGGGGAGCAGGTGCAAGTGTATCTAGGTCACCTGGCCTAAACCCTGCCCACCTTCTTAGCCCTGCCTCTTCCTTTTGCTCTTAACTCTTAGATCAAGGGTGTCTGTCGCCCGGGCGACTGAAGCAAAAGGCAGATGAAAAAAAGGGCAATTCCTATTTGGGCCTGTTCGGGCCAGAAGGACCCAGGCACGAACCCCTGCCCAGACAGCAGGTAAGCGTGCACTAACATGTGTTTACTCCCTCTGTCCCCACAGGCCATCCCCACCTCTGGTCCGCCGTGATGTTCCTTTCACTCCCCCCCTTCTCGCATACAGGAGTTGCCTGTTTTGCTTGATTCTTCTACCCTGCTTCCTCTCCCTTCCCTCGAATCCTGCCCCCCCGACATCCTACCTCTGCATTCTGGTTTCACCATCAATGCCTACTACCAATGGCTGGATTGGACTTTTATGGACTTCATTGACTCACAGTGCGTCACCCTCTCTTAACTCTGAAACTGCACTTCCCTTCCATCTTGTGCTCATGGTGGCCCTGAATCATTCTGTTCCTGTTTTCATCTTGAATCCTGGCTTGTATTCGCTTTTCTCTCACAACATTATGGCCCTCATTACGACCCAGGCGGTAAGTTACCGCCTGGGTCGTACCCTTACCACCATGGCGTAAACTATGTTTACGCCATGGTGGTTGGCGGATTTACCGCCCCATTCCAAGGTGAGTGGGGCGGTAAATCCCCATTTCCCATTTTACCCTTCCCCATTCCCATTTTCGCCCCATAGGGCATAATGGGAATGGGGAAAGGCGATAATTACGGCACCGTAAATTACGGTGCCGTAATTATCGCCAAGGTCCCTTTGCGGCATGGATTTTAACGGCTGCAAAAAAACAGCCGTTAAAAGCCATCCCGCAAAGGGAACCTTGTAATCAGGCGTTAAGGGTCGGCGCCGTTTACGGCGCCGTAAACCCCTTAAAGCCTGAGTCAGAATGAGGGCCTATGTGTTACTACTGACTTCTGTAATTGTATTTGCTCTCCCATCTTGCTTCTCTACTCTTTCACTGCTCACACTCTGTTCTCTCCTCCTCTCCCTTTCTCCCTTTTCCTATCTCCTCCCCTCACTTTCTTCTATCCACTTACTCTATAAAAATTGTCCTTCACCTAGTATGATAGCAACCTTGTTTGTCTCCTCCCCCTCCCCTACTTGTTTTCTCCCCTGCACCCCCCTCCAGTATTATCTGAAATGTTGTCAGGCCTAGTAAATTAGTCGCTTGTTTTGTTCCTCCCCTCCCTTTCTGCACCCCTTTCCCTCACCTTTTGTTAATCTCCGGCTCTACCAGAAATGTCATCAGGCCTAGTACGGTAGTCACCTGTGGTGTTTCCATTTCCTTCCCACTCTCCCGCTCCCTTCCTTATCTATGTCTTAGCTCTTGCACTATCTGAAATGTCGCCAGGCCGAGTACGATAGTTAATTTCACATTCTTATTGTTCATGGCCTGTAAGAATGTCATTGTATTTTCCCTTGTTCCCTCCCTTGCCTTGAAACGCTTTGAAACACAGTGTGTGTAGGTGCTACATAAATAAACTATCATATCATATCATATATGATCCCCTACATGAGAATTGGAGAGTCTGTTGTTACTACTGTTTTTAATTCTATGAATACTGAAATGTCTTCAATCTCTTCAGGTAATGCTGGATCTCGCCTGAACACCACAGTCACCCTTTTTGTTTGTGATAACGTACATAAAACCAAGAGGAACTTTGAATCAAAATGAAAGTCCTATGCAGGTAGGACAGAGAATCCTACGCAGAGGCGAGTCTCTGACGGGGAAAAGTCCTGGAGGTGTAGAGCCACAGTAGACCGTATAGTCAGCAGTAGCATGGGGAGCAAACAAGATGCTAGCCATACGCCGGAGGGCTGGCGTCCTCACTCACCAAAAAGCCAAGCTCAGGGAAAGCGACAGATACAGTTAAGCAACCTTCTCATGTGGTGGGGCAACCACAAGAAAGCCATGGTGGGCTTGGTCCCCGATAACTGACGCCAAGACCAGACTGAAGAGAAGAGCCCATATCCCGAGCTCTGCACAGGAAGTGCATTTTCTGCTAAATCGAACAACTGAACGCTCCCAAGGAGAGAACACAATTGAGAGGTACGAACATTGATAATTAAGGTTGGGGAAGCCGGCAAGGTTATGGGAGCTTGATAATTCTGTGCAGAGAGAAAGCAAGCTCATCAGACAATCATAGGGCTTCGGAGAGCCCCGAGAAACTACACAACTGTGTAGGCTGGAGAAACCGCACAGGTTACGGGAGACAGATAAACCTGAGCAGAGAGAAAATGAGCCTACGAATGGGTAGAGGACTTTGGAGAGTCCTGAGAAACTCAGAGGCTTTAACATAAGGGAAGCAAAAGCTCCAGAAGAGGTAACGCCAATGAAAGAGGTAGACAGCCACAAGGTCTAAGGGAGCCCGGAAAACTTGCATAGAGATAAAACTATCAAAGGGCCATGTGGCTTTGGAGAGCCCTGAGAAACTGAGAGATTTTCATTCCCAAGGTTGGAGAAGTCACAAGGGTTAAAGGGACAAAGAAAACACAAACAGGCAGACGCAATACCAAAGCCCTGATAAAGCAAGCCTGACAGAGGGCCGGAGGACATTTGATTTGAGAAGTCCAATAAAACGGAAATATAACATACAGAATTGGAAGGAGAGCGAACCTGGAGGGTTTGAACATTTACAAGCAAGACAAGGACACTGTCAAGTACCAAGGGGGAAATGGTGTAGTTGTGTTGAAGAAACACTGATTTTCCTGAGGAAAAGGAAATCTCTGGAGTTTATGAAAAGTTAACACTAATAGCTTACAGAGAGGCATGAGAACTGTATTATAAGGAATTGATGAACTTTGAGAAACCTTATTTTTCCTGAGGAAAAGCAAATCGCATGGAGTTTATGAAAAGTTGGCAGACAGGGCCCACAGAGAGGTTTGGTGTTTTCATAAAACAAGAACATTGTACAGAACCAAGTCTAAACAGGTGGAATTGTATAAGAATAACCTTTTATTCCCAGAGAGAGAACATTGTAAAGAACTGAGATTGACCTACAGAACCTGCAGAGAGGTTATGAACTGTGTTTTGCGACATTGATGCACTTGTGAATCCTATGGACAAGAGATCCAAGTGATTGGGCCAGGATTGAGCCACAGACAGAGGTATTGCTCCGGCCGCCTTCATTCTGTTAAGTTTACCTAAGTGGTGGGGCCAGTTAGACATTAGGATTTGGACTAAGGACTGTTTTCTTTTGAGCACCATCAGTTTTAGTTTGTTAGGCAGGGAACTTCCCTCATAGCGTTAAGGCTAGATAGGCTTTTTTCCTTTTATTTTTAACTAGCAAAAAGTACCTGTACTTTGCACAGGTTCTGTAGACGGACATGATATCACTCATCAATTGTTGAAAATCAATGACCCGGTAGGTTGCTGTTCCGAGTTGCTTATTGTGGGATGTTTTTACCCATGCATCCAAGCCCTACAATAAAACTGTGCAGTACTGGCATGGAAAACATCATGATGGCCAGAACTCCCGAGAGAGTGCACAGGGAAAACATGAAGAATAGGCTGCCACCCATTTTTGCCTATGTTGTGATCACAGGAGGGCACTGCCTAAAACCACCATTGGGCTACACACACAGTAGCCTGAAACCATTGGGAATGGCAATGCTGATTGCCAAAAAAGCAACTCAGAACTGTGGGGAATTCATTTTCTTAATCCCAAAAATGGTTGCATTACCAGTACTCACCACTATCAGAAAGCTGGCGTTTTAAAACCACCAGACTTTTGTGTAAAACTGAACAAATGAAACAAAACCAGACCAAGGAAAGACTTGCTAAGAGGTGGATACAATGTAGAACTATATTCTGAAATGACTTGAAGGAAGTAATTATTTAATTTATATGTAAAAATTGTAAGCGATTTAAACTGGGAACAAAGAGTGACATTTAGCTGAAACCTGGCTTAATGAAACTGGATTCTGCCTGACAACTACCCCCGACAGGAGTTGAAACCTGCTCAGCCACTCTTCCCCTTGCCAAAAGGAGTTGTCACCTCTCTGATTAGGTTAGGGGTGGAGCAGCTGGGGACTACAGAGAGTTGAACAAAGGCCTGTCCTGGACTCAGGCAAATGTTATATTGGGGGCGTCGTAAAGTGGCTTCCTCTTAGGGGAAACTGGGAGGGGCAGTGCCTCTGCTAGCAGCTGAGCTTGGGGGAAGTGGATAAACCAGTTATTCCACCCTGTCATGTAGGAAGCCACACCCCTTTTTGACCAGGGCATCATTTTAAAAAGATAGATAACTCATAGTGTGGACTTGTCAGAATTATATAAGTAATATCATTATTTTTGTGATTTTTCTGTGAACATTTTTAGAGGCGTTAGGACCCTGTGGTGTATTCTGGGGGGTTGCTAGCGGAAAATAGGGTCTCACTCCAAATGTCTGCATGTTAAAAATCTGACACTTCATCAATTAATGTCCATACTCCTTGCGCACATGTGTGTAATTTTGGGTAAATGTCTGATATTGCAAAACCAGTTAAAAAATGCAAAATGTTGTCATTTTTGAATGCAAGCCCCCAGGACAAGCATGGACCATAAGGAATATATAATGTGCACATGTAATTTCAACAAAGTGTATATCTGGGAAAGATGTATTTGAATCAAATATAGATTTGTGGGCAAACTGACCAGGGGAGGGCCCTCTGGCCATAAAATCTACCTCAACACTCTGACTCACAACTCTGTTACCCCAATCAAGAGAGAAAGGAAAGCTTGGCCAATGATAAATTGAGAGAGGGGCTGGCTTAGTGATGCTGCGCACACACCCACTTTCTAAACACATAAAAGCAGACAGTGCAGGACAAGTGGAGAGCCCTTTTTCACTTTCCGCGGGACGCTCTGCCGGGAGACTTCAGACTTCAATCCATCAATCTTCAGAGACCAAGACTTTACTTCAGAATTTGTAAAGAACAGGCCTAACCCACAAGCTGAGTTCTCTTCAGCAGGCCTCAAAATCATTTGCAGACTATTCACAGCCGGGCTGAGCTGTTGATTCTGGCCTGAAACCCTGCGCCAGAAAGATCCAGAAGCAGTGCTGTACCCAGAGAAAGCAGAGACACCCAGAAAGCAGACCAGAGATCCAGAGAACCACAGGCCGCTGTATCCGGGGAGCTGACCCAGACGCTGTGAGCAGAACCGGTGCATGACAGACCCAGCAGAGCGGAGCTGACCCAGGCGCTGCGCGCAGAGACCGTCCGTGGCGAGGGAACCGCAGCCAATCCTGACCCGATCCGTGGCGAGGTCCAGTCCTTTCAAAGCTAGGAGTGAGTACTTAGATCAGATTGTGACAGAAATAAGCCCTTAGTCAAAATAATTTAATCCAACTATTTTAATCTGATTAGAACTGTCTCCTAGAAATCGTGTCACCTGTCATTTTCAAAGCTGTCACCTGTCAATTTGAGTTACTTTAAATCCGAAAAACGACCTTTACAAAATCGTTCATATCTCTGGAACCGTTTGTCCTAGGAACTTGGTTTAACTTTCCCCTGAAAGCTTATGATCTCAGCTTTCCAACGAACTTGCTACTCCTTATACTGTTGCCGTAATCGCGATTCACACACTCGCGAATTTTGCCGCAATTTGCGATTTGGCCTGATTTCTTTACCTGTAAAAAGATAGCAGCTTTTTGCTTTCCTTTGCTAAAAATTTGTTTGCCTCTTAATAACCATCCCTGAATCATTGCTAAAGTGAGCCTGAGCTCATCCCAAGTATCTCTCACTCACCCTGAACCTCCTAAAGGGAATTAAAAGCATTTTCAGCATATTTCTCACTTCATTGCCACCACATTCAAAGCACTTGGGCCTGTGTTTTAAAACTCATACCTGTTTTCTGTAAGCTTGCTGGGGTGGGAATTGAATTTCGTATTGTATTTGATTGCATTCCTGAGAACTGTGTGTGTTACTTCCATCTCCTTGCATTGCATATAGGGGGGGGGGGTGAATTGCCACCAGGGGAAAAGTGAACATATGATATCTTGTGAAACCATATTAGTTAGTTTCTGTACTGCATTTTCATTCAACATTGCATCCATTTGAAACCATAAAAGTATTTTCGCTGCCTTATCCATCCTACACCAACTCCTCATTGATTATAAAGAAGTGTGCTAGTGTCCGATTACCCATTGTTGATTAACATTATATTTATAAGGACAATATCAATTATTAATTTATTATAAAAGCGTGGTATCTATATTTTGTTTTATTTCTTAAATAACCCTTTTAAACTTGCAAAACAGAACTACTTCTTGGCTCAGTGGGGTTAGGGGGATTCTAAGAGAGGGGTGTTATATAGGGGTAGTCATCCAGAACTCATGAACTGGACATAAAGATATATCAATAAGGGTTTCCATTCACTATCCCAGACTAGGCATTGACTTAGCTGTAGTGTTGAATTGAATCCTCTTACAAAGTGGGGGCTCGAGCCGGGATATTCTGGGTTAGATTTACCATTTGTGCAGATTAATACAGTGTGCCAACTGACCAGATACACATATCCGGTTAGATCACCACGCTGTTGTACACTGTGAAAGCACCCCTCAAAGGAACGCTCTAAGGAAACGGTCTGTTTTGCAAAATAAAATACAAACTTCTGTAAGTCAGGAAGGAACTCAAATTCCAGAATGACGACCTTGGTAGATATGAAAATAGCCAGAGAGCACTTCTTACATAAGCTATTTGTGAGAGGTGAGTGGACTCATCAGGACCAAACCGTCTGGCTGCAGGCAATCGCGCAACAGGTCACTGAAACAGGGTCAGATAAATGGAGAGATCAGGGTCCATTACATGTGGCCCTGAGTGAATTATACATGGCTCCTAAAGTTAAAGATGAACACGACAAGATGGTTAGGATAGCGGCATATTTGTATCTATATATGGGAGCCATGCAGGACAAATGTGCTGAAGGCCAAGATCTGGCAAGTAGGCAACAGCTGGCGTTAGAGAAGGCCCAATCTGACCTGGTCTCTTCTGAGCAGAGGCTGCAGAGGAGCCAGGAGTCAGAAAATGAGAGCAGACAGTATCTCATTAGAATCAAAGAGGACATGTGTATCCTGCAACAGGAGAAGGCTGACCAGGATACCAGATTTCTGGCCTTGCAGAAGGAGTACCAAGAAGGTTTGGACTCCCTTCTGCAGAGCCAGAAAAAGCTGGAGCAACAACTGGACTTCAACAGGGCATGCACATAGCAGGTAGCCACCCTGCAAATTCGATTAGACAGAGAGAAAGAGGAAAGCAATAAATTGATTCTGAAAGACCTGGATACCCAGGCAGAGTTTGATCAGGAGCGCCAGAAAGCTGGTGCCTTCCAAAGGCAAAGGGGCGACCTGGCGGCACAGATGCAGGCTCTTAGTCAGGAAAGGGATACCTTAGGCCAGGAAGTCTGCCACTTAAAAAGGAAAATGGAAGAAAATCACCTGGCCCTCCAGGGACTGGGTGACCTCCAAAAAGAACACCAGAACTTGTTAGAGCACACCAGGAGGGTGGAGGATGCTCTGGCAAGAAAGGAGCAGGCCAATAGGGACACAGCTCAGGAGGTAACCCTCCTGCAGCAGAGACTGCCCCAGTACTCCAGGACCAATCAGGAGGCACAGAGAGAAAATGAGGCTCTATGTCAGCACAATGATAGGCTCCAGCAACAGGTAGTGATGCAGGAGAGACTGATAGAGTCTAGTAAGGCCTTAACTGAGGAACTGAAAGCGCAGGCTCTTGCATTGCAACAGGAAGCAGGGGCGGATAGAGATGAGGTTCGCTGGGAAAGAGAAACTCCTGAGCATAACCTCAGGAGCCCTAGTACCAGAGGCCTTCATCTCTCCCAGTCCCTGGACTCTGCCACCCCCATGTCCCCTCGCGCACATGAGCCCAGGGCCACGGAGATGGCAGATTACTATCCAGCTAGAAGTATGGGGCTCATAGGCCAGTACCTCCCAGGAATGGATGGGCGGGCATCCGGGTATGGGCACCCAAGCACAGTGCAATTTAGTGGGGAACCCCAGGAGAGTAGGCCCATTAAGGGCATCCTGAAAACCTCTGCCCAGTTAGGTCAGTGGGGGGGGTACCCATGAAATCCTGGCAGCAAGGAGGGGTCTGAAGACTCCTCTGAGCATTACAGGACACAGGAGACCAGGTCCCCACATTCTGCCAGCCATTCCCAGGCTTGCAGAATCCAGGATAACCTGGAAGATCAGACGGGCACCTCTGGGAGGAGCGCTTCTGTGTCGGAGGATGAATGGACCAGGGTTACCCGAACCAAAAAGGCCAATAAGGCAAAAAAGGGCCTTGCTTAAGGACCCATTGAAACAAATAAAGGCAATAAGGAGTGTCATCACGCCTTATCATAAGAACGCCAAGTATTCTGTTTGGGAACACTTGGAGCTCTATGAGCAAATGATGGGGACTTTCCATTTGAAGGACAGCCAAAGCTGTATTCAATATGTAAAGTGGACCTTCTCACCAGAATACTCCAGTTTCTTTGCGGGGCTGGAGGATCAAAACCATTCAAGGTGGTCCACATACAGGGCGGCCATCTTGAAACATTTTTCTGTGCACAGAAATCCTCAAGAGGCTCGCAAGGCAGCCTACAATTTGCAATGTGGGGAGGATCAGGCCCCACAAGAGTTTGTGCAAGAATTAAAGCGTGCTTTTGTGCAGACCACCAGAAGGGTGCGCACGGATAGCAGAGAATTTATTAATACGTTTTTCCATGCCTTACCCAAATACATAATGACCCAGCTTGTGAGAGATTTTCATGAGAAAAGATCTTTAGACTGGGTCATTGAACAGGCTACCCGGATCTATGAGGTGCAGAAGCCCATCAAAAATAAAAATAATGCGCCGAAAAACCCCAAAACCAACAGCACCCCTGCTGCTGCCAAGGTGGCAGAGGTAAAGGTTGCCCCCGTTTTAGATTTGGAGATGGGGGGGCCTAAAAACCTGCCTGCACCAGATAATTCACAGCCCAGAAGGCCCTCGGGCCAGCCACAGACAGGGAGTCAAGGAGGTAGTCCCACAAATGGGGTCCCCCGCTCCCCTGACTATGTAAGTCCCCGCTACAAGGGAAACCGACCAATCCTGGGTTATGTGTGGACTCCTCCAGCCCAAGGGGGGGATCCAGCCAAGCACCTAACCCAGGGAACTTCCCTCCCAACTTCCCACAGGAGGGCAGAAATTCTCCAAATCCTGGGCAGAACTTTTTCCCCAGGTATCCACCCAATTTCCAGCCCCAAATTCATCCATCCTTCGTTCCCCAATTCCCTGAGCCCAGACAACCTAATCCGGGAGAGGGAAGGCCAAGGGTGGAGGGGTACCAAAATCTTTCCAACCAGGGGTACTACCAGAGAAGGGATAGCTACCCTTCCTGGGATCAGCCCAGGGGAGAAAATAGAGCCCCGTATCAGCCTGAGCGGGTTTCATAACTTGAGCGCCAGGTCCAAAATATGGCACGAGATCTGGGTCACATACTGAGGGCTCAACAGAACCCTCAGATGAGTATTCCACCGCAGAATGCCCCAAACTCTGGACCTGGTGCTCCAGAACAATGACGGGGGCAGCACCCCGATAACCCACCGGTTCCCAGGGAGGAGGCACAAGGGGAAGGGGGGTGTAAAGCCTTGGAGGAAGCCTCCTTCCCAACTTGTAAACAGCCCCTGGAAAACCAGGAACCGGAAACAAAATCTCCTACCCCTGAAAGCCTGCCTCCCAAGGAGCAGAGGGGGGGTAGGAGAAACAAAGGACCCAAACAGACCCACTTTGTGGAGGAGGTAGAGGTCTTCCAATTTGAGGGAGAGGGATCCTCAGAAGATCCTGGGAAAAGGATCTTCTCCTTCAGAGATGGGGGAACTCCTCCCAAGGAAAAATGGGTCCCAAGGGATTCCAATCCAGACTGGGGAGATGTGGAGACTGAGCTACCGCCGCCCATCATCTCACCCCAGAACCGACAATACCAAAATCCCAAGGGTCAAACTCATCCTGATGACTGCCTCCAAAAAGGGTGGGGCGGCCCAGAACCGGAACCAGGGGAACCCCCAATGGCTCTGATCTCCAGTTGCCAACTTTTTCTTTCAGATTCTCAAGGCTCTCCACAGAATTCTGCCCAAATCTCTTCGCTAGCAATGTCCAAAACCAGAAAGTTAGCCCACCAGTTGTCCAAAAATGTGCATTATCTGTGCCCCCTTGAGGAGAAGGAGGGAAGATACTATGCCCCGGTACAAGTACAGGGGCAGGGTACAATTTTGGCACTGGTGGACACTGGATCCCAAGCTACCCTTCTGTCCAAAAGGGCCTTTGAGGAACTAAATGCAGGAAGGGGGGAGAATTACCGAAGTCCTCTCACCTCTCTTCCTGGACAACTGCAGAACTTTGACGGGAAGGAAATTCCCGTTGAGGGGACTGCAGACTTGGACATTAAAATTGGGCGACACAAGGTGAAACACCCGGTAATAGTAGTGACTCCAGAGGACAACCCTTGTTTACTAGGGAATGACCTCCTGAGAAGGTTGTCACTCCTAATAGATTGTGTAAACAAGGTCCTCTGGACCCAGACTAGCCAACCAATAAAATTAAAACAGAGTGTCAACCATGTTAGTTTAAACGGCACCTGCCACATGGTTGAACAAAAATCTGACCAAGTAGAATTTCACTTCCAGAACAACCAAACTCCAGACGTGACAGTAATAGCAGTAGGACAACAGACTGGTGATGGGGGGTCCTCTCTATTTCTGAAAAACAACCTTCCTTCCAGTTTAAGGTGGTATTCCACACTGGAAGGAAACACCCTGAAATTCTTTACTAATCCACAGTCAGATACTCCCACTCCTATAGTCCAGAAAGATGTGAAATCAGCTCAGAGCCTGGCTGATATTCAGCAAATTGGAGAGCAGTTGTTCATCCCTGTTCAGTTAAATGATGGGAAGGACTCTGTTCTCGCTCGAGTGTGTGTGAACAACGGTAAGAGCTTCATCAGCGAAGCCATGTTCCGCCAACTCCCAAAAGATCCAGCCATTCCCACATTCAAACTGATAGACAAATGGGAAATGGACCTGGAAGCACCCAATTCCAAACATCTCCTGCCAAGCAGGTGTATGCTCAAAATCTCCATTGGCAACAAGAGCACAGTCCATAATTGTTGGGTCGTGCGAGACGTCACTGCCGCCTTTTACTTAGGCAGTAACATTCTCAATCGCTTTGCCATTAGTTTGGACATAATAAACCTTAAAGCTTGGCCCCAATTAGCGGATAATCCCATGGGCTTTGAGGATCCAGCAAAAGCATTTAGGTCAGCTCAATTGCTACCTTATGCAGTTGCAATTCAGATCAAGAGGAAGTCACCATCCCAGAAAGGACCCGACAATTCTCCCTGGAAGTGAAAGTTAAAAGAGGACAACAATTGAAAAACCCTGATGCTTATATCCATCTAAATGCTTCTCTCCAACAGCAAGGGTTAGGGGTAAACCCAACACCATTAGTCAACATAGAACATGACACCATTCCAATAGAGGTGGATAACAGCGAATTAAAGAGTACTACTCTAGCCGCAGGCACCATTATTGGAATGGCGATTGATGACCGACATTTCTCCATTGATTTAGGAAATGAACTGTTAGGACCAATCCCCAAGGACTGTTTTGACAGTGACAGTGAGGACAATACAACACCAGACAGGATTTTCACCCGGCATGGGGGGAACTTCCTGGTGTACACTTCTTGCCCTTATGGTAAGGAAGATGTGACTTGTGACTTCAGGAGGGATGAGGTGATTTTCCAGTGGAGACTCTGCGCCGACCTTAGGGAGCTCAACAAACGGGTCCATACTTCCCGATGGCCTCTGCCCTACATTGACCAAGGGCTGGCCCAGATTCAGAGGTCACAGGTATTCACAGCAATAGACCTGACCAATGGATACTGGACCGTGCCTGTCAGTAGGGAGGACCAATACAAACTGGCTTTTACCTTTGGGGGCCAGCAGTACACATGGACCCGGACTCCCTTCGGATACCGCAACTCCGGCAATGAATTCAACATTTTCCTACATAAGGCCATGCCCGACCTGGGTGCGAGGGGTAACCTGGCTTATGTAGATGATGTCCTCATCAAAATTTCATCTGTGGAGGAACACATAGCGGAGATCCGTTATGTTCTGACACAGTTGAGGGCCGCCGGAGCAAAACTTTCCTTTCAGAAAGCACAGTGGTGTAGAACCCGTGTTAATTTCTTGGGGCATGAGATTACTCCTCAGGGTCTCTGTCCCCAAGAAAAGAAAGTGGAAGCACTCCAAAAACTGAAAGACCCCACAACTCTGCGGGAACTAAGGAGCCTCCTTGGACTGACTAATTACAGCAGAAAGTTCATTGAAGGCTACGCAGAGATTACTAGACCCCTGATTCATCTCTTGAAGGGGGGGTCAAGTGGGAATGGGGTCCAGAACAATCTGAGGCGGTAAGACAACTCAAAAGAAGCCTCTCACAAGCGCCTTGCCTAGCTCACCCTGTCAGAAACAAGGAGTTCTTCCTGGAGACGGGGTTCTCTAATACGTGCTTGACGGCAGTATTATACCAAAAGCATGACAAGGTCAATAAAGTAATCTCCTATGCGAGCAAAACTTTATCCTCTGTGGAGGAAAAATTCAACGATTGTGAGAAGGCACTCCTGGCAACGGTGTGGGCATTGAAGAATTACCGCCCATTTATCCAGGGGGAACACATCATAGTGGAGAATCCACACCAGCCTCTGCAATATCTCCAAAGTGACAGAATCCGGGCCGGAAATGTGAGTAATTCCCGAAATACTTCCTGGATTCTGTCAATGCAAGGCTTTCCTGTAGAGGTCAGATATGGCCAAAACAAGAAGAGTCCCCTCACGCAAAGTCTGGCTGACTTGCATGATTGTGCCAGATTAAACTGTCTCGAGGACGAAAGTCTAAAAATCAAGGACAACATGGAGGCATACCTTAATTCCCCACACAAATTCTTTGAAGAAGACAAGTGTGAGGGAATGCCCACTGTCTATGTGGATGGATGCTCTTACCATGTTGACAACAACGGGGAGAAAGAACTGGTGGCCGGCGTAGGGAATGCCTGGGTGAAGGAGTTTCCAGAACCCTCCGCTGGATACAAAATTGGTCCCCGAAGTAGTCAGGTGGCAGAATTGATGGCTGTGCATCAGGCCATCCTCACTGCTGTCCAGCATCAACTCCACGAACTGGTCATAATCAAAGATTCGGATTATGTACGGAACGGGTTCGTTGAGCACCTGGTCAACTGGAAAACCAGAGGCATGTTATGCACTAATAACAAACCCCTGAAACATGGGAAGTTAATCCAAAATATTGATGATCTGGTCACATTGAATGGGATGACCATCTACTGGAAAAAGATCAAGGGTCATTCCAAAGTAGAGGGACCAGACAAAACTGGAAATGACTTAGCTGATCAGCTGGCCAAAACCGGGGCCATCCAAGGGGATCTAATAGAAATAGAGTTCCTGTTGGGGGAAATCCAGGTCACTGCGATCACTAGGTCCCAGACAAATGCTCACAATGATCTTTCAACTGCCCAATGGAGCAAGGAGACCCCTGATGCTGATTTGATTACAGCTCAGAAGGGGGATCCAATCATTGGTAAGTTTTACCAACACCTTGAGGACCCTGAGAACTTTCCCCTGGCGGATACCGATTACATTGGGAAAGAGGACCTAAGAGTGTTGATGAAATGTCCAAAAATGTTCCGAATCCAAGACGTTTTGTTGGTAAGGAAATCCCAAGCTGGCCATGATCAGTGGGTGGTTCCTACCTCATTCCGAAGCCTGATGTTAAGTCACGCCCATGATGCGGCCACCGCCGGTCATAGGGGGTTTCACACAACACTGGAAATCTTAAGAGAGGTTGCATACTGGCCACACATGGAGCAGGACCTCGACCAATACTTGAAGGGGTGTCTTGAGTGTGCACAATTTCAGCCATCATCCCTCACACACCGTGCGCCTCTCCAAAAGAGGGGGATGACACTGCCATGGTCAGATTTGCAAATCGACTTTGTAGGCCCTGTAATTCGCTCGTCTAGAGGAAACAAGTACATGTTGACCGTTACATGCTTGTTTACCAAGTGGGAGGAATGTCTCCCGGCCCCAAATTGCAAGGCAGAAACAGCAGCTGCCCTGATAATTAACCACATCTTTTCCCGTTTTGGTCTACCTCAAAGGATTGAGTCAGACAGAGGTAGCCACTTCACCAGTGAAGTAATGACAAAGATGTGGGAGATACTGGGGGTCAAAAGAAAGCTACATATTGCTTACCAGCCCGCTTCTTCTGGGGCAGTATAGAGATACAACTGAACCATTGTGAGCATCTTAAAAAAGTTTGTGGCAGATTCTGGGCCAAGTTGGGATATCCGGCTACCTCTGGTCCTAATGGCCATCAGATCTACCCCTTCATCTGCAACCAAAATGTCACCATTTGAGTTGATGACTGGACGCAAGATGGTGCTTCCCCAGCATTTGCTCTACAGAACCCAAGAGCAAACGTTGATAAATGCCTCCACAACTCATGAGTATGTGGAGAATTTAAGGAAACACCTTCAACATGCTTTTGCCTATGCTCAGCGGAATCTAGAAAGATCAGCCGAGAGCATGAAGACCCACTATGATTTACAAACTACCCGAAAGGAATATAAGGTGGGTGATCGGGTCTATCTATACAATTTCCAAAGGAACCAGGCCAAACAGCGAAAATTCTTGCCTACATGGAAGGGACCGTTTGAAATTATAGACAAAATCTCCCCTGTGGCCTACAAGATCTGCATCCCCAAAGGCAGTCTGGCAGAAGGGGAAGACAAGTGGGTCCATATTAACCAGCTAAAGTGTTGCCATCCCAGGCACACTTTGCAGCAACTGGAGGAGTCCTCTGCAATACCAGAGGGGACCGCTCCAGATTAATTCAGTTCCAACCCTAAAATATCCCACATATAGTTCCTAAAATATTATACTCTTGTAAGCCACTGTCTTTCAATGATAACTTGTATCTCAAAAGTAAAATGTTAGGTATGTTAAAGTATAAAATGTATATGTCTGCCACACCATTAGTAGTGATGGAAAAATGTCTACGAATAGGTATTGCCGCTTTTCCTTTGTCTTCCTAGGAGAAAGAAAACCTGGAGACTGACCAAGGAGGACGACCAGGGACCGGGAGCAGAGACCCAAGGGGCCCGGGGTACCGCCCAATATTCCCATCAGGACCGGCGAGGAGAACCGATCGATCCAACTGGATGGGGGAAAAGATGCTGAACTGTGCCATCTACCGGAAGACGATGAGGAGAACATCCCAGATCTTGCGAGTTCCATCTGAGAAAGGACAGAATGGCCATCGCAAGAGGGGGGGGGGCTTGTGGGATGTTTTTACCCATGCATCCAAGCCCTACAATAAAACTGTGCAGTACTGGCATGGAAAACAACATGATGGCCAGAACTCCCCAGAGAGTGCACAGGAGGGCACTGCCTAAAACCACCATTGGGCTACACACACAGTAGCCTGAAACCATTGGGAATGGCAATGCTGATTGCCAAAAAAGCAACTCAGAACTGTGGGGAATTCCTTTTCTTAATCCCAAAAATGGTTGCATTACCAGTACTCACCACTATCAGAAAGCCAGCGTTTTAAAACCACCAGACTTTTGTGTAAAACTGAACAAATGAAACAAAACCAGACCAAGGCAAGACTTGCTAAGAGGTGGATACAATGTAGAACTATACTCTGAAATGACTTGATGGAAGTAATTATTTAATGTATATGTAAAAATTGTAAGTGATTTAAACTGGGAACAAAGAGTGACATTTAGCTGAAACCTGGCTTAATGAAACTGGATTCTGCCTGACAACTACCCCCGACAGGAGTTGAAACCTGCTCAGCCACTCTTCCCCTTGCCAAAAGGAGTTGTCACCTCTCTGATTAGATTAGGGGTGGAGCAGCTGGGGACTACAGGGAGTTGAACAAAGGCCTGTCCTGGACTCAGGCAAATGTTATATTGGGGGCGTCGTAAAGTGGCTTCCTCTTAGGGGAAACTGGGAGGGGCAGTGCCTCTGCTAGCAGCTGGGCTTGGGGGAAGTGGATAAACCAGTTATTCCACCCTGTGATGTGGGAAGCCACACCCCTTTTTGACCAGGGCATAATTTTAAAAAGATAGATAACTCATAGTGCGGACTTGTCAGAATTATATAAGTAATATCATTATTTTTGTGATTTTTCTGTGAACATTTTTAGAGGCGTTAGGACTTTGTGGTGTATTCTGGGGGGTTGCTAGCGGAAAATAGGGTCTCACTCCAAATGTCTGCATGTTAAAAATCTGACACTTCATCAATTAATGTCCATACTCCTTGCGCACGTGTGTAATTTTGGGTAAATGTCCGATATTGCAAAACCAGTTAAAAAGCGCAAAATGTCATTTTTGAATGCAAGCCCCCAGGAAGATCAGAGGTGGACAAGCATGGACCATAAGGAATATATAATGTGCACATGTAATATCAACAAATTGTATATCTGGGAAAGATGTATTTGAATCAAATATAAATTTGTGGGCAAACTGACCAGGGGAGGGCCCTCTGGCCATAAAATCTACCTCATCACTCTGACTCACAACTCAGTTCCCCCAATCAAGGGAGAAAGGAAAGCTTGGCCAATGATAAATTGAGAGAGGGGCTGGCTTAGTGATGCTGGGCACACACCCACTTTCTAAACACATAAAAGCAGACAGTGCAGGACAAGTGGAGAGCCCTTTTTCACTTTCCGCGGGACGCTCTGCCGGGAGACTTCAGACTTCAATCCATCAATCTTCAGAGACCAAGACTTTACTTCAGAATTTGTAAAGAACAGGCCTAACCCACAAGCTGAGTTCTCTTCAGCAGGCCTCAAAATCATTTGCAGACTATTCACAGCCGGGCTGAGCTGTTGATTCTGGCCTGAAACCCTGCGCCAGAAAGATCCAGAAGCAGTGCTGTACCCAGAGAAAGCAGAGACACCCAGAAAGCAGACCAGAGATCCAGAGAACCACAGGCCGCTGTATCCGGGGAGCTGACCCAGACGCTGTGAGCAGAACCGGTGCATGACAGACCCAGCAGAGCGGAGCTGACCCAGGCGCTGCGCGCAGAGACCGTCTGTGGCGAGGGAACCGCAGCCAATCCTGACCCGATCCGTGGCGAGGTCCAGTCCTTTCAAAGCTAGGAGTGAGTTCTTAGATCAGATTGTGACAGAAATAAACTCTTAGTTAAAATAATTTAATCCAACTATTTTAATCTGATTAGAACTGTCTCCTAGAAATCGTGTCACCTGTCATTTTCAAAGCTGTCACCTGTCAATTTGAGTTACTTTAAATCCGAAAAACGACCTTTACAAAATCGTTCATATCTCTGGAACCGTTTGTCCTAGGAACTTGGTTTAACTTTCCCCTGAAAGCTTTCCAACGAACCTAGAACCGACTTGCTACTCCTTATACTGTTGCCGTAATCGCGATTCACGCACTCGCGAATTTTGCCGCAATTTGCGATTTGGCCTGATTTCTTTACCTGTAAAAAGATAGCAGCTTTTTGCTTTCCTTTGCTAAAAATTTGTTTGCCTCTTAATAACCATCCCTGAATCATTGCTAAAGTGAGCCTGAGCTCATCCCAAGTATCTCTCACTCACCCTGAACCTCCGAAAGGGAATTAAAAGCATTTTCAGCATATTTCTCACTTCATTGCCACCACATTCAAAGCACTTGGGCCTGTGTTTTAAAACTCATACCTGTTTTCTCTAAGCTTGCTGGGGTGGAAATTGAATTTCGTATTGTATTTGATTGCATTCCTGAGAACTGTGTGTGTTACTTCCATCTCCTTGCATTGCATATAGGGGGGGGGGGTGTGAATTGCCACCAGGGGAAAAGTGAACATATGATATCTTGTGAAACCATATTAGTTAGTTTCTGTACTGCATTTTCATTCAACATTGCATCCATTTGAAACCATAAAAGTATTTTCGCTGCCTTATCCATCCTACACCAACTCCTCATTGATTATAAAGAAGTGTGCTTGTGTCAGATTACCCATTGTTGATTAACATTATATTTATAAGGGCAATATCGATTATTAATTTATTATAAAAGCGTGGTATCTATATTTTGTTTTATTTCTCAAATAAACCTTTTAAACTTGCAAAACAGAACTACTCCTTGGCTCAGTGGGGTCAGGGGGATTCTAAGAGAGGGGTGTTATATACGGGTAGTCATCCAGAACTCATGAACTGGACATAAAGATATATCAATAAGGGTATCCATTCAGTATCCCAGACTAGGCATTGACTTAGCTGTAGTGTTGAATTGAATCCTCTTAAATTATCACTTGATGTGCTTTGCACTCTGAAGTAAACTGAACTGAGAATGGGCACTTGTGGCTGGCTGACATACCCCTGAGCAGACGCGTAGGGGAGGCGAGAGTTGAAGTGCTGAGCACTCCCCCCACCTGTCGCCTCACTGTGGCGCAGTGCAGTATGTTGCAGTGGAAATATCTCAGAAACGGTGTGACCTAGGGCCATGAAACGTGGTTTAGTTTTGTTCCTTGCGTTGAGACTGGTCCTTCTATGACCACATCAATGTTTTGCTGATTTCAGGTAACCGTCTCATGTGCGAAGGGGCTGACATACAGGCAAAGGGGTGGTGTGTCCAAATGTCATGTAGCCAGTAATGTCCAGAGGATCCTGAAAGGTCACTATGTAAAATCTGTGGCAGATTGGTGGAACAGTGTGGAATTGTATGAGGAACAAACAAATACACAAACACATTTTACATTTTATATATATAGATAAGCACCCATGACCATGTCAGTCATTGGTTGGACTCCATTTTATGGTTCGCCACAGTGGGCACTCGCTTTGTGGGCGGTAGGAATTATAGGCTTGTTGAGTGTTGCTATTAAGTAATCAGGAGCCAGTTGCCCTCATGTGGGTAACTGTAGGGGTATAGTAACATCACGGGATGGACGATAAAAGTTGGGGAGCATAACGTACTAGATTTCAGTCAGTCAGTCAAATACTTTATTTCAGTAAAAACACCATAAAAGTATAAGCACAGTATTACATATCACTGAGTTCAATCAATCAATGATATATTTAAAGTCCCCATATTGGCTCGTGGTTGCCAGTAATTCATCAAAGGGATAAACGGAAAAAATCATCCTCAGAACCAGTTGAAATACAGGAGGAATTAATTCCCTTGCAAACAACACACAAAAAATTAATTAGTGGCAGGTAAACATAAAACTCGAAAACTGATTTGAACAGACCCCAAGAATATACTCTGCATTCCTAAAGGATGCAACCTTGCAAGAACACCCCCGGGAAACAGTCGTGGGAAAGCCCCACCAAGAAGACCAATGGTGTGCACGGTAATCCGTACATAGGAGCCATGTTTGATATACCAATGTTCCTACTTCTAGCGGCCATGTCAAATAAAGTGCAAGTGCCTGCAGGCTTAAAGGCAAAGAAAACAAAAACCAGCCCGAAGATGTTGCCACTGTGCACATGCATCATGGTCTTCCCTTCAAGTTACCTAGCACGAGGTCGAAAGGGCCGCACCAGACATAAATGCATAACGGGTAACTATATTTCAGTGATACTTGTTGTCTGAAAATGAGAAAGCAGGTGGAGGTTGTTGTTGCACAGTGGTAGGTGTCACTAAGGGTAGGAGGTTACGCGCCAGGTGTTAGCAATATGTAATTGTTGCAAATCTTCCATAACGCTACAAAGGTTGAGGCCGCAGAGTGACAAGCACACACTGAGCCAATAAGTAGGCCACTAACTACTGGCCTCATAGAGTCTCGCCCATGTTACTTTGCACAAAGAAAGTGTACTGATTCCTGAATATGGCACCCAATGTATGCACACTGTACACAATTCATACAGCATGCATTTATAGGCAGTACAAATACGGATTTCAAAGGTTTCATTGTCGATTTCCCCTCCTGGCTAAAAACAATTTCATTTTCAATTTCCCCTCCTGGCTAAAAACAATTTCCCACTGAATCTTGTCAGTTCCAAAACACAGTCTGCAGTTTGGCATTATTTGGTGCACTCTCCAGTGTTCTGCACCACAAGCGGCTGGGTCATTCATGTGTGAGTTGTGCAGATAGATGTGGGGAATGCATTTGTGCATTTTATCAATACCCTTGCAAGATTCGAACGTGTGAGTGTGCGCATTCAACAATATTATCACTGCCCTCCTGCAGCCACTACCTGACCCTCCCTGTGAATGTCAGTTTATGTCGTTTTTGTAAGTTACATTGTACACATTTGTTCTTACAGTACACTTTCGCCAAGTACTCTTGTGCACATGATGCTCACCTTTTATGAATGAGGCACAATGAATGCATGCTTACATAACATCTTTTTCAGGTGCATCTCTTATGTACGCCCGTGTAAAAAAAAAAAAAAAAGTTTGAAAATCGTCTACCCAGAGTTCAATGCGCAGCTTCTTTATTATCTGTGCCACACCACTGATTGAGGATCACACGGCAGTCAAATCAGTTTGCAATATTTATTGTAGAGAAACAGAACTCTCTAACAGCATCCGTTGACCTTGCAGATAGATGCAAGGGAAACAAAGAATTGACCTTTGCATTGAACCTATTATTGAACTGCCTTCATCCATTTTGTTGACTTTGGACATGCCCGGAAGGCGCCAGATAAACCTGGGAACATAGGCACATTTCATGCATCAGTGGCATTCATTCCAGTGACTGCTCTTCAGCAATAGGGCCTCTGCTTTCAGCATCATTCCAGTTCATGTCTATTAACACGACCAAGCTTACATGGACGGAAAAGTGAACGAGAGCCTCTGGGCAAGACATTAGAATTCACATGGAGCGCAGTTTAAGGTTTCCAGGTCAGTATCGAGGAATCTGGTTCACTGGATTTACACACATTGCAGTTGTCAAACATGGTGAATGTAACCATGCGGACGCTACCATATATTAATCACCCAGGCGATAAGGAGCTCAGACCCTGCCCTTTTGAAGTTTGCAATGCCCTTGTGTAATGTTACCACTTTCACCACCACAACATATGTGGATGCCATGTTCATCCTAGCATGATGCCCCACTACCCCCTCTCCCTTCCCCCACACGATTATGTCATCACTGTAGTATGCACCATCCTTAATAGACACCATAGCCGCACACCTCGCTCGCTCCAACCTAAACTACTTCTCTCACCTCATCATCAGGGTCTTTCTCTCGCTCTCTCCTTCCCATCATGTACTCTCACTTTATTTCGGATATGAAATGACCAATCTCTGCAACCCAACATACTTACTGACCGACCATTTTGAGTCTCACAAACTCCAGATTGCTAAAATGGTCATTACACAGACTTGGATCACCCTCCATGACACAGCAATGCTCACCACCCGTCATCCCATCAGAGAGGCGCGCTGGAGATCAACAAGCCTAACCCTTCCTCCTCTTCTACGCAATCTGACGTTCACGCTTTCCATTCAAATACACTGCTACTCAACTCCGTGCTCCTACCCCCTCACCATCGTCCTTATCTGCAGGCCTCCTGACACTCAACTCATTGTTCCCTAATCCCAGCTGTACGGCAGCTATCACTCATCTACCCTTTCTACAACTGGAGGTCACACCTTAGGTTAGAACCTTCTCCCCGCCTCTAGAGTCGAGGATGCTACTGTTTGTTCACCAAATGTGTTTCGTGAAGAACTATATATGTGCTGAGGTATACTATAAATAACATCATTAAATTTGGTTTCTTGGAGCCATCAAGGCTGCACTCATTAATGTACCTACCTTCAATGGTTCTCCCTGTGTATCTTCACCCATCCCAACCTCTTGCTACTCGCAGGCATCACGATTTCCTGACCTTTCCTTCCCAGAAGGGTGCATTGTTAAATACCCTGGCAAGATCAGCCCCATGCCTGGTACTAGTCCAGTGGGGTTGGGAGGGAACATATTAAGAAAACTAAACAAAATCACATATTTTATTCTTACTAAGAAAACGAGTTAAAAATACATCAAAAAAGATCTGTGCTCTGTAATTAACGGGGTAATTCATAGATTTCAGCGCAGAGGCAGCGCATGCGAGCAGCGCAGAGAGGGAGCGTGCGCAAGCGTGCACCAGCCGCGTGCGCTA
Organism: Ambystoma mexicanum; assembly: GCF_040938575.1. Lineage (NCBI taxonomy): Eukaryota > Metazoa > Chordata > Amphibia > Caudata > Ambystomatidae > Ambystoma > Ambystoma mexicanum. The sequence goes on from NC_090929.1 coordinate 1,361,329,206, forward strand.
AACAGCATTCTGGCGCACCGCATATTCATGGAATTGGCAAGCCATTTTGAGCGGTGGTGCAGAGAGCATCCCGCAGCACCAGTTACGCCCCCAAGGACGCCCCTTGCGCAAGGAAAAACCATTGAAATCCCCAATGCAGCGCAAAGGGCCGCGCTAACCCTGGGCCGCTAACAGGGCCGCTATACTGCAATCGCGCAAGCGGGGAACAACTATTCCTGGGGTGCGCGGGAAGTAACACACGCGATTTCACTGTCTGAGTGGGGTACGTGTTGTCTGAGGGGTGTGTGGGAAGTTTCACACACGATAAGGCTTGGGCGACCGGGGTACGTGAATATCTGGGGTGAGCGGGTACATTCACACACGATTTCGCTTACAGAGCGGGGTACGTGTATCCAGTGGGGTGCGCGGGGAGTCCCACATGCGATAGGCCTTGTCCGTGCAGGGTACGTGTATTTCTGGGGTGCGCGGGTACTACCACACGCGATTCCGCTTGCAGAGCGGGGTACGTGTATCCAGTGGGGTGCGCAGGGAGTCCCACACGCGGTAGGCCTTGGGCGAGTGGGGTACGTGTGTTTGTGGGGTGCACGGATACTCCAACACGCAATTCCATTTGAAGAGCAGGGTACGTGTATCCAGTGAGGTGCGCGGGGAGTCCCACACGTGATAGGCCTTGTCCGAGCGGGGTACGTGTATTTCTTGGGTGCGCGGGTACTACCACATGCAATTCCGCTTGCAGAGCGGGGTACTTGTATCCAGTGGGATGCGTGGGGAGTCCCACACGCGGTAGGCCTTGGGCGAGCGGGGTACGTGTATTTGTGGGGTGCGTGGGTACTCCAACACGTGATTCCGCTTGAAGAGGATGTGCTCCACCAGGGCACCAACTTCACTGGCACTGAAGCTGGGGGCCCTCTGCCTCTCTGCCTGGGGGTTGCTAGTGGTGCCAGATGGTGTAGTGTCTGACATGGCAACCCCAGAGGCAGGTGTGGGTGGGCAATTGGGTCCTGGGGCTGGGCTGTGGAGCGATGGTATCCCAGTTGGGAGTCTTCAGGTCCAGCAAGGGTGGTCACAGCAACTGCACCCCTGGATGATGTGCAGGCACCAAATAGCAGGACATGTGGGAAGCAGGCAGGCAGGCAGCAGTAGATGGCAGGTAGGAGCGTGCTCGGGGATCTGGGGGGCAGGAATATGGCCTTCTGGGCAGGAGCATGGTCTTCCGTGTGTTGTTGCGTGGCCAGCTTGATACAGAGTGATTTGGCACGTGAAAAAAGTGCACGTCAGTGTGAAATTCGAGGAAAGGCCCTTAGCGCGCCTGTGACGTTACGTGCGCGGGCGTTCCCAACAACACGGGTGCATAGGGAATCAGCACGTGAGAAAACCGCACATCACTGTGCTATTGGAGGAAAGGGCCTTAGCGCGTACACGCATAAGTGACGTTGCACATGTGGGCTGGCTTAAAAGGTACGAGTATGACGCTATTTTCTTGTACGTGCTTTTTGTGGAGAGCGAGCGGGTGATTTTTGTACTTCTTGTCGGTTCACACACGATTACTTCAGAACGTTTCCAGTTTGTACTCCCTGTTTCCTCAGACAGCGTTCTTTTTTTCTTTTGGTGGGGTGTTGCCAACGCGCACACGTGCGTCTTTTTCACATTCTTTTTCAAGGCAGACGGTGAGTCGCGCACGTATTTTCCAACTGTGGTGGACCCCGTGTGTCGCGTACCCCTTCAGAGGTCATTGTAGGCTGCGTGTAACACGCGTACACTTATTTTTGTGTTTCTGGGTGCCACAGCGTAGTGCGGGTTCATTTTTCCACGCACGTGGTCTACCAGGGGTTGCGTGCATGTGTACTTTTGTTTTTGGGGTGACTGTGCGTTGCGTGACCCGTCATCTTCCCCCAGGGGTCACAGACAGCCTTGCTAGAGCACTAGGGTACGAATTCCATCTAGTACCCTACCCCTTTCACCCCAACTGCCCAGGACAATTGTTTACTGCAACTCCCATACGCACAACAACATCAGTGCCATGGTTGGGAGGCGACCAAGCAGTAGGGGAGGCAAACGTGGCCGAGCTCAAAGAGGTAGGCGTGGGGGCGCGGAAGGGGACACGGCCAGGATCTGTAGGGTGCCCCTAGAGCCCAGTGTGTGGAGGACCAATCGGGACCACCTATGCCCCCCCCCACAATGGTTGTGGCAAATGTAGCTGACACCATCCCAGCTCAGCCCTTGTTAAACCGGCCCATTTTGTCAACTGAACCGGCACAGGATGACTCCCAGGCTGACTTCCAGGTCACCAAGTCTAAGCCATGTGTGGCGGTGAAAGTTGATATCACCAGGCTACATGAATCTGGGGCAGCAATGTCATCTGCTGCCCCAAGTAGCCAGGGTGAGGAGGCTGCTGGGGCAGCTGCAGCTCAATCCACCCCAGCTCTGAGTCTCCCAGCCGGGACAGTGTCGGTCCAGGTCCATCACACCGACGTTGGCCCTGCCAACATCACCCTGCAGCCAATGCCTGCACCAAGACCTTTGGTCATTGTGCATTAACAGACTTCAAGTACCCAGTCCACCTGCGCTTCTGCCCCTACTGACCAGAGCGGCGTAAGTCACTCAGGATCCGCACCACCTTCCAAGAAGAAGAAGGGTGCTCTTGCACTACAGGCTGGAACCCCAGACACGGCTACACACTCCGGCACGTCAAGGAAGCCTAGCTTCAATGATGCCGAACTTGATGCACTTGTGGCCTATGTGTTGGCACATAGCTGCGAAATGGTGGTGACTGCAGGCTGCAAGACTACGCCTGCTCAACGTAGGGCCCACTGACAGACCATTGCGGAACACATTAGTGCCCTTGGATTTGTGAGGCACACAGCTGATGATTGCTACAAGCGGTGGAATGACCTGAAACGCAGAGCAAAGAACAAGCTGGCTTCCAATCATGCCTCTACTCTGGTGACTGGCGGTGGGTCTCCACCAGAGGACGACCAACTCACTGAACATGAGTCTGTTGCTGGAACCTTCGTCACAGAGGAACAGATCCAAGGCGTGGAAGACCTACCAGATTATGAAGCATTGTCCGGTGAGTGCCCATGCATGTGTTTGTAATCCATGTGTATGTTGCGTGAGTGATGTGTTCTGATTGAGTGCCAGGTGAGGGTGTGTACTCATGAGTGGCATGGGTCACCCATGTGCTTCCTCCAACCATTCACCGTCCTTGGATTTGGGTATGACAGTATCCCTTCTAACCACAGTAGCCAATTAGCAGCACATTACTGCAGTTGCCCTTGAACTGTCATCTTGCTACAACTTTGTTCAACATTTTCAGTGTTCATTCAGCCTGATTGTTTCAATCCTCCCATTTTTACAACACATTTTTCTGCCCTAATGCCACATATGTGACATGCTTCTGTCATAGATTACACCCCACAATGGCCCACATTTATTACCTTGCTATGGGAATAATTTCACCATTCAGGCTGATTGAGTAATGGCCTGCTCACATTAACTTTTGAGCCCTGTATGAATGTGGGACATGACTGTTGTCTCCTGTCATGTTGAAGTGACCAACCATTGATGTATCCATCTGCCTGCCATCACTGGATAATTGAACACTGATGTGTTGCAGTGTGTGTCACATATGTATTTTGTCACACTATTTTGCATTTTTCATCTCATGTCCATCTCACATGGATGGGTGACAGTACTCATTCACTAACCTATGGCTGTAGTTGTCAAATGTACCATGGCTATGCTACGTGCCATCTGTGTGCTGGCATGTGTCATGTATGTGTATTGGACATGCCACTCACAGGCTAATGTGTGATGCCAGTGCTATCCAGCATGCAGCAAATGTGTAGCTTTTCCATCTTGGAGACCTCAGTGTCTGCTTTTTGCCTCCCCTTCCAACTCGTTGACAGTGCATGCATGCCAGGGTTATAGTCATGTGGGACATGTGTAATTCATGTACTGGATCTCTGGCTTGTCAGGCCTATGTGTGTGCTATGGTGCTCATGCCTGTTTCCATTTGTTGTCTTTCATGTTTTTGCAGGTGATAAGGCACTTGATGCCGTTGTGGTGGAGGAGATGGTGCAGACCCAGGGGGAATCTCAGCCACAACCGGGCACCAGTGGAGGACGTGGGGCAGTGGTGGGTGAAAACCCAATCCTCCTGCAGACCATACTGTCCACGGGTGTCTCTGGGTACACCTCCGCAGACCTCTATGATTCAGGTGCTGAATCGGACAGTGAAACATATGTGCCGTCACAGGTGAGTGTTTCTGGCAGGGATGCTGTTCTGCCCAACCCACCTGCACCGGGGGTAGACCCCTCTATGGGGATGTCAGTGTTGGTAACTCCGCCTTTGGTGGTTACGAATGCAGGGTCACACTCCACAACATTTGCTTCTGTTCCTGGGCCAGCCGATCAAAGGGGGAATGTAGTCCTGCAGCCTCAGGCAGTGCCAGCACAGCAATGTGCAGATCGCCTTGCCCCAAATAGGTGTGGTGCCCGTTGACGCGGTGGCGTGCGCCACCAGGCAATACTGTATGGGAAAACTCCATGTACGGTATAGCAGCACAACAGGGAGCATCGTGTGAAATGATGGCTCAGGCAATGGATAGGATGGCCACTTCCATTCTCCCCCCTGAAAGGCAGATGGAGCTCCAGCAGCAGGCAACAGACTCCATTTGCCACTCACACAGGGAGGACATGTTGGCGTCCAATAGGGACCGACGGGCGGCACTGGAGACTCTGCGCGAAGCCATATCTGTAGAGTCACAGGCCCACAGGGAAGCCCTGAGGTTAGAACACCAGTTCCTCAGGGATACTCGGGGTGAACTTGAGGCGTCCCAAAATTTAAGGTCAGAACAGCAGCTGGAGCAGCTCACACGTTCACTCTCAGCAGAGCTCCAGGCAACCCGTGCAGAGATCCAGGCTTCACGCGAGGTCATGCAGTTGGAAATGCGGGCTACCTGTGAGGTGCTGCATGGGGATCTCTGTACCATCATCCTCCAGAACAAAACCTTCCACACCCGCATGCTTGCTGCCATGGAGGACCATACCAGGGCTTTGCGTGGGCTGCCTCCCAATACACGGCCACCTCCTGAAGTAGCAGCAGAGGGTGAAGAGAGCGACGGCAGTTCTCCCACAGTAGCGTAGCCGTGCAGGCCATGAGCCCATGGAGGTATTTTTTTTTTCTCAACATCCACGCATGTGGGTGTTGGGTTGCACCCTGTCCTCGAACCTCCTGGGTGGCCTCCCCCGGTCCACACATGGCCATTTTTTATTATTATTTTTTTTTTTTACAGTGTGCTCCCTTGTGGGCTCCCATGGCCATCCACTGTGTATTCCAGCTGGGAACATGCAGGCTTGTCCTGTTTTTGGGTTAGATGCTTGTGTTCCTGACACACACACCCTTCCTGCTTCCCCTTTCCATGGGCTTGCAAAGGGTGTGACCAAGTGACAGTAACTTACACAGTGACATTGGGCTCCCATGAGCTGTGTGGGCAGTCTGTAGTCAAAACTGTGTGTACATCCCTAGTGGGGATTGTTGCTGGATTGAACACTGCATGTGTATTGATATGTGCTTGTGCATCCATGTCTTTCTATTTATTCACATGTACCTTCTTCATGTCTTCACAAGGAAGTCTCCTTTGCAGATGCAGTTCATGTTGTATGCAGTACATTGACACATTTGCCTGACAGCAACACTCTGCAGTTGGAAGGGGTGGATGTGCTGGCTTAGTCAGGTTGTGAGACTTGCACTACTTTGATTTTGGACTGTCATATATTGCCACTGTTTCATCCTGTGTTGCTTTTTTGTGTTGCTGGTAAGTATTTGTTCATGTGTGCTGTTTCTTATTGATTACTGGGAGCATATTGCCTGTGGCCCGTTTACATTTGGGACAGTGCACTTTCTGACACTTGTGTCATGTGTTGTACATTCATTTGGTTGCTTTCACATTGCATGACATGCCATGGTGTGTTGGGTAGCTGAGATGGGGAGGGGTTGGGTGACATGGCACTATTTTCATGTGGTATTTTGCAAGGGGGTAGTCATTCATGCTGCATGAATGTGTGTCTTTTTGTCACAGAGCATTGGTTGTCTTTAAGTAGGTAGGGATGCACACAATGTAACACTTCCAGGTGACCAATCTCAGGCTGGTATGGTTGTGACAGTTGACTGTCCCTTATGTCATCATCATTGATTGTCAGCTGGTATGTGCCAGGGCTGTGTGCACTCCACAGGGGTAGGATTGTAGGTGAAGTAATTAGCCACCAGCTGGGTACGGGCTGCCTCACCACGTGCCCTTTCACCTCCCATGCGCAGCGGCCGTGCATGTGGTTGAGGATGTGGGGGCACCACCATGTCCACCGGCAGGCCCCGGCGGGTTGCAACGTTGTGCAGGACACATGCTGCCACTATGATCCTGCACACTACTGGGGGTGCATATAGCAGCTGCCCACCAGAACGGTCAAGGGAGCGAAAGCTTGACTTGAGCACTCCGAATGTGCGCTCCACTATGCCCCGGGTTGCGATATGGGCTGTGTTGTATCTTACCTCAGGTGGTGTGGTGGGGTTGCAAATTGGCATCATCATGTGGGTGCTCAGAGGGTAGGCACTGTCCCCTGGGGAGGTGATGATGGGTATCATTAGTGGGGTTGTCACATTACTCAGTATCTGAGATGCATGCATGTGCAGAGGCATTTATACTCACCAATCAGCCATGTATCGCAATGCCGCCCAGCTTCTAGGTGCCGGTTTAGGGGTGACATTCTGAAAATGAAACTACCATGGGTGGACCCTGGATAGTTGGCATATATTGAGGTGATGATTCCCTTGGCATCACATACTACCTGCACGTTGATTGAATGCCAGTGTCTGCGGTTTCTATAGATGTGCTCAGTTGCCCTGGGAGAACGTAGAGCCACATGGGTGCAATCAATGGCACCTAGGACTTTGGGGAAGTGTGCCACCCCATAAAAGTCCTGGACGGCAGCCTGCCTTTCAGCAGGTGTTCTGGGCATGTATATGTGTCTGCGGACTGAGGGGCGTGCAGTCATGATGGCCAACACCTGGTGTAGGCAGCGTGACTGCGTGGCCTGTGACACCCCCCCCCACTATGGCACTTGTCCACTGAAATGAACCAGTAGCCAAGAAGTGCAGTACATTGAGCACCTTTTCCAAGGGGCTCAGTACTTGGGAGCACATGGTGGGTGATGTGAGGTCATCCACCCACTCACTCACCAGGTCGAGTATTATGTGTGGTGGAAACCTGTACCTCCCATACACCTGGTCATCAGGCATCCCAAAAAGGCTGGTCCTGGGTGAAAAAATGCGGGGCCTGTCTATCCTCCTCCTCCTGAGGTGTCCCACGACCTCTGCTGGGAGGAACGGTATATTAATTGTAGCGTCTGAGCTTGTTTGTTGTTTGTGCGCACTTTAATGCTGCACGGGGCCTCGTATGCCTGCTTCCTGCTGGCGTACGTATTTCCGGATTAGCGCGTCTTTTTTGGCGCACGCCTTTCCCCTGTTCGATTCCATGAATACGTGTTGTAGGCACGCATGTGGGCGTTGCTTGTATTTACCTCCTGTACTTCCCCCGTAACACCCACATTTTCATGCGTTGTTCCCCATTCCGCGTGTTACGCCCCGTGTGGCGCCCACTTTTGTTGCGTGCGCTATGTGCGCTTTCGCTGTGCATGTAGCGCACGCCGTTTGATGACGTGTGCGCCCGCGTGCGCCACCTACGATTTTAGCGCACATCCCAGGATTTACACGTGCACTGACTTCCATGAATCGATGTGCGCGGCTTTGGCACGCTTGCGCTGCGATTTTCACGCTTGCGCTGCCATTTTCGGTGCACATTAATTCCATGATCGGCCTCTAAATCTTTCAACACGTCTTCCTGCTATCTCTGCACTTTCGTATCTGTGCACTTCCTTCTCACTTTTGCTCCTGGGAACTTTGAAAGCTAATTAAAAATTCTGTTTACCTGATTGCATCACAATTGACTGTACAGCCACAATTTTAAAGTCCAGCATCACATGTTTTCAATTCTACCATCACTAATGGTTGTCATGGCGTCAGTCATAGTGATATTCTTTGTAGAACCCCCTTTCTCTATGAAACGGTTTTTTTTAACTCTAGCTATAGTCTGTATTTGTTCCTTAGTCATTAAACTTCCAAAAAGAGGACATGACTGTTTGTGGTTTCTTTTGCTGATTGCTTTCCTTGAAAGGGAGCTGGTGAGTGGAATTTAGTTGTACAATCTCTGTGAGTCTGACGTGTGGCCCCTGCTCCCATGCCTGTGTGTGTATCTGTCCTTGTGGGGTGTGTGCTGTAGTATTAACATCTCAATGAAAGAAGAGAGGCCCGCCTGCATTTTTTTGTTCTGCTCAAAATTCTTGGAGATCCCTTGTATTACAGGTTTTGCCATAGCTCCATATTTTCCAAATCCACCTTCTTCCTCGTAAGTAAATTTGTTTGTTCTTCTGCTGAAGTCACCCATCTCATCTGGTGGCCTGTGTGGTCTTGTACATTACATATATTTTCCATGCCATTCACTTTATGCCTTAAATGTGCCATTTTGTTGAACTTACTGATGTTAATGTTGGCCCGATCTCCACAGTCTTTTAGTCATATCTGGCTGCGGTTGGTAACTGTCTCAAAAGCACTCAAGCCACGTGCCGCCCTTTGTGCAGTCATGGTTCATAGCTCCAGTGTTTCCGCATCTGGATATACAAACTTACATTCCAGTGTTAAATGTCTCCTTTGGAACATTCCAATAATCTGTGAACTCCCATCAGAACCTGACACTTCAGCTTCAGTGGAATCAGCCACGACCTCCAACCCAGCTGGCATTTGGCATCATTCATTCTTACTACAATTCTGCCACTACTGTTCATTGGTGCTTATCTATTTATGTGATTGTGCATCAGCACTGGGATCAATGGACCTTTAAACGGGCCCTTTAGTCTCCCGCCATTGTGTTAATGTTGAAGCTTATGCCTCGAGGCTTTCTTACCTGTTGGATATGATTTTCCACAATTATTTCCATAGTTTTTTATGGCAGCTACATTTCCCTTACTGGGCCTTCCTTACCAGGGATTGAGCTTACATCCCAAACTCCGGCTTTTACCCAGAGCAGCACCATTCATCTGCCTAGTGTAGTAGGGCCCCTGATAAACTCTAAAATCGACTAGTGTAATGCTTTTTATTCACGTAGTCCAGCTCATCAAATCAAACGATTACAAAAAATTCAAACCACAGCAGTCTGTTTGATTTTGAACTTGTCCCACAGTGATTCTACTTCTACCTTGCGTCGATCTCTTCATTGGCTTCCGGTGGACAGACAGATGGATCTCAAAATCCTCTCTCTCATTTTCAAATAAATAACAGATACACTTAATCACAAGCTTCACAATCAACAGATAAGAAGTTGTTGGTCATCCCTAGCTCTAATTTTGTGCATTGAGGAGACCAGTGATTTGCGATTATTTCCCCAAGATTATGGAATGCTCTACTGTTGAGGATACAGGAATTTTTTGCAATTCTGGAAGGCCATTAGCAACTGGCTGTTCTGCTAGTGCGATACATTGGCTTATGGTGTCTCCATGAAGTTGGCATTGGTTGTATAGTGTATTTTGTTTGTGTCTTGATGCAATTAAGTTTGTCTGTGGCGCGTTATAAATCCCTATCACAAATCACAAACCTGTCAGCGGTCATCATCACCTTCAAGTATCGTCTATTCAGTCACCTTCCTTCTTCCTCATTGTTTGTTTCCTTGCATTGGGAGCACTTCAGAGTTGAGAAATGTCTCCACATGAGGGTCACCATCGGAAGCCAACCTGCCCCACCCAGAAGAGGAAATTGTATAGTTCGCTGTTGTTCATTCCCAGCAGCTGTTTTTTCTCAGTTCTGGAGGTCTGTTCTGTAGCCAGCAGTTCTGTTTCATTATGCATGCCACCCCAAAGAGGCCACTGAATTCCTTGGTGCCTGTGCATTTGCTACTGCCATCATTAGCTCCATAAGGGTGCTGCGCTGTGCTATTGCTCTGGGCTACATGAATCTCCTGCTTAGAACATCCTAATTTTGAACTAATAAGTCCTCCATTTTAATATGTACAGTTGGCTCTTTCCAAAAACATTTTTTTTAAAGATGCAAACCACCTTTTAATTCCTACCTTTCGTATAGTGCCTTCAAAATTGTTTGTTTTAACCCCGATTTCTGTGGGCTGAATGCCATTTTTTGCAGCTTCCATGACCGACTTTCACTTTTTGAAATAATTGTGCTTATCCAGTTCCTATTTGACTTAATAATTTTTCCCTTACCAGTTCTCAGTTCTTATTAATATAGACTTATAGACTGAGGGAGAGGTCATTATTGAGGGATAATGATCCACCCCCAAGTCATGGTCCAAGACAAAGCTGAGCACCTTAACCCGTAGAAATGTCATTATCCCAAGTGATAATGACCCCCTTGCTCCCACTCTACCCTCCAAGGTCAATTAGGATATTGCACATAGCAGAAAAGCCTATGGGCTAGTTCTCTGAAGACAGTCTGCATGTGCAGCAGCCTCGGGTACTAATCGTGTGAGAGGGAGATGACGCAGCAGAGGTGAGATAGGAGGCGAGGCAGGGTAGGACACTGCTTCGCTGCTGTGATCGAAAAAAAGCTAGAAAAGTGAGAGATAGAAGGAGGGCATGAGAATGTGATGGGAGAAAGGAGAGTGCTGGTGGCAAAGTACCAAGTGAAGGCAGGAGAAAAGCGCGACGCCAGCACTGAGAGGCGCATTGCTTTGAGCTGTGGGAAGTGCCTGAACAAACTGGTCCAAGCAGAGTGAGACAGTAATTCCAGGGTTAACAAAAGGAGCCAGCATCATGGATAGTGATGCAACCAGAATTTGTGGCTACACGGCTCATACAGTCCCATATTATTTAGTCGGGAGACAAAATGAAGTTGGGGCCTTAACAGTAGCAATTGACTGCATGTCAAACATTCTGATTGACTGAAAAGGAGTCAATAATGACCGCCATATGCTTGGGCTCTGCCTTTGTGGGCGGCCATAAACATTAATTATAGAACTTTCAATGTTTACTATCAAAAGTATGATACACATCAAAATCTGCAGAATGCAAGGCTAATGTCGTTGCACCAACTCCAACACAACGCAAATATTGGAAAGTGCATTGAATTGTGTGATCATACACATAACAGACATAAGCCTAAACAAGCCACTTGTCATAAATTATTTTAACAGAAGAATGTCTACAGCAGGGAGTGAAGAGAGCCATAATTGCGGCTACCTCCTAAAGTTGTTGATAAGGTCATTCTTATTAGTCATATAGGTCTGATCAAAGGCCGCCCTTGCCAGTGCAACATTAATTAGCACTGTTTCTAAGGCGTGAAAAGGAAGCGGTTTAATTACGTGCCTGCATGACCTTCATTTTCGCGTTCTATAAATATTGATGTGGCCACATCCTCAGCAGAAATGGCGCTATATATCATACGCTCAAGAATAAAACAAGGGTGAAGTCATAAACCACAGCTAACAAATGAAATATAAAAAACTGTAAATTGTATTACCAGTATAGATAGAAATGTAATCAAGAGGAATATACTTGAGATTAATTGTGTGCAAGAGGTACATGAATTACTGGTATACGTACATCCTGGGGGCTTTGCATGGTGAATGTTACAAAGGAAAATTAATTGATTCTAAATTGTACATGACATAGGGTGGTCTTCCTCAGCAATGTTGGATTTCATCTTGCTATCGGATACTCTAATGCAACTGTGTACACAACTCCAAATAATTTCTACCAATCAAAGTGATCACTCAATCCATGTGTGCAAATTTGCCGAATGATAAAGAAAATAGAACATAAAATGGGACGGAAACACTTATGCATGAACTCAACTGGTACGCATACTAAAATGGAGACCGTATTCTATCCCAAATCTGTATGCAAGCAATTCTGAGAATCAGATTAAGGCTTTAGTATCTCCAGATGTCTTTTCAAACTTCCTGTATAAAAACACCGGGACAGGGATTGGACGGGCCAGCAACATTACACGCAAACTGTGAGCTAACAGACCACATGCCTATGACAAGCAAGTAATAACAAGGGATTTAAGATGTCATCTTCGGTCCTTATCCTATTATAACTCAGGTTAATATCTAGCGCAGATTAAATCTGCCATTAAACAACATAAAAACTGCCTAAAATCCCACTGATTTATTTTAGCGCACAGAGAGAGTGAAACTATGCTGAAGATTATCGCTAGTAGTCAATACAAAGAATACATATAAACAATGGAATCCAGGCTTGCCTCCATAGCAGTCCCTCCAACTTCTTCCATCAGGTTTAGTCCGAGACGTTGATGATCTCTGCTAAAGAGAAGAGGGTTGGAATTACTTTTGATTAATAATAGTTTACCCTGGGAACCAAGGAGAAATGTCCATATTTTTTATCAATTCTGATCATCTGTGCAGAAAAAGCTATTGTCTCTGTTTTCTTCATTATAGGAAAGCCCAAATATTTAATCTCTGTGACCCTTTGTAGAAGGTTTCTACCTCCCTTTTTAGTTTGGGCTAGTGACACCTATAAGCCAAAACTATTGGCTTAGAGTACATATAGGAGAAATGGCATGTGAGGAGGTGCACACAGCTTGTAGGTGTTCATTGGTTATTTGACCATCCCTTGAGTATGCTAATCCCTATGGCTATCCCTACCCAGTTCCGGACACTCCCCACCTAAAACATCTCCTCATGGGAACTCTTTTAGCTCGCTTTAATTGAGCCTTACCATTAAAATGTTGCACTTGAAGTGCCTGACAATGTTTTTTCAAAGTGGTCTTCTAAGAATTAATGAGGTAACTGGAGCTATAAAGTTGCTACTGGTGTAATACAAAATGTCTTAACCAGGTCTGCCTTCAGCTACTTGGTTTATAAGCCCTATGCGTATCCTTCACTGAAGTCCTGCTAAAAACAAGCTTTTGTGGCTTGTGTATCAGTATTAGGCATTTGCCAAGCACTGATAGTAGAGGTGCAGGTACTGCACCATTTTGCACCTGCTATCATTAATGACCAGTAAATACCACTACGGCACTGCCTGGCAAATGCCTTTCCCATTCCTAAACAAAAGCCCAAACTCTTGGTATTGCCAATGCTTGTTAAATATGGATATGATGTAGGATGTTTTCCATGATATAGGCATTTTCTTTTGCCATTACTTCTTTGAGCAATCTGTATAATACATCAGACCAAAAATCAGGAGATGATTTTATAGTTAGGTTTGATAGACCATCAGGACCCGCTGCTCTAGAAGTATTTAACTTACTTATACATTCATGTATATATCATCTTTGGTTATGTCCATACCTGTAAAATGAGAGATCCATGCCTCCTCCGATACATGCATTTCCACCAAAGTTGGGTGAGCCATGCATCCAGAGGTTGCTATATGCAGATGACCTTGTCCACTGTGATTAAACTCCAATAGAGCTAACTCTCTGAAAGCTTGCTGTAAAAAAATACAAGGAGCAATCTGAAATCATGAGTTTTACTAATATGCGCAGAATACAATAGATACCAACCACTACGTGTGGAAATCGCAAACCCTTAATATACAAAGGGTCACAGAGATTCAATATTTGGGCTTTCCTATAATGAAGAAAACAGAGACAATAGCTTTTTCTGCACAGATGATCAGAATTGATAAAAATATGGACATTTCTCCTTGGTTTCCAGGGTAAACTATTATTAATCAAAAGTAATTCCAACCCTCTTCTATTTAGCAGAGATCATCAACGTCTCGGACTAAACCTGATGGAAGAAGTTGGAGGGACTGCTATGGTAGCAAGTTCTAGGTCTCCTACAATCAATGCCAATCTCCTTGTTTCGGTACAAACTAGTTCTATCATCACCTACAGCCATTGTAATTTGCAAATGTTATCATTATATGTAAAGGTTTAGGACGTTAACTATGCATTACGCAAGTCATCATCGGAACCACATGAATAGGTTGAGTTCAGAAAGTCTGAATATTTTAAGAGAGGTGGACATAACAATTGATTGATGTAAAGAAAATCCAACATATGCAATGATAGACCAAAAATGTATTGAAGAAAGGAGATTGAGCGCTCTACCAGTGTATCTTTTGAAATCTCCAAATCGGTCCTCACATAGCAGTTTTATTAAACTATATACCTTATATTACACTTTTGATGTTTTAGGATCCACGATAGGAGTGGCAAGAGCAAGAAGATTATTTCGGTGAAATTGAATTCCTTAAACATCTGCTCTTACACTGTCTGTGTTTATCACAATTAAGAGGCAAGCATTTTAATAGCTTCACACAGGGCTTGGAGAGAAAGCCAGGTGATATATTTAGGGTAAAGATACTGTCAGGCATTCTGTTACCACTTTAACTAGCTGCTATTCGATTTATATATGTGATTTTTAAAAGCAATACATGTAATATTATGGAGCTATGTAAGGTATAACTGCATTGAATACGTGAAATCGATGTTATATTAGAAAGTCTTTTCTCTTTTCCTAATTTCTTTTGGTTTTTCTTTGTTTCTCTTTTTAAGTACAAACAAATGTAACATAACAACAAGGTACGGTTAGCATGCAAATGTTGGGGAATTACTAGTCAGCAGAAATACTAACTTATTGATTTATTGGGTATTTATAAAGCATGTATACAGCAAATGGTGTTTCAAGACGCAACAGGGAATCCAACTTGAAGTCCATCGTTGCCCTGGGCCAATGACAACTCCATTAGTGCTCTCTGTTTATTGAGACCTAGGCTAACATTTCATTAGTCCCAAAAAATACATAGATACCGGTAGAAATATATACAGTTTGGCATAAAAATAATTATTCAGGAAGGTATTTTAGGGCTCAGTGTTCTGTGAAGTTTAACTATCTCACCTTAAAAATGTAATTTCCTGACTCACACTTGCATATTGAACTCTCCACTGGCCAACGGTTCAGAAAATGACTCACTTCAGAGCTTTGTGCATCACCAACCATGCCCTGACATTGTTTATCCAAAGATAATCGCACCATGCTACCCAACAAGACTGTTAAGATCCAGCACCAATGTATTCCTATCAGTTCCGTGCACCATCAGAAAGTAAGATAGAGGCTCCACTTTCACGCACTCTGGGGCTCAACCCCATAGGCAACTTGAACCACACTTTCCAAAATGCACTTAATACCTGGCAGTTTACCAAACCTTAGGAGTCCAGTTTCCCTAGTAGTTTCTCCACCCAGGCCACATTCCCAGTTCCAATAAGCCTAAAAACAGGTACACTCCATCACCCAAATATTGTGCTCAGTAGATTGCACCTAAGGATATTCGGCCCGTCACTAGTGTTGTTTGCTCTGATGTCCCTGTGATGTTTTACTCTTGACTGATGTTTACCCCCTAAAAATGTCATGCGCTATGTTACTCCTCTTTACATGTGCTGCTCCCTTTACTGCACACTTTGCTGAAATGCCCCTGAATTATGTTTCCTCCTGGACAGAGCCATTCTATGCTTTGTTCCTCAATGAAGTCTGGCTCCTTGCATTGCTGCTAGTGATGTTTTGTTCCTAATTGATGTATTTGTTCCATGTATACACCCTGTATGTCTCTGTCCCCGTGAACATGTTCTCATTTGACTGAACTGAGACATTAATAAAACTGAAGGTTGATGGCTGGAAGGTTCTGAATTAATCATAAACTCTGACCTTGATCTGGGCAACCCGCCAGATAAAATGCTCCGGTTTGATATTTGATACTTATGCTGCCGCAGAGCACATCTTTCCATCTTTCTCCATAGCCAAAGTCACATTTCACCATACCACATAACACTCATCACCCAACACAACAACCAGAACCACCACAAAGCATAGACCCATCATACATAAATTAATGCAGGTCTCCACACAAATCCATGCTTCAAGCAAAAGACACCAGCCCACAGAATCACACATCTTCAAGGATCCATAGCAGACATTGGGCCTCATTACGACCCAGGCGCTAATGGGTTAACGGTGCCGTAAAAGGCTGTGGCGCTGTCAACCTATTAGCGCCTAATTACGAGGTCCCTTGGTGGGACCGACCTTAACAGGCGGTTTTACCAGCCGTTAAAGTAGGGTGCCGCAAAGGGACCTTGGTGCAAAGTACGGTGCCGCAATTTGCGGCACCGTACTTAGCGCCTTCCCCATTCCCATTGAGCCCTATGGGGCAAAAATGTGAATGGGGAAGGGCCCATGGTGAATGGGGAATTACCGCCCCGCCAACCTTGGAATGGGGCGGTAATTCCGCCATTCACCTTGGCGGACCCCGGCATGGACCATGGTGCTAACAGCACCATGGTTTAGCGCCGGGGTCGTAATGAGGCCCATTGACCAGACACAAGCATTCAAACCCAGAAACCCATAGAAGCTCACCCCCACACAGATTACTTCTTATGATTTCCACACACACATCAACACAAGAGCAAAGCAACCTTGCACCACTCCCTCTACTCCTTCTAAACATAGCCAACGCTTTTGCCTGCAGGTCCCAAAGTGCCAAAAGACTGTGAAATCTGCAGCAGTTGTACTATAGGAGAGCCAATGACAAAACATACTGTACCCTCAATGTAAAATGTTGGCTTTGCTTGCTTGCTTTTTCATCCACGTTTTCACTGGTGGCAGGTGAATATTTATCAGAATGTTTGAGATCCTCATTTGATGGCCACTTGCATTTAGTGTTGATACTGTTGCCTTATGTGGTAGGTGCGTACTGTTTGCCCTGTACTGCGGGTGAGAACATGAGGGAAATATACTTAGGTATACTACAGTTGCATATGTATTTGCTAAGTGATATATTGCAACATAAGTAAATAGACTACCTCTGTTCCCTCATTTCCGTTCAACAAAACTGCGCAGTGAAAAAAATCCCAGTCTCTTTTATAAGTCACAACGTAAAGGGCTTCCGCCAGCAACTGAGAACAAAACTGGCTTAGAGGCTAGCAACCTGATTCCTAAAAGCTTTGGTTACAGAGGAGATCAGCTGCCAAGGACACAACAGATGTGGGCAATTCACAGAGGGGCATCTGAATGTGTGCATCGTAGATATCACGGTTGCTACCTGGCTTTGGCCAAATTCTCGGTGGGATGGGATTTTCCATATATATATATATATATATATATATATATATATATATATATATATATATATATATATATATTTATGCACAGCCCATATTCACAAAATGCATGCATAGTAAAAGGCGTGGCAGTGGAATTCGTTCCGCATGTCCCTGTTTTACCCTTCATTGTAGTTCTGTTCCTGAAGGCCTCTGTGCTATGACCCGCTGCCAGTCATAGTGAATTGCACTCTCTCAGAACCTTACTGGGTGCACAGTGCCTTTTTACTACATTAGCGCATGGCTTGAAAGCCCATCACAAATGTATTAAACGGCGATGGGAGCCCCATCATTTGCACAAGCATGCCACCAACAAGCCAGCTTCAGGACACCTTTGTGAATAAGGTGAGCTGCATGTTTGCAAATTGGGGGCATCTAACAAAGTGCCACTTCTGCGCATTTTGAGGTGGCGATTCTCTGTGAATCCAACCGTAGCCCCTTACTTTAGTTTTTACTCACGCTGATAGTTGTAGTGCAAGCCAGGCATGCTTTCTGATTAGAGCCGGGTGTGTTGATTCACGTATACAACACGCCTCTGGCAAGGGATCATTTTTTAATGGATAACGTTCCTTTCAAGTTCAAGTTATATTATAGACAAGAAACAATGAATGAAGATCTTATCAAATTAGGTTTAGAAAACACTAGCAAGAAATGTAAATTGGCCTCGTTTGTGGTTGTAAAACGATGGGGGTGTCTCCATAAATTCCTTTCCAGACTGAGATATTTGGATGGAGTTAGCGTGACTGGGGGATTCGGGCATTCGTGATGATTTCGCTAAACTAAGATTAAACAATAACTAGAAACCAACACTTACACCAAAAATGATACAATATTTGATGAAACGTTCGAAATCAGTAAGTAATGTCTCAATGTCTTTTTATTATAAGAATAATGTCAGTGACAGGTTCGTCATTAGAAAACAGCTTCTCTCTGTGAGAGAGTTATTTTACATCTGCAGTGTAGTAGATCTTTCTGCTGAACCCACGAACCCCATGCTAGATTTTGTTTTAAGAATGCAAACAGTGGATTATAATTTTGAGTTGTCATCATACCACGAGATCCTGTTGTCAGATCGTTCCACTAAAGTCAACGATCAAGCTGTGGCAAAGTGTAAACACAAAAGTGGCACAAAGAGTATTTTTTCTCTTTTTCCGATCACGTGGGCAGGGATACAGGTCTGCATGGTTTTGAAGAGACAACCAGCCCAGAAGGAGGAAATAATGAGGCTGCTGTAAGTGGAAACAGATGGTGAGAGAGGCTGGGGGGCCAGAGGGTCGATGCAAAGTGAAAGATGCAAGGATAGAGAAACCAGGCCAATGATAAGCCACTGCAGTGAAATGCTGGAATCAAAGGACGGAAAAGGCGAACCAGCCAAATGTTACAAGGGTGAAACACTGCAAGTGGAGGATGGAGAGGGCAGTGGAGCAGAAAGCCCAGAATTACACGTCAGTGAGAGATGAGAAGCCTCGGACTACCCAAGACTAACCTCACCACCTTTACCAAGCATCAGGGAAGATCCAGCCAGCCAGGGATGGATCACAAGTCAACTGAAGTTTTGGATCTGCCACTCTCCAACAAGCAGAACGCTGAACCAAAAGAGAAACAAGAGAACAGTGTATAGTACGCTGACCATCAGAGTGACGTTTTTGAAGAGCAGTATGTGGTACAATGACAAGCAAATGGTACCACATACATATCATTCCCACGAAAACAACCTGATTGGTGGAGTAGTAGATCTAATACACACAGATAGAGAGACAATACAAGGCTTAAGATTGGTCCAGAGAACAAATCGATCTTTAAAAAAGCAGCAACACTGGCAACCAAAATGGAGTCTGAAACAACATCCATTAAGAGCGCTTTCTTTATTTCAGTTATGTCGTTAATATCATCATTTTTGCAACTATTATCTACAAGTCTATGCTTGTGCACAGACATTACCCCCATTGTCTCCAACAGCTTCAAAAATGATAGTGCCATCTGTTGTGCATCTAACTCCTGTCTGCAATCTCTATCAAGACACTCTGCCTCATCACGAGTCTGGCGGTAACCCTTAAATATGGCAGTAGTGCTATTACCGCCGCATTTAAGGGTCTGCCAGATCCTGGCCTTGGCGGATTTTCCCCCAGCAAATCCACAGCAAATTTTCTGATTTTCGTCGCTATTACCGCCAGCGGGAAATCCTCCGGTGGTAATAGCGCGAATTTTCCCCATTGGGCCCAGTGGGGAATGAGGAATTCCCGAATGGGCCCAATGGGGAATGGGCACTAACCGTTCCGCCAAACCCATGATCCGGTGCTAATAGCCCGCGCGGTTTGGCAGTAGGGCTAATAGCACCGGCGGTAATAGCGCCGGCATTACCGCCTAACTCGTGATGAGGCCCACTGTTTCTAAGCTTGCTGCTAAGCATGGCATTCTCATCACTTTGGGCGACTTTATTGTTTAGTTTGATAAACCTAACCTCCTCATCAAAGTAGATATTGGACTCCTGTTAAGGCCTCCGTCTTTCCCTTTTAGTTACTGGACTCACTCTGGAGAAAGGTCATGTTCTGTGTCTGTTTTTCCTAACAACATCAATTTTCCCCAGTTTTTTCTGGCCCGATCGGACTATTTTACTTTCCGGTGTACATTCTTTTATCTTGTTATGGAAAGAGGAAAATGATTGGCATGCTCAAGATCCTCGTCTGTCATTGGAAACAGATAATTAAGCAGTTGTGCAATCTACCTCCCATGTCCCTAGGTGGTCCCATAAGGAATGTGCCTCAAGAGAATCTGTGTGGTTTAAATAACCCCATTACCATAGCCCTAGACATGTTATATTCATTTCAGTTGCTCAAACTGCCAACAGAAGCAAACGGTTCATTCCCAACTGAACCACGCAAAGCAAAAGAAAGTATAACTTCAAAGTGGAGTTGGCACTAAAACGTGCCCAAAGGGGGCTGATCCTTGTTCCATCTCCTTGATAAATGTAGCACCAGGGTATTGAATTCCACCACTGACTATTCGCACGTACTGTTTGATTAGTAGGAAACATTTCTTTTTTATAGCCAAGGTTCAGACTACCAAACAAAGATACTGTGGTGCAGACATGTTGCATACCTAATGGGCATTGACAGGCTTGAATAACTGAAATGCTTGGCTCCCCAGCAGGCTGAACCTGAGTCATCTCTTAACTCATGAGAATGGCACTGCATCTACTTCTTAAGAGCAAATGGTCCCCATCTGCTTTGTATATACGCCCTTGCCAGTCACTCTCTTCTACCATCTCCCTTTACAATGTTGTTGAACAACCCTTAAGACAACAGATAATGTCTGTTGACCTAAGAGAGCTCTGGTTAATCCACTCCTAAAAATAGCTGACACTTGCACCCGGAAGATCTTTCATTGTCGCCCTGTCTCCAATCTGCCCATCATTCCTTCTAAAAGCATCTTGGTTGAGGGATGAACACAGTAATATGGTTTGCACTGTAAAAACTGGACCTTAAAATTGATTAAATAAGTGAAATGCCAATCATCTTCCTTAATATATTAGCACCATTAAATAAAACCCTACAAGATTTTTTTGAACCTTCGTTACCAGATTGGTTGAGGTCTCCTTGCACTAAAATGGTGCCGTTCTTGATTGTCAGCTAGATCTTCAGCTATTCATAGGACTCTGGGCAGTTGGCCAAATCTCCTGTACTTTGAACCGGCTGAAAAAGTGTACTCTTCATCATTTACCTATGCCCATTGACCTTCGTCATTGAGATGTTTCGTTTTAAGCAGAACAACTTGCTGACAATGCTGCTGGTGGCATTAACAGACAACTCAAACTAAAGTTACAAGCTCAGGCAAATCAATTGAAAACGTTGATCATTTATTGTCTTTGACACGCTGTTCAATCTGTGGAATTATTCTACTTGGTCTCCTAACATTAGATTTCTTTCCCAACTGACTAGCTCTATAAGAACACCGTTTTTGTTTATTAAAGATAACAAGTCATAGCTGGGGACTCAGATTGCATCTATATTTAAATGTGTCTTTGTACCTCCACTCACTGCAAACATCATCCCATTTTTCAATTACCCCAATAAGTAAGTGTACTCATTCATTTATGTATTGCTTTATTCATGAATTATACATTGATAATACAATTATTAATCATATGTAGTAACATTTCAATCTACTTCAATCCATTAAAATCTATAACATCACAAACAAAATTAACATAATCAGACCATTTATAACAAAACAATTAAGATAGTCAATCTACATAGTATACCATATTTAGTTCTAATGTGCCAATCCAGGAAGTTCGCTACTGCCAAAACTACGCTAGGGAACTCTTCTAATTTTAAAAAAGCACCAGTGCATCTAAGGAATTTAGAATCATGTTTTTTATAGTCAGCTGAAGGAGAAATGTCTTTGTTTGAAGAGGGAATTCTAGCATGAAGTGTTTTAGCTATCCTCTGTATCTGGGCAATGTAAACACTTACTGGATGTGTTTGAAGACCAATTTGATGTGTTCACTGCCAGCGGGAGGATGTTCAATCTAAGCTTTAAGAAGAACACTCTCTTCCAGGAGTGAGTACTCATGAATGAGTCAAATGAAATATGGCCCCAAAAGTCTAATTTGTCGCCCTATGAGACTTTCGGGGCCTTATTTCATTTGACTCATTCATAAGTACTACACACTAGAAGGTATGGTTTTATTTTCATAAAATATGTTGTTCTAGATGTATTTCGAAATGGTTTGTGAGATGTGTCTGGTGTTTTTTGTGGTGTGTGCACCTGTGATTTTTCCCATACAGTATACCTCTTTCTGTGCCCAGTGAAGGGATTTTCCAATCGAAATACGATCCGATTTGAAGGGGTCTGGTATTTATTCCATTTGTGGAATTGGAAGACTTGTGTATCACAAGGTAATGGGTTACATATTTTTATGTGCTAATGGAGTCGATTTTGGGACTTGCTATAGGGGTGTCTTACTTTTTTAAGATACGGTTTGTGCTATATTGACGGTTGTGGTTGTGCAGTGTCCAATGAATTGTTTTTTTTTGGACAGTTGTTGCCTTGAGTATATGTGGAACTAATGTGTGAATGTTTTTCATAGATTCCGACAAGATTTACCCTGACCAGGACAGACATGACAGTTTATGCTCGTATCTGGAAGAATATATTACCCCTGATGAATGTCAGACATCAATGAGTCACTGGACAGAAACATGTTGGGTCGTGTTTGAAACACAACAAATCAATTTGTATGTGATTTTCTATGTTTAATGTTTGTTGTTTGTTTTAGAGTAGGTTATGTTATATGTTCAATTGATTGAACTTTGAATTCTGTATGTGTTACGTAATCATTTTGTATGACCTGGTTTTAGGTTTTCTAAAAATCTTTTTTAACTTTATATGTAAATTGTTCTAATAAAATATGTTCTTTATGGTGAATTAATCACGTATGTATGATATCTTTTTTCGAGGGGCAACACTACATACCTGTTAGTTTTATTACATGTTGATTTTGTTCTGTTCTCTTTACATATTATAACAAATGTGTCCTAGTGACCCTAGCCAGTAGAGAATAGTAGGGTTTTGCAAAAGGCCTGTTTTGAGGGGTCTGATGTTCAAAAAGTACACCGTTGTTTATCTGATATAGATACTTATAAACATTCTACATGAGAAAGGATTGCTTTCATTTCATATGTTTTAATCAAACAGAT
Organism: Ambystoma mexicanum; assembly: GCF_040938575.1. Taxonomy (NCBI): domain Eukaryota; kingdom Metazoa; phylum Chordata; class Amphibia; order Caudata; family Ambystomatidae; genus Ambystoma; species Ambystoma mexicanum. The sequence continues at coordinate 1,361,352,092 of NC_090929.1, forward strand.
TGCCATTCTGGTTATAGTTTGTGGGCTTCACAACTTTGTTAATATTTACTACATTTCTGCTGCTCTATCCCAAAGGATATTGCTGTTCACAAATTATTTATAGGCAGATAGTGACTTCAGCCAAGTCGACATTTTGTGCCTGGGTGCTTTATGAAGTTTAAATGATGGCTTTATGAACATTTTAGATATTGTTTATTATAATGTTCGACCTTAGCTTGAAGTTGTCACACACAGGGAAAATACACACTGATTGGGAATATTATCATAGAACTGAAACATAAAAGTAAAGGTTAACGTTGTCACACATGTCTTGTTATTCCAGTGATTATGTGATTTATGTTAAGTGATAATGACCCAATTATGTACACTTTTTTTTATCATTTTGCATCTTGCTATGAATGGAGAGAATTGTTTTTATATTCTTTAATCATGCTGTAACACAGCAAGCAAGTTGGAAAAACATCAATGTACCAAACAGAAATGAAATAGGGAAGTTCTAAAAAGCCACATTAGACAACTAGCTCCTCATTTTATATGGTGGAAGAAGTGGTTGGCACCATAACAGAGCTTGCATCACCGAGCAACACATCAACATCAGGCCCATCTACGTACTAATTAAAGAGCTCTGTCAGAGCACAAAAAAATCTCTAAATATAGCGTAAAAGGAGAAGAAGGCACAATCGTGAAAAGTGTGGCACGTTGTGTTGGTCAGATGCAATTTAAATAGATGAGTTTTAAGTTTGTAAGGCAATCAAAAAACAATTGTGTAATGTTTATAGAATTGCTTTTCCATTTTACAATGGGTAACATCTGCACATGCAATCTGAATATGGCAGAAAAAGGAATTAGTAAAGAACGGTTAAATCAGCACATTTTAATAAGGAAAAAGAACTATGCAACTTTTCAATAAATTATTAAAGCGGTCTAAAAAACATGTAATTTTCTAAAATGTGTTTTTCCCTAAATTGATTTGAGGATACAAAAAGAGCAGATTGTCTGTGGCAAAATCCACACTATTTAGAGAAAGAATAATCTAACATGTTCTCAAGGGCAAATGGTGCACTAGTATGCCCAATATGGCCAAATGAAAGAGCGCTACTACCAAATGTCCTCATCTACACTGGGATTAGACCATGAAAGGAATCAGTGGAAGGTAAACCCATTTAAGCAAGTTGAGCCTGTATAATATTTGCTAGTGACCTTTAATGCAATATTTCCCTGGGTGTAGCATTAGTCCTGGGGCGGACACACCCACTGCACAGTAACCCAGTAATTTCACAACTGGGCTGTATAACACAGGAACTGTCATATTCCAGCCAGTGCCAACTCTCTTGTTACCTTTGATATCATCTTTCATAATCTGAAGGCCCACCTGGAGAGAACGCACATCCTTGTACCCATGCACCCCTTCATGCACACAATATATATGGTAGTTAGGAAATCCTAACATTCTTCTCCTACCTTCAACCTTAAAAGCTTCTTTAAATTGCTATTTTACAAACAGAAGAAGGTGTTAGGCTCCACACCGCCAAAGCTTAGGAAGAAACACCCAGTACCCTAAAGATCTCCTCTCATCATCACACAAGTTAAAGCATCCAAGACCTAGCCCATCAACCCCAACGGTGCACACAGCACCTCTTTAAGGTGGCATGCAAATAAACATCAGACAACCCGTAAACAGGCAGCCTACATCATTAGCTCCTTAAGCGAGAATCAAATGATATTGGGTCACACACCTCGACATTCTGACTCATTAATCCTCAATCATCATCCGTGCATTTGCTTGTTATTCAGTATGCTCTACAGGTGAAAGAACAAGTTACTCTCTTACCTGGTAACGTTCTTTCGATGGGATGGTCCGACGACGTATTCCATATCTATGACAGGTAATGTCCACAGCTGTGCTGCTTCGGAAAATTGTTGGCGTCTGCGTCCTGCGTCGATGTGTCATGGGTTTTGACCCATGTTGAATCAATAGACTGGGTAGATGTGGGGAGGAGCTGTCGCCGCCCATTATTCTATCCCAGAACAAACTAAATCAATAGACTGGATGGATGTGGGGATGAGCTATCGCCGCCCACATTCACGCCAGAATAGGAGAACTGCGCAGTTGGCACGAGACCACTCCAAAGATACAACCTTCTTGTGGGGAATTCATTTTCTTAATCCCAAAAATGGTTGCATTACCAGTACTCACCACTATCAGAAAGCCGGCGTTTTAAAACCACCAGACTTTTGTGTAAAACTGAACAAATTAAACAAAACCAGACCAAGGAAAGACTTGCTAAGAGGTGGATACAATGTAAAACTATATTCTGAAATGACTTGAAGGAAGTAATTATTTAATGTATATGTAAAAATTGTAAGTGATTTAAACTGGGAACGAAAAGTGACATTTAGCTGAAACCTGGCTTAATGAAACTGAATTCTGCCTGACATCTACCCCACAGGAGTTAAAACCTGCTCAGCCACTCTTCCCCTTGCCAAAAGGAGTTGTCACCTCTCTGATTAGATTAGGGGTGGAGCAGCTGGGGACTACAGGGAGGTGAACAAAGGCCTGTCCTGGACTCAGGCAAATGTTATATTGGGGGCGTCGTAAAAGTGGCTTCCTCTTGGGAGAAGTGGGAGGAGAAGTGCCTCTGGGAGCCACCCGAGCTGGAGGCGGGGACAGGCAGAAGCTTCCCCATGTGCTTTGGAACCTAAACCACACCCATCTGGGCCAGAGCATAATTTTAAAAAGATAGATAACTCATAGTGCGGACTTGTCAGAATTATATAAGTAATATCATTATTTTTGTGATTTTTCTGTGAACATTTTGAGATGCGTTAGGACCCTGTGGTCTATTCTGGGGGGTTGCTGGCGGAAAATAGGGTCTCAATCCAAATGTCGGCATGTTAAAAATCTGACACTTCATCAATTCATGTCCATACTCCTTGCGCACATGTGTGTAAATTTGGGTAAATGTCCGATATTGCAAAACCAGTTAAAAAGCACAAAATGTTGTCATTTCTGAATGCAAGCCCCCAGGAAGATCAGAGGCGGACAAGCATGGACCATAAGAAATATATAATGTGCACATGTAATTTCAACAAATTGTATATCTGGGAAGGATGTATTTGAATCAAATATAGATTTGTGGGCAAACTGACCAGGGGAGGATCCTCTGAACCATAAAACCTACAGCATCACTCTGACTCACATTTCCTTCCCCCAATCATGGGAGAGGGGAGAATTGGGCCAATGACAAGTAGAGTTGGGGCAGGCCTAGCTATGCCCAGGCACACACCCATTTTCAAAACACATACAAAGAGACTGCTGGGACAGGTAGAGACATTCAAATCCAGTTGCTGCGGAGCGTTTTGCCGGACCACACAACATCCAGAAGATACCAGTTCCAGACTGACTCCAGCTACATACTCCAGAACCTAGAACATATACTTTAGAACCTAAATCAGAGGCCTAAAACCACAAGCTGAGTTCTCTGCAGCAGGCCTCAAATCATTGCAAGCTACTCACAGCCGGGCGAGCTGCTTGAATCCCTGGCCAAGAACTTTTGCCAGGACCAGTGCAGAGATCCAGGAGCCGTGCAGAGACCGCTGTATCCGGACAGACCAGACCTGAGCAGAACCAGAGAGCTGACCCAGATCACTGTGAAGTGCCGAGACCAGAACCGGAGTCCAGTCCAAAACCTGACCAGATCCATGGCGAGGCCTATTTCAAATTTATATTGTGAGCACCTAGCAGAACTGTGCAGAACCAATCTCTTAGTTAAATAATCTAATCCAAACTATTTTAACCTAAGTAGAACTGCCTCCTAGAAATCGTGTCATCTGTCATTTGTAAAGCTGCACAACTGTCACCTGTCAATTCTGAAGCTGCAAGCTGTCACCTGTCATTTTGAGTTTACTTTAAATCTGAAAAACTACCTTTATTTAATCGTCCGTATCTCTGGAACCGTTTGGGATAGGAATGAAATTTAACTTTCCTCTGAAAGCTTAGAATCTAGGCTTTCCAACGAACCGACTTGCTACTCCTTATACTTTTGCCGTAATCACGATTCACACACTCGCGAATTTTACCGCGATTTGGTTAAAAATCCAGCCACGTGTAACCATCAGCAGTCATTTCTTTCCTTGCTAAAAATTTGTTTGCCTCTTAATCACCATCTCTGAATCATTGCTAAAGTGAGCCTGAACTCATCCCAAGTATCTCTCACTCGCCCTTAACCTCCTAAAGGGAATTAAAAGCATTTTCAGCATATTTCTCACTTCATTGCCACCACATTTAAAGCACTTGGGCCTGTGTTTTAAAACTCATACCGGTTTTCTCTAAGCTTGCTGGGGGGGAACTGAATTTCGTATTGTATTTGATTGCATTCCTGAGAACTGTGTGCTCCTCTTTCCATCCACTTCCATGTCTTACATTGCATAGGGGAGGAGGGTGAATTGCCAGAGAAAAAGTGATTATATTATCTTTTGCTAAAATCATATCAAGTATTTCTGTACTGCATTTTATTCCTCATTGCTTTTCCCTTGAAATCATAAAAGTATTTTTGCTACTTGATCCATCCTATACTAACTCCTCATTGATTATAAAAAAGTGTGCTAGTGTCATATTACCCATTGTTGATTAACATTATATTTATAAGGGCAATATTGATTATTAATTTATTATAAAAGCGTGGTATCTATATTTTGTCTTATTTGTCAAATAAACCTTTTAAACTTGCAAACCAGAACTACTTCTTGGCTCAGTGGGGTCAGGGGGATTCTAAGAGAGGGGTGTTATATAGGGGTAGTCATCCAGAACTCATGAACTGGACATAAAGATATATCAATAAGGGTTTCCATTCAGTATCCCAGACTAGGCATTGACTTAGCTGTAGTGTTGAATTGAATCTTCTTACAGATGACGTCGATGCGCCGTCCCCGAGGACCTCCTCCGACGGCCGACGTCACCCGATGTGATAAGTAGGACTCACGATGCTTGTAGCCTCAGTTGTAGTTTTTCCCCCAGAACGTGTGACACCAGTTTTCTGCCAGTCAGACACACAAGGCCTTGCGGACCGCAAGCTGCAATCGCATAAGAAATTCTGCAGCGGGGAAGGTAGGGAGGGAGCGATATGGAATACGTCGTTGGACCATCCCATCGAAAGAACCTTACCAGGTAAGAGAGTAACTTGTTCTTCGAGGGGATTGGGTCCTCCGACATATTCCATATCTATGACAGACTCCCAAAGCAGTACCAAGCAAGAAGGTGGGAAAAGAATTTAGAACACAAATTTAGCATGCCCAATCAAATTGCGGAATAAAGGACTGCCTTGCCAAAGGCCAGATCCTGCCCTCGGATGGAATCGAGGGAGTAGTGACGTACAAAAGTATGTAACGAAGTCCAGGTGGCTGCATCACAGATGTGACGAATAGGAACACCCCTCTGCAGGGCAGTAGATGCAGCCACTCCCCTGGTAGAATGGGCCCGCAAGCCAGCCGGAGGGTCCTTACCCGCCAAGCGGTAACACTCAAGATAGCTAAAATAATCCAATGAGGCAAAGTCTGTTTCGTCACAGCTTGCCCCAAATGCTTTCCAGCGTAACCAATGAAAAGTTGATCGTCCACTCTGACCCAGGACATGCGTGAAATATAAAAGCTCAACACTCTCCTAGGATCAAGCCTATGGAGCCTCTCCTCTTCCTTACCAGGATGTGGAGGAGGATAGAACGCCGGAAGAACAACCTTCTGGCTCAAATGAAATTCCGAAACCACCTTCGGAAGAAAGGAAGGACGAACTCTATGGACAACCCTGTCCTTATGAAACACAGTGAAGGGTGGTTTAACTGAAAGTGCCTGTAACTCACTCACTCTGCGAGTGGAAGTAACCGCAACCAGAAACACAGTTTTCAGAGTTAACAGTCTCAAAGGGCAAGAATGCAAAGGCTCAAATGGAGCACCCATAAGAAACTTAAGAACAAGGTTCAAATCCCAACCGGGCACCAGAAAAGGTGACGGAGGGAACACAATTAGTGAGCCCTTTCAAAAACTGAGAAATTAAAGTAATCTTAAAATAGGAACATTCTTCAGACGAGCGCTTAAATATGGACAGCGCCGCCAGGTAACCTTTAATGGTCCCCACTTGCAAGCCCCTGTGGGCCAAGGAAAGCAAAAAAGACAGAACCATGGGAATGTCACACTCAAAAGGATCCACATTCTGAACTCTGCACCAGTCGCAGAACTTCCGCCAATGGCAATGGTACAGAGACTTTGTTGCAGGCCGCCTGCCTGAGAGCAACACCTCCATCACGTCTTCAGGGAGGTCCCAATCCTTATACCTCAACGTTTCAGAAGCCAAGCGTGAAGGTTGAGGGATCCGACCTCTGGATGGAGAACCTGACCCCCCTCCCGTGAGAGCAGATGATCATCTCCGTAGGGAAGATGACGTGGAGGGCAGATGGACAAGTCGAGAAGGTCCGGGTATCATGTCCTCCATGCCACGCCGGAGCAATGAGGATCATCCGTGAACCGAACCTCCGTAACCTCCGCAGTACTTGCGGGATGACGGGGACTGGAGGAAAGGCGTACAGCAGTGGGAATGACCACTCCACCACAAACGCTTCTCCTAAGGCTCCTTTTGGAGGAAATTCCCACGAGCAGAACCTTTCGCACTTCCGGTTGACACTGGAGGCGAAGAGATCCACTTGAGGGGTACCTCAAAGGGCGAAGATCTCCAGGAGAATCTCCTGAGCCAGCTCCCACTCGTGAGAAATCGTGCTCTGCCTGCTCAGAGCGTCCGCCGTCTCATTGTCGTCTCCGGCCAGATGAACAGCCGAGATCGAAACTTCCTGCTGGATGGCCCAGAACTTGAGCTGCATCGCCTCCATGCACAGAGAAAGGTGACCTTGCCCCCCCCCCTTTTGTTGAGGTAGTGCATGGCCACCGTTTTGTCCGTTAGAATCAGGACACTCTTTCCTCACACAGTCGGCAGAAAAGCCTTCAGGGCTAGCCTGACGGCCCTCAGCTCCAACAGATTGATTTGGAGTCTGGACTCCGACGGAGACCAACGACCGCTGACTGTCAACTCGTTGGCATGAGCTCCCCATCCCGTGAGGGATCCGTCCGTCACAATCGTCACCGCTGGCCAGGGCAGCCAAAATGGGGCCCCCTTCATCAGATTGCCTTCGACGGCCCAACACAGAAGGTCCTGGGCGACCGAGGGCGGCACCTGAACAGGGTCCGACATCCTGCCGGAGGACTGAGACCACTGGAGCTTGAGTGCCCATTGCAAAGACCTCATCCGCAACCTGGCCTCTGGCACCAGAAGAATGCAGGATGCCATGAGGCCGAGCAGTCTCAAGAACTCGGACGCTGGGAGAGTCTGGGCAAGTTTAAACTTGTGCACCATCTGCTGAATGTGAAGAGCCCTCACCTGGGGAGGAAAACACAGCCCCAGGGATGTGTCAAGCACTGCTCCGATGTACTGGAGCCGCTGTGTTGGCGTCAAATGGGCCTTCTTTAAATTGAGGGAGAAGCCCAGCCTGTGAAGGGAGTGGCAGGTGATGGACAGATGATCCAGGACTTGCTCGGGAGACTTTACCCGGAGTGGGGTGCCTGGACAAGTAGCAGGGGTCGCTACTGGCTGGACGGTATTTTCACGACAAAGACTTGCCCACTGCCGGGAGAATCTCCGGAGCAGTCCAAGCCACTGCCACCCTTCTCTGCAGAGCGATATGAAACGGCAGTACCGGGCCAGTGGGGGGACCAAGATCAAGGATGTCCGTGAGATCATCCTGAACAAACTCCCCTGGGGGAGCCGGCCATCCCAAATACTCGGTGACCCGAGACATAAGGCACCGGTACGAAGAATCGGCATGAGTGCCAGGCTCCGGCCTACAAAACTCCACCTCCGGAGAGGTGTCCAGTCCACTGGCATCATGCAGTGACTGCCTCAGGTCATCAAACTGGCTATGGCCCGAGAGAAGCTCATCTGGCACCGTAACCGGAACCAAGCCTTCATCAGAGCCTTCATCACCCTCTGAAATGTACTCCAAGCAGTGAGAGGAAGACAACTGGGGACCAAAGCTATGCCTGACCTTAGCCAGAGCCTTTCTAGGGGCTAACCCCATACCACGGGGCCCCTCCGACACCACTGCCTTGAAAGGCATTGAGGGCGCCGAACGAGTCGGCGCTGGCGTCGAGAGAATCGGTGTCGACGTCGAGTGAATCAGCGTCAACGTCAGCTGCAGCGCCACCAGCATCGACGGCGTCGACACAGGCCTCGAAGCCGGAGCTCCGAGCTTGTCTCTCAACGACCTAGGCACCGACAACATCGACAACCTCTTTGGAGGCGGAGCCTCGAGAGAGATCGTCGACAACCTCGGCACCACAGGCGTCGACGTCTTCCTCGAAGACAGCACAGGATCACGCAGTCTCGAGCGCGTTGAGGACCGGGACCTGGAACGGGCATAGCCAGAACGCATACCCTTGTCCGAGCGGGACCTCTCCCACGAGCCATGCCGACCACCCGAGCCCAAAGGCGTACGGGCGGTGTCTCTCGACCGTTGCCGACCGACCCCACTCGGAGGCGCGGACGGACCGGTGCCCTGCGATTCGAGAATCGCCAACATTTTCTTCCCGAAGGAAGCCCATTCCTCCGGTGTCACTTGCATGATGGGATAAGCGACCCGCCGACGGGCGGAGTCCTCGGAAGAGGACAGGGAAGGCGACCGATGCCAGCGCTTCCGGGAATAACTCGAAGAGGCAGAGGAGTGGCAAGACCGACTCATGGAAGGAGACCCACTGGACTTCCGACGATGACGCGGAGAGTTGCCTCTCGAGTCATCCGTCGAAAGCCCCGTAGACCTCGACTTCCGGGGCTTAGACACCCGACCTACCGACAACTTTTTCTTGCGCTCCCGCAAGACCTTGGCCGTGAGCGACTGGCAGTCGACACAGTCGTCCATATCGTGGGCCTCCTCGAGGCACCAGAGGCAGGTGTCGTGCGAGTCCGTGACCGACATCTTGGACCCACAGTCCCCGCATTTCTTGAAGCCCGGTCGTGGGGTGGAAGACGAGGTAGACATCGTTTCACGAACAGGTTTTCACAAAAACTGAACAGGTTCAAAGGAAACGAGAAGAATACAAAAAACTCCAAAGAGTCGAGGCGTACCGAGATTCACGAAGCGAACACGTTTGCGGGAAAAAACAGAACTGAGGCTACGGGCGTTGTGCGTCCTACTTATCACATCGGGTGACGTCGGCCGTCGGAGGAGGTCCTTGGGGATGGCGCATCGACATCATCGATGCAGGACGCAGACGCCGAAAATTTTCCGAAGCAGGACAGTTGTGGACATTACCTGTCATAGATATGGAATACGTCGGAGGACCCAATCCCCTCGAAGTGCCAAATACCTATCGATGGACACCTCTCACCACATTGTATATATCCACATAAATATAGCCACTGGTAAAGGGGACTGAGTGGCACTGATATATCAGATCTCCTTTCATACATTACAATCACAAGCCTGACCCAGATGTCTTTTGAGTGACTGATAACACCCTCAGTCACCATCCCAAACTCCTCCTTTATACTTTATCCTGTCACTAGTTTATCACAAACTGGATTACAACCCAATCATACAGGAGGATACTCTCAACGTTGCCATTATGCCGAATTCCATGACCATAAGATCCTGTTAATAGGGTTCCTTGCCTTCGAGCTGACGACCCATGTAACAAATACAGAGTAGAAATGATGAACAATCTGGGATCTCTATGGTTCACCTAATATAAAATTGTACTCTATCACAGAGCTGGTGACGCCCTTGATGTAACACTCTCTTGTTGCCTGAAAACCTACCTTGGACCTACTTATACAAACCCAGTCATGGTCAGATTACTCATTATCTTAACTAACATGCACTTAAGTTTGGCACCCATAGAACCCAGCCAAACAAACCTGTACTCATATTTTATTTTAAATTATATATAGTTTCCTCAAGAGAGTTGAGCAGTTTATGTGCCATGAATCATTCTCACCAGTCTTTAATCCCTCACTACTTGGAGCGAATTCACAACAACTGCTCTAGAACCTCTACTTTTTTACCAGAACCAACAACAGTGTCACCTATCTTCAAATGAAATAAAAGAAAAAACCTTTCTCAATGAGTGTTCCTGCAGGATGATTTTCAATTTATTTATCTATACATCTGAACTATCAGACACAAACACAGATTATTTCTCCATGAAGTAATATGTATTATTTTCATCAATGAAGTAAAGAATGAAAACTATTTCATGGTACATTCACAATACACAAAAACCATGTAATTTATACGCACTGAAAACATTATTACATTGTGTTTCTGTCAAAATACAGCTCTGAATTTAAAAAGCAATTCTACTTTCTATTGAATACTCTTGTGTATTTTCACTAAGCCTGTCACTTCTTTTCAAAATCACTCTATTGCACACTCGTAAATAGACACACTACTCCATATGCATATTTACATTCCAATCCCAATAGACACGTCTGGAAATTTGTCGCCATGGACAATATTAGTTGATCTGAAAATGTAATGAAGAAATGAAGGAAGAGCACATTGGCCATTATGTAAAAAAACTCTGCCACCTGTACTTCCCTCATATTGTATTTGAATAATCTTCTGTCAGCATCTGTGTAGTCTTCAGAATATTTAGGAGTAACATTTGCTTATAATTTGAAGTGGACTGAACAGGTAGAAAAGGGCAACCTGTCAGCCGCCAGACAATCTTGTAAGGTATCTGGCTTTTCTGCCCCTTGCTGTGGGAGATCAATTTCTTCATCCTTGAAGGTATACAGGACACAGGCTATTGCTGCGATTGTCTCTTGAGTAGAACTATGGGACTATGTGGCATGTGTCTCTCTCCAGACAACAGAAAACACATTTTGCAGCGTCTTTTAGGCCTACCTCCTAGCTCCTGTACCATTTGAATTGGGGCACATTGAAATCAAATATGAGGTTATACTTAAACCCCTTTTATATTGGCTTAAGATCTGGAATTCGGATGATCTAGTACCCTGTAGAGAGGGCCTTGCTGATGTATTAGCCAGGGATAGTGGAAAATCCTTGCCATGGCTAAGACATGTTAAGCAATAGCTCTTGATTCCCGGCCTTAAGCCATTGTGGTCTGACCCGCTTAGCATTGGCCGACAGTCGAAGCAGTTCTCAAGAGGCAATTTCATGACTGGTTCTTGGGAACCAGGCTTGATAATTGCCATAAGGGTCGACTGTCAGCGATTTACATTGCAAATAAATCCTCTCCGGCTATGGAGCCCTACTTGGATTAACAAGTAAGAATAAACAGGCTCTCTAAAGAAAATTCCGTCTGGGTATCCTTTTCCTTGCAAAGTTCGTTAAACACCCAGAGAAGAGAAGGTCTGCATTTTGCCCAATATGTGTGACCTCTGTTGAAGGTGATCTGCATTTATGTCTACTTGTCCTTTGTATGCTATAGCGAGACGCAGGTGGCTCAAGACAATGTTCCATCTGCATGGTGTTGAAACAAGGAGAGAAGTTCTCATATTTATAAAATCCTGTCCTTCTGCCATGGTGTTCAGTGCAGTTTAAAACATTCTTAAATGCTGCACTTAAACAGAGGGATATTTTTCTCAGTAGTAGTGGGTATTTATGCATTAGACTTAGTTATTTTATGCATTATGATGCCGAGTTAAAGGTGGCAATTGATTATCTTCTAACACTCTATTGATTTAAATGTTTTTCCTTCTCGTTTATCAGTGATATAATGCGTGTGGTGAGATTTGATTGACATTGTTTTTTATTTAATTGTTTTTAAGCTTTTATGGAGCACAGCTGGAAAAAAGCTGAATAAGTAAATATAACAGCTCTGCAGAATCACTCCAGGGCTCACCACAATTAAGGGTGGATAGCTAGAATAGTCTACTATGCCCCCTACCTCCATCAGGGACCAAACAATACTATCAAACTGTTCCAAGATCTTTTGTGAGGTTAAAGAACCAGAAGCAAAATAAAAGACATTCTCCTTTTTTGCATCAAGTCGATTTTTGGAATATCATGTGAAAGCAATTTTCATATCCAACCCCCAAACCAAGCAAAAGCCATTCCAGGCTTTCTTTTCAATCCAGAGGCACCATCAAGTCGGTCTGATTGATGGAAAGATCAACACATCCAATATTAAAGACAGACTTGCATCAACTAACACTTAAGTGCCCATACTGCTCTGTACGGCCATCTCCTCATGGCATTAACTTAAAAATGACTGCTGCACTGCAAGCGGTTTTGCTGCGGTACACATTCAGTAAAAGACTTCATCAGTTCCTTGGCGGATGTCATGATTCCTGCCCCTCATGTCCCCAGCCCTCCAAGATGTCAGGCTGGAGCCAGGCCACGATCACCTACATGGCCCTCAAGGGCCTCTCCATCCCTCCAAAGACCCACTTGGAGTCAGACTTGGCGCTGTGGCACCAGACTCACTCACTCTCATAGGATAACATTGGGGATTAGACTTGTAGTGCATTGATGGGGACAAGATGGATGCCCCCACATATTTCGGTTCCCAGAACTGCATGTGCGGTCTAGTCTTTTGGGTGTCATTCTGCCCAGAGACACCTGGTATACCCAGAGACTATTTAAGCCACGCCCAGGCTGAGAAACATGCTTTGCATTTTCTGCACCTGCAGCATGACACTCACCGTGTTCGGATCGGTCTCCAGTAGGCCTGCATCTTTCTTCTGCGCTCAGCTCCTGCAAAAACAAGAACACCGGTAGGAACAGCCTTACCTTGAAGCGCTTCTGCCCATCATTCATCACTCCTTCTGTTCTGTGGGCAACTTCGGCGGTGTCATTCCCATCCCGGCATGCCGCTTCCTAAGGAAAAGGGAAAAAAGGCATTAGTAAGCATTCTGCAAATCTTCGCTTATTTTTAAATACTGTACGAACTTCAAACGCTTACCTGAATCCCAGCCGCTCTGGGGGAACTCTGTCTCCAGAACTTCTCATCCATCTGCAAGAGGGAAAAGACACTCCAGGTTAGCGTGGAAACATCTAGAGGCGCCGCATACCGCGCTTACCCACCGCATTTGTTCTTCATAACCGGCATCCACGCTGAAAACTTTGCAGTACCTAAAAGACACAGAAAAAATAACTCAGTTCAATACAAATACGAAAGGGGTGAATCGCGCATCGCGCTCTCACTCACCTTCAGCGCTACTCATCTCAGCAGCACGCCGCCATCCCCGGACGCCGGCCATCATCTAAGGAAGGAAAGGAACGAAGTTAGAGAACTGTTCAAAAGACTCATTATACTTACCTGTTGAACTTTTGCCAGTGAAGTAACTAGGCAGCAACGAGCCCGCATCAATCAACGCACCACTGCGCTGAAAGCAGGACGGAGAGCACACTATCCAAGAAAACAAGGTGAGCTGTGGATGAAAGGGAAGGGTTGGACCACGGGGAAGAAGGGGTTCAAGCACAGAGAGACAATAGCGAGTTAAACTCTACCAATCCTGTGTTTCAGGCCCAGTCTCCAGTCGAATAGCCTCCAGGGAAGGGTTCCAGGTCGTAAGAGGTCAGAACAGGCTGAGTGACGTCGCCGTGGATACCAGGTGAGCATTACAGCCGAAGACATCATGCGTACTTTGAATGCATCCATGACACAAGATGGTGTGCCAAAGCTGCTAAAATGTCATTATTTTCCCTCTGCTAAAAACATCTGTGGATCCAAGGATTTGCCAAAATATTGCCCAGAATCCAACACCCAGCACTTGAGCAAGATCCTGTAAGGAGACCTCACTAGTAAAGTCAATCTTTTGTGGAACCAAACCATCCCCTTGTGACTGCTACTCGGGGTCAAGGATTAATTCTATTCAGCATTGACAGGTACTCTTTATATCCCTTCATTTGGGTCTCAAAATCTTGATATTGTTGAATCTATTAGATACATACAATAATGTAAAACTTGAAATATTTCTTAAACACTTAGGAAAATAGGCTATGCTCTCTGAGTGAGATTTACAATAAGGCTGCTACTTTCTTACTGGAGTCAACAGTTCAGAATGGGCACTGAATCCTCGTTGGCCAAACTCATTCTTGTGGTTTCCCTAAAGCTCCTGCTTGCCATAGTACATCTCTCAAAATGATCTAGAATTTCAAATATACAAACTAAGTCACTTTCAGTTCTCAAAATGGAACAAATTGATAACATTACTTCTTTCAAAAGATGTAAGAGACCATCCTACACTCAAATGCCTCTAAAAGAGAGATCCTGGCAAGAGGAACCTGAATCAATGACTCATTCATTTTTCTAAACTTAAGAATCAGGCTGTATTGCACCAGCTACAAAACAGCTCCATTGGCTCTCAGTACATTAAATAACCAAATTCAAGATACACTGTATGGTGTACAAACCCTCTAGCAGGAGAGGTCTGGAATATTTTTTCACAAAATCTGATTCCCTGTTTTGCCCATAATCTATGTCTCTATTAGAGCAATGCCAAACTGACTTCCCAATCCAGATTTAACCATAAGAAGCATCAGAGGCGTTGCTACAGGGGTGGGGGGGGGGGCGGGGATAAGGGTCTAAAGCCTCAGGTCTTTTGGTTGTATCCCTGGATAGAAGCTCAGGGACTACAACAAAAAGGCTATAACTGGCCCTGAATCCCACCAGTCCAGACATTAGGTTAGCCCCTGATCTTTTCCAGACCTAGCAACACCCCTGAGAAGCATGGAGGAAGCAACGTAAGTGCACAACTCCATTAACCACGCCCCCCACCCACAACCTCCAGAATACTTTAGATACACTAATCGGGGCGTTGCCCAGACTGGGAGACAAATGAATACCTGTTTGGTAAGCAGTATTTTGCAACCCAACAGTCCGCCAGTAGAGTAAACCCCCCAGCCCCTTATTGTTAAATTGATAAGTACAGTGTTACTAACAAACCAATAAACAAAACAGGCTGTTCAAATGCCCACTTCCCACTATAAAATGGGTGCCACCCACTAGCCATTCACACAATACTTCCAACTTTGTTATTGGGAAGTAATGACCTGGGAATCAATAGCCTGAATTTAACTTGCCTCAATGCGAAGAGGCAAAATCCTTTGGGCAGGCAACAAATATGATGTTTGCACCATATGTAAACACTGGTGCCATGATGGCACATTACAATTAAACAAATACTGGAGTAGCAGGTTTTAGTGGTTTGAGGGGTGTGGGGTGCAGCATTGAAATACTGAGGCGAAGGGTTCTTTGAAGTTAAACCACAATGTTGCGGGAGATACATGGAGTTGTATCTTTCTAAGATGGATGCTTTATAGGTGACACAGGAGGCAACAGTGCAAAAAGGAGGAATGCTTTCCTTTTAAGCTTCACGTTCAGTTCTTCAGTTAAGATTCCTTGCTGCCAAATTGCCTGTCCTCCCCCTCCCCATTGTTAGCTCCCCACTGACATTTAGCTCTGCTCCCTCACTGTGTAGCTCCCTCTATGATTTGAAAAGGGATTCATTGCTTTCCAAAGCTAGGTCCGTGCTCAATAAATAAAAGGAAAGACAGAAGACAACCACCAGATACCTTGCTCACAGCCCAGCCCAATGCTGGCATGCTCATTCACATGGAATATTCATTTAAATCACTCATCCAACATTCTGCGAGCTCTCATGTACACTGCATGCAGCTCTTTCTACCTCTTCTTACTCATGTTAGCCAGCAGGTCAGGCCAAACAGGACATAACACCTCTTCCTCCCTTACAATGACCCCATTCACAAATCACTCATTTAACAGCTCTGTCTCCAGGCATAATACTTATCACAGCTGCACGCACAGCAGGCAACCACACTAAGAGTCACTCTGTGCACACACCCCGCCTTCACCCTCATAATCCAAACACAAACATTCCAAAACACCCATAGAGGGGAGATGTGAGCCGGAACATTGATGAAACAATGTAGAGTAACCTCCGTGCATTTGAATAACAACATGTACACAGATACAAATACAAACCATGCATTCCAGTCACAAACACCAGGGAAACAGACTGATATGTGCAGACATTCAGTGGCAAGCACACCTTTAATGGTGATCTAAACAAACAAACTCCTCAGGATATAAGACAAGGGATCGATTCACACACGTCAGACAGGAGAAAGACATGCCTAGAGAAGGAGGAAAAAAATATTTCAAAACCTAACAACCGCAAGAAAACCAAGAAACGGCCCCTAAATTAAAAGGGCTTAACCAAGCTACTAACACATGGTCAGCCAAGGACCACCAGACATCAAACACCTGTGTTGGCTACACCCACAGACACCTAGAGCAATTATGACCCGACCTGCAACACCCAGGACATTAAAGTGCAAACACCTGTGTGCCTGCAACCCCAGGACATTGAAGTGTACATACATTCGTGCCTGCCACAGCCATGGCCCTTCAGAGCCCCCACGACACTAGGGCAAACTGAAGCAAAACAGTCCTTTTCTGCTGCATCAGGAGCTCAGCTACACCGCTTTAATTCCAATTGAGAAACATTTGCAAATCATATTCACTCTCGCCCACGACCCACTGGAATATCTCACACATAACCAGATTTCGTATTTCATACATTTCGTACATTTCTTATTTATTTGTTATTTATATGGCGCACTACGCCAAGGTGCTGGACGGAACCAATTTACAGTACAATAGAATAAAAGAGTAAGATTTCACAACTCACACACGAAGATGCACGATTCACTGTTAAAGGTTGGCAGTCATACAGACACTTACTGTCCAACGGTCCTAGAGTACAACCAGGACCCATATACACACTCACACAAACGGATTTCAAGTCAAACGGGTGCCTTTAAATTAGTTAGCAATCTTATCGCAGGACACTTGAGAGAGTACACGCATGGTGACTTAAAGGATTGAGCTGCCTGGCTCTTGCCTAACTTTTAAACAGTCTTAAGAACAATACGTGGGTGAAACATTACTAGTAGATACCTTCTGTTATTTTCTTTTACTGCTGCCATCTCATGTCACTGGAGTGTGTTCCTTAGTTTTCAGTTTTGTTCAAATCCATTCTAACTTAGGGAAAACTTGTCCAGGAGCCTTCGGGCTTTGGCACCTTGTAAATGAAATAACCTAACATAACAATGGCATAACCAGGAGTTAAATGATTTTATAATGAAGCAAGGTGTTATAAAGAGCAGCATTAGTCTATACCAGGTGTTTTATGCTGAAATGTGGATAGGTTTAAGCTACAAGTAGGTTATAATTAAGAGACAATACCATGATGACTGCTCAGTCTCGCCGGTAATGGGCCGTAGGCCCAAGTGCCTTGGTAATTTAAACTGTTTAATTAAAGCCATTAGAACCCATGGTATGTCAGGAGATAATACCCTGCTTCAAAAAGAAAAGGTCACACTAAATCTCCACTAGTGAAAAAGAAAATAAGCTCTTTTTGAACTTATGCTTTTAATTTTCAAATGCACTGGAGCTCGATTGCATCACTTGCTGGACGCATTCCAGAGCTGGGAAATGCATATGCAGCATTACAGAGACAGCGACAGAGCAAGAACTGAGTTTCCAAGTCAGAAGATGAGTTGAATGTTTTCAAGAGAGGATAGAGCATCATGGCGTTTGGAATGCACTGACCACTGCTAGTCTATCAGAAACCTACCATACTACTCCCTAATCAGTGTGAGGTCATTTGATCCTTGGTCATTCGAGATGCTCTGAAATAGCTGGTGTAAAATGACAGTGAGGGAGCTGTACATTTATAGATCTATCCGCGGCATTCAACACCATTAACCACCACATTCTGTGGCTGTATGGTTCCACAGTGTGCTGAGCTCTCTCCAGGTCTGTTTAATGTGACCCGTGGATTCATCTTTGTAGTTCCTTTGGGTTCAATTTTATAACTATGGAGATGATAGTACGTTAATATGCATACCATACATATATGGCTGGGTCAAAATTGACTCAGGTCGAGCCAATTAAAAAAGAAGATCTGTATACCAATCAACTAAGCATTAGTTCATATTTCTCTCTCTGGCCACAATCACTCAGATCATGACCTACTCCAGCAGATGGTTCATAAAGAATGTATTATAAGAGAATGGGATATTATCAATACGTCTGCACATTGTGGCCTTCAGCCAAGCTAAAGATGAAAGGGCCAGGATTGGGGCTTCCCTCTATGGTTGGTTGTGCCTTTTCAGTGTTTGCCCTCCGTTGTGTAACTCCATGCACATGGTTCTGAGACACACTGAAGATCATCTAAAGTTTTGTAAACTCCTGAAGTCATGGATGCATACTCAATAATTTCTAAGACACATGTTGCCAAATACTGACAGCACCAAGGAGTGTGAGGGATCAGTAATGCGAGGCGTACAACTGCTTGCAGAGTTTTCCAAATATGCCATTTTTATTAAAGTAAATAATTGAAAATAAAGCTTTGTTTGCCCTACTCTACCAAGGAAGTCCCTGCCTTGTCTTGAAGCTAAGGAAAAATCTCTACCATGGGTAAACTTGCTCTCACACTTAAGAACAAATATACAAAGAAATGATATATCAACCCAATATGTGAATGACCTTTTCTATCCTGGGTAGGACCCCTTCCCCAGGATTCAGGGTTACCTCAAAATGTTCTGCAAAGAAAACAAAAAGTTTTGAACCAGCTCTTAACAGTTCAAAATTAAAGTACATCAAACCAAAAAAATCCACTGCTAGCCAATCTGTGGTTCTAGATGCAAGATCCTCTTCCAGCTTACTGAAAAGAAATAGCACGAATGGGAATCCTGATAAATTGTCTCTCCTACAAGACCACTTGCAACAGTTCAAAAGAAAGGGTAACATTTTACCAATGCCAATAGTAGACCTTTCCATAAGACTTCTTTAATTCAACTTTAGTTACAACTATACATTGGTAAATTTGTCAGGATGCTTCTTCTGTGCTGCTGCTTCCATTTCAACAACCACACTTCTACTATTGGTACTATGAGAACAACAACCCATGTCCCACAGTAAACCACTGCTTCATACCACTTCAATGTGACATCTGCTGACAATGTTTTATACCACCACAGTTTAAGTGTCACTACTACAGTTCAGTACTTTGAATTGTTTAGACAGGCTTCAACAGGATATACTTCAACCTCTGCAGGTAGGCAAGGCATTCTTCCTCTTAATGAATTTCTAAAAAGGGGCAGCTTCTTTGCCTCTCCTGTCTTCTACCACGTTACTTTAAAATATACTTCACAAGCCATTCGTTCCCCTTCCCCAACTTTGCTTGCACTTTTTTGCCAATCATTAGCCTAAGGTATTGTGGAGTTAGATGGCTCTTAAACTCTTGGCTAGGTGAATTGCTCTATAAAAAGGGGTGCCTCTTTCCTTGGGAAATGCTTGTTCTTCTCTTGAATAGTTTAGACTATTTACTTCTTCGAAATGGTAAGAATGTCACTTCTGGAAATAGTATAGGATTCGCTATTTCAAATGAAAGCACAATTGGGAACATGCAATCTCTCTTTAAAGTTGAATTATAAGTTTAAAGTTCAAGAAAGGATTGTATTTTCATGTAACGGTAAAGGATGAAACTCTGAATTCCTTTGGGAAACACAATTGGGCACACGCCACCTTCCCTTGATGTAGTTTTCACTCTTGTTACTTGTATTTCATATATATTGCAGTTAGGTATTCAGTAATGGTGCAGAAAGCGTCCCTTCTTGATTGAGGACACACAACCACTCTGTAAGTCAGCAACAGTTTTAAAGAGTTCAGCAATGGAGTTTAGCTCTCACGCGTGTATCCGATCTTTTACAAGATATGGGAGTGCTACAATTCTATTGTGAAGAAGACTTCAAGTATAACAGACAGCTTTCCTTCGCATTCAACAAAACGCAATAAAGTTAGGAGCTAGACACAGTTACCAGCTAGGCTCACACAATGTATCTGAATGCTGTGCTTCACTAATTAGCATCAGGGACACTGCCTTTGCAGGTTGCACTACTTCCCCAACTTCCTCAACCACTTCTAGTACTGGCGGCTCACTGGCGACCCACACACGTCTCCAGCACAGGTGTCTTTGGTCCGGCCACTTGAATTGGGAGTTCTTTTTCCTTCTGAGACCCTCTGCTTGCCTTCTGCTTCTGTCATTAGTCTCCTGCACATTCATCACTCTACAATCACAGCAACAAGGCTCACGTGGGGAAAACCCAGCCTCCAGCACGTCTTCCACCGTGCAGCCCCTGCTATTCAGGTTTCTGGAGAGCAGGACCCTCTCAGAACCTGCAGGTGAAATCTGCTGTCTCCACATTCTGGCTTCTCTTCTGTGCTCCCACTTCCTTGTGATTTGCCAGCGTCGTGTTTCTCCTGTGTTACTACTAGTACAGCCAGCCTTCTAGCTCCCGTTCCAACTTCTCCTTTCCTGAGGGGGCCTTTTATGCCTCCAAGATTTTGTAATAGCCTTCCAGTGTGAGCTATAAACCTCAATTGCCTGACTACTGCAATGGCTACTAGGCCTAATTGCCTGACTGCTACATCTGTATGCCTCTTCAGCACTCTTCCTCATCTCAGTCCCTCTAGGATTCTGGGACTTGTAGTTTGCTTCAACAAAGTTATGGTTTTCAACTTCTGCAGTTTGGCAAATTGCCATTAAAAGTGTGGGATTACAGGGAAAGGTAAATATGGGGTCATCCCAATCTACCTTGTATGTTCCCCCACAACCGATCGTCCTGCAGTACACTACCCGCAAGGTCGGGATTAGGAAGCGTCTGTCTTTTCCTGGCCAAATGAGAAGGGTGCCAGGCCAGGTTTCTGGGTAGAATCATCTCTGATTCTTCACATACCCTTCACCTAATGCCGCTGGTTTTCTCAGCCTCTATGGTAAATCCGGAAAGGAAATCAACATTCCCTGTTTCTTTACCTATATGATGTTCCACTGCAAACCAATAAGGTTGTAAATCTAAAAACCAGCACATGTCTCTAGCTTTGGTATCATTCATTAAAATCGTCAATTTTAAAGGGGCATGGTCAGTAATTAATCTGAATGTCCTTCCCATTAGATACTATTTCAAATGGGTAACCATCCATTTGATGGCAAGGGCTTCCAAATCTAGAGTGGTATAGTTCTTTTCCTGATAAAACTATTTCTGGCTTATATGCAGGACTGGATGTTCTACCCCATCATGGAGCTGAGATAATACAGTTCCTAAACCAATATGGGATGTGTCAGTTTGCAAAATAAAGGGTTGAATAAAATCTGCCATTTTCAGAACAGGTTTATTACACAATATTAATTTCAATTTATTGAAAATGTTTTGATCTTCCGGTTGCCACTGTAGTTTCTGGGGGGCTACCATTTTAAGATTGACAGTAAGAGGGCCAGAGATGGAAGACACATATGGAATAAACCTTTGATAGTAACCAACAAGACCAAAACAAGCTTGTAACTCTTTTTTTCATTTTGGGAGGGGAGGTTTCCATTACAGACTCAAAGTTATCCTGTTGTGGCTGCACTAGTCCATTCACAACAAAGAAGCCTAAGTATTTTTAACTGCTGATACAGCCAAATGGCATTGTATTGGATTATATGTTAATCCTGCTTTCCCCAATGCTCTGGTAACTTGGTATACATGAAACAGATGTTCAAGCCAGGTTTTGTGGCATAAATAATGATGTCATCAATATAAGCCCTACAGAAAGATGACAAAGGTCAAAAAACTTGATCCATCAATCTCTGGAAGGTAGCAGGTGCCCCATGCAGGCCAAAATGCAATATTTGAAATTGAAATAACCCAGGAGGAGTATAAAAAGCAGTCTTGGTTTTATCAGCTGGATTAACAGCAACCTGCCAATAACCTTTGGTTAGATCAATGGTAGAAAGATACTTGGCATCACCTAATATATCAATCAGATCATCCATTCGGGGCATATGATAGCTATCAAATTGAGGCACCCCATTCACTTTTCTGAAATCTATACAGAATCTCCAAGATTTATCTTGTTTGGCAACTAAGATGATCAGAGAAGACCATGGGCTTGGGATGGTTCAATTACATCAGCCTTTAGCATAGCTTCGACTTCCTCCCGAATGTTTTGTTTTCTGCTCTCAGGAATATGGTAGGGTTTTTGATGTACCCCCTATCCTGGAGGAGTATGTATATAATGGTACACTCATTTCACTCTACCTGGTTCTAGTGTAAACACATCAGGACATTTCCTGGTCCAATTTTAATAAACCTTATTTTGATTTTGGGGTATAATTAATTGATTCTCCTGGTTTTCTTCTGATAGAATACTGGTTAGTATGATGGAAGTATCGTTAGCCATAGGCTCCTTCCACTCTTTAAGTAAGTTAATATAATATACGTGGGTTTTAGTTTTCAAATCATGCTGTGATATTTTATAATTGTAAGGTCCCATCGATTCCAGTACATCATAATGTCCATGCCACCTAGATAGCATCTTATTATCAGTTGACGGAAGAGGGACCAATACATTTTGCCCTACGGAAAAAGACCTTATCAATGCTTTCCTGTCATGACATTCTTTTTGCTGTTCCTGTGCTTTTACCATATTTAAGTGAATTATTCACTTTACTACTAACATTTGATCTTTCCATTTTTGAGCAGTTTGAGATAAAGGAATGGTCTCTGTCTCTCTTAAAATGCCTAGCAGGTCTTTGGGTTCTCTTCCATACAACAATTCAAAGGAAGATACTCCCAGCCAGGACTGCAGAGTTTTCCTAATGGCAAACAGTGCCCATGGTATCATAACATCCAAGTTCTTTCCATCAGCTTCAACCAATTTCTTCAAAATATGTGTTAGAATCTGATTGACCTTTCAATTAAACCATCAGTTTGGAGATGGAAAATTGAGGTTGTGAGAGTTTTAATTTGAAGAATGACTTTTAACTCAGCCATGCATTTTCTCATAAAAGTAGAGCCCTGGTCTGTTCATATTTCTTTTGGAAAACAGGTTCAGGGAACACAATTGTAATAAGAGTTTCAAGATTTGTTGGAAAGTATTATTCCTCAAAGGGAAAGCCTCAAGATATCTGGTTGCATAGTCTAAAATAATCAAGATGTACTCATTCCCTAATTTCGAGGTTTCTAATGGTCCCACTATGTCCATCCCAATTCGAGAAAAAGGAACATCGATAATAGGCAAAGGATGTGAGGGAGCGGGGAGGCATCTTTGTACTGGTCATTTGGCAAAGGTCAAATGTCTCTATGAACCTTTTAATACTGGGCCAGTAAAACCTGTTCACAATTTGGGCTTGGGTCTTACAGATTCCCAAATGTCCCCCAGTCAAATGAGCATGAGACATCTCCAGTACAATATCTTTATGGCTTCTTGGTATCAAAATCTGAGTTCGGGGGTTGCCAGATGCATCCATGTCACCCGTATATAGTAAAAGTTGATTGAAGGTGGGAATCACTTTGCTTCTTTACAATTACAGCCTATTTACTTAAATGAACAATTCAAAACTCATTGTAATTCTTCAGAGCAAATTAGTGAAAAGTGAAAAAACCATTGGCACAAGGATGTCAAATATACAGAAAAGGTTCAAAGTTGCCCTTGAACCAACCACATGCTCTCGTTATTCCCTATTAGCAAGTTGAATCAATATACATCAACCACTTACAGTCTTTACAGTCCAATAATTCAAGTCCATAAATCATATTCTCCACATCCATATTTAGTGACTCTGTTCTTTTATTTTTTTCATAAAAGGCAGTGAAAATCCAAAAAGTGTCCTAAAACCTTCCTCACAGAGACCACTTGATGTTGGTAATGCTAAATAACAGCGTGCCATGTACTGGCTGAAATAGCCATTCTACCATCATCCTGATTGGCCACAGCGCAGGTAGCAGATGTTAGTTTGAACGAATAGTATTGAATTTAGGGTGCTTTGTGATGAGTACCAGAGTCAGGAAGATTGACATCCACTTAAAGAGAAAAATCTAAGTTGAGTCAGACTTTGGGTGTTTGTTAATACATCAAAACACCACTAGAATAACTATTATGGATTCCTGTTGTCAGTTTACATGCTCGTTGACCCCCACATCTGTAACAAAAAGCTCTTTGTCTTTTTCTCTTCGAAGATTTGTTTGCGAAGTGGATAGGTAGTGTTGTGGGGGAAGTTCAAACGCAAATATATTACTTTGATCCACTTTTCTGGCAGTGAGACATAGCAGAAAAGCAACCTCATTGTGCTGCACTAGAAAACACACTTATAGATAATGCAACATAAAAATGTGTTTCCAGGTGTACATTATGCAAGCTACTTCTGCCAATGTATATACGTCTGAAGACCTGTTGTCGTATGCCAATTTGCGCATCTCATTCCTTCCATGCCCAATTCTGCATTTAAAATGCATGGGACACACCCCAACCATGTTGTTCCACCCACACCCCACCTGTCAGTGATTCAGCATGCCCCGTGTTGGGGGTCGGTCAGGCCCCCATTCGGTCCCGTAAGACCCCGCACTGCACAGACACACACACACACGTCTTGGCAGTTCGGGCTTCCTGGTTGCTCTGCTGCGGCCGGGAACGCCCCGTTTATTTAGGCAGCACGCGGCGGCGTGCAATGTCATGCCACTGCGTGCGTGTTACATCACAGGACAGCGCCACACCCCGTTCTCCCTCTCCCGACCACAATCCTCACCTGCACTTCTTTACCTGACAGAGGGTTACTCAGCTCCTCAGCACACAATATCACTGTTGCTCTTCCCAGTCTATGTTGCACTGTCTTGCCACCCCACCACAATGCTCTCCAGCGCCTCTTTACCTGGTAGAGGGTTATTCAGCTCTCACCACACACTATTACCGCGGTGCTTCCTCGTTTATGCTACGCTGCCTTGCCACCCCACCACAATGCTCTGCAGTGCCTCTATACCTGGTAGATGGTTACTCGGCTCCTCACCACACACTATCGCCACAGCCCTTCGTGATCTATGCTCCGCTGCTTTGTTATATGCAAAAAGAGTATACTTTTCATTTAGGAAAAGTGGTCTTTCGCACAAGAGCATGTGGGAAAACAGGGTCAAACGATTAAAAAGACACAGTAAAAATTATCAGAATCCACAATCCAGCAAAAGAAGAAAAATTATTAATCAGAACTAGCTGAGCAAATAGCAACCACCTTGTGGCTAGTGTGAACATGCACCCTATTCTTTCTATTAAAATAAGGAGCATTACATGGATCCTAATACCAGATTAAGTCTCTTTTACATCAAGATTTTAAGTACATAATACCTTCATTGGTAAGACATGCTATTCTATGCCCTTGCCCCTCCCCCTCTGTCATGCATGCCCCTGTCATTCCTCCATTACCTTCTCCACCCAGCTGCTTGCCACCGCAGTCTTCCCTATCATGCCCAGCCACCAGAGACACTGACACAGAACTCTCTCCTGAGTCCCTGTCGTGTTTATGGTAGTCCTCTTAAGCCTTCCCTTCGAAGAAGGGGAGCACGAAGGCACGCGCCCCTTCATGAAAGGGAATCTTTTCTATTTTCTTTCACCCACACATGTTATCAACACCCCAGGAAACAGGCCAAGGCACTAATGTGACGTTAACTTAAGACAACCATCCCTTCATTCTGGCCACATAAGCCCTGAGCCTGAGAATGTCAGGAGCAAAGTGTGCCTTGCATTGTGAGGTTGCAGTTCCCTGAAAGTAAATCCATAATTCATAACAGGGAATTTCATGCACTGGGAGAGACTGAATGTGGACGCAATGGACTGTGATGAATCCAAGATGATTTCCCCAGAAACCCAGACCTGGGACCCCTCTCAATTGGCCAGGGAAAGGCAGACGCTTCCTGATCCTCACCCTGGCGGTGGTGTTCTGCGGGAGGATCACATAGGGGGAAAGCAGGCAGAGAAGAATGGGAAAATCCTTTTTTTAACTTCCTCAGAGACTCCACCCTTCTGATGGCATACTGTAAAATCGAAGCTGTGGAAGCACTGATGTTGAATTGTGGACTCCAAGACCCACAATGCCAAAGTACTGGGATGAAGAAGTGGGTTGCAGAGGCACGAGACTGCAAGTTGCAGTCTATTAGTGGTAATGACCCACACCTGAGGGAGACTAGGAGGCATAAAAGGACCCCTCAAGTGTAAGCCAGGAGGAAGAGCAGTAGTAGGAGGTGGAGCAGTTGTGACACCTCCACGTGGCAGCAAAAGCAGAAGTCAGAGGAGAGCAGATAAGATGGGACCACCATCCTGTGTCGAACGGATGCCGGTCCTGGTAGGGGATCTCCTGTCCAAGACCTTAATTGCACAGGTTGTGCAGTGGGAAACGTTGAGATTGACAGCTTTTCCTCTGAGGACCACAGCAGCATAGGTTGCACAGTGGAAAGTGCACAATTTGAAAGCTTTCCACGTTATCAATCAGGCTTTGTTAGCAGGTGTTCCCCCGGAGAGCCGAAGGAGCGAGGAGAGCTCCTTTATCGACTGGCGCAGGCCACGGGAAGCCAAGAAGGAGAGTTTGCCGGGCCATGCAGGAATGTAGGAGCAGAGGACCTGGAGGCAGCAAGGCGAACAGATGCGCATGCCAGACCCGGTGAGTTCACCAGTAGATTGTGACACCGGAGCACTCTGTGACCACCCACTGGCCAAGTCTGGATGCTTTAAGCACAGAAATAAAATAAATAAAGTGAAATGTGAAAAGAAACCTTGGTTTGAATACCAAACTGATATCGAGCAGATTGATTATTCTTTTGCAAACCAAGCTGATGCAAAAAGGAGCAGGTGGCAGAATAAGAATTTAACCATCGGAACAGAAGGATGTAATTGTATCCATGTGGGTCAGATTAAAGGCCAGCAACAAGAGAAGGCAATAACCCGAGAAACCAATGCAACAACTATTGCCAAAGCCAAGAAGAATCATATCAAGACAAGTTAGAAAGGACCAACATTGCCAAAGCCAAGAGAGGGCAATTAAGAATTCAAGTGTTTGTAAAACATATTGCCCATAATTAAAGGGGGTCATAAGAGGAACTGGCTTAAACCCACATTGCCAAAGCCAAAGAAGTGTAAGAGAGAGAGACAACCATTATCAGCATTTGGTTAATGTGGAAGTGGGGAAACAAGAGTGGCAAGAGGGCTGTCCTTCTGACTGGAGATATTCAGGAGGAGTGGAGCATAACCTGCATTGTGTGTGGCAATCACAAGTGTGTAACAAACAGCACCAATGTGTTTCTTGTTTTCCCAGAAGAAATACTAAAACTTGCTGTTGTAAAGCAAGAGACATTGCTAACTTGTTGGAAGCTAACATTTACCACATAAATACTTGTAGTTAGTCGTTTTTATTCTGTCCTGGAAGGAGAGTACACCAGTGCAGAGGGCTTGTAGTAGTAGGCCTGGCAGGTGAGTCGACAGGTGTTAGTCATTGAAGTACTGTGGTGTGGTTAAAAGTCTTGAAGAAGTAGCAGAACCACTAAGGTGTTTTAGTGCCCTGTTACAGAATCATCCTGACAAATTAATATTGCTGAAGCAAGTGTTGTGTGAACTGCTGCAGAATCATCGAACATTGTTAAAAGAAGTGTATGGTGAACTTTTGCAGAATTATCTTGACAAAGATCTTTTTGTTGTTCCTAATGAACTATGGAAGTATTCTTGGTTTATGAGAAGAAGTTGTTTTGAGGTCTTTGTCACAAGTGGAAAGAGGAAAACCTTGTTGAACAGTTTTAAACTGTTGGTGGAATTCAAGTTGGGATGTTTTTTGTTAAGTTGGAACCAAAATAACTGGATTGAACTGTGTTACAGGATAGGATTTCCTTATCTTTTTGGAACTCCTGAATAGAATCTTGCTTGAATCTGGGGAAGAGGGATTCACCCAGTCACATTTTAAATTAAAAAAGCCTGACCATGTTAGTAATGCTCCAGTTTTAAATGCACAGATTTAAACCTCTGGGTATTAAGTGTGTTGTAAATAACCTATCATATCATATCATATAAGTACACACTACATTACATACGCAATTTGGTAGGTGTTTCTGGCACTGGTAATAGAGAATACCAAGAGCACACAAATAATAAAGCCAGATTACAAACTCTTTGGTGAGCAACAACTAACATTAAGACTAGTGCAACTGATACACGCTATTTGATGCAGGTGTATGATATGCTATGATATTTATATTATGGTATTGGTGTTAGTGTGCCTTTTGCCATTTTTATTGCGTGTGGCACATATGGACAAGCAAGAGATGAGTTGTGTTGGGTTTGGTTGGGATGAGAGGTTAATAGGGAGCAAAACAAGGTTGCTGTTGCTACACTGTTGATGCATGCAGATCAGAAGAATTAGGCTCTGTGTGCGGGTTATCTTCTAAGTGTTTTTGCAGGTACTGTGTCTGATTCAGTGATATATGTGCAGCAGAAACAGTTGCGTTTTTTGCGGGTGATAGCAGGTATCCCGAGATTAAAAAGACAAATCCAGCTCCATCATAACGACATTTTACTGGGGGCATATAAAGCAAAAGCTGGCAACAGCATATTCACTTGGAGATTAAATACATTTCTCAAGAATTGGATTGTGTTGAGAATAGCAGTACATCTGCATGTCACCAGACGTTATTGTAGGTTTGTTTACCCTGCGCAAAATCATGAGAACCAAAATCATATCCTTTTTTTATTTGTGCGCATAGTTTTATTTTGTGAGGTTTTAATTAGGGCTCCATGCTCTGATACGAATAACCAATCTTTTGTAAAAGCAGTGTGGTTAAAAAATATATTTTAGTTTTACAATGCTGTGGTCTATTAACTGGTGGTTAAAAGGATTCACTTGTAGAATATGATTTTATATTTCTATTATAATTTATAGATGTTGATTTATCTATGTACATTTATGGAATGGTAAAATGGTGATGATGATATACGTGTATGGAGCAAGTTGTTCAAAATTCCTGCATTTTAACATGTTACTCCGAGTGCAATTGAGCCATAGTTCACTGGATGACTTTTTTTGTATATGCTTCAATTCTTCTCTGAGTACTAGCCCAGCCCCTTTTGAATACAGTGAAGGGTGGGCTTCAAGGGCATTCTTACACATTATCCTGCCTTTCCCCAATCCCTAAGGAAACAGAATGCCTAATCCCTTCCAATACTAGAGAACATATCCATATCCAGACTTGGCGCCACCATGACCCAGGAGTACATCATCACACTACTGACACCATGTACCAAGTCCTTGGGATTCCACATTGACAGCAATCTCGCCTTCAAAATACACACAGCACAGAAAACCCAGATAGCTTTGTACTAACCATCTCGTGTAGATGATCAAGCCCATCCTTCCAGACAATAACGCCAGAGTACAGGGCCTTGTCCTATCACAGCCAGACAGTGAAAAGCCCTAATCATCAGCCTACCAACATTCTATCGCACCCCAATGAGAAGTATCCTCAATGCCACCACAGCCCAGCCCACCTCATAAAAGGCCTTTGCAGATTTAACCACAATATGCACACACTTACTGAACTACATTGGTTACCCTTCAAGAAACCATTGCCTTCAAGACAGCTGCATCATCTACAAAGCCAACACTTTGCACGCTCCCTCCTACCTAGCTGACAAGGTCAGCATCTCTAGCAACCAAAGCACCGCATGAAGCCACTGCCTGGCCAGATTAGAGCTTCAACAATGACAAAATAAGAGGGAAACTGGCATTCTAGATCTTCTAGATCCATGCTCCCAGGCTCTGGAACCTCATATCCATCAACATTAGTCTCACACCAATCCTCATACAATTCAGAAGGCTGCTCAAGACCATCCTCTTCAAGACACCCCTTCTAAAGGCATTGTAGGCTCCCCGGATCCCACCCGCCGGATGCTCCCACCTAACATCTAATTACTACTCCAGTTACTTAATTGTAAGGTATTACTGAACTGCTGTAACTTGTACCCCCTTACCTGTATTCCTGATAAACCAATGATGTAAAGTGTTCAGCTGCTTCATGAAGCTCGTCCGTTCTCAATAAATACCCAAAATAAAATAAATATCACTGTAGCACATTTTATACCAGCCAAATGTAAAACGTGGATCTCTAAGGTGATCTGATGCACCATAATTAATACCACAATGATCATATTGCCTATACAACGTGACTGTATATACTTCTGTAATATCCATCTAATACGATAGAAGAGGACACAGGAGGAATTCATAGCAACCCATTGGAAATCGTGTCTGCCATGCATAAATGGCATGCAGCATTTACTCAATTTGCACTGCAAAGTGCAAGAGCAAAGGTGACAGGCAATTTGTTACACCTTTGTTTTACACTTCACAGTGCAAATGGTTGAAATAGCGTGGAGGGCACCTGTTTGCAGGTTAATTTGTACTATGTTATCTTGCATTTGTATAGCGTCTGCTGCCATAGGTTTATGGCACCCAATCGCTTTTGCCTATCAGAGAGGCAAGGAGGAGTATTATAGAACATTCAGTGGTGATAGGAAAGAGAAAAGATGGATAGATAAGATGCTCAGGAAAGCATGAGAAGGAAAAGGTGGAGGGGCTATGTGTAGAATTGGGACGAATTTAACATGGGACTCAACTGCATTCTATGTGTAAATGTAACAGGTCCCTTCTGTGCAATGTATGCATTTGTTCAAAATAAGCACCAAAATGTCACAATCTCTGCATCTTGTGGATTACTTTCGATAATGTGTTACTGGACAAAGTGGTTGTCACGTCTGAGTGTCAGGAATATGATGCAAGTCACCTCTGCCCCAGAAGGTACATTTGTACAGCAAGCAAGGAAATGTGTTTTTACTGTGGCAGTGCACTGGTATCAAGGGAAAAGTCAAAAGGAGTATGTTCTTACATTAGGATACTGGCATATCTTGGCAGAGCCAGCATGAGAAGGTTTTCTTATTGTATAATTACTGGCATTGTGGCCAGAGCAAGCATGTGTATATTCTAATGTCTGAATATTTACATATATTGTTGCAGCCAGCATGGTAATGTATTTGTCCAGTCAGAATGAACATGTTCTTGTGCGCTTCGAATCTTATGGAATTTTATTGTCTTACCCTACAAAACTGATTGAAAACTGTGTGCTTTTTAACTGATTTCTCACAGAGAGTATGCTGTAAAGTGTCAAATGCACCATTTTAATGCATTGTTTAAAACTGTGCACCTGGGGAAGAACACCCACCCTCCCACGAGCTACCCTTGGTTGCTTAGGGCTGTCTTGCTACGTTCGGTCCCTCACACATATTTAGCCAAGAACACACCCTCTTTCCTCTGTGTGCTCCCCTAGAGGTGGGACCAACTACATTAGCCCCAGGCCCCCTCGTTAAAGGATCCTGGCTGCAGCTCGATGTTAGCTACAGCATAGGTGTATGCACTTTTCTTGCATTCATTCATCCAGCCCAAACCAAAGCTTCAGGCGCACTGCAACACCAAACAATGGGCCATTTGTGTGAACCTTTTCTTCCCCAGATGGTCCCCAATGCAAAGTGTTCTCTTCCTATAAAAAATAAACAGTATTACGTGTACAAACGTGATAGTAATACGGGCATGTACATCATATAACTGAACAAGATCACCTCCCCTTGTCTAGGTCAGTAACACAGTCGGGTTGTGCGCTGATCTCTTGTATTCATAAATCAGGTACAACCAAAAATACCAGGGACAGCACAAGACCACATATGATGTGACTGAGGGAGACTGCAAGGCATTTCAAACACAGTCATCTGTAGACACTTGAGATAATATTGCGTGCTTATTTCCCACATGGAACTATTTTGATACATACATCAGTGAGTTAAGGTCACTGCTGAGATCTGGATTCAATCTGCAGGCTGCAGGTTCAAACCCCATCGGGCCCACTCAGACTTTTATTTTAAAATGTTGATAAAGTACATTATAATTGGATTGCAGCACGTCATAAACTGTGGTGGCAAACATATAAAATATATATGTGTGTTAAGGTATTTTTGCCTTTTTGCTTGACCATTGATTGCCTTAGCAGTATGCATCTACATGCGTTTGCAGGAAATGAACTACTGTCATTACTACCGTCTCCAGGCACGTGAAACTAGACTCAGTGACACATGTTCTGACGCACAATCATATGAAAGACAAATCTTAAACTTGTCAGTTACCTAGGGTTATCCAGACGTGGACCCCTTGCTCACTGTGGTCAGTCAGAAAGGCACTGTTCCCCTTCAGTGATGGAGGCCTACTAGGCCGAAACACGTGTCTGGTGTTGCTGTTGGTACACTTGTTCAAAAGAGGATTGCCTGGCCTTTCGGGGTGGACTGCTCAAGTGGGCAGGACAAAGAAAGACTGATATGCAAATGGATATTCCTCCTTTGTGAAAGGTAAAGTAAGCTAAAACATGTGGCTGCGGACTCAGAGTGGGTACATTCCCACAGAACAGGTTACCATGCGTGTTCTTTCTGGCAGAGGGGTACCATGACCTCTGTTTGTCAGTAGCATTGTTCATAGAAGGATTCTAATAACTGTTTTTTTAAATTATCGTGTCATTTTGTTTATAAATAAAAGCTTGTAACACAAAAAAGCATCTTAAAAAATTACACAATTTCATAAAATGAACCTTCAGACAGTAAGACTGGTTTTAAATTATCATTCAAAGTTTTTCATTGAAATGATTTCATATCTTAGAATCTTTCCATATCATTTCTACCATCTAAAAACTTGTCTCATAACTCAGCTTTCTGTATAATCTGCATCAAATGTATCCACACATGACATACTCTAAAATTCAAGACCAAATTTACCCTGCAATATATGTAAACCCATATTTGGTCATATTCCACATTATCAATGTTCAAATAGTCCACATAACGTTTCCTGTATACCTCGTCAATGATTGGCATCCCGTTAACAAATGACGCGAGGTCTTCCCCTCCCTCTTGCAGATCCTGCATATTCTTTGGCTTAGAGGGCCTTGAGCCCAAGCACCCAAGCGGGCCATAGTGGGCAATTGTTTGAGGTGAATATGTAAGGTGCATCTTTAGGTATTAACATTATTGATTTTAAATAAATGAGTGCTGGGTGCATTAATCCTAAAGCTCTGTCTCACATAGTTCTGCTAAATTGTCTTTTTTCCTAATTTACACATGTTGTTATCCCTGTCCCATACCAGGGGACGGGGATATAAGATAACTGTTAGTATTCTTATTAAACATGCACTAATTAACTGATGTTACATAGCATGAAAAATGATTACAATGAAATACACCGGGCACGATTGCATTTAATGAAACTTCTAAACATGTGCATTTAGAAAATGCAAAGGACCATGGCTTCCTGAGCCTTTTCCTTCATGTAAAATTCCATGCCAACGCTCAGAATGGACCGGCATTAAAGTGGGGTCTTTCACTACTAGGTCCGAAGCCATGCAGGTGGTGCGGAAACTATTTCTACGCAACGTAGAGAGGAGTGAATGCTGCATCGCGCCCTAATTTCTGCAGATTTCAATCTTGCAAGTGGATGTTTGCACAAGCGTGGTCTTGGCATTCTGACCCTCTTGAAATACCTCTTGGTTCGCATGACAACGATGCTGTGACATGCAGAGAAACACGTAACACGAGAGAGGAACATGATGGGAGCTTTGTATCTGCCACAGTCCTAGAAAGATGTGCTTCCTAGACCAACGCTCTTCTGACAGTGGCCCCCACTTGCAAACGTGCATGCGGACCTCTCGTGCTCCTTGCTGCCTGCACCACTACTGTACCAGTCCATGTAGGTGATTGTATGGCCATGGAATTCAGTTTAAACCCTGGGAGTCTTCGGTTGCCTTCCCCCCAGCCTCCCATCCGCTTAATAATAAGTGACTGCATGGAGTCTATATAGGGAAGCGCTTTTGCAAACAGGAAAAGAAAACAGGAAAAAAATGCACACGATTTCAGGAAAACCAGCGCCGCCCGGAAGAGGTGCACACGTAATTAACCAGCCGCATGTAACTATGAGCTGCCGAGCAGTAATTCACAATCAAGCAGCACAACCTCTGGAAATCCCGCAGCATCCCCAGTAACGACACCATGCCTCGCGGCGATCAGGATTGCCTCGCGCCGCCGCTCCTGGGCGCAGGTTTAACATCTCATTAGCGGGCAGGCTGCTGGAAATTGCCGGTCACCTGCACCATCCTGCCTGCCGTACCTGCCTTCGCTTGGTAGGCATAACAGCAGGCATAGAGCCCGGACCTACTGTCATCACGCCCACAGAATGATCCGCGAGCAGCACCCAGGCAGCACCCAGCACATGCTTCCCCTCTGCCCTCTTACCTCAGGAAAACACGCGCCTGGTCCGTTTCCAGCGTCCGCTCCTCTTCATTTCCTGACTGAATGCAAATAAGGAAGGGATGACGGGGGACGATAAAACCCGAGCACGCCACCAAATAAAGCAAACGAGGAAACGGCGCGCGCTCACACGGGGGCCTGGATTTGGAAAAAAGGAAGGAAGTGCGGCGATAACGCGGATCGTTCGCTGTGTGCAGCCTTTTCTCTGCTTTGTGGGCACCGCATCCAGCGGCTTCCTCCACCGCACTGTCTGGGTGGGCGGGAGACCCCTGGTGCACTCGCAGGGAACTGCTGAGAGCTGAACAGCCAGCCTGGAATAGGTCAGTGGTTTCCAAACTGCTGGTCACAAACAGACAAGAAACAATCCCTTGTAGAATCGGGAAAGACAGACGATGCTTGTTTATCCGGGAGGGGAACGGAGCTGAACCTAAACAAACACTTAGATTGTCAAAGCTCTCGGGGGCAGTGCGCCTCCCTCTGTGAGCAGAGCGTGGTTTCTATCAATGCCACATTAGAACAACGTGCACTGAATGAAAACAAGGCATAGTGACAATAGACATGGCCTTATGTAAGCTTTGGTAAAACAATGGATTAAAAAATATATTCTATACAAAGCAAGAAGCTCAAACACAAATCACTCTTTCATACGTAATGTATGTGGTCTTGCATAGTGCCCATCTGCACTCATGGTCTCGATGCGCTTGGTTCTGTAAGAAAAAAGAGAGTTCGTGTTTATTAGTGTGACGATCAACCTGGGATGAGTTACGTCCCTATAGGAGTGCATCATTGGGTCTCCTGTTAGTGTCTAACGGGTTCTGTTCGCTTTAGTTTTTATTAGTGGTACATTGGGAAAGGCCGATGCTAAACCTATGGTTTTCATGGGTGCAGGTCGGAAATACCTGGTCAGTAAGTGCCGATGATCGTTCTATGGGCTTGGTGGATACACTTTGGAGTATGTTATCAACAGAGCCCAAGATCTCATAGACTACAGTGTTTTGGATCTGGTTAGCTGCTGATTTTGGAGAGTGTAACATAGCTCAAGAGAAGAGTTTAGTCGTGGCTCGGTTAGTGTTGATGTGTTACGGCTAGACCTGTTGTAGAGGAGGAGCCAAGTACCTCTACCGGAAGTCCCGCCCCCATTCTGCCTATATGTTGGCAGCCAGAAATTGCAACATGCGCAAAGCCAATAATGGTACATATACCGCAAAGAGTCCGATATGCATTGAAAAACCGTATATGTATCCGGAAAAAAATGACAGGTCTTATGAAGGAAGTTCCAGAAGAAGTGTGAAGATGAATGAAAGAGAAGACTGGTGATGTCACAAGAAGCAGAAATGACACACCCAGAAGAGTTGCCAATGAAGAATGAATATAGACCTTATAGAATCTGATGGCGAAGTAAAGAATTGTGCAATGTTTTATGTGCAGAATGAAGATTGCACGTGCGAAGAAGCACAGAAGAAAATGCAAAGCCATTTTATAAATGTACAGATGCAGCAACGCAAGTAGACAAAGTAACCATAAGGCTGGCGATACGTAGTGAATAGACTGCAGGCGGAGCCCCAATATATATTTAAGTGTGTATAGAATCTGGATGTTCCATGATGCATTTTAGCAGACTTGGACCCTGTGAATAAAGGGTTGAAAGTGTGGTGCCCCAGAATAGAACAGCTGACGGTTAAGGAAGATTCGAGAAGACTTGCCTGGCCCAGTGTCAAGAGTCAGGCCGCCAATAGTCTGGTTATCTACTCGCAGAGATTCAATGAACGTGAGAAGCGAGCCGGGCTCCTGTTTGAGGTGTAATGGAAAAACACTAAAAGTGATAGGTTTTCCTCATTTAATAGTATTAAATGCAACAAAGGAGCTCAAAACGTGGTCTCCAGTCACATGGTAAGATGAAAATAGAATTTCGGCGAGCTACACCGAGACCAGACGATAAGGCCATGCCTTCACTCCCTTTTATTCTCAGGCACAGTGAGCGGTTGCAAGGCCGAGTTCAAAGACTAATTGACTAGCAGACAGCAGGAGTGATGATGGTTGTTGGGCTAATTGGGTGTGGAGTCATGACCAGGCCAACCCCCCAGCACCTGAGGGACCAGTTTACGTGCTGCTAGCGAGTGGAATATTCAAGAAGGGTACAAGCGTGCCAACCAATTGTAGAGGGCCACGTAGCAAGGAGCCCTATAGTTTGAGAAGCCAGTAGAACATTGTGTATTAGTCTGACACGGAAGATGACTTGCACTTGGGTTGGGTTTAGTTGTCCACCTGACCTTAGAGAACTAATCACAATCTCATACCCCATATAAAGTATACTTAGATGTTCCCTATAAGCATATCACATCCCCTAGTAAGGTTTCTTATTTTGCCAAGTAGTATGACGTCACATATGATTAATTTTTAGTATAAAGTTGTGTTTTTTCATGTAATGCTTTGAGGAACTCTTGAGAGGAAATACTGTGTGGCGTCCGATGATGCCCGTTGTACTTCCTATTTTAATAAGTGTAATTAAAACAGTTGTGTTTTTGCCAAACTTCCTGAGTTGGTCTGATTATTGATGTATGAGTAAAATCCGCATCCCCATTCATCTCAGATACTGTTACCTCATCTTAAAGGACCTCTAGGCTCACTTGGCAGCAGAGAGAGGATGGTTACAGACCCATCAACCAGTAGGCTTTTAGAATTTTCCAAACATCGGGCTTCCTCTGCCATTTAGACAGAGGATCGAGAGGCTTCCTGTGGAGAGCGGCCGATATAGAACTCTTGCAAGAAAAGACAATACAGGTCGGACAGTTCCCTCTCATGAAATCCATCCTGGTTTCCACAGGCGCTGAGTGGACCGAAGGTGACGGTAGCTGATTGGAGGAAGATACGATCCCGAGGATCAGGAGCTGAAAGGCAAATGGTGAGTAGATTGAGGGAACTGGTAAAATAAGGGAATGGGGATTGTGGCAAAAGAATAAAATAACAGGGGGTTGATTAATATATGATGAGGAGCGTCAGAGATATATGACGATGAGTGTCAAAAAGGGCGCAGGGTCCTAGCTCAAGGAGCTTTTAGAAGGAGTCATTCCAAAACTCAAGGGGGTACTTAGGCGGCACATAAACAAGGTTTTTGATAGGGAATGATTCAAACTCCACTCAGAGTAGGGGCTAAGAGAAAAGGAGTGCCATGACAAGATATATGTAAAGTCGACTAGTTTGTTTGTGTATTTTGAAGTTGAAGAAAGATGCAGAGGAACAACAAAAGTAAAATTGTGAGGTTAAAGAGCAAAACGTTCTTATCTATCTTATTAGTCATTCTCGGCGCCGACTGAACTGTAACTGAGAAAATAGAGGCTTTGAGTGGCAAAGGTGGTGCGCGCTAATATTTGTTATTTTTCTGAAACATATTTTGTGTAAATCAACGGTAAGTATTGACAGTCAATTGAGACTTGTCGCAATGGGGGATCTTACTCCATTGATGCATTTGTGCAAGACACTGCCAAACCAAGCGCTCAAGCTCAAACACTATAGTGCGGAATGGGTCAAGAGTACAGCAGATAAAATGTTCATGCAATGGTCACAAGGAGGAGCGCTATCAAAAGTGGTTTTGCAACACATGACCACATACTTGCACGCTGTGTATATAGGGAAGAAATTGGAGAAAAGGCTAGCTAGTTGAAAGCTCTGGAAAATGTACCAGGAGGAATGGGAAGATCTGCCTCCTGAGGACTGCATGCTTAATAAGTGAAGGAAGGAAGTTTCTGAGCCTCCTGCTCCCCTTACCTCACTCGAAGTAAATTGCGATAGTGCAAAAGATGAATGATTGTATCCATTAAGGGAATTAAAGGTGGCAACAGGATATAGTAATCCGATACATGAACTGCCTGCCTACAGCAGTGATGATAGCTCAGAAAAGGCCAAAGTAAAAGAAGAGACTTCTAAGGTCTTACAAGACAAAGAAGAGAAAAGTGAATGACCAAATGTGACTCTAGATATAGAACGGGAGATTAAGAGATGGAAAGGAGAAAAAGATAGAGCTGACAAGGTTACGCTCGTACGGAACAAATGGCTGGGTGGACAGATATTGCTCAAGCTCGATGGGAAAAGTATCGAGGAATTAAGGCGAGGGGAAAATCAAGACCAACAGGACAGAAAAGACATGGAACGAGAGAAACGATTGAAAGAAGTTGAGCATAAAAGGAAGAGTAGACAAAGATGAGAGCAGATGTATCAGGAGGAGTAGCTAAGAAAGGAAGAAAGGGCAGAGGAGCAAAGGAAGTATGACAACAGGCAGAGAGCAATCGAAAAACGAGACAGGCTAGAAAAGAAGAGAGAATAGGAAGAAGCTCAGAAATTACGGGATAAAAGAATGCAAAGACGAAAGAAGAGGAAGTGTATAGAGCAAACGAAAGAAGGGACGAAAAAAGACAAGAGGAAAGGGTTAGATGAGAAGCGAAGGAGGAAATTAGACGAAGAAATGCAGCGAAAAAGGAGACAGAGGGAACGCAATATTGATCACCTTGAGAAAGAGCTGATGGAACTGAGTCCAGTAATATCAGGGGGCGACATAGGGGAGTTTCTACCGTAAGCCTAGATGGGAATTTCGAGATCAGAAGTATCGGAGATAGAACCGATAAAGCTTATCAGGAGATTAGGGCAAAAGGTGAATCGGGAAGCAGAGGAAAAGGAGATCGACCTATAGTTTCCCAGTGTTAGGACAGTTTTTCTGAAGTCCAACAATACCATTCAACTGAGGCAGTTCAAGACTCCACTCTTAGTATAAGGCGCACCGCCTGAATTCATGGTAGAGTAGACAGAGCAGTCAGGCTTATTTTAGGAGGGAGAAAGGGCTGTAGAATCAGTACAAATGAAATTGTAATACAAATGGTCCGAAGAAACACTGAAACACAATGCATTATAAAAAAATAAATGGTTTATTTAAATACAGGTAGGCCCAGATAAATCTAGGGGTAAATAAGTACTATCACATATTATATATAATCACAATTATCAAAACACAACACTAAGCTTAAAGGTTTACAGACCAAAGCATAAACCTTATTTGGAACTCATAACTATAGTTCTAGAGAAGTCAAACCTTTTCATACACATTCAGTATAGGTCACACCTATTCTTGGGGAGTAAACACCAAAGGGTGACTTTCAAAGTTACCTTCACGAATGCAAGGGCAGTAAACTCTACCAGTTGTACAGTGACTCTCAATATAAATCACATAATCAGTCAATTGGACAATATACTTTTTGTGAATTGTGGAACACTTATTCCAGGTAAAGTGTCAAGGGTTTTGACCCATGTTGAATTATTAGGCCAGAACAAAACTAAATCAATAGACTGGGTAGATGTGGGGATGAGCTGTCGCCGCCCATCATTCTATCCCAGAACAAAACTAAATCAATAGATTGGGTAGAAGTGGGGATTGAGCTGTCTCCGCCCATCATTCTATCCCAGAACAAAACTAAATCAATAGATGGGGTAGATGTGGGGATTGAGCTGTCGCCGCCCATCATTCTATCCCAGAACCAGGAGAACCGCGCAGTTTTGCGCACACCAAAATGGTCGCCTTACCTGCCACCCACCAGTGCAAGCGTGATGGACCGGAAGCGCCAGGGGTGAAAGGTGGTGCCAAAGGAAAAATAGCAGTGCCTGTTAGATCAAAAGCGCCTTGAAATCACTGCTGTTTCTCTGAAGTGCAAGCTCAAAATGTCCATTTCAATTTGTTCAAAATCCGTTTTTATTGATGTCAACAAGTTGCTAAAATCATGGGCACAAGACCACTCTAAAGATTCAACCTTCTTGAGGGGGGTTCCACATCACCACTCTACTGTAAGGATGCCCATCAAACAATGACAGCAAGGATTAGAGCTGTCAAGCAAAATCCTGCTGTCAAATTCAACTCCTAAAAAAATAGCTGCAGTACCAGCTTTGGACACAAGCCGGCGCTAGCAGTCTAAACTCTGACAGTAGAACTTTACTTCAGTAGTTGCCAGCCTCCTGAGACAGCTGGAAACTTCCAAGCC
Organism: Ambystoma mexicanum; assembly: GCF_040938575.1. Taxonomy (NCBI): domain Eukaryota; kingdom Metazoa; phylum Chordata; class Amphibia; order Caudata; family Ambystomatidae; genus Ambystoma; species Ambystoma mexicanum. Next base: position 1,361,392,384 of record NC_090929.1, read on the forward strand.
TTTTTGATTAGTTAAGAATTTAAACACCTGCCATTCCCTGAAGACAGGCTGATTCAATTAACATTGCAAGAGGTTGGGAAACCTTCTCAGCTCAGAACTACACACAAGAAGGCAGGAGATCACATGGACATGCTAACCAAATGCAGAGTGGCCCCCTGGCCTGCTGACCTCAGCCGACACAATAGACTCTTGCAATTGAATGGGGTATGTTAATTTGGGTGTGGACGGTAAACAGAGCTCTGCCTGGCAGAAGAGACATGTGGTCCCTGACTCCCAAGTTTCTGGGGGCGGACCCAGACACTTTTTGTGAATTGAATTGAAGGAAATATATGTTTTATAAAAACACTGATAACTAATTGTAACCAGATGGCAGAAATGTACAACTTTGGGATCTTTAAATTGACACATTCACTCCCAGTTCAAAACTAGGCTGGTCGCTCTGTGATGTTCTGAGCCAAACCCCCCCTAATTATTAATACTCCAGACACTGTGTTTATGCTAGAGACCTAGTAAATTAATGGAACATGGGTAGAAAGGCGGTGTACATGTGTGCCATTTTTGGTAAACGTCCGATATTGGTAAATCAACTAAAAATTAAAATAAGTTGTCATTTTTGAATGCAAGCTCTTAGGAAGATCAGAGTTGGGCCAGAATGTACCTTAAGTAATCTGTAATATGTACATGTAATGTCAAACAACTGTGTATCTGGGAAATATGTGTAGTTATGAAAAATGATTTCTAAGGTAAAAGCAAAGGGGCGTTTCTTCAATAGATCGTAAATGGCTGACATCACTCTGACACACTATCCTTTCTCAAATCAGGGACCAAAGAATCCTTTGACCTATCAAATCTTGAGAGGGTTGGGCATGCAGAATTAGCCGACCCACCCACTTTCTAAACACATAAAAAGAGCCACTGGAAGCCAGATAGGGACTTTCTTTTTCACTTTCTGCGGAGCATTTTCTGCGGAGCATTTTGACAGACAACTTCACATCCAGACTTCAGACTTCACATCCAGAGACTCCTGACTCCAGAACAAAACTCCAAGAACTCTAGAACCCAACAGCTGAACTCCTATCAGCAGGCCTTCAAAACCTAGCAACCAAACCAAACTATTCAAACAGCCGGGCTGAGCTGTCTGATTCTGGCTAGTACCCTGTGCCAGTACCCAGAAAGCAGTGATGAATCCAGAACCACAGACTAGACCAGAAAGCAGAGCTGTACCCAGACCAGACCGCTGTGAGCAGAACCGGTGCCTGACAGACCCAGAGAGCAGGGCTGACCCAGATTGCTGTGACTTCAGAACCACTCGCCAGAAGTCCAATCCAACCTGTTGACCAGATCCGTAACGAGGCCCAGTCCTTCCAAAATTATGAGTGAGTAGCCTGAGGCCTGTGCAAAACCAATCTCTTAGTTTAAAATAATCTAATTCAAACTATTTTAACCTATTAGAACTCCTTCCAAAGCGCATCTGTCATCCTGAAACTGTAATTTCAATTCTGAAAATCTACCTCCACTAAATCGTCTGTATCTCTTGAACCGTTTGTCCTAGGAATGAAATTTGCTGAAATCATATCAAGTTTATTCCTGTGTTGCTTTTATTCATCTTTGCATCTCCTTGAAACCATAAAGCATTCTCTGATACCTTATTACCCTGTTCCTAGTCATAAGTCAAAAGAACTGTGCTATTATAGGATTACCTATTGCTGATGACTGCTCATATTCACAAGTGTGATATCAATTATTAATTTAATATATTATAAAAGTGTGATATATATATTGTTTAATTCTCAAATAAACTTTTTAAATTTGCAAAACAAACTTACTTCTTGCTCGGTGGCGTCAGGGGGAATCCAAGAGAGGGGTGTTATATAAGGGCTGTCATCCAGAGTACACAAACTGGACATAAAAATATATAAATAAGGGCTTCCCTTGAGCAATCCCAGACAAGGCACTGACTTAGTGGGACTGCTTGATTGGAGTCATTAACACAGTGGGGGCTCGTCCGGGATTCTGGATTAGATCTATCACTTGTGCAGATAAATACAGTGTGCCAGCTGACAGGATATATATCCGGTTAGATCACCACACTGTGTTACGCTGTAAAGCATTCCTCAAAGGAACGCTCTAAGGAAACGGTCTGTTTTGCAAAATAAAATACAAACTCCTGTAAGTCAGGAAGAAAATCAATCTCCAGAATGACGACCTTGGTAGATATGAAGATAGCTAGGGAGCACCTCTTACATAAACTGTTTGTGAGAGGTGAATGGTCTGAACAGGACCAAAAGGTATGGTTGCAGGCGATCACACAACAGGTCACTACAACTGGATCAGATATGTGGAGAGATCAGGGTCCCTTACATGTGGCCCTGAGTGAACTATATATGGCTTCTAAGGCCAAAGATGAATACAAAAAGATTGCCAGGATAGCGGCATATTTGTATCTATATACGGGAGCCATGCAGGACAAATGTGCTGAAGGCCAGGATCTGGCAAATAGACAAGAGATGGCATTAGAAAAGGCCCAATCTGAAATGGTCTCTTCTGAGCAGAGGCTGCACAGAAGCCAGGAGTCAGAAAACGAGAGTAGACAATACATCATTAAAATGAAGGAGGATATGGATATCCTGCAACAGGAAAAGGCAGACCAGGATACCAGATTTCTGGCCTTGCAGAAGGAGTACCAAGAAGGGTTGGACTCCATACTGCAGAGCCAGAAAAAGCTGGAGCAACAACTAGACTTTAACAGTGAATGCACAGAGCAGGTAGCCACCCTTCAAATTCGACTAGACAAAGAGAAAGAGGAAAGCAATACATTGATTTTGAAAGACCTGGATACCCAGGCAGAGTTTGTTCAAGAATGCCAGAAAGCTGGTGCCTTTCAAAGGCAGAGGGATGACCTGGCAGTACAGATGCAGGCTCTTAGTCAGGAAAGGGACACCTTAGGCCAGGAAGTCTGCCAATTAAAAGAAAAAAATGAAGAAAATCACCTGGCCCTCCAGGGGCTGGGTGACCTCCAAAAAGAGCATCACGACTTGCTAGAGCACACCAGGAGGGTGGAAGATGCTCTGGCAAGAAAGGAGCAGGCCAGTAGGGATGTGACTCAGGAGGTAACCCTCCTGCAGCAAAGACTGGCCCAGTACTCCAGGACCAATCAAGAGCACAGAGGGAGAATGAGGCTCTCTGTCAGCACAATGATAGGCTCCAGAAACAGGTAGCCATGCAGGAGAGACTGATAGAATCTAGTAAGGCCTTAACTGAGGAACTGAAAGCGCAGGCTCTTGCATTGCAACAGGGAGCAGGGGCTGATAGAGATGAAGTTCGTGGGAAAGGGAAACACCTGAGCATAACCTCAGGAGCCCTAGTACCAGAGGCCTTCATCTCTCCCAGTCCTTGGACTCTGCCACCCCCATGTCCCCTGGCGCACATGAGCACAGGGCCACAGGGATGGCAGATTACTATCGAGCCAAAAGGATGGGGCTCATAGGCCAGTACCACCCAGGAATGGATGGGCGGGCATCCGGGTATGGGCACCCAAGCACAGTGCAATTTAGTGGGGAACCCCAGGAGAATAGGCCCACTAAGGGCATCCTGAAAACTTCTGCCCAGTTAGGTCAGTGGGGGGGTACCCAGCAAATCCTGGTAGCAAGGAGGGATCTGAAGACTCCTCTGAGCGTCACAGGACACAGGAGACCAGGTCCCCACATTCTGCCAGCCATTCCCAGGCTCGCAGAATCCGGGAAAACCTGGAAGATCAGACGGGCACCTCGGGGAGCAGTGCTTCTGAGTCGGAGGATGAATGGACCAGGGTTACCCGAACCAAAAAGGCCAATAAGGCAAAAAGGGCCTTGCTTAAGGACCCCTTAAAACAGATTAAGGCAATCAGGAGTGTCATCACGCCTTATCACCAGAACTCCAAGTATTCTGTGTGGGAACACTTGGAGCTCTTTGAGCAAATGATGGAGACCTTCCATATGAAGGACAGCAGTAGCTGCATCCAGTACGTCAAATGGACATTCTCCCCAGAATACTCCAGTTTCTTTGTGGGGCTGGAGGACCAAAACCATTCAAGATGGTCCACATACAAGGCGGCCATCTTGAAACATTTTTCGGTTCATAGAAATCCCCAAGAGGCTCGCAAGGCAGCCTACAATTTGCAATGTGGGGAGGATCAAGCCCCACAAGAATTCGTGCAAGAATTGAAGCGTGCCTTTGCGCAGACCACCAGAAGGGTGCGCACGGACAGCAGAGAATTCATCAACACATTTTTCCATGCACTCCCCAAATACATAATGACCCAGCTCGTGAGAGATTTTCACGAGAAGAGATCGTTAGAGTGGGTCATTGAGCAAGCCACCCGCATCTATGAGGTGCAGAAACTGGTGGAAAACAAGAATCAGCCCAAAAAAAACACCAAAACCAACAGCACCCCTGCTGTTGCCAAGGTGGCAGAGGTAAAGGTTGCCCCCGTTTTAGATTTGGAGATGGGGGGCCTAAAAACCTGCCTGCACTGAACAATTCACAGCCCAGAAGGCCCACTGGCCAGTCACAGACAGGGAGTCGAGGAGGTAGTCCCAAAAATGGGGTCCCCCGCTCCCCTGGCTATGTAAGTCCCTGCTACAAGGCAAACAGACTAATCCTGGGTTATGTGTGCACTCCTCCAGCCCAAGGGGGGGGATCCAGCCAAGCACCTGACCCAGGGAACTTCCCTCCTAACTTCCCACAGGATGGCAGAAATTCCCCAAACACTGGGCCGAACTTTTTCCCAGGTATCCACCCAATTTCCAACCCCAAAACCATCCATTCTTCTTTCCCCAATTCCCTGAGCCCAGACAACCTAATCCGGGAGAGGGGAGGCCAAGAGTGGAGGGGTACCCAAATCTTCCCAACCCAGGGTATTACCAGAGAAGGGATAGCTACCCTTCCAGGGATCAGCCCAGGGGAGAAAACAGAACCCTGTATCAGCCTGAGTGGGTTTCCCAACTTGAGCGCCAGGTCCAAAACATGGCACGGGAACTGGGTCACATGCTGAGGGTGCAACAGAACCCTCAGATGAGCATGCCAGTGCAGAATGCCCCAAACTCTGGGCCTGGTGCTCCAGAACAATGACGGGGCAGCACCCCGATAACCCACCGGTTCCCAGGGAGGAGGCACAAGGGGAAGGGGGGTGTGAAGCCTTGGAGAAAGCTTCCTTCCCAACTTGTAAACAGCCCCTGGAAAACCAGGAACCGGAAACAAAATCTCCTACCCCTGAAAGTCTGCCACCCAAGGATCAGAGGGGAGGTAGGAGAAACAAAGTACCCAAACAGACCCATTTTGTAGAGGAGGTACAGGTCTTCCAATTTGAGGGAGAGGGATCCTCAGAGGATACTGGGAAAAGTATTTTCTCCTTCAGAGATGGGGGAACTCTTCCCAAGGAAAAATGGGTCCCAAGGGATTCCAACCCAGACTGGGTAGATGTGGGGATTGAGCTGTCGCCGCCCATCATTCTATCCCAGAACCAACAATACCAAAAGCCCACGGATCAAACCCATCCTGATGACTGCCTCTAAAAAGGGGGGGGCGGCCCAGAACCCGAAACCATTTCCAGTTGCCAACTTTTTCTTTCAGATTCCCCAGGCTCTTCACAGAATTCTGCCCAAATCAATTCTCTCGCCATGTCCAAAACCAGAAAATTGTCCCACCAGTTGTCCAAAAATGTGCATTATCTGTGCCCCCTTGAGGAGAAGGAGGGAAGATACTATGCCCCGGTACAAGTACAGGGGCAGGGTACAATTTTGGCACTGGTGGACACTGGATCCCAAGCTACCCTTCTGTCCAAAAGGGCCTTTGATGAACTAAATGCAGGAAGGGGGGAGAATTACCGCATTCCTCTCACCTCTCTTCCTGGACAACTGCATAACTTTGACGGGAAGGAAATTCCCGTCGAGGGGACTGCAGCCTTGGACATTAAAATTGGCCGACACAAGATGAAACACCCGGTCATAGTAGTGACTCCAGAGGGCACCCCTTGTTTACTAGGGAATTACCTCCTGAGAAGGTTGTCACCCCTATTAGATTGCGTAAACAAGGTCCTCTGACTAGCCGACCAATAAAACTAAAACAGCGTGTCAACCATGTTAGTTTAAACGGCACATGCCACATGGTTGAACAAAATCTGACCAAGTAGAATTTCACTTCCAGAACAACCAAAATTCCAGACGTGACAGTAACAGCAGTAGGACAACAGACTGGTGATGGGGGGTCCTCTCTATTTCTGAAAATCAACCTTCCTTCTAGTTTAAGGTGGTATTCCACACTGGAAGGAAATACTCTGAAATTCTTTACTAATCCACCATCAGACATTCCCACTCCAATAGTCCAGAAAGATGTGAAATCAGCTCAGAGCCTGGCTGATATTCAGCAAACTGGAGAACAGTTGTTCATCCCTGTGCAGTTAAATGATGGGAAGGACTCTGTTCTCGCCTGAGTGTGTGTGAACTACGGTAAGAGCTTCATCAACGAAGCCATGTTCTGCCAACTCCCAAAAGATCCAGCCATTCCCACATTCAAACTGATAGACAAATGGGAAATGGACCTGGAAGCACCCAATTCCAAACATCTCCTGCCAAGCAGGTGTATGCTCAAAATCTCCATTGGCAACAAGAGCCTAATCCATAATTGTTGGGTCGTGCTAGACGTCACTGCCGCCTTTTATTTAGGAAGTGACATTCTCAATCACTTTGCCATTAGTTTGGACCTAATAAACTTCAAAGCTTGGTCCCGATTAGCGGATAATCCCATGGGCTTTGATGATCCAGAAAAAGCATTTAGGTCAGCTCAATTGCTACCTTATGCAGTTGAAATTCAGATTAAAGAGGAAGTCACCATCCAGGAAAGGACCCGACAATTCTCCCTGGAAGTGAAAGTTAAAAGAGGACAAAAATGAAAAACCCTGATGCTTATATTCATCTAAATGCTTCTCTCCAACAGAAAGGGTTAGGGGTAAACCCAACACCATTAGTCAACATAGAACATGACACCATTCCAATAGAGGTGGATAACAGCGACTTAAAGAGTATTACTCTAGCCGCAGGCACCATTATTGGAATGGCGGTTGATGACTGACATTTTTCCATCGATTTATTAAATGAACTGTTAGGACCAATCCCCAAGGACTGTTTTGACAGTGACAGTGAGGACAATACAACACCAGACAGGATCTTTACCCGACATGGGGGGAACTTCCTGGTGTGCATTTCTTGCCCTTATCGTAAGGAAGACGTGACCTGTGACTTCAGAAGGGATGATGTGATTTTCCAGGTTCATGAGGGCTGCCTTTCCCACCTGAAGCCTCCAGTCCAAATCAGCACTCTGACCAGAGACTTCTCCACCCAGTTGGAGGAGGCCGCTGAGATAGCAAAACCAGAAGTCTTTCCAGGCTTCAGGCAGATGGTGGAAGAGAGAGTCAACCTAGCTGATGCCTGCGTGACTCTGGAATCGAAGCACAAGTTGAAACAGGTTTTCTTGGATTTCCAAGATCTCTTTGCGGTAGACTCATATGACTGTGGTCACACCGACATCCACACAACAACAATTCCCATGCACCCTGGCATGACTCCAGTGTTTGTGAAGCAATATCATTTGCCTCTCGCATCCATGGAGTCCCTTACTGAAATAATTAAGAACCTTGAGTCCCGGGGAATAATCCGTCCAGTACACAGCACCTTCAATAATCCGGTGCTGGGAATATTGAAGCCAAACGGCCAGTGGAGACTCTGTGCCGACCTTAGGGAGCTCAACAAACGGGTCCATACTTCCCGATGGGCTCTGCCATACATTGACCAAGGGCTGGCCCAGATTCAGGGGTCACAGTTATTCACTGCAATAGACCTGACCACTGGATACTGGGCTGTGCCTGTCAGTAGGGAGGACCAATACAAACTGGCGTTTACCTTTGGGCGCCAGCAGTACACATGGACCCGGACTCCCTTTGGATACCTCAACTCCGGCAATGAATTCAAGATTTTCCTACATAAGGCCATGCCCGACCTGGGTGCGAGGGGTAACCTGGCTTATGTAGGTGATGTCCTCATCAAAATTTAATCTGTGGAGGAACACATAGCGGAGATCCGTTATGTTCTGACACAGTTGAGGGCCGCCGGAGCAACAGTTTCCTTTCAGAAAGCACAGTGGTGTAGAACACGTGTTAAGTTCTTGGGGCATGAAATTTCTCCTCAGGGTCTCTGTCCCCAGGAAAAGAAAGTGGAAGCACTTCAGAAACTGAAAGACGCCACCACTCTGCGGGAACTAAGGAGCCTCCTTGGACTGACTAATTACAGCAGAAAGTTCAATGAGGGCTACGCAGAAATCACCAGACCCCTGATTCATCTTTTGAAGGGGGGGGTAAAGTGGGAATGGGGTCCAGAACAATCCGAGGCAGTAAGACAACTCAAAAGAAGCCTCTCACAAGCGCCTTGCCTAGCTTACTCTGTCAGAAACAAGGAGTTCTTCCTGGAGACAGAGTTCTCTAATACGTGCTTGATGGCAGTATTATACCAAAAGCATGACAAGGTCAATAAAGTAATCTCCTATGCGAGCAAAACTTTATCCTCTGTGGAGGAAAAATTCAACTATTGTGAAAAGGCACTCCTGGCAATGGTGTGGGCATTGAAGAATTACCACCCGTTCATCCAGGGGGAACACATCATAGTGGAGACTCCACACCAGCCTCTGCAATACCTCCAAAGTGACAGAATCTGGGCCGGAAATGTGAGTAATTCCCGAATTACTTCCTGGATTCTGTCAATGCAAGGCTTTCCTGTGGAGGTCAGATATGGCCAAAACAAGAAGAGCCCCTCTCGCAAGGTCTGGCTGACTTGCATGATTGAGCCAGAGAAAACTGTCTCAAGGACGAAAGTCTAAAAATCAAGGACAACATGGAGGCATACCTTAATTCCCCACACAAAGTCTTTGAAGAAGACAAGTGTGAGGGAATGCCCACTGTCTATGTGGATGGATGCTCTTACCATGTTGACAACAACGGGGAAAAAGAACTGGTGGCCGGCGTAGGGAATGCATGGGTGAATGAGTCCCCAGAACCCTCCGCTTGGTACAAAATCGGTCCCCGACTCCACGAACTGGTCATAATCACAGATTCGGATTATGTACGGAACGGGTTCGTGGAGCACCTGGTCAATTGGAAAACCAGAGGCATGTTATGTGCTAATAACAAACCCCTGAAACCTGGGAAGTTAATCCAAAATATTGATGATCTGGTCACATCGAATGGGATGACCATCTACTGGAAAAGGATCAAGGGTCATTCCAAAGTAGAGGGACCAGACAAAACTGGAAATGACTTAGCTGATCAGCTGGCCAAAACCGGGGCCATCCAAGGGGATCTAATAGAGATAGAGTCCCTGTTGGGGGAAATCCAGGTCACTGCTATCACTAGGTCCCAGACAAATGCTCACAACGATCTTACAAATGCACAATGGAGTAAGGAGACCCCTGATGCTGATTTAATTACGGCTCAAAAGGGGGATCCAATAATTGGTAAGTTTTACCGACACATTGAGGACCCTGAGAACTTTCCCCTGACGGATACCGATTACATTGGGAAGGAGGACATTAGAGTGTTGATGAAATGTCCAAAGATGTTCCGAATCCAAGACGGTTTGTTGGTAAGGAAATCCCAAACTGGCCATGATCAGTGGGTGGTCCCTACCTCATTCCGAAGCCTCATGTTAAGTCACGCCCATGATGCGGCCACCACCAGTCATATGGGGTTTCACACAACACTGGAAATCTTAAGAGAGGTTGCATACTGGCCACACATGGGGCAGGACCTCGACCAATACTTGAAGGGGTGTCTTGTGTGTGCACAATTTCTGCCAACATCCCTCACACATCGGGCACCTCTCCAAAAGAGGGGGATAACACTGCTATGGTCAGATTTGCAAATCGACTTTGTAGGCCCTGTGATTCGCTCGTCTAGAGGAAACAAGTACATGTTGACGGTTACATGCTTGTTTACCAAGTGGGTGGAATGTCTCCCGGCCCCGAACTGGAAGGCAGAAACAGCAGCTGCCCTGATGATTAACCACATCCTTTCCCGTTTTGGTCTACCTCAAAGGATTGAGTCAGACAGAGGTAGCCATTTCACCAGCGAGGTAATGACAAAGATGTGGGAGATACTGGGGGTCAAAAGGAAGCTACATATTGCTTACCGGCCAGCTTCTTCTGGAGCAGTAGAAAGATACAACCGAACCATTGTGAGCATATTAAAAAAGTCTGTGGCAGATTCTGGGCCAAGTTGGGATATCCGATTACCTCTGGTCCTAATGGCCATCAGATCTACCCTGCAACTAACTAAAATGTCACCGTTTGAGCTGATGACTGGACGCAAGATGGTGCTTCCCCAGCATTTGCTCTACAGGACCCAAGAGCAGACATTGATAAACGCCTCCACAACTCATGAGTATGTGGAGAATTTAAGGAAACATCTGCAACATGCTTTTGCCTATGCTCAGCGGAATCTAGAAAGATCAGCTGATAGCATGAAGACCCACTACGACCTGAAGACCACAACGAAGGAATATAATGTCGGAGACCGGGATTATCTATACAATTTCCAAAGAAACCAGGCCAAACAGCGGACATTTTGCCTTCATGGAAGAGACCGTTTGAAATTATAGACAAGGTCTCCCCAGTAGCTTATAAGATCCGCATCCCCAAAGGTAGTTTGGCGGAAGGGGAAGACAAGTGGGTCCATATAAATCAGCTAAAGTGTTGCCATCCCAGGCACACTCTGCAGCAACTGGAGGAATCCTCTGGAATCCCAGAGGGGGCCGCTCCAGAGTAATTCAGTTAAACCCTAAAATATTCCACATATAGCCTATAAAATTCTATGATTCTTCAAGATGTTCTTGCCTCCTGATTTAAAAAAATGTATATGTTCATGTTTTGACTATAAAATGTATATGCCGCCCCACTATATCAATAGTGGGGGAGAAATGTCTACGAATAGGTATTGCCGCTTGTGCTTTATCATCCTAGGAGAGATGAAACCATGGAAACTGACCAAGGAGAATGACCCAGGGACCGGGAGCAAAGATCCGAGGGGCCCGGGGTACCGCCCAATATTCCCATCAGGACTGGCGAGGAGAACCGATCGATCCAACTGGAGGGAGGAAAAGATGCTGAACTGTGCCATCTACAGAATTGGAAGAAGATGATGCGGACATACCAGCGCGTGGATCAAAACATCCTTTGCACCCGACTCCCCCTCGACTCAAAATCAAAGCGCAGTCGGGCGGGGGGGCTTGTCAAGGGTTTTGACCCATGTTGAATTGTTAGGCCAGAACAAAACTAAATCAATAGACTGGGTAGATGTGGGGATGAGATGTCGCCGCCCATCATTCTATCCCAGAACAAAACTAAATCAATAGATTGGGTAGATGTGGGGATTGAGCTGTCTCCGCCCATCATTCTATCCCAGAACAAAACTAAATCAATAGATGGGGTAGATGTGGGGATTGAGCTGTCGCCACCCATCATTCTATCCCAGAACCAGGAGAACCGCGCAGTTTTGCGCACACCAAAATGCTCGCCTAACCTGTCACCCACCAGTGCAAGCGTGATGGACCAGAAGCGCTAGGGGTGAAAGGTGGAGCCAAAGGAAAAATAGCAGTGCCTGTTAGATCAAAAGTGCCTTGAAATCACTGCTGTTTCTCTGAAGTGCAAGCTCAAAATGTCCATTTCAATTTGTTCAAAATCCGTTTTTATTGATGTCAACAAGTTGCTAAAATCATGGGCACAAGACCACTCTAAAGATTCAACCTTCTTGAGGGGGGTTCCACATCACCACTCTACTGTAAGGATGCCCATTAAAACAATGGCAGCAAGGATTAGAGCTGTCAAGCAAAATCCTCCTGTGAAATTCAACTCCTAAAAAATAGCTGCAGTACCAGCTTTGGACACAAGCAGGCCCTAAAGGTCTAAACTCTGACAGTAGAACTTTACTTCAGGAGTTGCCAGCCTCCTGAGACAGCTGGAAACTTCAAAGCCTTTTTGGTTAGTTAAGAATTTAAACACCTGCTGTTTCCTGAAGACAGGATGATTCAATTAACATTGCAAGAGGCTGGGAAACTTTCCCACCTCAGAACTACAGATAAGAAGCCAGGAGATCACATGGACATGCTAACCAAATTCAGAGTGGCCCCCTGGCCTGCTGACCTCAGCCGACATAATAGACTCTTGCAATTGAATGGGGTATGTTAATTTGGGTGTGGACGGTAAACAGAGCTCTGCCTGGCAGAAGAGATATGTGGTCCCTGACTCCCAAGTTTCTCGGGGCGGACCCAGACACTTTTTGTGAATTGAATTGAAGGAAATATATGTTTTATAAAAACACTGATAACTAATTGTAACCAGATGGGAGAAATGTACAACTTTGGGATCTTTAAATTGACACATTCACTCCCAGTTCAAAACTAGGCTGGTCACTCTGTGATGTTCTGAGCCAAAACCCCGCTAATTATTAATACTACAGACACTGTGTTTATGTTAGAGACCTAGTAAATTAATGGAATATGGGTAGAAAGGCGGTGTACATGTGTGCCATCTTTGGTAAACGTCCGATGATGGTAAATCAACTAAAAATGAAAATAAGTTGTCATTTTTGAATGCAAGCTCTTAGGAAGATCAGAGTTAGGCCAGAATGTACCTTAAGTAATCTGTAATATGTACATGTAATGTCGAACAACTGTGTATCTGGGAAATATGTGTAGTTATGAAAAATGATTTCTAAGGTAAAAGCAAAGGGGCGTTTCTTCAATATATTGTAAATGGCTGACATCACTCTCACACACTATCCTTTCTCAAATCAGGGACCAAAGAATCCTTTGACCTATCAAATCTTGAGAGGGTTAGGCATGCAGAATTAGCCGACCCACCCACTTTCTAAACACATAAAAAGAGCCACTGGAAGCCAGATAAGGACTTTCTTTTTCATTTTCTGCGGAGCATTTTCTGCGGAGCATTTTGACCGACAACTTCACATCCAGACTTCAGACTTCACATCCAGAGACTCCTGACTCCAGAACAAAACTCCAAGAACTCTAGAACCCAACAGCTGAACTCCTATCAGCAGGCTTTCAAAACCTAGCAACCAAACCAAACTATTCAATCAGCCGGGCTGAGCTGTCTGATTCTGGCTAGTACCCTGTGCCAGTACCCAGAAAGCAGTGCTGAATCCAGAACCACAGACTAGACCAGAAAGCAGAGCTGTACCCAGACCAGACCGCTGTGAGCAGAACCGGTGCCTGACAGACCCAGAGAGCAGAGCTGAGCCAGATCGCTGTGACTTCAGAACCACTCACCAGAAGTCCAATCCAACCTGTTGACCAGATCCGTAACGAGGCCCAGACCTTCCAAAATGATGAGTGAGTAGCCTGAGGCCTGTGCAAAACCAATCTCTTAGTTTAAAATAATCTAATTCAAACTATTTTAACCTATTAGAACTCCTTCCAAAGCGCATCTGTCATCCTGAAACTGTAATTTCAATTCTGAAAATCTACCTCCACTAAATTGTCCGTATCTCTTGAACCGTTTGTCCTAGGAACGAAATGTAACTTTCATCTTAAAGCTAAGATTCTGGGCTTTCCAACAAACCCGACTTTCTATTCATTATACTTTTTCCGTAATCGCGCTCGACGCACTCGGACAAAGTGCCGCGATTTGCGATTTGGCTCAATTTCTTCACTTGTCAAAATAGCAGCTCCTTGCTTTCCTTTGCTGAAATTCGTTTGCAACCTGACAATCATTCATAGAGCATTGCTAAAGTGATCCTGAACTAATTTAAAGTAGCTATCACTCACCCTGAACCTCCTATGGGGAATTAAAAGCAATTTGAGTATATTTTTCACTTCTTTGCATACCACCTTTAAAGTACTTTGCCTGTGTTTAAAATCATCCCTGTTGATCTAAGCTTGCTAGGGGGGAACTGAATTGGGATTGTACTGTGATTGTATTCCTGAAGAACTGTGTGTGTCACTTCCACCTCCTTACATTGCATAGAGGGGGGTGAATTGCCAAAAGGGGAAAAGTGATTATATTATGTTTTGCTGAAATCATATCAAGTTGATTCCTGTGTTGCTTTTATTCATCTTTGCATCTCCTTGAAACCATAAAGCATTCTCTGATACCTTATTACCCTGTTCCTAGTCGTAAGTCACCAGAACTGTGCTATTGTAGGATTACCTATTGCTGATTACTGCTCATATTCACAAGTGTGATATCAATTATTCATTTATTATAAAAGTGTGATATATATATTGTTTAATTCTCAAATAAACCTTTTAAATTTGCAAAACAAACTTACTTCTTGGCGAAGTGGGGTCAGGGGGATTCTAAGAGAGGGGTGTTATATAAGGGTTGTCACCCAGAGTACACAAACTGGACATAAAAATATATAAATAAGGGCTTCCCTTGAGCAATCCCAGACAAGGCACTGACTTAGTGGGACTGCTTGATTGGAGTCATTAACAACAGTAAAAACCTAAAACTACTTTTGTGATAACACACAGTTATACCAGGTGAGTAAAACCTAAAGATGTAATATTCAATTACAGGTGCCTCTGAGATCAGTGAAACACAGATTGAGAGAAGAAATAACTCTTCTAACTTATTTTTGGGATGGCACACAACTAACTCAAGGTAAGTAAAACCCATATACTTGCTTTAACCTCACAATGAAATCCAGGTTAGATCTTTCCCAGCTATACAAGTACCTTATGTATGACTTATGAGGGACAGTTAAAACCAAAGACTCTCTGTGAGTCTGTCTACAACAGCACAGGGAAAGCAAAACCTAACGTTATACTTTACTGAATGACTCAAAGTTATTCTAGGTAGGCCACAACATAATAGAGACTTATTCTGCACAGGCTTACTGCAAGTCAGGGGAAGCAAGACCCAGTTGGGGAACACTCATACAATTATCCTAACAGAAATAATCTAGTGAAGCTAACAGTTGGGGGACACTCATACAATTATCCTAGCAGGAATAATCTGGTGAAACCAACACTTTACTTTTGGGAAGAGGCACAACCTAATCACAGGAGAGTAACATACCCTCACAACTACTTTCTATTAGAATGGCAAAAACGGTTTCTAAGGAAAGAAAGATACTTTTAGGAATAGTGCATCACATATCAAAGGTAAGTAAGAACTGTTGTAACTGTTCACATTTAGAGTTAAAGTTACCAACCAACTCTTTACAAGTAAGTAACTTTTAAACACTTATTTTATTTTCTAGGCAAAAGTCCCAATCCCTAAAAAGTCTTTCCCTTATTCCTGGAGCATGAGTGTTCTCAGTGGCAGAAGGGGGGGTCACTAGGATCTAGTGACCAACAGATAGCGTCAGAATAGGTTCTTAAGTAGCAAAAGTCAGAGATCCCTAGGAAGACTGGGCAAACAGCTGAGTGCTTTACTTTAGAATTAGAACAGGGTCCAGGGGCTTTACAGAAGACACCATAGCAGGATTCTAGCAGAAGGAATGGGCGCACTGGATGAGAGGCCTTCCCATCACAAAAAACACCCCACAGCTACTCAGAAAACCTAACAGACTTAAGGTAAGTACATACTCAAGTCAACACAGTACCTCAGCATTGAAAAAAGATTTTGCATCTGGAGGACTTCAGGATCTGCATCCAAATACCCGGTCAGTGGATTCCTTGTTGTGGTGACTGAAAACAAGACCTCAGAAGGAACTTTGCAGCAGGGATCAATGGAGAAGGCTCTAGGCAAGTATTTCCTTATGGCAGAATGCTGTTCTGTGAATTTGGCGCCTTTTCAAGGAGCACAGAAGAAGACAGAAAATCGTGGTTGAATTCTAGTCATTATAAAGGTAAGCACTCTGTTGAGTGGACTTTTAAGACTCGATTCATGTCTCTGGAGATACACCAGAATTCCCATGAAGTTTCAGCAAGATTTGGAATTCAGAAGACCGTACACCGCACGATAGTTCGAGGTCCCAGGGTATTGGCATATTGCAGCAATGCAAGGTCGCAGCAACGCGTGGGATGCCTCAAAATGAAATGCAGGTCTTCTTGAGTCTAGTGGTCTAGTGGGTCTCACTAGGCTCTGGGTTGGGGTCATCGTTTTCAGAGTCCCCAGGTTGATTGGAAGAAAGGGCTACAGCAGGCTCCGGTTACACAGCAGGCTCTCTGGTTGCTGGAAATCGTTTCAGCTGCTTTTCCTTCATCATCCTCTTCGGTCTAGGTTTCCCTCCCTGCATTTTACATCTAGGAGCATTCTGGTTGTCCAATCAGGAGAGCCAGCCCCCCACTGAGATTTGTCCCCATTCAGGCAAAGAGGAAGACAAAGGGCTGTTTAGCGGACTCCTCTCTCGCTTCCTGCCTTCACGGACATACTGCAGCTTGGGCAGGGAGTCCACGGGACTCCAGACGAAGATAAAAATCACACAAAGGAATATCCCACCCTGCATGTCAGGGGAAGGAACAAGAAAGGAAAAGAAATACTAAAATGGTGAACAAAGAAGACAGGGGCTATTTTGGTAAAATTAGCACCCTTAGGTGTCTTTACTGCACCTGTGAACACAGCACACGGTAAAGCTGCACCAAATTAATAAAAGGTATCACTGCCACCAGCCCTTGAAGGTAAGCTTGTCCCTGTAACAGAATTGTTACAGTTTTAGTGTGAAATGGGATACATTATATTTCCCCAGCATGCAACATACGGTGGAGGGTGCTGGTTTTACCAAATAAAATGTAAAAGGGATCCAAAGATCCTTTCTACGCTTGGAACTGTAGCTCTCTCAAGGGTAGCCAGAGAAAAGGGGAGCCCCCAAGGCAACCCAGCAACAACAGGCACTTATTGCCAAAAAGTTGTTAAAGAGGAGAACTTTAAAAAGACACTATGGAGTGTCAAAAAAAATGACACCCAGAAAAATAGTAAGCGATTCTGTGAGTGTGGAAAAAGATCCCACTAGTAAAGCAAAACTTCTGGGGTTGACCCAGGTCAGGATGATTTACCAATTCTATGAAAATCATACCTAACACGCAGAAACAAGGCAAGGAAGAAAGCCTTGTTTAGTCTCAAGCACAGAGCCTTGCCTTTAGACAGGCTGACTTCAAATAGGGATGAAAAGGATGAAAGCCATACTAGTTGGGGACTAAATGTGTCAGACAAAGACAGAGAAACCTTCCGTGGGGAGAAGGGAGAAAGTGCATGAGGTCCTGTGGGATGTTTGCAGACAGACAAGGAAGTGAGAAGGTTCTGATCTAGAGCAACCTATAGATATGACGCCAAATCCCATGGAGTACCAAGAGAGACCTAAAGGACGATCGCATAGTGAGAGGGGGGAATCACCAGCACATGTGAACAGGTTGAGGTCATAGCCAGGTAGAAGGCAATCATGAACCATTGTCCCCACTATGGATAGGCAGACGATAGGAGCCGATAGCGGATTCGGGTTCACGCAGTTCCCCTTATTGGAGAAAGGAGGGGCCAGACCACAGTATATCCCCTGGCCCTAGATGGACAGGGATAATTTAAGATGTAAACTCCCTAGTTTAATGGCTGGTGGGGGAAATTGATTTATGAGCTAGAAGAGATGACAGGAGGAAATTCTCTAGCCATAGGGGATGTTAAAAGTCTCCAGGCAGCCATTCTTGGGGAAAGTGCTGATGACATTTGAACGAGAGCAGTGTCACAGCACAGAACACAGCTCATAACGGAGCACCATTTAATAATTGCAGAGCAGTTGTTTGGAGAGCAATCAGGGTACAGTATCCTGATATGTCAGATATGGGTGCAATTATGGCACGTAAAATGAAAGATGACAAAGATCCACTTGCTTACATTCAAAGTATTCAGGAATGGTACACTTTGGAAACGAGGGAGCCGTGGGGGAAATCAGTGGCAGTATTTTACCACATTTTGTGTCAGGGATTGCTAGAGAAGGTATAGAGACAGATCAAGAAATTAGTGGGTATAGAAGTGAAGCCATGGGCACGGATACAGTTGACTATCGTGGATCGCTGCCGATAGTTGCAAGAAAAAAATAAGAAGGAAGATGCTAGAAAACTCGAGGAAGCTAAGTTAGTTCAGAAGAAATTGTCAAAGTACGCCATATGTGGGGTGGTACTGACAAGCGGAGAAGGGCTGGGAACACAGCAAGCAGTGGGTACATCACAGGCAAATAGTAAAGCCAAACAGATCAAGGAGGGAATGGGTTCATGCAGCGAGGCAGAGGAATGGGTTTCAGAGGAAGAGGTGGTTTCCAGAACAATTAGTTTGGGTTTCAAAAAAACCAAGGTGGTTTTCAGAATGTGGAGAATGATAACCAAAATGTGCAAGGAGGTTTTAATCAAGGGGGGCTAGTCAGAAGACCTCCTCCTATATGTTGGACATGTCCATGTTGGACATGTGGCATGACAGGGCACATCACTTGAACATGTGGGAGCCAAGGGTATGTACAGAATGGACAATTCTCAGGAGGGGGACAGCTTATCCTCCAGTTCCTTTAGTTCCTGTTAGGGAGAATTCTCTTCTAAGGCTAACTTCCCTTATCTATAGAGTCCCCCAGCAGCTTTGCTGGATTCAAAGGGTTTATTTTTTTACTCCTGCTAAGAGTGAGACTCATTTTCCCACTCTTAGACATATTGCCGATGTGTGTTTTAGGCTATTTTTGTATTATCTTATGGCCTATGGGTTTTTTTCTCACCCTCATAGGTATCATCTTTTTACATGTGTGTTACAGAGAAACCTCAGTGCAGTAACACAGGGGTGTCATAGTGACCCCCAAACATAGACTCCTTACCCTGGGACTGACTACTGTCTCCCAGGGCATGTAAAGTCCCCATTGACTTTACTAGTCAATAGTTATGAACAAAACCAGTACAACCCATTTTACTATGGAAGTACTGGAAAGGGTTAATAGTTTATCCCTGGTGTTCATCCCCGAGAGGGTGCCAGTCCCTCTCTCCAAAGTTTCTGGCTGGTGGCAGTGGTTACTACCATAAATATTCAACCGCAAATATTTTCCTATGGGATTTTCCCATTGTTCGAGGCTACCACTTTTACTGACAGCCTCTAACATACCACCAGTTTATTTTATTATTAACTTTACTCGGGTAGGGTTTTATTGCCAGATCTTAGATAATATTTCTTTCTCGTGTCTTTCTCTGAAATCCTAACCCAGGTCGGGGATCCTTTTTTCATACTTTTGGTGGGCTTCTGCAAAGAAGCCCTCCTTTTTGCGTCACTGAGTCTGGGGTAGACAGGATGTGTGGGAGGGTGAATAGGCACCCTGAACAGGGTTGCCTAAGCAACCGAAGTCGCACTCTGCCCTGATAGGCTGGGGGTTATCCCGCCAGGATAACCACCCCGCTGTGTGAGTGACAGCTAGGCTGTATTAATGGGGGGTTTTCTGCATATAAGCAGGGCTCCAAGGACTGGAGGACAAGACGTCACCACTGGACCTAAGAAATCCAAAGAGGAGAGAAGCCGAATACATCTGCAATGACTGAACCACCTGTGAAGCCCTGCTGCAGATCCTCACCACTTTTCTCCAACGACCCGAGAAGATCTTCACCTGCAAGAGTCTTCTACCCTTGAGCTGGTGGGGCCACAACCAGTTCGGCAATCGCCTTCTAGGACCTGCCTTGGTTGAATCGCCAGTGCCAAGCACTAGGAGACTGGATAGCCAGGCACCCGTCCACTACGACCGCGATTTAAAGGAGCGTACCATTTATTCCGTTTTGGCATCACCGCGGCTGGCTTCATCCCTGGGCAGTGCAGTGACTCGAACCTTCCTCCATGACGAGAGCCTCTCTTCCTCTGCTGGATCTCCTGAACTGCAGGAACTGCCAGGAACTACTGCCACCGCAGGAGCCTTGTCGACTTTTAAGGTACATTGTTCCTCCAGGCCTCCCGTTTCGTTGGGTACTGCTAAAGGTGTTTTAAATCCTTTACTTAGCTTCTGGGCTGGCCACCCCTATCGTCTAAAATTGTCTTTTACCTCCTTCAACCGCCTTTTCAAATGTTAAACAAAGACTTGACTGGAGCTACTAGAACAGTTTGATCCTGGGCAGTTTGCCTTGTACCACTGACTCTGGCACAAGCCTATTGACTCTGGCTAAATCTGTTACAACTGCCTTCTCTAGATTGCTTTTCATCCAGAAATGTGTTGGTGCACCTAAACTCTTATAACCACCTTTTCCTTCCCCTTTAAATATTGTGAAGTGCCATTTTGCTCGGTATTGCTTATGCTAAATTACTGCCTTGCCTAACTTGTTCACAATCCAATTGGGAAGTGTTTCTGGTGTGTTTAGGAGACTAACCCTGTATAACTTGACCTTTCCCTCCCTCTGAAGAAATTATTAGAGTACCATTTCTGCTTGGTTTACACTGTGCCATTTTGCTCAGTTTTCACTCTTGCTCAAACTTGTCTACAATTTAATTAGGGAGTTGTATATACTTTTCTTGACTGTTTTAACTTGCTTTAATGATAGTGATTTGTGTGTGGAATTAAGAGTGTGTAAAATAAATATATATATATTCTTTTTGATACAAAGCTTTGGTCAGTGTTTCATTGATCCATAGTATTATAGACCTATTGTGTAAACCCTGAATACTGCTCATCTCCCTCTTGAGATAAATCTGGCTGCTCAGCCACAGCTACCAACTAAATCTGTGTGGTACAGACAGATACCAAAGGGGATTTATTGCATATACCTGTAGTCCTAATCCTCTGTATTGCTCCCTAAGGGAGCTGCATAGGATTCTGCCTAACAGTTCTGAATCCTGCAAGGATTTTATGTAGTAACCCCACAGAGGCACGAGATTTCACAGTGATTGACTTGAAAAATGCGTTTTTCTCAATCCCGTTACATAAGGACTCCCAAGACCTTACGTCATTCACGTTTCTTCAAACCTGACTGAAGAGTACTCCAGGGGTATTGTGAATCTCCATCAATCTTTAATAGGGTCTTGCAGATGGACGTAAGCAAAATTGATTTGCAAAGTGTTGTGCTGCAATACTTCAATGACATTTTAGTCTGTAGTTCGACAGAAGATGAGTGCAGACAAGATTCGATTCAGTTAATGACTATCCTAGCAGACAAAGGATATAAAGTAGACAAGGAGAAGTTGCAATACTGTCAGGAAGAGGTGTTGTACATAGGTCAGTTAATCTCACATGAGGGGAAGAAAATCACACCTGAAAGAGCTGAGGTGATTATGAAAACACTAAAACCGCACACGATAAAGCAAATGCAGCAGTGTCTTGGATTGTGCAACTATGTTAGAGTATGCGTATTTGATTATAGTTCATACACGAGACCCCTTTTGCAGGCTTTAAAGAAAGGCCAAGTGAAAAAGGAAAAAATAAAATGGACTGAGGAAATGGAGGGAGGGTTTGAGGAATTAAAAAAAGCAATTTGTACAGCTCCAGTTTTAGGAATCCCCAATTATTCTGAGGATTTCTTTCTGTTTTCGCACAAAAATGGAACAGTACTGACAACGGTGCTTACACAGAGGACTACACTATGGTACAAACCTTGGGCATATTATAGTGGGATTTTAGATCCAGTTATGAGAGGACACTTTCCTTGCAAATAATTGCTAGCAGCAGCCTTGTTCGGCATTGAGAAGTCTACAAGCATTATTTTCAATGACTTTATTTGTTAAGCATGCTTTGTTTGTCGTTTTTAAGAAACCTAAGGGTACATTGACATCTCAGAGGGCTTCTGCATATGAGGTAGTTATATCAAATCCAGCGATCAAAATATCAGGTGTAAAATAGTGAACCCTGCCATGTTTGTAGCTGAACCTGTGACAGAGGATGAGAAAGTGCATGATTCTTCCAACTACGAGGAGTTCTAAAATGAGATTCCGAGGGTAAAGGAGAATGCTCGAGCGGGGTGTGAATTGGGTTATCTTTATTGACGGGTCTTCAAAAATGTATCAAACTGATGGGAAAGGGCATTCAGACTACTCAGCTGTGGTAAGGCACAGAGCCAATGGGGAATTTGAAGTGGTAGCAAGTGCAAGACTACCATCTCACTTTTCGGCACAAGCTGCAGAATTGGTGGCGCTTATTGTCGTGCTCGAGAAACATGCAGGGCAGGAAGTAACAATTTACAGTGGCTCCGCCTATGTGCTGTCAACCATGTACGCAGGGCTAGGACGCTGCCAAAGGAGGGGCTATGTCCGAGCAGACAGCACTGCAGTGCAACATGCAGCATTATTGGACAGGCTTATTAAGGCACTGCAACTCCAAGTACCCATCGCAATAGTTAAATGCACAACACCTACTAAGAGATCTGATTTTATTTCATGCTGGAATGAAGCTGCAGATGAAGAGGCCAAAAGGGTTGCATATTCACCAGTTGTTTCAAGTTTTGATACTCCAGATGTGAAAGAAAAAGTTGTCACGATTATGATTGTAAATGAAGGGTTTAATCATTTGTCCAGAACACAGTTGATGGAAGTTCAAGGCAGTACCCTACAGGAAGAGCAAGGATTGTGGAAATGGAGGGTGTGTTCTTTATCCCCCTCTGAAGTATTGTGGCGACAGGACAGTACTGGAAAGCCGGTAGTGTTAGTGCTTGAACAGCTGCACTGCACATGTAACTAGTGAAAGCCTTGCAGCAACTATTGCAGAGGACTGGTTTGTACTGAACCTCTTAGAACCTGTTACTTTTTACGCATTAAATCTCATCGTATTTCAAAATGTTCCCGCTGTGTACACACTGCGAACAATCAGAGGAGTGACTCCTCGACGACAGTCCTTTTCAGCATTTACATATTGACTATGTTGATATGCTGCAAGTATGTAGTGGATATAGGTATATGATAGTAGTGAGATGAATTGAAGCTGGTCCATGTACACACCCTGAAGCCACTTGCGCTGCAAAGGTTTTAGTACGAGAAGTCTTTCCTAGATGGGGAGTATGTGAGTCGCTGAGGTTCGAAAATGGGCTCCATTTTGTTAATGAAGTATTTGAACAGATCAGCCGATTGCTTAGTATAAAACACAAGTTTACTACTGCTTATCACCTGCAAGCAAACATCATATGTGAGCGACTCAATGGTTGTCTCAAAGAAAGAAGCGCTAAACTCAAATTGACACTGAAGAAGGGATGGCTGTATTGCCTACCCTTTGCATTATATACATTAAGGATTCATCCTGTGTCGGACCACCATCTCGCACTCCATGAGTTAGTAAAAGGAAGGTGAATAAGAATGCCCCTGTCACCTTCAGCAAGGAGTTGAAGTGATGCCCAGACGACTGCAGAATTGTTAGGAAATGAGCTACGTGCATATTTGACATGTATGACCACCAGTATCTCTGTCATTTCAGATCAACTCAAGCATAAGGAAACAGATGAAGACCATTCAGCAACCGGATATGAGAAATACTATTTGTACCAGGTTGTTTAGTGGAGACCCCGATTTAGTGCTCAACTTGACAAGGAAGTGGCAGGAGCCCCATTTTAGTGGACCATTTATCGTCGAAAATGTTACTCCCGTAGCAGTAAAGGTCCAAGAAGGGCACGCCTGGATTCACTTGGGTGAGGTGAAGCCGTATGCTGGTGAGATCGATAAACCCCCACCCATTGATTCGGAAGCAAGACAAGAAGAAGCAGTTCAGCACGTGCAGACTCGAATGATGACGAGGAAGAAGGACGCTAAAATTGCTGATTAAATAAATGCAACTGTGCATTTGGACTGTGGCTCACCCAGAACACTCTTTATAGATGTTTTAGCAGGAGTACCAAAGTCAACATTCTTGAGCCACAGTAATATTTTTAATTGGACTTTAGAAAATGCTGATGTGTTAAAAATGCCAGATCTTGATTTTATATACGACAACTGGAAAAGGGAGCAGTTTCCCATTCATTCCTCACTGAGTTTCTCTTTGGCTAGATTCATGGTTCTATCTGATGTTGGAGAATTTGTTTTTATTCTCCGAGTTTACCCTGTTCTTGTTGGGCGTAGCACTGACATACATACTTTTGTGCAGGATCCAAAGCAAATGCGGCAGCTACCTGAGCATCTAAAAAGGCTGCCTGATTAAAAAGGTGCTCTCCTTCCTTAAAAGTAGCACACAGGCACAATGTGTACCGTTGAGGATAATGTAGTTCCAGGAAGTGAGCAGACTCAACGACGTATGGTGAGACACCAGTGGTGGGGTATCATGTATTGGTGTATAATATATGCATGCTCAGCATCCATAATTTCTTTTTCTATATTTGCTAATCCACGCTGCTTACCTTGCTGCTCCCAGAAAGGTAGGAGTCCCCTTGATTCTTCCCACTCCAGTGACCTATACAGAATTAGCTGTTGCAAAGAGACCAATGTCATATGTGATTATCCTTGCACCAGTGACACATGTAAGGTCACCCATTTCTCTGACAAATGTTCCTATGATTACCCTGTAGGAAGGATGATTACTGATATACTTCATAAGCATAATGCACACATTCTCCTTGCAAGAAAGAGACCTAAGAGAAGTGCAAGAGAAGATGAATATGAGTTAAATAACTATCTATGCAGTACAGCACATTTGGGGAACAACATGCGGTATCAAGTAGGAAAAAGAACCTCAGAGGAGGATTGCTATGCATGTGCTCTCCTACCTTATGATATGGGGAAGTCCAAGATATTCATAGCTATACACATAGATGTCCAGACAGCTCATTGCCTGACTCACCTCACACTTTGCCATACAAAAGGTCAGTTCCAGGGTCGAACAGCATCCTTGGTATGGGATACGGAATGGTCAGCTCCAGAAGATGATAATGTTCAAGATTGAAAGACAAGAGCAAGAGCACACACCAGAGATCATCTGATAAGATACAATCAGCATGGAATGAAGGGAGCAGGAATCAGAAGGGAGATAAATAAGAAGCTCAATTGGCAAGGAAACACTATTGAAGACATTTGAAGATGCAAGGAGAGAGGACAGATGTAGATCTGGGGAACAGTGCATTATCCAGATGGCTGGGAAGAAGGCATAGTCGTTGTGATGCTGGAAATGCAGAGGGGGGATAGGGCCTCCATGTCCTTGTCCTGTAGTCCTTTTATCATGTGTGTTCTGTGATATTTTCTGCACAGGAGTCCATGTGGGACTCTTGGCAGTGATGCTCTTCCTCTTTTTGGGTTGGTGAACAGACCCATGGGATACCGTTATGGCATCCATGGGTGGGGGTACAACCTGTACCCCTAGTGTATGTTTCTGTGCACCTGTGTGTGGCCCACAGAGCCGGGTATGGGCTGGTGGCAGCTCCATGCTGAATTTGACAGGTGCTCTGAGTATCCTTCATTTTGGGATACCCAGGCCCTGCCATTGGAATCAGCTGATTCCTGATAGGTGACAAAACGGCCCTGTGGCCTCTTGCTTTCTACTGCCTGTTATCTTGTTTTCCCAACATTCTGGGAAGCCCTGACCCTGTCCCTTCCCCCTGACTGCCTGTTGGGTGGAAGTTCCATAAATGGTATTGTGGGGAAGTCCAGGCCAGAATGGCTGGAGCCTTCCCAGGGACTGTATGTTGTGTGTACGCCCAATGGGTGAGACCTGGGTGAAGGGAGTGTGTGACCAATATGCACTTCTTGTTTTGAGTGTCTGGTTTCTGGTATGTGACACAAAGACTGAGACAGCCCTGCCCGAAACTGGTATGTGTTGAGTGCTGAATGGCTGGGTACTTGTCCTAATAAACATTTTTTGTTGTGAGTGTCTGGAGGGAGGAGAATGGCCTGAATGCACCGTAGCCTGATTGGCTGCCTGCCGGCATGAATGCCCTTCTGGATGATAGGTTGCTTGACTGTGACCCAGCAGAGTGAATGAGAGACAAAATAGTATATCTGGGGGCCTCTCACTGATGGAAATTGTTCAGAAGCGGAAGTCGATACTTGATGCTTACTCTCGAAGCCGAGCCCGAAGAAGAAGGTGACCCCCTTTACTCTTCAACGTAATCTGATTGCTGGTGTGCCTTGCAAGAACTTGATCCAAGAGAGGACCTGGCTAGGAGACCTCTTCCCAAGCTACGAGGGACCATCGTTCACCAGCTAACCTTCACCGAAGCGCCCTGGACGCCAGCCTTCGAAAGACTGTCGACTGGAGACGGGGACTGCCGAGGAATCCGAAGAGAAGCACCCAGACATCCGTCCAAAGTCGCCAACCAGGGTTCGGAGGATCGCCGTAACCGGTGGAGGCGTGTCAAAGCCGTGTTGCCCAGAAGTGGGGACAGCTTGATGCCATGCCACCGACGACCGGAGCCACAACACTCCACCTTTGCCTAAGAACAATTTGAAACAAGGACTCCCTCGCTCATCACCGACGACCGCTTTTTCCCGCCACAGGAAGTTAAGGCCACCGACGAACCAAGGAGAATCAGCCGGTTGGTTTCCCGCCACCCCAAGACCACAAAGATGCTGACGACCCAAAGCCCTTGCTGGACCAAAGTTCTTCAGTGACCCTTTGCAGCAACCAACTATCGTCGTCGAGGTGCACTGCATGCCTCATCTTCACAAAACGTCCACGACCAATCGTTGACAAGCACCGCCAGGACTGAAGCTACTGCCTCAATGCCTGTTCATCTTTTCTTTGAGGGATCTTGATGATCCGTGGCTCCTGCCTTAAAGGGAGTCACTCAAGAAGGATCCGTCGACATCCTGGCGTCGAACTGTGCTAAACCAGGTACATTGGGGTGGTAGACCTGTTATACAAGGAAATAAGACTCTGATAGACAATATATGGACTGGGCTAGTCAATATACTTTATCTTACAGGTTGCCCAGGTGGGGGATCCTCATACAGAACTGTGCCTAGCGGCAGGGGCTTAGTATTCTGCCAATTGTTTAACAAGCTTGTTTTCCTCATAAGTCTATTGTTGGTTCACTTTATTAATTGATTTGTATGCCATTTCAAACTGTCTACAGTTGAGGCATTTTAATGGAATCTAAGAAATAATTGTGGTACCACATTGAGACTGTATATATTTACCATTTTAGAATTGCCTGAGCACAAAGTGTGTCATTGTGATTGTGTATGTAATTGAAACCTTTTTTATATAAAGAACTGTGTTTTCAATAACATAGTGTGTGGACATTCCTTCGTGGGGGTTGGGCACTACAGTGTACTTAAGAAATAGCCTGCGTCAACCCCTGAGAGCTAAAGCCTGGATTGCTCATCCATAGCTACCTTACAGAGAATCTTGGCTGGGACGCTCTGTGCTTCCACTCTGCAGTATAGAGAGCAGGAGTACAGATACCGCCCTCCAACCTTTACAGTCTTGTGCAGAGCTCTGGCAGTAACAGGAGATCACAAACCAGTTATAGAATGTGTGGAAAAAGGATACAAACCTCTATGGCCGAAGCTTGCAAAGTTGCTAACATGGGTCGAAGACAAAGGAGGCCCGTTTCAGATAGTGCCTCTGGCTAGTGCAGAGCTATGCGCCAGAAACAATGGCACAAGAAAAGTTGGAGAGAATCAGCAGTGCGGTCGAATCCTCGTTGTTCCAGGAATGAAGGATGGAAAAGTAGTGATAATGGACCACTACTGGGTCTGTGGATCCAGAGCATACATGAAGCTGCCTAGAGATTGGGGAGGACTATGTTCTATAGTGATTGTTCATGCTCCAGCATTTGTGATACTGAAGAGTAACCTGAACATTGGAGAATTTCCAAAAGCAGATGCTCACCTCAGATGGATTCCTCAATCGAACAAGAAGGGCAAACTACTTCTAAGCTAAATCGATAGAAGCTTTCAAAGACATTCCATATAAACACAGGTTGTTCAGTCAGATTTAGGAGATATTCATGACAATCTTCATGCCAGGGATCCAGACGATGGAAAATGCCAGATGGGAGCTTCTGCAGATGAACAACACTACCATAAAGGGATTCAATGCTATCAAGGAAGAGCTAAGAGCCATAAGACTGATGACTCTTCAGAATAGATATGTCCTGGATATGATTACATCTATGGATGGTGGTGTTTGTGCCAAAGTTGGAGAATTATGTTGCACATTCATACCCTCTCACAATGAAGAGAATGGGGCCTTGACAGAGGCCATTACGATGCTCATTAACGTATATGTCAAGATGGAAGATGAAGTGGAAGACCTTGCTGATGACAGTTGGTTTGCATCATTCTTCTCATGGTTCCACAATGGATGGCGAATATCTTCATGTTTCTTGGAACCTTTGTTGGTGATGATCACGTTTGGATTCTGTGTGATCAGAATAATAATCACACAGTGCAAGAAGACAGCAAAGAAAGCAACAGGAATGAAGATCATGATGGATGTCGAGTCAGGGTTTGAACCCAAAGAGCTGACAGATGAAGAAATCAGAGACCATGTAAAAGATAGTATTCATGCACCTAAGGGAACACATTTCCTGTATCTGAGAAAGCACAAGAAGTATGTGGAAAGATGGATCTACTGCAGCCCGAATGGACAATGTAGCCTTATGACATGGAGTGTTGATGAACATGTGAAAACAGCAGGATGTCTGAGAGGAGTGATAAAGATATGGCCTCCAAAGAAGCACTTTTTAAGAAAAGGATGTCTAGATGTGTAGACTAATGTGAGAGTGGGCGAGTGTAGAGGAGGAGCCAAATACCTCTACCGGAAGTCCCACCCCCATTCTGTCTATATGTTGGCAGCCGGAAATTGCACCATGCGCAAAGCCAATAATGGTACCTATAGCGTGAAGAGTCCTTGAAATGAGATATCGATTGACAAAATCTTATATGTGTCCACAATGGAATGAGAGTCTTCTGAAGGAAGTTCCGGAAGAAGTGTGAAGATGAATGAAAGAGAAGACTAGTGAGGTCACATGAAGCAGAAATGACGCACCCAGAAGAGATGCCAATGAAGAAAGAATATAGACCTTATAGAATCTGATGGGGAAGTAAAGAATTATGCAACGTTTTATGTGCGGAATGAAGATTTCATAATGGCTGGCTATATGAAGTGAATAGACTACAGGCAGTGCCACCAATATATATATATATATATATATATATATATATATATATGTATATATATATATATATAAATATATATATATATATATTCAGTGAAAAAACTTTGTTAAAGGGACGCTATGGTTAAGTTGCGCTACTAAAAACCTATGAAATTCAGTGAAAAAACTTTGTTAAAGGGAAGTTATGGTTCCAAGTAAAACCGAAAAACCCCTGAAATTCGTCAGTTATGGTAAGCTAAGCAACCATAACTCGCGCCACCACTGTGCACTGCTAAGACTAACACCCACGACATCGAAGATGACATCACAAATGTCATTGATGACATCACTGATGACATCACATGTCTGTCTCCCTCTTTTTTCCTTTAGTGACATATGTAGGCCACATGGTTTTCTTCGGTAACAGTCATGAACTAAAAATTGTAAACATACTATATTTGTAGACTTATCCTTCAAGCATGTTCTTACAGTAATTCCCTTAGGGTCCAGTCATATCACATGAAACATATACATATGGGAAGACACAAGCTTGAAAAACAGCGATTCTTTCTGTGCATGAAGATAATCAGTACAGTTATCAGCACTTTCTGATAGTTCTGTTGTTTTCTTTATTACTGTATTTCCCTGTATATGCCCATATTTGTATACATTGTACTCACACTACTTTCCTTAGGGTCCAGTCACATCATGTAATACATGTACATAGGATAAATAGCAGCTTTGAAACAGAGCAATCATTTATTTGCATAAAGATAATCAGTTAGGTTATAAATTATTTCTGCTACTACTTCTGCTTTTTTGCTTACTTCACTTTCCCTTTATATACCCATATTTGTATGTGTTATTGTCTCTTTGTGTTTTGTTTGTAATAGTGCAATTATGTAATACGTGGGTTTTATTAGCTACTTATTACGTATTTCACAGTACGCAAAACTCTAATAAGAAAACAGTTATCATTTCATTATTCAACATATCAACATTATGAATATTGTACCTTCATCATATAAGCTGCACACAATGTCCGCGGACATCTAAAATTTTGCGGTGCTACCCTATCATAATGATTGCAGTTTTATCTGGGAGGAAGTGGTGGCTCTGAAAAGAGCCTTTTGGTGGTGTTTATTTGTGTTTGAAACATTTTAAATGCTCAACACCTACTATAAAATGGATGCTGTAATTCCAAAAAAGGTTGCAATGCATTTTGTACATTTCTCAAAAAAATCTGATTGCCAGCATAAGTAAGATGGACTGCATCTCTGCGAAAAATGTATGTACTACGAAACATAATATTTTCATTGTGACAAGAGGACATGCCAAAATCTCTTAGAAAGGCACAAACAGCCTTATTGACATTGCGCCTTGCTTTCTCCATTTGTGGACCAAATGAAGAAGAACGAAGCCACATTTGTCTCTGCGCAATCATTGAAAAAATTACTTGAGAATTTGGAAACATCTCCATGACCTTCCCAAGTCCTTCTTTCATTGCAAATTGCAAAGAAATTCCAGCCACATGTCCTAAACTGTTCCCTCCACAATGAATTACAATTAGGTCTGGATGTGGCTCTGTCTCCAAAGTAGCACAGAGAGGTAGCAAGTCCAACCACTTCATTCCACGTACTCCATGCCAGTGCACTTCCACATGTGGGAACCCAAGATGTACAGCTACTCCACAGCTTTCTGCATGCACCTTCAACCAATGTATCCACGAGTCTCCCAAAATCCAAACAATCTGTTTTTTGAAACACACAGCCATAGCTATCTGTTCTTCTCTCAGCAAAAAGAGTATCTGAGAAACTCTCTCCTGGCACAACACACCCACTAAACTTTCCTGACCAATCCCTTTCTCTGCTCATTCTCATTTGCATGGCTCCCCAACCCAAAAATCCCCGGATGTAACACCCGATGTCCGCGGACTACCGCCATGTCTGCGGACATATCGTAACATGAACAGTCCTTCTACCATTTCCTTTTTCACTTTCTGTGCCATTCCCTCCTTGGATATAGCTAAGAAGTCACATGAACATCCACCAATCACATCCAAGATCTCTACATCTAACTGCATCATCATAGATCAGCACTTTAAATGTACTGTTAATCTCTCTGAGTACAAGTGTTATAACATTGGAAAACACCTTCTACCAGAAATGCTGTACAAGTCTCCAAGATTTCTACTTGCAGCTGCATGCATATCGATATGCATGAACACAAACTACAGTTATGCATATTTTGTATATAGTACATATACAATTTTTATAGATTCATATAAACAGATCAACTGACTTTTAGTTTGTATAATCCATCTCCTAAAATCAACTGTCACTTCCAAACCTATCTGCTATTTAATTTCTTTTTACACACACATTTTCAAAGCATGTTGAACTAACATATTTAAAGTACAATATGAAGAGTTAACATACTCAAACAAAATTGCATGCACTCTGTATGTTAAAAAATCAAACAACAATACTTGTACAAAAATGTAAACATTTATTTGCTTATATTTATATACTGCGCAAGCAGCCCACGGCATTGAGGCGCTGTTACTTACAAGAGCTTAGTTACAGGAATAGTGGTATTCAGTGGTACATTATGAATTCCACAAGGCATAGAAATGATATTTTGGTTGGTACAGTTAGTCATTACAATACAGTTTATGCATTAAGAACATATGATATGTATTCAATTGGTGCGACGCATCTTATGTGAATAAGATAGTTTTCATGATTTTGAGGAAGGTGCTGAGGGTCAATGTCAATTAAAAAAATCAATGTCTAAATTAAAAACAA
Source organism: Ambystoma mexicanum (assembly GCF_040938575.1). Classification (NCBI taxonomy): domain Eukaryota; kingdom Metazoa; phylum Chordata; class Amphibia; order Caudata; family Ambystomatidae; genus Ambystoma; species Ambystoma mexicanum. The sequence continues at coordinate 1,361,424,176 of NC_090929.1, forward strand.
TGCTATATACAAACAAAATTCCTTATTTGTTTCCTTTACAATTGCAGTGAAGACCATTCTCCTGAAAAGAAGCAGCTGAATTTGAAGTACAAAGAACAACCAAGAAGAAACCTCATTTTAAAAAAAAACTAAGTTGAATACCACCATATTATTTGTACTATTATTCAAACACACTGTAAAGTTAATTCATGCTATTTCTGTGTCTAAAAATAGAGATTGTGTACCATTCTGTCTACAAATCCCCATTTCTTAAACAGAGATTTACAGGCAGAATGAAGCACAATTTCTTAGTTTTCGACACACAAATTACCCAACTCAACCCCTAAATTTTTTATATTATAGAACAAACAACTGTTTTAATTGTATACCATTAGATTTACTATTTCTACTTCTCCACACCAACAGCTTACTTTCTACTATCATCCGAACCCCAGCACATAAATTCAAGAATAGCCATCCCAACTAGTTGTAGTTGCCCAATGCACAATCACACACCATTACATACATCTTTATTATCTTACTCACACACTCATGCAAACAGCACACATACACTAAGAACACCCCAACCCATACCTTCTTTATTTATTTCAACAGGCCCTAAAGAATGCCAATGCACGTCAATGTGTAACATTCCCAAAGAATCTTTCAAGTCTTTACGCCAATTCCTCAATCAATATTACACAGGACTACAAGGACATTCATTGGCCTGCATTTCAGGACCTACTTGCAAAACCACCTTCCATTATATCAAAATGATATCAACACATCATTCAACTATAGGAAATCTAGTCTATAAACTGTACTATGCTAAAAGTCCTGCTTTAGCACTAGCCAATTTAAATAACATCCTTTAACATGGTACAGCAAAAGACCTACTTGAAGAAATCAACTATATCGAGAAAAAATATTTTGCACGTGAAAGCCACTTACAGAATGAAATAGCTTTAAAGCAAATTAGCAACAATTTTATGCATGGCATCCTTCTACTACACACATACAAAAAATAAATACTGAAATTTAAAAGTACATCTGCTGAAATACCAAACCATGTGTGTTTATGTTGCCGTAGAACTTTCTATAAAAGTAACACAAAAACTGTAGACCTAACATATAAAATAGAAAACAATGAAGATTCTAAATGATTTGAATTAGTTCTCTATCTTATAGCAGAAAACAAATACAAAATAACTGACCCCTTAATACTTGGCAGTTACTGTACCACAAACCTTGACAACAACCAAACTCCTTCACGTGCTATCACAAATAATTTGGAATTATTTCCACTACCAAAATCCCTACAACAACTCAATTTATATGAGAGCATCATAATTCAAACAGTGCACCCCTTTCAAGCAATAATATGCCTTCAACCAAAAACAGCAAAATTACCGCCCTTTGAATTAGTGAAAGGTATTCGTGGAAAAGTCGTGTATTTACCATTAGATCTAAAAGAAAATGTGCACACTCTAGGAGTGCAACGTCCAATGGAGTAATCTTTAATTATCTTAGTGAATGGTGTACTTACAAAAGACAAAAAAAAATGTCAACAACTGGTAGATTTACATAAAGTTAGACAAGCTTTGCAATATCTAAAAGACAATAATGAATACTACAAAGAAATTAATATTGAAGAAAACTTGAAGGATACCACTGAAATAATTCAAGAGAAAAGAAGCTGGTCAATTTGAGCTCTGAGATCCTGCTACAATATGCAATACTTTAGCCCATTATACAATTCACCCATTGCATTCTAATGACACTGTAGAAGAGGCACTTGAAACGTACCAAATGCGTCAAACAAAAGGATCACCAATCAGCATATGGGAAGAAAGTATAGAAGCATGTGCTTTTCCTCTACTTTTTCCTACTGGCAAAGGAGGAAGGTACGATGATAGGCCTATTCAAATAACAGCATCAGAATATCGCTCATTACGGATGTATTCTGAAGATCCCAGATTTAGACAAAATGTGGATTACTTATTCCATCTATTCTTTGAAAGTGAACTAGCAACTTTATATTACAGAGTTGCACACACATTAAAATCAGGATCCCACTTTCAAAATATGTCAGCTACACAATTATTACAAAAAGTGCAACAAAAAGATGAGGTTTTACAATCAAATATTACAAATCTATTAGCAAATATGCGTGGTACTAAAGAATACTGGTTTCAATGTCACGGAGATGTACGTTGTATGTTAAGAAACCTTGGCCCACCCACTTGGTTTGTTACATTAAGTTGTGTAGAATATGCATGGGAAGATTTACATGATTTCCTACGCATATCAAACAAAAACAAAACACCTAGAGAACTTTGTTCTCTAGATCCTGTTAATGTTTCAAGATATTTTCACCATCGCTTCATTGCTATGCTACACTTTATTTGTAATAAAAATGCTCCTCCCCTTGGAGAAGTGCAACACTTCTTTTGGAGAAAAGAATACCAAGCCAGAGGAGCACCACATATCCACATGCTTTTATGGATTAAAGATGCTCCTAAATTTGGGCAAGACAGTGACGCCACTGTTTTACAGTTTATTGAAAAATATGTTACTTGTCAAATTCCATCAGAAGCAACAAATAGTGATCTCCAAGCACAAAACTTACAATTTCAAAGACACAAATGTGGCAAATATTGTCGTCGCAAATAGAAAAACAAAGGGAAATACTACACCAAATGCCGCTTTGGTTTCCCTAGAATGGTTACAACAACAAGTCAAGTGAACAGCTTCATGTCTTCAGTTAGACTTAGTGTTAAAGGCAAATCACCTAAAAATACATATTACATGAAAAGAACAGAAGAAGAAAAATATATCAATGATTACAATGCAATCATTGCCCACTTATGGAATGCAAACATAGATGTGCAGTACATTGCAGACAATTCCACTGCAGTTGCAGGATATGTTACAGCATACTTAACCAAAGCAGAAACAATAGAGCTACAAGACCTCTGGAATGACCTGTCATCAGACAAAACACTGTCTCAAAAATTATACAGCTTGGGCATAAAAATGCTCTCCCATAGAGAATGTGGCTCCTATGAAGCAGCAGATCGTTTAAATGGTACTGCTTTGTATTGGAAATCTGAAAATATAGTATGGCTAAGTCTTGGTCCTGCTAAATCTAGAAAAAGAGTTCTAAAATCCTACAAAGATATAGAAACAATAGCCAAACATGATCCCAGCAGCCAAGACATTTTAAAAAACAATTTGCTGGACACATACTACCCAAACAGAAGTATCACTTTGGAAACCATGTGTCTATACCACATAGCCCAAAACTTCATATACAAAAATAATATAAAACCCGATGAAAAAAAAGGTAGATACAGAGTGAAAAAATGTGAAGGCATCTTAGTAAAACTCACCAAACCAAATTTAATTAATCATATCAAATTGTCATTAAAGACTCCTCAACATAAAGAACTATATTACATGTCCCTGCTACAACTCTTTAAACCACAGAGAAAAGAAGAAGAAATACTAGATAACTATGACCCCTATGAAGACGCTTTCAAAGCAAATGAAAGCACTATAACTGATATAAACTTTACACAGTACAAAACAATGTTGCACAATGAACAGCAACACGAAGAAGAACTGCAGGCCCAACAAGATAAGGACAATCCTGACAGTAGTCAACCTTCTGTAACAGGAAGCCAAGAACCACTGGGAGAGCCACTAATAACAAATGAGGCACAATTAGCTATGACAGAAGAAGAAAACACCATGTGTCAGTATGAAGATAAAGAAGACTTAACTTTACTACAATCAAAACTAAACAATGAACAACGTAGCATTTTTGAAGAAGTAACAAAAGAAATTGCACATGGTGTACAACATGAAAACAATGAATGCACCTGCCAACATTACAAACCTAAACTACTGTACATCAGTGGTGAAGCTGGTTCTGGCAAAACATTCTTAATCAAAATCATCAGTAAATTCCTTCAACAATTGACAAACAACAAACTGTCAGCTGTTGTCACTGCCCCCACAGGTTTAGCTGCCTACAACATAGGCGGTGTCACTTTACACCGATTACTACTCCTGCCAGTAGAACACCAAAACATATTAGACTATTACAAACTTTCTACAGAAGCTGCAATGGAACTACGCAGAGTATTAAAACAAATGAAAATGCTTCTAATAGATGAGGTGAGCATGGTCTCCAACCTAATGTTGGCCTTGATTCACCTCAGATTACAAGAAGTACTCAAAACAAACTACGAAGAACTCTTTGGAGGAAAACACATTATTGTTTTTGGAGATCTTCTTCAATTGACACCAGTGAAAGGTGAGCCTATTTTTAAAACCTTAGAACACAAACTCTGCCGTAGAACTGTTGGCAGCATTGGAAATGTCAACCTTGGCAACATTTCCAATACAGAGAATTAACAGAAAATATGCGGCAACCTGCAGATCGCACTTATGCCAAAATCTTAAAAAGTATTAGAGTTGGCATATTATCTCAAGAAGCGCAAACAATATTGAGAACCCGGCACATTCATGCACTTTATGGCCATAATGCATGTGCTACGATGTTATGGAACAATTAGCCCACAAAAATGTAAATTGTATGGCCTTAATGCCAACTCTTGCAAGATGTTTCCAATTCAATGAAACAATGTTAAAAAAGGAATGCAACCAATAATTGAAATTAGCGCCACAGACAAACTAGACATACATGGTATGACCCTACTCATGTGTGAACAAGCCACAATGAGACTAAATAGTTTAGAAAATTCAATCTCCAACACAGCTGGATTGGAAAAAATATTAAAATTATTGGTAAATTGCAGAGTAATGCTTAAACGTGACCTTGACGTGGATCAAGGACTAGTTAATGGAGCACTGGGTACAATTGTTGGCTTTCAAACATACCCACGTGACAACAACATTCAGTTTGTCAATATTCTCTTTGATAAACTTTCAGAAGTGAAAAGGATAGGACGCTCAACAGCTCGATTCCTTCTCTTCAAAGACATGTATGTACGAAGAGAACAATTTTCTCTAACTCTTGCATACGCAGTCACCATTCATAAATCACAAGGTCTTACCATAGACAAAGCATTGATAGACATTGGTAACACCGTCTTTAAAGAAGGCATGAGCTACGTAGCACTATCACGCTTACGTACACTTGACGGTCTATTTCTAATCAACTTTGATGCAAGTAAAGTAAACGCTGATATTCCTTGCATTTCAGAATACAATAGACTTCGTTCACCATACACCCCCATCTAAAAATGTAAATTGTATGGCCTTAATGCCAACTCTTGCAAGATGTTTCCAATTCAATGAAACAATGTTAAAAAAGGAATGCAACCAATAATTGAAATTAGCGCCACAGACAAACTAGACATACATGGTATGACCCTACTCATGTGTGAACAAGCCACAATGAGACTAAATAGTTTAGAAAATTCAATCTCCAACACAGCTGGATTGGAAAAAATATTAAAATTATTGGTAAATTGCAGAGTAATGCTTAAACGTGACCTTGACGTGGATCAAGGACTAGTTAATGGAGCACTGGGTACAATTGTTGGCTTTCAAACATACCCACGTGACAACAACATTCAGTTTGTCAATATTCTCTTTGATAAACTTTCAGAAGTGAAAAGGATAGGACGCTCAACAGCTCGATTCCTTCTCTTCAAAGACATGTATGTACGAAGAGAACAATTTTCTCTAACTCTTGCATACGCAGTCACCATTCATAAATCACAAGATCTTACCATAGACAAAGCATTGATAGACATTGGTAACACCGTCTTTAAAGAAGGCATGAGCTACGTAGCACTATCACGCTTACGTACACTTGACGGTCTATTTCTAATCAACTTTGATGCAAGTAAAGTAAACGCTGATATTCCTTGCATTTCAGAATACAATAGACTTCGTTCACCATACACCCCCATCTAAAAACATATCCTATTCCACAAAAAGTAAAATGTTCTAAAAGAAAACTAAATCAAACAAAAATGCAACAGGATGTCACTGCAAATCCTCCAAAGAGATTAAAAGAAACTAATGCTTCATCAAGTACCACAATCAAAAAAGAACCTATTAGGGAAAGTAAACCAGGTACTTCTTCAAAGAAGGAAGACAATCTCCAAAAAAAGCACTCAGATACAGAACTACCTGGTCCATTTAAACTTTCAAATGTAAATGGTGTAAGTTGCTACGCAAATGTAGCAATGAATATTCTATTTCAATTACCACCAATAGTTGACAACATTTACTTACACAGTACAGACCAACTGTGTTTGCAAATGTTAGTACTTCATAGAAACGCAACAAACAATCCTGACAACACGTATAGTGTTTATGGAATAAGACAACAATTGGACTACTGGGCTCGAAAGGTGTAATTCACTATACACTCACAGGAAGATCCACACAAATTTCTAATGTACTTACTATAAGTACTGGAAAACAAAAACATATCTATGGACGAAATATTCTAGATTTCATACATGTGGAAACATACATGCACTCTGTGCAACAATGTGACACAAGAGCAAATCCCCAATGAGCGCTTTGTGTATGTTTCAATACCTAATTGTGAATCCGTTCCATTTCAGCAACTTGTACAAAATGCAAACCATGGTAGATTATGTACTACCTGCAATTCAGATAATTGCTCCACCTTACTAATACAAACACATAGTAAATACATAATACTAATGCTTCTACGTTACAATGCAGATGGTACCAAAAACAACTGCAAGCTGACTGGATTCACACATGGTCAAGTATCACTTGGTAAAAAATACCTTCACAACAATAGGTATAATCTACCACTCAGGAGCCACAACCAATGCAGGTCACTATACTGCATATATAAAAAAAGAATTGCGGATGGTTCGAATGTAATGATAGTACCATTACTCTAAAGCAGAGATTACCTGCAAATCTTACAAACGCTTATTTAATCTTCTTAAAACCAAAATTTATTAACTAAACTGTACTTAAACATTAACTAAACTTTTATTAGAAAACTATAAACTGTTACAATATGCCAACAGCTATATAACTGCCCCAAGATTCTACAACAACTAAACAGATAAATGAATACCACTAAATTATATAAAAAAATAAACAGTTAGAATACGCCAACTGGTATCTAACTACCTCAAAATTTTACAATATCCGAACAGATAAATCAATACCACTTCATTATAATTTCTTAAAACCAAAATTTATTAACTAAACTGTACTTAAACATTAACTAAACTTCTATTAGAAAACTATAAACTGTTGCAATATGCCAACAGCTATATAACTGCCCCAAGATTCTACAACAACTAAACAGATGAATGAATACCACTAAATTATATCAAAAAATTAACAGTTAGAATATTCCAACTGGTATCTAACTACCCCAAGATTTTCAATAACCAAACAGATAAATCAATACCAGTACATTATAACAAAAAATAGACAGTTAGAATATGCCAAATGGTATATAACTAACCCACAATTTTACAATATCCAAATGGATAAATCAATACCACTTCATTATAACAAAAAATAGACTGTTAGAATATGTCAACAGGTATCTAACTGCTCCAAAAATCTGCAACAAGCCAATATATAGAGCATTAGACAGAAACAACAAGTGAACACTGAAAACAAACAAACAAATATGTAGCATAACAAAAAACGTTTTTTTATCCAACATGGATTTTTCTCTCTCCCACAGACCCAATGATTTTAGCAACAAACACAGCAACTGAGCAATTTGCATAGTACAATGGTTTGTAATCTACTAAATATGAGGGTCAAAAAAAATGTTGATTATTCAATGTTATAAGTTGTTACAAAATACCAATACTAACATGATGTTTTCTTTTATCACAGAAATAAACAAGAAATACATGTACTCCAGTTACTAAACCAAACAGTACGTATATATTATATTAAGTACAAACATCACATAAAATCACACCCATAGTGACTTATATCTTTGCTGCCTATAAATTTGATCTTGTCGATGCACCCAAGACTATAGACCCTGCCCACAACCACCACAGCATATCACACCCATAGTGGCTTATAACTTCGTTGCTTATAAATAAATGTGGCCATGCTCCCAAGACTCTATGCCCTAGCCACAACCATTGCAGCATATCATAGCCATACAATCAAACATTTCAACTCTGCCATATGGACACTTTTAATGTCCGCGGACATCATGAGTGTCCCTAGAACAGTTTCAACTTGCCTACGAACAGTACGGACAGACAAAGCGTCCTCAGGACACCCTCATTTTGTTTATTTACGAACATCCCAGGACACATAATGTGTTCTAAGAACACTTTGAACATGCTTGCGAACATGTGTTCTTAGAACAATTTGAAATTGCTAGCGAACAGAACGGACAGGCATACCGTCCACAGGACACCCCCATTCTATTTATTGACGAACATCCCAGGACACATGATGTGTTCTTAGAACAGATTCAACTTGCCTGCGAACAAAACGAACAGGCTTACCGTCCTGAGAACACACCCATTTTGTTTATTTACGCACATTTCAAGACACCGCCAGTGTTCCTAGAACACTTTCAGCTTGCTTGCGAACAATAAGGACAGGCATAGTGTCCTTGGGACACCCCCATTTCGTTTATTTAGAACATTTTAGAACATCCGCGTTGTCCGCGGACAAAGCGAACACAACATGGGGGTCTACCACCTAAATAAATAAAACATTTAACCCATCTCTTACTCCCCCACCCTCCCCAAACACTTCCACACAACAACACACTGTACTAAATAATATTTTTCAACAAAGTTTCACCGCGGTGTCCGCGGGCGTCCGCAAATTCAAGATGGCGGTCATTCCTGAAAATCTGACGCACTTCACGCTCTACACTGTCCAATCAATGAACACGTTGCATGTCCGCGGACATGACGCAAGCCGATTGGCCAATCAGGACACTGTCCAACAGAGCGAACCGGGAAGTGTGTCCGCGGACCGAACATATATATCACTAATTTTTTTAACCTATTTTTTGCTCATTTTATAAAAAACTACTGGACGGATTTTCACCAAATTTGCAAAAGCACGCTTTCGGGACCAAGCCGCTGCTCCTGGTCCAAATTTGCTGAAAATCCATCCACCGGTTTGGACGTTCAGTCTATGGGAAAAAAATAAGTTTTGGGACCCCCCTTATAACTTTGCCCTCCCTGAACAAAACCTCACCAAATTTTGCAAAATAATTCAGAGTGACCCATATACTTTTTTTTTGCATAGTTTGGTGAGGATTCGTCCAGGGAGAGCGATGTTATAAGCCACCCAAAAAGGGCTCTTCCTACTGTGGCTGTGTAATATGAGTGTATATCAAATCTGGATGTTCCACGACGCATTGCAGCAAACTTGGACCCTGTGAATAAAGGGTTGAAAGTGTGGCGCAGCAGAATAGAACAACTGACGGCAAAGGAAAATTCGAGAAGGCTTGACTTGCCCAGTGTCAAGAGTTGGGACCGCCAAGAGCCTGGTTGTCTACATCGAGGAAACGGAAAAACCCTATAAGTGCCAGGTTTTCTTCATTTAATAGTATTAAATGTAACAAAAGAGCTCAAAACGTGGTTTACAGTCACACAGAGACCAGAAGATCAGGCCATGCCTTCACTCCCTTTTATTCTAAGGCACAGTGAGCAGTTGCAAAGCCGAGTTCAAAGACTAATTGAATGGCAGACAGCAGGAGTGATGATGGATGTTGGGCTAATTGGGTGGGGAGGCATGACCAGGCCAACCCCTCAGCACCTGGGGTACCAGCTTGCTTGCTGCTAGAGAGTGGAATATTCCAGAAGGGTACAACCGTGCCAACCAATTGTAGAGAGTCACGTAGCAAGGAGCTCTATAGTTTGAGAAGCCAATAGAACATTGTGTATTAGTCTGACACAGAAGATGACTTGCACTTGGGGTGGGCTTAGTTGTCCACCTGATCTTAGAGATCCAATCACAATCCCATAACCCATAGAAAGTATACTTAGATGTTCCCTTTAAGCCTATTACTTCGTCTAGTAGGTTTTCTTATTTTACAATGGAGTATGACGTCACCTTTGAAGAATTTTTAGCAAAAAGTTGTGTTTTTTCATGTAATGATTTGAGGAACTCTTTAGAGAAAATACTGTGCGGCGTCCATTGAAGCCCGTTGTACTCCCTGTTATAATAAGTGTAATTAAAACAGTTGTGTTTTGCCAAATTTCCCGAGTCAGTCTGATTATTGATGTATGAGTAAGATCTGCATCCCCATTCATCTCAGATAATGTTACCTTGTCTTAAAGGACCTCTGGGTTCACTTTGAAGGCCATCTAGGAGGGTTGTGTGTGTAGTGTGGGGTGGTATGAGATCTTGGAGTGTTGTTAGTTAGTTGGGGGAAGGAGATAGTAGGCCTTTCAAGGCAAAACAACCTGAAACCATGCATTCTACACCAGACCATTTCTCTAGCTCCCAATGCCACCTCTCTTTCTCTCTCACTCTCTCTCTCTCTCTTTGTCTCTGTCTCTCTCTGTCCTAAATAGATACATTGTACCCCTTGAGGAACAAAACAAGCATCTGTGAGTTTGTAGAAGAGGGAAAGGGGTAGTGTGGAACCTCAGACATTACCATAACATGCTAAGGCGTGTGTGAAGCAACAAGTTAGGGTTCTGTGGAAGGGCAACTTGAAATTTGAGGACCACAGTCACCCATTTCACCTTCCCTAGTATGTTAGTTAGCAGGGTGAGAGATGGCACAAGACTCCTCCAACATGCTAAGGTTCTAGGTTCTTAGGTTCTGTGGCCTGCTGGGACTTTTGCTCATCGAGGGCAGGAAAAGGCAATTGTCAGGTGTTTGTCAGGCATTGGTTAGGGCAGGGGCCAGAATCCCTCCTCATTTCATCCAAAGGTCTACATTGCTGTCTCCCACAAACACCAAGCTTTTCTCACACAGTCCAAAATATGAAGGCTGAAATGGCTCCAGAGTCCCTCAAACCTACAAAAGAGAGATTCCAAACCAGCAACAGCACAGTATTTTCCTACCTCTACAAAATATATAAAATATCTGCCTCTATCTGTTCCATGCCTCCATCCTTGGCTGCTGTGCTCCCTCCCAGATTGCCGCATCCTCGCCCTGACTGATATGCCCCTCTCTTGCTGCAGAGCCCCCTCTTTAAATTCTGTGTCCCCTCCCAGAGTGCCGTGCCTCCTCCCTTGCCCCTGCACACACTTACTCCTGACCCTCCGGCTCTAGATACCACCATCGGGCCTGCAACCACCTCAGCATGTCCCTAAGTGTCATGAGAACCCAAGTCTGCCACTTCTTGCTTCTGCAGCCAGATCCTGTGGTCCTCTCCCTGCCTGAGCAGCCTGCCTCCTTCTATGCCCATGAGCATGGGGCATCCACCAGGAATATGTTGAAGGGGAGATGCCCAACATTCTCTGATAGCGAGTACAAAGTCCTCATGGATGTCCAAGCGAACATAAAGGCCCCAATCCGCTTGCACAGTAAATTAAGGAATGCAATCCGAACCATTGTCAATGCTGGAAAGTCAATGTAGTGAGGGGGCATTAGCTGGCCAGTTCATTAAACCTGGAAACTAACTTTAATCACAATATCTGAGTCCTGCAACCTCAATCGCAAAGGCAACTATGCACTGTTCAGCATTTAACTTACATTATTGATATTTTCTTTTTGTTGTTAGTTATACATATGAAATATGACAATAATATGCAGTTCAATGCCTCACAATTGTCACTGACAGCACCCCAACTTTAATCAATTAATGAAACAAAAGAACATTTCCCAATAAAGTTAACAAAGCAACAAAACACTATCCACTATAGTCTGCATGTGTGTCACGTACACAACTTGGCAGCCACTATTTCTATTGACACCCAACTTTTTCAGGACCTGTTATCTAATTTTAGTTTAATCTAATGCAGAAACTCTCTTACTACACCTAAAAAAGGGAAACACAAACTACATTTAATGCAAATCGATTTGGATGAATGCTGCGACTTCACATGGGACTGAGAATGAAATATTGTTCTCGTGCACTAAAAAAGGAAAAATGAAGGTCGAATTACCGCAAAGGGTCCAATGCAAACGTTTTGTTTGAAGACAAGCCCACATGAAATAACGTAATGTTGTTATTCAGTCCTAATCAGTCTGTGTGTAATTAATCTGCAATCAATGATGTGGGGTGATATGTACTTTATTAAACAAATAATTCAGATCATTTATTATTATTATTATTATTATTATTATTATTATTATTACTATTATTATTATTATTATTTTGCTATTATAGTCGTTTTACAGCATGTATCTAGCTCCGGAGCAACAGAGCTCTCTACAGATCATAGAGCAAAGCTTTGCTAGTGAGCATTTAAGAAGTTATCAAGTAAAGATTCGTAATAATTATCAGAGTACAATGTGGTGATGGGGATGTTCTCAAGATAGATGTAAGCTAGGTTACACCAACGTGTTGTAACTGGAACAAAAAAAGCCTTCCTGTCGTCATTCCAGAAACTGAAGGGCAGACAATAAACCAGCCGTAAAAAACAGCGTCGCGGTAGCACTCATTAATTATTGATGAAATTCAAGCATCAATTTCGGAATCTTCATGATCACTGAGAACTATATTGATGGGTTCAGTAACATGGTTCAAGTACGTTTTAAATTCCTGGATACTATTTTCAGAATTGCCCCACTTCCTGCACAGCACCACTTTCTCAATCCTTGTCCAACGGAGATCAGATCTCTGTGCTTTTGCGGACAAAGCATTGAACCTACTTAGTAGACAGCATGTCAATCTGATTTTGGGCCGATGTTCATCATGTATGGTAACGTTCCTGTATGTGTACCCTATGTAAATTATCCGCATAGTCATAACCAAAAGTATATTTCATTCTGTGCCTGGCAATTTAAGTTTTTTTTCCTTTTCATTTTGTTCTCCACCATACACATTCTTTTAAAGTTACAGTAAATTAGTAAGTTTGCATGAGGTGCACTTCGCAACCTGCAAAGTGCTCCCAGGCATGTTTTGTTGTAGTCATTATTTGCCTAATGATTTCCACTTTCCAAAATGAAACATGAGAACCTGATCATTATCTAGGTACCAATTGTTATGCTATGTTGGTGATATTTGTATTGTATTGTAATTGTTCAAGTGACAGCCTATTATTTACCACCCCCTGGTACACCCCTCAACCCCCATTTCTGGGACAGCAAACAGGCTGTATTAGAAATCACTTTTTTAAAAGAAAAATCAATTCAAAGGTGGTCCCCAAACTTTATGCTGGAGAAGACAATGTAACTTACATAAACATAGGAAGTTAGTTTCCAAAGAGAAACGTTTGGACGCCTATAAAGATATTGCTATTTAAAGAACACTGGCATTTTTACACATACATCCCAAATATATTTTGAAAACATCTATTTCTAAATAGCACACTGCAATTTACATTTCTGTACAGGCCATTTTCCAGCTAGTGTAGTCTATGCTTTCACTACACATGTATGGTATCAATCACTGCATTTGTTTTCTCCAATCACAAAAACGGTATAATGGTATAATGGTTTCGGTGAAATGTTACACATAAACATGTATTTGCTAAATATTTCACATTAGCAACATGCTCACATGTACAATGTGGTGTGATTGTTTTCTAGCATATGCATTAAATGTAACAAACTGTACAGGCTTGTTTTCAGGGAAGCTGTGCTGTCAATTCAGAACACGCAGAACAATGATTGATTGATTTATTTACACTATGTGTCCGCCCACAATTATGATTTTCTGAAAAGACAACTACCCCCTTAATTCCATTGGATGATTTGAGTGTGTCACTCTTGCATATGTTTTATTGTGTGAAATCTGCTTCAGGCTTCCTCTTGGATAGTGCCCATGGTCTCTCTGATCTCCAGATCTTATCCCAGTTCAGCACTCATCTAGTTGGACAGAGTTGTGCCTTTCTGCAGCCTTCACAATCCCAGAGTACCTCTCACTTTGTGTCTGTTTCTGCCTATATAATGTCTAATTTTCCCATAGTATGTCATAGCCGACATCAACTTTTTCATTGGTGGAATCTTACCAATGGTTAGCCTAACCAGATGACACTCCCAGAAAAAACACCCCTTCTTCTTAATATGCCAGAATTACTATTTCATTATTTCGTGTGACAGGTTTTTTTTTAACATGTTGACATTTGATAAGATTTTGTAACATTAATTTTGACAAAGATAACTTGGGGTTAACCCATTGATCAGAGGACTTAATTTTGAGACTACTTTGTAGTCCTGGGTCAAGAGAACCTTTTTGATGGCTGGATAAAGACCTAGCCCTCTAGACAGAGAATGTACAATCCCTTGGAGTTTTAGCCCTACCCCCAGCAGCATGTATATGCTGGGTTAAATAGAAGTTTAGTTTGTTGTCAGGCTCACTTAAGAAGCAGCAAAGCCAGCATTGGCAAAGCCAAATTAGAAAACATATCTAGCAATGAAGATTTAAACAGTAAAATATACTCTGGATACAGTCTACCAAGTAACTACAAAATGTTATACATTTACAATAGGCTTCAAATTGCATTTATAAGTGTATCACAGTGTTTGCGCTGACATATGTTCTTGAAAGTCCACTTGGTTTTGGCTGATGTGGGTAAATGAATAAACTATGTGCATTCATCAGTATCTCAAATGTTCTGAAGAGATGCAAATTACAATTTCAAACAATTCTGCCTTTCACATGATTATCTAGGCAACAATTCTGTTAGAATCCCGATGAGAAGGTGTTTTCTTCATGAATGAGGGGAAGGTGTGTCCACTTTGAACACACATGTTAACATCTTCCAGATTAATGTAAAATGTTTTATTTAGAAAAGTAGCTTTCAGAAAGTCTTGCTGTTAATTTACAAATCAGCAGATCCCCCTGAAACTTGTAGACCTCCCCCTACAGTGGATGGGGTACGCAGATGATATTGTTGTGTTTGATATGACATCAGGTGGCCTGCAAACAGCGTTGGGGTGCCTACAATCATACTCAACTGCCAATTTTCTGAAAGTGAACACTTCTAAGACCAAGCTCCTGATGTTCAATAAGCCATCTAGAACAGCCTTCAGACGCAATTGGCATATAGGTGGAGTGCTAGCGGAAGAAGTCTCTTGCTATAAGTACCTGGGTATCACCCTTGATAGTAAGCTTAGAGCTGTGAGAGATTTGACCAAACAAGGGTAAAGACTGGGCAGCTTTTGGGTGCCATTAGATCTTTCTCACAGAAGGGAGGGGGCAATTTGGTTGGGATTTTGATGCAGCTTTATTGCATGAAAATCCTACCTACTATCGTTTATGCTCTGAATTGTGCGCCTTAAGGAACCTAAGGGAACTAACTAAACTAGAATCTGTAATTCTGAAGAGACTTCTGAGACTGCCCTGCTTCTCTTTGATTGAAACGTGTTATTTAGAATTCTAAATTCTGCCGATATGGAAAAGAGTGGCATTCAGTTGTCTAACCTTTTATTGGAAACTAGTCCACGCTAAGGAACAATCCCTATTGAGCTGGCTGTCAGCTGTCATTACCTGCAAAACACAATTCATGCAGACAAGTGTACTTGCCCAGATCAAATGGGTGGCAGACAAAAGGCACACAGGCATACTCATAGATGCTCTATTGCAATCTCTTTTACCTTACAAGAAAATCATGAAGACCGCATTGATGGCAAGGAGTGTCGAACAGCTGACTGTCAGTTTAGCAACTAAAGTGAACGCTGGAAGGTACATTGCTTATTTCATGATGCAGGGGGTTCGGCCCACATACATTCGTCATGTTTTGGGGAATAAAATGAATTTGAAATTCAATTGTTTAAAAACATTGGATATTGTTGGAGCATGGTAGCTTAGAACGTTTTTGCTGTTTGCGTGGAGAACTGCAATTGGAATCAGTGTACCACCTCTTGACTGAATGCCCCTCCTTAAAAGAAATGCAAGTGGGACCCTTGCGAGCAGCTGGAGTTGATGTTTCAATAAGAGCAGAGACCATCTGTCACATCTTTTTGTCTGGACATCATGAGCCATGCATTACAAATGTAACAACATTTTGGTTAAGGATTTTGAATATTTTTCAGATTGTAAATTGATATGTTATGAGAGAATCGATTTTGTTTGATGAAGTATAACACAGTACTTGAATTTGTTTCTGGTCCTCATGATTTGTGGAAGAAGGGACTTGTTATAAAGTATTAAAAGTCGATAATATGTTGACTATGTAATGCTAAAAAAATACAAAAAAACAAAAAAATCAGCAGAACTCAGTCCTTCAGCTTTCTTGCAAATTTGCATATGCAGTTCAATAAATGTTCACAGTTCATGGTGAAATCAACGTCCTTTTGTTGGGAGCTGTCCATTACATAAAAAGGTATCTATGAGTAGTTCGCTGGCACACCCTTTTCATGGTAGATAAATAAAATACAACACAAATGACTTCAGCAAGGCATTAATTATGTATCTGCAATCTCCATGTGTCTAATATTGGATTTGCACAATATTATTTTATCAACAGTGACAACTGATTCCTTGATGTGCAAAAAGCTTGCACAGAAACCACCTTGCAAAAACAATCTTATAGTGAAGCTCACTGTTAGTCCCCAGCACTCTAATTGAGAAAGGTCTCTTCAATACTTCAGCCTGAATTCTTAATAAAGAAACAATTAAAACAAAGTGACGTTCATTCTATATATTTCTTTACATGTAATAAATTCAGGGATATTTACATTCCCTTATGGTACATCAATACATTCTTAATATCACTGAAGAATTCATAAAACATTTTTTAAAGAACATGAGTCAACAAATATTGAATTCCTTCATTGCTGAGTTATCTAACTGGATTGGTGAACTCTCATTTTACCAATGCGTTTTGGATTATTTATCCTTTATCATGGGCCAATCCTGTCAGCTTCCCTACAAAAATATGTAAACATCATTATGGTATTCTTGCTCCCCTTCAAAATACCACCATACCCATAGTATCAGTTATTTACTTACCTTTTGAGTGCATAAATGTCATCTTATTTCCAATTATTTCCAATGATCTCCATACAGGTTCTAAAACGTCACTCCACTGATGTAAACTGATTCTTGTTTATTTTTGAAATTCTAAAAATAGGGAAATCTAGTGTCTCAGAAAAACGTGTATCTGCTTATATGAACAAACAACTACAAATGATGTACACTATAAGGCAACTTAGCCTGATCCTAAGGATATATTTTGTGGTGGCCCATCGTAACAGAGACCATCTTGTCCATGGTTTAGGGACCATTCCTGTCAAACTGTCTTGGCATTTTCAAAGTCCAAGATTGCAAAATACAATTTGGGGATATTTATGCTGCAATACCATCATTGCCAATGTCTCCACTTTTGTCTCAAAATCCTGTAATCTGGTGCAATTCCTCTGACTCACTAGGAACTCTCCCAGAGGCAAACAGATTATGATGCTTATAGGCAGAAATGATCATATTGCAACTAAGGACTTGATTTATAGAACAGGCGCATAGACCATTTATGGGCATTCTGTGCGTACAATAACATTGCGTGACCCGACCCGCAAAACATACCAAGTTGTGCTAGGAATGCCCACAACACGCCCCCACGCAAACCAAAACCATTATGAAAGACGAACCGATGCGCAAACTTTTGCGTCCACCTCTGGCCTACAATCCAGCACCCTGCGAAACAGCACATGGTCCCCCGTAGGTCAGTGCTGCACCCCAGCGAAACTGTGAGCGAACCCCCATAAATAACAGCTTTACCCCTGCAAAACTGCATGCTGTCCTCCAGTAGCAATAGACTGCACCCCTACAAAAGGACATGCAGTACCTTGTAAGTCAAGGCTGCACCCCGTCGAATCTGCGCAAGGTCCCTGATAAGTAACGGCTGCCCCCCGCTAAACTGCACAGCATCCCTCGTAATGGCTGCACCCCTGCAAAACTGCATGAGTTTCCCCGTAAGCAATGTCTGCACTCATGCAAAAGTATTCCTGTCACCCCGTAAGGAACGCCTGCACCCCAGCGAAAGTATGCACAAACCCCCGTAAATCACGGCTGCACCCATGCAAAAATATGCACGATAACCTGTAAGTAATGGCTACTCGCAAGGCACACAAAATGCTGTCATATACCCCTAGGTCATAGCAGCCCCCTCAAGTCCTAACACCACTTACCAGCCCCCTCACCTCTGCCACTACCCCAGGCAGCCCCCTGGCAGTAGACCCCCTCCCCACACACCCCTCACTTCCATAACAACCCCCAGGCAGCCCCCTCAAGTTCCGACACTACCCACCAGCCCCACTCACCTCTGCCACTACTGCAATCAGCCCACCGACAGTCTCCCACCCTACTAGTCCAATGTGTAGCTGCAACTTACCTTTACCTGTCTGGTCTACCTCCACCATGAGCTGGCAGAGCTGCCACATGTCCACCACCAACACAATCAACTGGTAAACTGGTGTTGAATCTAGGACCAACGCATCTCCTATCACTCCGTGGCAGACCTGAATCTGCAGCACCTCAACTGGGCAGCACACTGTTGTACTACCTACACTGTGGTCACCCCCTGTACATCTGACATGTGAATGCAATGTGTCATGTGCATATTGGCCATGTGTCATTGCAAAGGCCTCAAAGTACAGCAAGTTAATGACTGTTGAGGACAGAAGTACAGAGAAACATAGATTGGGCCTATCCCTGAAGAATAACTGGACACATTACGGCCTGTGCAAACTAGCCCGGGTGGTAAGGGTGGCAAAGTTCCGGTCAGGAACAAAAACATGACAGGCCTGTGCATGGGTGATAGGAAGCCAGTCAGAGAGTGTGTGACTTAGTGAGACAGGAAATGCGTGCTGCCACACAGAAACAGCAAACATGGGACACAACTGTATCCCAGTGGCAGAGGTGGTGCATGACATGAGAACAGGTAGTGCGTGACTGCAATGTCAGTGTGTGTGTGTGAGCATGACGTGATATGTATGATATGGCATTAATAACGCGCCTTATAACAGAGGGAGGAACAGAGACAGCGATTTTACTAGGCCATGTGACATTGAGATTGCTCAAGTGCAGGGGAGAAGTGCCAGGGGAGGTGGAGAAAGGACAAGTGCCGTATAAGGAACCAAAACAACAAGTAGTGCGGCCAGCAGGCGGCAAGTGCAAGAGTTACGTGCAGGCAGCAGGTGTCCAATAAGTGCAGGTAAGGGGACTGTAGGGTTACAGATACAGACCCAAGTGCAAGGGTTGCTAGGAGGCAATGCTGGTGAGCAACTGGGTGGGCAGGGACCTGGGCCTGAATTCACAGGGTAGCCAGGTGACCAGTGCAGTATCAGACAGGAGGTCAGCAGGGGAGAGGAAGAGAGAAGGCAGAAGCAAAGAGGAAGGTCTAGAGGTGCTTCCGGAACTGGAGATGGTTCTGCTCAAGTTTCAGAGAGGCAAGGATGCTATTCCAGGGGTAGGTCCCAGCCGAAGAAAGAGATTTACCACCAACTCGGTGCTTGGAGAAGCAACTGACCCTACGGAAGTTGGAGGCGGAGGAGAAAAGAGCTCGAGTAGGAATATATTTCTGAAGAGAGAGTTGGAGGATTTGTGTTCCCAGGCCACAGAAGGCCTTGTGGGCAATGCAGAGGGTCTTGAACTTGATGCTTGTAGCCACTGGGAGCCAATGAAGAGATGTCAGGGCTGGAGAGATATTATCCCTGGGCTTCAGGCCAAGGACAAGTCTTGCAGTCCTGTTTTGGATGAGTTGCAGAGGGCGGAGAGTAGAAGCAGGCAGATTTAGAAAGAGGTTGTTGCAGTAGTCCAGCCCAGAGAGAACCAGCGATCTAGGTACAGTGAGCATCTGGGGTAAACTGAGGAAAGGAAGAATACCTCTGAGGAGGTGCAGTTGGTAGTTTGACTTCTTAGAGATGTCTTAGATGTGAGGAGAGAAGGAGACTGTGGAATCGAAGATCACCCTGAGGTTTTTAGCCTCACAGGTGGGAGCAGGAAGAGAGCCAAGTCAGGCCGTCCAGAAAGTGACAGGAAAAGAAGGTGCAGGTGTGCCGATGAGGAGGATCTCCGTTTTACTGGCATAATGGCAGATATCAATGGTGGCACACCTCTCCTTGATTGCAGACAGACAGTCAGAGATGAGAGAGGGAGAAGAGGTGGAAGAGGGGAGCCTGAAAACAAGCTGAATGTCATCCACATATCACTGAAAGTTTGAGCAGAGAGAGGCAATGCAGTGGGCGAGAGGTGCCAGGTATTGGTTGAAAAGCCAGGGAGAAAGGTTAGACCCCTGGGGAACACCACAGGTGGAGAGTGAGATAGAGGAAAGGAAGGAACCAAATTGGACCTGGGAGGGTCAGTCTGAGAGGAAAGTGGTCAGCCATGGGAGTGACACAGCAAAGAAATGTGAAATGTACAAGTGATGAGTCCTGGCCACCCATCCACAGTGAGCCCACTTCCCACCACAACACCTACAATGCCTAATACACACTAGAGTGAACATAGTGTGGGCACATACACAATCCCAAGCATGCACAAAGGGGACACATGAACAACACTGGACCAGAAATGAAAACAATGAAAAAGAAACACCACCTCCAGTAGCAAACGTGCAGAAGCAATATAGATGACGCCAGATGCTACACACAACGTAAACATGTGGAACGTGTGGAAATACACATGAACAGGTGGGAATCCATCCCCAATGAGAGTCAACAAAAACAATGATAACGTATCCACACATCACCACAACCATACCCGTATGTACACCATCACACACACACAACTGAAGCCTCCACACCAACCACACAGACACACTGGGCCTCATTACAAGTTTGGCAGCAGCCTTGCCGGTAAAGCCGGCAGGCTGAGGGCAAACTTGCGATCTGTGCAGGCACCCACAAATGGGCAATTGCCATGTCATTACGGTCCTGCCGGACCGGGTAATTGACCAAATGCGGGCGCCAGAAAAGAATGCTCCACATTCCCATTGAGCCCTATAGGGCTCAATGGGAATGTGGAGGTTGGATGCACTGGCACCATTCAGAATGGTGCCGGTGCATCCGACATGCTCTGCTCGTGGGTGCCGGTACGCCCACTAGGGCAGTCCTGGTGGGTGGGAAGGCACCCGCGAGCAAAACTCATAATTTGCCGGTCCGGTAACAACGGTACCAGCAAGTTTACAGGTACCATTCTTACCAGACCGGCAAACTTATAATGTGTCCCACTGATGCCAAACACACAGCACCCCTGCACACAGAATGGAATATGAAAATCATCCAGTGCACACTCAAGCTGTCTCATGGGCACACCCCCACATGTCAGGAACGTGTGCACCAATCCACCAGCAAATATCCCAGCATCAGCATGACACACACAGTCTGCCCACAATACACATGACCTGCAATGAACAGATGACCTAGGAGAACTTTAAAAAATCAAATGCGTACACAGACAATTAGACTGCATGAAGCGTGGAATGAAGTCATGGAAAACCTGTATAAATATATATAAGAAAAACAGAGAAGGAATTTCTTTAAAGTCCTGGTAAGAAAAAAGAGAAAATAAAGTCACAAATTGAACATAATCCTAAAAAAACAAAGTGATTGTAAAGCTGTATTGAAATAGAAATATAAACATGAAAAAAGGGAAGGAATTTCTTCAATGTTCAGGGGGAAAAGAACGAAATGAAACCTATCCCAAAATAACTATGTACAAAGGCAGGGGGCTAGTCCTCACCAAATTCTGACAACCTTTCCACCAGGGCTGAGTCACAGGCCACACCCTGCTCCATCAGGCAGGCCTCTGTTGTTGCCTGGAGGGCTTGCAGGGTGGCCACCATCTTTTTTTCTGTCTCCTATGCCGACATCCAAGTTGTCTCCAGGAAAGCAGGCTGCCCCCGCACCTGCCGCAGCACCACCTCAGCAATGGCCACCATCACTTGCGCCTCCTGTGCACGCTACCTCTCTGCTACCAGCTGCCTCTGGTATCTCCGGAGCTCTGGTATCCCTGGAGCACAGAAGATAAAGCCTGCATGGCCCCTCTATCTTACTCCAGCCTCATACGTGCCACCTGCCTCCTTGGGGTGGGATGCCCCGTCAGAGTCTGCCTCCTCACAGTGGCCATCTGCTGCCCCCATGCTGAGTGCACGTGGGGTAGGTACGCCCTCTGATATGATGTACTGCTCCAAGGTGCCTGCTGACCCTCCACTGCCTGTTGCTGTGTCGGTGCCTGGGTAGGCATGGTGACCAGCTCATCTGACGTTGATGAAACTACCACCTTAGCTCCACCAGATGGGGCATCAGTGATGGGACTAGTGGACAGGGGGCCGTGCTGGAATGTGGCATGGAAGGCACCCTGGAGGATGGCTGGTGCACAGAGGAGGAAGCAGTGGAGGGGGTTGCAACAGTGCACAGCCCACAGAGCCCACCCAAGAACATTGCTGTTGCCAACAAGGCTTTGAGGCAGCAGAGCTCATTGTGATGATGCACAAGCACACCAGGAGTTGCCTGTGCATCATCACCGATGACTGTGATTCGCCTTCTGAGACCAGCCAGAACGGGCAGCACATGATCTCAGATGGACACATCAGCTGGCATGGGGAAGCTGGTTTGGGTGGAGGAATTCCGGAAGGTGGGCACTGCTGCATCCAATGGCCCAGGGACAGGACTTTGTGCAGGCACCTCCACACTGGCCTGTACAGCCTCGTGGCCCTGGGACAGGGTTGCTGTATGCACACCCTCCTCTATGCCCCCACCCAGCCCCATGGACTGGGCTGCAATGGCCCGCTCCTCCACCTCCGTCAACTGGGATGACTCCAGGGTATCTTCCACCGTGGATGGCCCCTGTGTGGCATCACCATGTCCCATCACTGCTGAGGTGTCCCCTGCCTCCTTCACCCCCAGCAGCCACACCCGATAGTCCAGGTGCTCCCTCAGTGTCATTGCTCCCCAAAGATGAGCTGTCATATGGGAGTGGCTGGGGTCTGCACCTTGGTCTGGTGGCTTGGTCCCTGGATCCACGCTCCACAGCACTGCTTCCACCCTCTTCTCCAGCTGCAGCAACTGTGGGAAAGGAGACATAGAACATTGACATCGGTCTAGAGTGTTAAAGCATGTGTGGCATACACAACATTCACAGTAAAATGGAGTCACCATGGGCCAACCAGCAACAGCCACACACACACATGCCCATGCAATTCCCATGAAAACAGACACACCAATCCAGGGTTAATGATGAGCACAATTACGACACACTCACATGTAAACACAGCACAAATATGGCGGTCCACAGACACATACCAGGAGATATGACATGGTACAATGGCAATGCGGAGGTGACCCAACTGCAACCTGCTGCATTGCTACAGGAGTCATGGTACAGGTGTGAACAGGGAGTCAACTGGTAGGTTGGTCAAACACAGAATGCATGGAAACACAGATGGACCGTGGGGTACTGCTGGGTACACATTGGTGGCAAGACACACAGTGGAATGTTGGCTCTCAGTAGATACCAATGAATACACTATGCACAGCATGGCCATGCAAACACCTGCTTGGGCATCTGTCCACACAATTACATCAAACAGCATGCCTCCCTGAAAGCCTGACCTGTCAGCATGCAACACATACATGCACAAGTTGCAGAGTAACACGTGAGAATGCCATAGCCCCAAGCACATGGAAATGACATGATCACACATCAACTCAGACTACACATGTAGAGGCATGATAAATCACATCAATGTCCCTAAAATGTCAATGCCACAAATGACACCACCAAAAATCCATACACATGTGTCACCTGCAAAAGTTGAGGGTGGTTTGCCACATATTGCAATGGTCCACATAACATTATGTCCATCATGCATGCCCCTCATATGGGCACAGCATCATAATCTGGCACTGTTACTGTCCAAGCACGTCTTGCCATGAAGTGACATTGCATGTGCACGGTTGGCGAAACTGTACAACTACAACACTGCAAATAGCAGCGCATGTCCAATCAAAAGATGTCAGACTTCACACATGGTGAGCATTATTTGGGGGCTGAAAGATGTTGTGGATCTCTGAAACACACATTTGTATTTGTATTTTGTTTATTTGTAAAGCACAACCAGGCCCAGGGGCATACGGGCACATCAATTTACATACAGGTTACAGTCGTTACGTTACAGTTACATACAAGTGATTAGAATAAGTACAGTAGGGCAAGGCAGCAAAATCGCGTTCACAATCTTTACAAAAGATAATGGCGATGTAAATAAATAAATAAGACAGGTACGCAAAGAACAGTAAGGCAGAAGATAGGCAGGTGAACTGAGGAGGTTAGACTGTCATGGTGTCCATGTCCTGGAGCCAGTGTTTAGTATTGTGCTTGAATACATGGAAGGAGGGTTCTGATCTGAGAGAAGCAGGGAGTGTGTTCTATAACTTAGAAGCCAGTACAGGGAAGCTAGCACATCCCGAGTTCTGGAGTTTGAATCTCAGTATGGTCATTGTTTGTGCTTGGGCCGTTCTGAGTGGTCTTGAGGACGTATGTGAGGTAAATTGATTCGTAAGGTAGGCAGGAGCGAGGTTGGCCCTAGCTTTATGTGTTAGAGCAAGAGATTTGAGTGATATTCTGTTCTCTACCGGAAGTCAATGCAGGTAGCGTCTAGTCTCAGAAATATGCGACTTCTTAGGGATGCTGAGGACTGCCCTGATGGCATTATTCTGAATTACTTGTAATTTGTTAATATTTTTATGGCTAGTACCTAAATAGAGAGCGTTACAGTAATCAATTTTGGACAGAACTAAAGTTCTGGCAAGTGTGATGAAATTAGGTGTGGTAATGAACGGCCTGCAGGCGGTGATTAGTTTACATGTGTATGCGGATGATGCTGCTACCGCGTTGGTTTGTCTGGAGAAGGATCAAGGTAAATGCCAAGAGTTTTAGTGTTGTTCAAGACTGTGATAGAGTTACCATCTATAGTGAATGACTTGAAGGCAGAGTTTAGTTTCTTCAATTTAGCATGTGTGCCGAGGATTAGTAACTCAGTTTTATCGTCGTTAAGACAAAGACTGTGTTGCGCCATCCATGCTTGTATCACTGAGTAGATGTCGTTAAGGGTTTTGCTGTCAGTTGCATAGTCTCCAGAGATAGGAATGAGTATCTGGGTGTCATCCGCATAATTAGTATACGTAACACCCAGATAGTCAAGGATGTCAAACAGGGGCTTAGTAAAGACATTGTAGAGCGTAGGGAACACACAAGAGCCTTGCGGAACCCCACAGGGTACCCGGGATGGTTCAGCAGAATCGGTAGGGGAGAAGACCCTCATAGTTCTGTTCGCCAGGAAGGAGCTGATCCAGGAAGTGGCAGAGTCGGAAAAATGGGCTGCAGATTTCAAATGGTGGCAGAGCGTTTGGTGATCGACCAAATCAAAAGCTGCTGATAGATCAAGCAGTAGGAGGAGTGCTAGTTTACCATTATCTTTTAGCACTTGAATTTGTGTGGTGAGATCTATCAAGGCAGATTCTGTGCCGTGTCTTGGACGGAAACCAGATTGCCTCAGTCCCAACAGGTTGTTAGATTCTAAGTAAGCCTTTATTTGCAGGTAAGCTGCTCTATCCAGTATTTTTAATAAAAAGGGTACCGTAGTAATAGGCCTATAGTTTGATGGATTGGCAGGGTCAAGGGTCGTTTTTTTGATTAGCGGAATGACCCAGGCGTCTTTTAAGTTATCAGGCACTACTCCAGTTTTGAAGGAGGCATTGATAAGGTTAGTGATAAACGGCGCTAGATCATGTGCAGCTGCCTTGATGGTCAGAGCAGGGCAAGCGTCACCTTGGCAGTTAGAAGGTTTGAGTTTTCTAATGATATTCTCCACTTCCCAAATTGCCAAGGGGGAGAAATTAAATGGTTTGCACGTGGGCTCAACGGTACGGGTCTTGCTAGGATATTGTTTGTAGTCAGGGTCAGAGAGTAGCATACATTTTTTCGCGTTGATTTTAGATTGTAGCCTTGTTATTTTATCCAGGAGGGCCTTCTGGATGTTACTGCACCATAGTGCATCTGTGATGCATTTGTCGACAGGAGCGATAGGCGATTCAAGTTCTTTTAAGATCTTAAAAAGTTTGTTTGTGTTCGATTCCGCTTGTAAAATCCTTTTGTTATAAGTGTCTTTTTTAGCAAGTATAATGGCCTTTTTGTAGTTGGATGATGCTAGTGTCAGCTCAATCTTATTAGTTGCCGAGTGGCACTTTTTCCAGTGTGCTTCTGCAGTTCTCTTAGTTTTGCGCAGTTCCCTTGGTGTGGCGTGAATCACGAGTTCAAATGGCGTTGAGGTTTGGATTTCTGGAGTGCATATAGTGCACATGCTGCATACAGAAGAGAGCAACTACAAACATGCATGCCCATGCACAACACACATGCACTGTAGAGCAGTGCACAACATGGTTACTCGCCAGCAGCATCCAGACACTGTTTCCACTCGCAGATCTGCGGATAAGGCTCTGGGTAGCACCACACTGGGACCCACATGTTAGTGTTGTAAAACGTGACATGGTTCACAGCCAGCTCTATCACGAGTTTTGACACTCTCCTCCCCTGAGTGGATCCCTGCCTCTCTTATTCCCACTCAAGCTTACTCCTCATGTGAATGCCTAGTCTGCAGGATCTCTCTCTCTCCTAGCCACTCTCTTACTGTTGCTACTCTCTACTGGCCCCCTGGTCAAATCATCTCTTTTCTCTCTGAGTGGGCTGACCTCTCCTCTTCCCTCTTGGCCTCCACCACTCACCTTCTCCTCCTTGGTGACCTCAACATTCATCTTGATTCTACCTGTCCCTCATCTTCACTCTTTTGCAACCTCTGCGATTCACTCTCCCTCTCCATCCTTCCTTCCGGCCTGACTCACTTGGCTGGCCACACACTTGATGTCTTGATCTCATCCGGCATCCCCCTCTCTACCCCCTTACTACTCCTCTCTCCTGGAGTGATCACTGCCTCCTCTCCTCTCATCTCTCCATCCCCTCCCCCCAAGCCAAGTCCACTCCTAGATTGCCACCCACCTTCTCAGATATCCGGCTCATGAAGCGTGTGTCAGTCAAGGGTCTTGCTGCAAACTTCTCCCCCCCTCTTTCACCCCAGGCTGACTCACACCCTGACACAGCCCTCTCTCTTCTCTACTCCTCTATTTCTGCTACTCTTGATACTCTTGCCCCTGTCATGAGGATCCGTTTGAAGTCCAAAGCCAAGTGCAATTCTTGGTATGACTCTGATCTAGCTACACTTAGACAGAGGTGTAGGGCGGCGGAAAGGAAATGAAGGGCTTCTTGCTCATCCTCTGACAAACTGGCCTGCCGCCTACTCCAAAGGCAATACCGACTTGATGTCCACACTAAGAAGAGAGTCCACATACAAGCCTGCGTCTCTGCGGCATCTAACAACTCCGCCAAATTTTTCAAAATCTGCAAGGTGCTGGCCAATCCTGCTGCAGTCTCCACCCCAGCTCTCTCCTCACAGGATCTTTGCAATGCCCTTGCCTCCCACTTTATCTCTAAAACCCAGGACATCTTGTCCACCCTCTCCTCTGCTCCCCCTCCTCCTCCCTCTCCTTCTCAGCCGACTGACCCTCCCTCAGCTACCCCCATCCCTCTTTCTCCTCATTTCCTCTTTTCTCCCCTGATGAGATATCTAGACAAGTCCGATCTATGAAAACCTCATCAAAACAGGTACATCCCTGTTCCTCAAAAACCATTAATGATCACATTGACACCCTTGCGCTGGCCCTTGCTGATTTCTGCAACCTCTCCTTTGCCTCTGGCTCTTTCCCCACCCCTCTTAAACACTCCCTTGTGCATCCTCTCCTCAAGAAATCCACTGCTGATCCGTCATGTCCGGCAAACTACCGCCCAATTTCCATTACTCCCTTTTTGGGCAAGCTCCTGGAAAAGCTGGCCATCTCCCAGCTTAATCTCCATTCTGACTCTGTTGGCTCCCTCCATGACCACCAATCTGGCTTCAGAGCTGCCAGAAGTACGGAAACTGCTCTCCTGAACATCTGTGAAAACCTGCTCTCCAACCTTGATTCTAACATTCCCTCTGTCCTCATCCTACTTGACCTCTCCTCTGCGTTTGACACGGTCAACCATACCACCCTACTCAAACGCCTTTGTGACAACTTCGGCATCACTGATCAGGCTCTGGCCTGGTTGACCTCTTTTCTCTCTGATAGAACCTCACAGGTACAACTTGGGTCCTTCCTATCTTCTATCTCCCTCTCCACATGTGGTGTTCCCCAGGGGTCTATCCTCTCACCCTGGCTTTTCAACCAATACCTGGCAACTCTCGCTTACTTTATCTCAATGTTCTGCTCAACTTTCCAGTGCTGACGACACCCAACTCATTTTTAGGCTTCCTTCAGCCTCCTCCTCTCCTTCCCTCATCTCCGATTGTCTAATCGCCATTCAAAATTGGTGTGCCGCCAATGATCTATGTCTAAATGCCAACAAGACTGAGATCCTCCTTATTGGTACACCATCTCCATCCTTTCCTCTCACTCTCTGGCCGGCCTCCCTTGGCCCTCCTCCCACCCCCACTTGCGCGGCTAAGAACCTTGGGGTTATCTTTGACTCTCCACTTTCCTTCTACGCACACATCTCTGATATCTCCAAAAAATCTAACTTTTTACTCCACCTCCTTAGAGGTGCTCTACCTTTCCTCTCCTTCCCTCAAAAGCTCACTGTCTCCCAAGCTCTGGTTCTTTCCAGACTGGATTACTGTAACAGCCTCTTCCTAAATCTACCTGCCTCCACTCTCCGCCCTCTACAACTAATCCAGAACAGGACTGCGAGACTTGTCCATGGCCTCAAGCCCTGGGATCGTATCTCTCCAGCCTTGAAATCCCTTCATTGGCTCCCAGTGGATGCAAGGATTAAATTTAAAAACCCTCTGCATTGTCCACAAGGCTTTCTGGGACCTGGGTCCAAAATACCTTGAACTATCCCTCTGTAAATACCTCCCCTCTCGAGCCCTTCGCTCCTCTACTTCAAACTCCCTCAGGGTTAGTTGTTTTGCAAAAAAACAAGCTGGGGGTAGATCTCTGTCTTCGGCTGGTGCCTCCCTTTGGAACAGCCTCCTGGCCACGTTGAAACTTGAGGAAAAACATCTTTGGTTCCGGAAACTTCTCAAGACCTTCCTCTTTGCCTCTGCCTTTGCCCCCCTTCTCCCCTGTTGATCTGTTTCTTCTCATGGCATTGTGCACCTGGCCACCCTCTGTTCTTTCGTGCCCAGGTATCTGCTCACCCTGCCACCCTCCTGCACTGCCTCCAGGCCACCATCTGCACTAGAGTTCTGTATCTGTACCCATACAGTCCCCCTCCCACGTTTCTTCTGCACTTATCAGATATACCTTTCTGACTAACTTTCACCTGCCACTTGCTGGCTGCACTACCATGGTTTAAAGCCCTTATTTTTTATTTATTCTATTTAATATTTATTTATGTTTCGTCTCCTCTGCTTCGCACTTTCCACTCCTCCGAAAAACCCCCTGCACTTCTCCCCCATTTTCCTTTCCCTTGCACTTGCGCTTTCTTAAATGTCACTGGGCCTAGTAAGATCGCTGTTTTCTGTTTTTTCTTTGTTCCCCTCCCTTTCTGCCTGGTCATACTCTGAAACACTTGTGTACGAGTGCGATATAAATAAAATATCATTTAATTTCATTTCATTTCACTGTTACTGTCCAAGCACATCTTGCCATGAAGTGACATTGCATGTGCACGGTTGACGAAACTGTACAACTACAAACACTGCAAATAGCAGCGCATGTCCAATCAAAAGATGTCAGACTTCACACATGGTGAGCATTATTTGGGGGCTGAAAGCTGTTGTGGATCTCTAAAACACACATGCTGCATACAGAAGAGAGCAACTACAAACATTCATGCCCATGCACAACACACATGCACTGTAGAGCAGTGCACCACATGGCTACTCACCAGCAGCATCCAGACACTGTTTCCACTCGCAGATCTGGGGATAAGGCTCTGGGTAACACCTCACTGGGACCCACATGTTAGTGTTGTAAAATGTGCACCTGCCCGCACAGTGCACCTACGCGGTGGCACCACTCTTCAGGGCTCACAATGCCTTGGTGTGGGTCCTGGACTTCAGGTCCTCCCATCCCTTGTGCACGCTCTTGGGGCAGCGGACTGCCACCCCATCCATGTTGATTACATCCGTGATGTTCACCCAAATCTACTTTTGTCCTTCAGACCCCTGCTGCTTTACTGGGTGGAAAAAGGCATCATAGTTATCCAGGACTTTATCTACCGGGATGCCAACTTCTCTGGAGGTGAAGTTGGCAGCCGTCTGCCTCGCTGCCATGGGGGTGCCGTTTGGGAAAGATGAATATGGCGGAGACATGGAAACCCCTGAGGCAGGTGTAGGTGGGCAAACTGGCCCTGGAAATGGGCGGCGGAGCAGTGGTGGTGTAATGGAGAGGTGGGACACTGACAGGGCAGACGAGGTGGTCACAGGGCCAGACACATGAGCACAGGCAATGGCATGTCAATGGGCACTCCCAACGCAGTGCAGGTGGGCAGCAGGAACTCACTCTGGACAGGCAGCAGCAGATAGCAAGGTGGGAGGCAGCACATGGCAGGAGAAGACGGAGTAATGGCCCTTAGCTCATAAGTTATGTGACATGCACTGCACGCAGCCCCCCTACGCGGCTCACAGCAATGATGGTGATATTTAAATGAAGATAGTCTCTTTTTAGTGTCACAAATTGACTAGTTGAGCATTTTGGAAAGTAAAATTACTTTATTCCACCAATAAGAGTCATTAAGAAATGCTGTATCCTTTTTCCCACATATGAGAGAAGTCATTTCTGACATTCTCCCATTTTCCATAGGATATGTCGCAATCTCGCCTCTACGGGGTTTGCTGATTGGGTCGAAAGAAGCAATAATGGGTCCTGAAGAATATGATACACGCAAGACATCATTGAAACCGGTCGACCAGATATACAGATGTCACCCTATTTAGAGTGACACAAGTGGACTTATGCACTTTTAAACATAAATTGTTTGAATGAATCTCAGAGAACTCAAGTTTCCTATTATAAAGTTGTTATATACTCTCGCACAAGAGAAGGGTTCATGCACTTGTAAAGAAATGAGTCGAATATAAAGTGCATTTTTGTGCTGAGAATTTGCGCGACACATATATATTTTGATAAAATGTTTTAATAAATTACTCCTGGATCAACCAGACACACCTCACGGAGGGCAATTAAATTGTCGAAGAGTGTGACGCCGAGTCCCACGTGACCTGTCTGTTTCATCCAAGGGTGCAGCCGGGAAATGATTTTTCCCGTAACTGTCTTGGTTTTAATTGTTTGGGCTAATGACATTTAGATGTATAAAATGTATTGTGGTAGTTCATTGTGAATATGTTTTCTCATTTTTGTAACATAGGGTATGAATAGTCCCCATGCATGTCTTGCCGGCAGTCGGCATATTAGCGTTTTTTGAGGGTTAGAAACATCAAGCAGGGGTAGCACAGTGTACTCCCTGCAGGGAAAGAGTTAGGGTTGCATTAATCGCACAACATAATAAATAGCTCTGGTGAAGCTTTTTTGTTCCTTAGTCTGTTTTGTGTGTTATGATATTTAAATGGTGTCACGTGCATCACTGGTTGTGCACACAAAGGTACAAAGACGGACGAGTATCGCATACACCTATTTGGGGGTGCGGCGCAAGCCGTTTCCTTCAGGTAACACATAACACATTTTTCCTTTTGGGGGATGCCTCTGTGCATATGCCCATGTATCATTGTCCATTTTGAGGCCTACGGTGTGTCGCAAAAAATGCAATTTTTTGTTTCAGGGTACCTCTATGCACAGCGTACCGCTTTTTTCACCTTTCACAAGATTTCCGGGTCTCGCATACACATTTCTTTGTTTCGGGGTGCCTCTGCGTATTGCGTACCACTTTTTTCACCTTTTGGAAACTTTCTAGGTATTGCATATGTAATTGTAATTGTTTATTTGTAAAGCGCTTATACATAAGTGAAGTGCTTCAAAGCGCTTTAATGTGGGAAGGGAACAAAGGGATATCGTCGTCATTCTTAGGCCTTGAAGATTCCGAATGATCTAACAACAATAAATAGCATACTAGACCAGAGGCATTTCTATTGATATAAGTGCGTGACAAAAGTAGGGCGAGAAGGGGGGAGAAGGACATTCAAAGACAAAAAAGGCTGGTCATCAATCTGACTATGCATGAGTATATCAGGAACAAATAAGCTAGGGAGGGGAAACAGAGGAGGACAGGACAGGCAAACCTGCTAGGCCTAGAACATTCAAGGTTGTGCAAGTGCACAGACAGGAAGTGGGAGGGAGGGGAAGAGGGACAAGTGCGCCCAGCCCAGCAAGGGCCAGGGTTAAGTCCAGAGTGGTTACAACTCTCATGGAATGTATTCGGAGTGCAGTAGTGCAAGGCAGAGTGCAGAGGCCCAGAGTCAAGTGCAGGACTGGCGGGGGACCTTGGGACCGGTGAGTCACTGGAGGTGCACCAGGCGTCCAGTCAGTGAATTGAGCAGGTTGGGTAAGAGAATGAATGAGGGAGCAGGAGAGAAGTGAAAGGAGGTTAGCAAGGGAGAGGGGGAGAGAAAGAGGTAAAGAAGAAGAGGTCTTGAGTTTCCGGAACTTAAGGAGGTTGGGCTCACGATGGAGAGAGGCAGGGAGGCTGTTCCAGAGGGAGGCACCTGCAGAGGATAAGGATCTACACCCAAATCTCTGTTTGCAAAAACAGCTCACCCATAGAGAGTTGGAGGAGACCTAATGCAGGGCTCTGGAAGGAGAGTTTTTAGGAAGAGAGCTTTGTAGATAGCAAGTGCCCAAGACCCAGAAAGCCTTGTAGACTATGCAGAGAGACTTGAACTTGATCCTTGTAGTCACAGGGAGCCAATGAAGAGATTTCAGAGCTGGAGAGATACGATCCCTGGGCTTGAGGCCAAGGACAAGTCTCGCAGTCCTGTTCTGGATAAGCTGTAACGGTCGAAGAGTAGAGGCAGGAAGATTTAGAAAGAGGCTGTTGCAATAGCCCAGCCTAGAGAGGACCAGAGTTCTGGAGACAGTGAGCTTCTGGGGGAAAGTGAGAAAATGAATAATTCTTCTGAGGAGGTGCAGCTGGTAGTTTTACTTCTTAGAGACGTCAGAGATGTGAGGAGAGAAGGAGAGGGTGGAGTCCAACATGACACCAAGGTTCTTAGCCTCACAGGAAGGAGCAAGAAGAGGACCCATAGTGGCTGGCCAGAGAGAGAGAGAGAGGAAAAGAGGGAGCGGGTATCCCAATGAGGAGGATCTCAGTCTTACTGGAATTAAGGCAGATATCATTGGCAGCACACCATTCCTGAATTGTGGCAAGACAGTCTGGTGTGAGAGAAGAAGCAGAGGTGGCTGGGGAGCCTGAAAGAGAGCTGAGTATCATCTGCATAACATTGAAAATTGGAGCAGACAGTAGCAATGCGGTGGGCAAGAGGTGCCAGGTAGTGGTTGAGGTGCCAGGGAGAGAGGTTAGACCCCTGGGGAACACCACAAGTAGAGAGAGAGATAGAAGAGAGGAAATACCCCAGTTGGACCTGACAGAGCCGGTCAGTGAGAAAGGAGGTCAACCGGGCCAAGGCGTGCTTGGAAGACTTATCAGGGAAGGGACCCCACACTAAGCACTGAACCCCAGAGCCTTCTTGTTGAACCCCAATAGATAGTGAATCTTATTGTTGAGTTCTGTATTCTTCTAATTTGGCTCATCTTTGCTTTATCTTTCCTGAGGCTGCCTTGTCTGCATTCTGCACCATGCAGTACATCTACATACTTGGAGCCGGTGAGTGGACCTTTTCCAACATGCCACCCTGCGCGGGATCCTAATGAGGTGATACACTTGCCCAGGGCCTCTGTAAGAGGCCTGGCTGTTGCAACTTTCTACTTCCCGGAATGGAGCAGGAAGGCATTTGCCGATCCTCCTCAAGGGCCATGCATATAAGGGCTTGCTCCCTTTGGGAGAGCCTCTTTGCTTTATTTTTCCTGTGACTGCCTTATCTGCATTCTGCACCATGCAGTGTATCTACATAATTGTGGCTGGCAAGGGGACCTTTTTGAAAATGGCTGCCCCACGTGGCATCCTAATCAGCTGATCCACTTGCCCGGGACTCTTGGAGGATGCCTGCTATGATTGGCTGGCTGCTGCAACTTCCTCCTGCCGGGAATGGAGCCAGCAGGTGATCGTTGGCCCCCCTGAAAGGGTCTCATCCTCCCCTGTCTGGCTCTGTCCGGGCCTGGTAGGATATCCATGATCACGCCGGCTCAACAAAGTCTTGATGTGCAGATCGAGTTGCCTGTTAAGCATCTCACGCATTTCACATCAAAGCCTCACTGGTCACACTCACAGCAATTCCTGCATCCCTTCAATGTTCTCTCTATGCTGGTCTCCCTCCTGGCAATTCGCAGGTGACCCACCTTCATCACTGGCCACTTCTACCTTTAACTTTTTGCCTGAACCTATGGCCAATCCTTCTTAGATTCTGCCTGCACATGAAGCTATTGTATCCTGAACCAATACACCCTGGACGCTCCTCTGAATACCGATCCTTTGGTCTCCTTACCTAATTGCATTTCTGACATTTTCAGTTCACCACATGCTTCTGCTTCATTTTGCATTCTGTCACTGCAGCTATTCCTAAAAATGTGCCCCAGAGCTTCCTATTGATGAATCTATCTGCAGTGATCTCTGCTTCTGGCCTAATTTTAACTGCTGCCTCTGTATGACTGTCATAATATCTGTCTACTGTCTCTGATCTCTACTTGCCCCACCACTTTCGAACTTAGAAGGGCCTGACATCTGTGCACCCTCCTTTTTGTAATTCAATTGTGTTCTTTCTGACAATTCCGAACTTAGGTGTGCCTCACATCTGTGTACCCCCCATTTTGTATTGCAATTGTGTGCTTTCTGACATTTTCGAATCTTCGTGTGCCTCACATCTGTGTACCCTCCCTTTTGTACTGCAATTGTGTGCTTTCTGGCAATTTTGAATTTAGGGGTGCCTTACATCTGTGCACCCTCCATTTTGTACTGCATTTGTGTGCTTTCTGGCAATTTTTAATCTTGGTGTGCCTCCCATCTGTGTACCCTCCATTTTGTACTGCTTTTTTGTGCTTTCTGTCAATTTCAAACCTAGGTGTGCCTTACATCTGTTCTCCCTCCATTTTGTACTGCATTTATGTGCTCCCTGGCAATTTCTAATTTTGGTATGCCTTATATCTGTGCACCCTTCTTGCCTCCCTTAGCTGGTGGGCCGTCTGTTGAGTTTGCCTGTGCTTAGTGCAGCTTCTCAATCTGTCCCTCTTTTCCCCCGCCTCTATGGCACTCTCCATCTCACCCATCTATTCCAATTGTCATTCTGTCGCCTATCCCTCCTCTCTCACAAAGTCAGGAAGAAAAAAGGTTACAAATGATCTCCTGGTCTCTAACCCTGGCCTACCTATTGCTGACACCTACCTTAGTCATACTCCAGACAGACTATTACTGCTATCCTCTTCTCTGTCCCCACTCCATACCTAAGAACCTCCCATCGGATCTCTCCGCTCTTTCTCCTCTTTACCCATTAATGGTGGCACTAGATGGGAAGTACTTTTGGCATACTTCTCATCCTTTAAGTGCATCATTAAGGTCTATCATAATGGCACTGTCATGGCCCAGGGTTCACAACCCAATCATCTTCTCTTTGACCTGCACCTGCCAGGCCTCACCAACTTCCTACATTCTCCTGCTACTCCTCATTCCTCTCTCTCTGCATCATCCTCACAACCTCTTACTTGTCTATCAGCTCCCTGTACCCCTCGTCTGAAAACCATCAAGGTGGTGACTGGCTTCACTTAGCCACTCTGAATGCTTGTTCTGCTGTCAAACATTCTTCTGCCATCTCCCTCCTTCTTGAAGACTTTGATCTCGGCATCCTCACTCTCCTAGAGACGTGGATCAATGCCAGCTAAGTCACTGCTTTTGACTTCCTTCTCCCTAATGGCTACAGGATCCTCTCCAAACCTCGGCCCAGCTGACCTGGTGATGGAGTAGCCCTGATCTTCTTTGAGTGGGTCCCTACCTCTCTCATACCCACCTATCCCTACTTCTCCTTTGAAAGTCTTGACTGCAAGCTCAGTGTCTCTCTAACTGTCTCCCTCCCACCTTTGCCACTATCTACAGTCCCCCTTGCCCTGTTTCTGTCTTCCATTTACCTCCTCTCTTCTGTCCTCTACCTCTAAACTCCTCCTCCTTGGAGACTTCAACATCCACCTTGACTCCACTGTTTCTGCCCCTTCTCTCTTCCGGGATCTCTGTACCTCTCTTTCCCTCACTGTTCTTCCCTTCTGTTCCCACCCACCCTGCCGGACACACTCTTGATGCGTTCATCCCTGCTGATCTCCTGCTCGCCAATCCTCTCACCACCCTGCTCTCCTGGTCTGATCACTCTCTCCTCTTCTCTCATCTGGGACCTCTCAGCTCCCTGATCGAACCTCCAGCAGCAGTGCCAGCATTATTTGCGGTCATCCGTCCAATGAAACAATTGTCAGCTGCTGCATTTGCCTCCACCTTCATCCCTCCTCCTTCCCCTCCTCTTGACTCTCCCACTGACTGTGTCCTTGCAAACCTTCATTTTGCTATCACCAACACTCTTGACTTTCTTGCCCCTGTCATGAGCATCCGCCTGAAACCTTCCTATAAGCGTAACAGCTGGTATGACCCCATTCTAGCTGCTCTGAAACGTAAGTGTAGATTTGCCGAATGGAAGTGGCAGACCTGTGGCTCATCCTCTGACAAACTGGCCTGCCGCCTACTCCAAAGGTGGTACTATCTCTCTATCTGCTCCAAGAAGAGAGCTCACATCCAGGCTTGTATATCTGGAGCCTCAAACAATACAGCAGGACCCTTCCAAATCTGCAAGGAACTAGGCAATCCATCTGCAGTCTCTACCTCACATCTTCCTTTGGTGTCCAGACATTTGGTCGACCTAAAACTGGTCGAATGACATTTGGTCGACGCAATTTGGTCGAAAACCAAATGGTCGAATTTTTTTTTTAATTATATATTATTATTCGGGTTTTGGTTTTTTACAAAAATGGGTTTTTAGAAAAAAAAGGGGGTTGGGGGGACCCCCCCAACCCCCCCCCAAAAAAAAGGGGTGAAAATAAAAAAATAAAAAAATTCGACCATTTGGTTTTCGACCAAATTGGTTCGACCATTTGTCTGGTCGACCAATTTTTTTCGACCAAATGTCTGGTAACCCTTCCTTTTCATGCCCTCTGTACTGCACTTGCCACCCATTTCACCTCTAAAACCCAGGACATCCTGACCGCTCACTCTTCTCCCATTCTTCCATTCCTCCCCTGGCCCCCTTCCCTCATCTGGCATCTCTCTTCCACCCCCACTCACACCCTCCTCCTTCTCATCTATCACAACAGATGAGATCTCTAGAGTAGTCCACTCTATGGTCTCATCCAAACAGGTTTCTCTTTGTTCTTCAGAACCATTAAGGACAATATCTCCCCCCTCACTCCAACTCTTGCTTACCTCTGCAACCGCTCCTTAGCATCTGGCTCCTTCCCTTCTCCTCCCAGGCACTCCTGGAGACAAGGTCCTAGACCCCCCCCCCCCAAACTGAATGCAGGTAAAATACCAGGCTGAGCAATGGTTCCAGTATTGCAAAAATCAGAATTACAGTGTTTAGGGCAACACATATTTTTTGGGGTCAGAATGACCCAGGGGGTGAGTGGAGGGTATCTTAGGTATTACACGCATAGCATGAATATCTAAAATTATAGTCTGAGAATGTGAGAGAACGGATCTCAACGACCGGTGGGGGGTGTCTGTACTTCCGCTCCCTATATGGTGGAGGGGAGGCACAGGAGACCCCAGCCAAGATTCTCTATTCGGTAGCAATGGTCGAGCAATCAAGGCCTAGCTTCTCAGGAGGTGATGCAGGCTGGTTCTTAAGTACAGTGTATCCTCAAGCCCCCACAAAGGAATATCCACACTCTGTATTGGTTAGAACACAGTCTTTATATAATCAAAAGTTAAGGTTATGTACATTCATCATGATAACTCACTTTGTACTCCGGCAAAATCTACAATGACAAATATTTACAATCCTAAAGTGGTACCACCCTAGATCTCATTGAAGTGCATGAACAATACTGTACAATGTCACACAGACCAATAGAGTGAAACCAGCAATAGAGAGAGGAGAGAAAATAAGATGGTTGAGCAATAGGCAGAATACTGACCCCTACCACTAGGCACAGTTCTGTGTGGAGATCCCCCCACCTGGGCAACCTGTAAAGAAAGATATAGCACAAGCCCAGTCCATATATTGCTCTGCAAGTCTTATTTTCCCCTATAATGTTTTTACCCCCCCAATGTACCTGGTGGAGTCGAGTTCCTCGAAAAGGGTGTCGACAAACGTCGAGGGACTCGCTGTTCGGCGACGGGGAATCGACGGCCCTTCTTGAATGCCTTCCCTTTCAAGCGGGAGGCACGGGGCGTCGAACGTCCGTCGACAAACGAGGTAGAACGATGTCAAAGAGGCGGCAGCTTCGTCCGAGCGGTGCTCGTCGGCGTCGGGGCGTCGGCGTCCTGCAAGGCGGAGGTGTGCGGGGCACCTCGATGACAATAGTTCTGGACCGCAAAGATTGTAGAGACGGGAGCCCAGCAAGGGCGTCGAGTCGTCCGAGTCTTTGAGGTCGTCGGGTGGCGGGAAACCCACCGGCAGGTTTCTCCTCGGCGCGTTGGTCGTCCTGGACTTTCTCCGGCAGGATAAGAGGTCGACGAAGCGGTCGAGAGAGTCCTTCGATTGAATGTTCTTAGGCAAAGGAGCGGACGGCTCCGGTCGTCGGCGGCACGGCGTCAAGTGGTTCCCACGGCTGGGCAACACAACTTCGACGGGCCTCCAGCGGTTCCACAAACCTGCGAACCCTGGTCGACGGCAATGGACTTCGACGGCGTCGATGTCCGGGTGCTTCACTTCGATCTCCTCGGCGGTCCCGTCTCGGGTCGACAGCCTTTCGAGGATCTGTCTTCCAGGGCGCTTCGGCGAAGATGGAGCGGTGCTCGATGGTCCCTCGGAGCACGGGAAGAGGGTGCCTTACCAGGTCCTCTCTCGGGTCAGCCCTCGACGATCTCGTCAGCCTTCGGATCGGTCGAAGCAAATGCCACAGCAAGTCTTCTTCTTCCAGCTGGACGTCGAGGATCAGCAGTTCCAGTTACTCGTAGAGTGGAGACTCAGCTCCCTGGCTGCTTTAGGAGCACAATGGTCGCTTCTCAACCAAAGGTCCCTTCTGAACACTTTTCCAGTGGTGAGAGGTCCCCAGATATACTATTCTGCCTCTCATCCACACTGCTGGCACACACACAGCAGCCAATCACACTGCAGGGCATTCATGCAGTCAGTCAGCCAATCAGGCACACAGTGCATTCAGGCCACACTCCTCCCTTTCAGACACTCACAACAAGGAATGTGGATTGGGACAAGTACCCAGCCATTCAACACTACACACTGCATTCAGGCCAGTTTTGGGCAGGGCTGTCTCAGTCTTTGTCTCACATGCCAGAAACCAGACAACCACAACAAGGAGTGCATATTGGTCACCCACTCCATTCACCCAGGTCCCACCCACAGGAGGTACCCACAACATACAGTCAATGGGAAGGCTCTAGTCAGTCTAGCTGGGCCTTCACAACAACACCATATATGGAACTTCCACCCAACAGCCAGTCAGGGGGAAGGGACAGAGTCAGGGCTTCCCAGGACTTTGGGAAAAACAAGACAACAGGCAATAGAAAGCAAGAGGCCACAGGGGCCATCTTGTTTCTATCAGGAATCAACTGATCCCAATGGCAGGGCCTGGGTGTCCCAAAATGGAGTACACTCAGAGCACCTGGCAGATTCAGCATGGAGCTGCCACCAGCCCATACCCTGCTCTGTGGGCCACCCACAGGTGCCCAAAAACATACACTAGGGGCACAGGGTTGTACCCCTACCCATGGGTGCCATAAGGGTATCCCATGGGTCTGTTCACCAAACCAAAAGAGAGAGCTGCACTGCCAGGAGTCCCACATGGACTCCTGGGCAGAAAACATGACAGAACACATGGTAGAAACAGAAAAAGGACAAGGATTCAGAGGCCCTGTCCCTCAGATGCATTTCCAGCATCACAGTCGCCCCCCCCAGACTGAGGTGGAGGGTGTCTAATCTCCCACGGGATAGACACCCTCATCCAGACGGTCAACATACCTTCTGGAAAGGCCATCTGCATTATCGTGACTCTTCCCTGGTCTGTGCTCTATGGTGAAGTCTAGCCCTTGCAGGCTAATGGACCACCTGAGCAATTTCGGGTTCTCACCCTTCATCTGCATAAGCCACTTCAGGGGCTTATGATCTGTTTGGACCTTGAAGGTAGACCCCGTAAGGTAGGGCCTAAAACGCCTAAGGCTCCAAACTATACTAAAACACTCCTTTTCAACAGTAGCCCACCTAAGTTCTCTACCCTTGAGTTGTCTACTGATGAATGTGATAGGGTGTTCTCTCCCTTTGTCATCTAACTGGGACAAGACAGCTCCAATTCCGGTGTCGCAGGCATCCGTCTGGACGATAAAGGGTCGGCTGTAGTCAGGCGCACTCAACACAGGTGCCCTACACAGACTTTCTTTCAAGCCATCAAAGGCCCTCTGACAGTCTTCGGTCCAATTAACCTTCCTAGGCTGCTTGGGTGACGTTAGAGCGGTCAGAGGTGCAGCTATGGTTCCATAGTCTGCCATGAAATTGCGATAGTACCCAGTGAGGCCCAAAAAGGCTCTCACCTGGGTTTGAGTAGTGGGAGTCTCCCAGTTCTGTACATCCTGTACTTTACTGGCGAGAGGTTGGATTTGACCCCCTCCTACCTCATGACCAAGATAGGTAACTTTCCCCTGAGCTATCTGGCACTTGGTAGCCTTGATAGTGAGGTTAGCCCTTTTCAAGGCCTGCAACACCTTATCCAGATGTGTCAAATGCTCTTCCCAGGTGGAACTGTAGACGGCAATGTCGTCTAAGTAAGCCACACAAAAGGCTTCCAGCCCACTGAGCGCATGATTGACCAATCTCTGGAAGGTGGCAGAGGCATTCTTCAACCCAAAAGGCATGACCCTAAACTGGTAGAGTCCCTCAGGTGTTGAGAAGGCCGTCTTTTCCTTGGCATGGTCCGTCAGAGCTATTTGCCAATAGCCTGAAGTGAGGTCAAAGGTGCTCACAAACTTGGCAGCACCGATGGTGTCCACGAGCTCATCAGCCCTGGGTAATGGGTGCGCGTCAGTTTTGGTGACGGCATTGACTCCTCGGTAGTCCACACAGAACCTCCAATCCTTGGGGCCCGCCTGGGAACTTGCCTTGGGGACAAGGACCACTGGACTGGACCAGGGACTGGTTGAGGGTTCAATAACACCCAGATCCAACATCTTGGCGACCTCAGCCTGGATGTGGTTCTTAACGGTATCTGACATACGGTAGCGCCTGCTTTTGACAGGCACACTGTCACCAGTGTCAATTTCGTGCTTACACCACGGTGTAAGGCCTGGCTTCAGTGAAAACAGAGAGGCGTACTGTTGGAGCAAAGCCCTACAGGCCCTCTGTTGCTCTGTTGTCAAATCTGGAGAGAGATGTACTCCCTCCACTGAGCCATCCTGAGGGTTGCTATGCAGCAAGTCAGGAAGGGGCTCACTCTCATCCTCTTCTTGCCCAGAAGCTAGCAAGAGACATGAGACTTCCGCTCGCCTGTGGAAAGGCTTGAGCCTGTTGACATGGAATAGCTGAGGAGCTACCCCAGGGGCTCCCATGTCAACCAGATAGTTGACTTCGCCCATCTTGGAGATGATCCTGAAGGGTCCAGTCCACTTGTCTGCCAAAGCCCTAGGCTTGGTAGGCTCCATCACAAGGATTTCCTGTCCCGGAGTCCAATCCACTTGCGAGGCTTTAAGGTCATGCCAGTACTTATTCAATTCCTGGCTGGCCTTGAGATTTGCTGTTGCCTGACCCATCATCTGTGTCATCCTCCGCCTGAGGCCTAACACGTAGTCCCCCACTTGCTTGGTGGGACCTGGAGGGGTGGCTTCCCAGCCTTCTCGGATCAAGGCGAGGGGCCCCCTCACGGGATGTCCAAAGATTAACTCAAAGGGGCTGAAACCAACACCCTCTTGAGGTACCTCTCTGTAAGCAAACAGCAGGCATGGCAGGAGGAGATCCCATTTCCTCCTTAGGGGCTCTTCCAAAGCACCTAGCATGCCCTTGAAAGTTTTGTTAAATCTCTCAACCAGACCATTGGTCTGGGGGTGGTAAGAGGTGGAGAACTTGTAGGTTACCCCGCACTCTTTCCACATGATTTTCATGTAACTCGACATGAAGTTGGATCCTCTGTCAGAGACAACTTCCTTGGGGAGTGCAACACGGGTGAAAATGCCCAGGAGAGCCCTGGCAACCACCTTGGCCGTAACCGTCCGAAGGGGTATCGCCTCAGGGTACTTGGTGGCATGATCTACCAAGACCAGGATGAACCGATGTCCACCTGAAGTGGGAGGGTCAAGGGGACCGATGATGTCGATGCCTACCCTCTCAAATGGGGTGCCAACCACTGGCAACGGCTGCAATGGGGCAATGACACTGCCTCCAGTCTTGCCAGACAACTGACAAGTTGGGCAGGTCCTGCAGTGGGACTCCACTTCTACTCCCATCCGTGGCCAGTAGAAATGGGCAGAGAGCCTCTGCTTAGTCTTCTTGGTCCCAAGATGACCAGCCAAGGGCACCTCATGCGCCAACTGCAGTAGGAAGGGCCTGTAAACCTGGGGTACCACCAACCTCTTGCGGGCACCAGGTTCAGGCTTAGTGGGCTCACTAACAAGGAGCTCACCCTCCCAATAAATCCGGAAATTCCTAGGCACCTCTCCTTGTGCCTGGGCCAGGGCCTGTTTCCTCAGTCCCTCGAGAGAGTGGCACTCTCTCTGCCCCTTACAGAAGTCTGCCCGGGAGGGTCCCCCTTCAGCTAACAAGCATTGAAGGTCGGGATGATCCTCCGGGTTAAGAAACTCTCCCACAGGAGAGTCTTCTGCCTCTTCTCCCAAAGGAGTTGAGTTGGGGTTTTCCACTGGACCCAGCCCGTCCTGAGCATGGATCCCAATGGGTGCAGCAGGAAGAGAAGGTGCTCCCTCCACAGAGGTGGCCTTCTTGGTCTTCCGCCTTCTTGCCTTAGGCCTCGCCTTTGGCTCGGGTATCTGACCCACAGCCGGACCCGATGTCACCTGTGATCTAGTGACGGCAGCAGCAGTCATGGGAAGACCATCCGAGATCAACCCCAACTCTACTAGATCATTCCCTAACAAAATGTTAGCAGGGACATTGTCCTGAACCAGGACAGGAAGCTTCGCTGTCTTGTCGCCAATCATGAGTGTGACTAAGGCTACAGGGGATAATTTGGGAGGCCCACCAGCTAACCTGGTGGTTTGCAGAGGAGCACCTTCATAGTCCTCTGGCCTGAGCAGGGTCCTGTCCACCACTGTCATTCTTGCCCCAGTGTCTCTCAAACCAGTAGAAGGCTGGCCATTCAAGAGGACACTTCTCAAAAATCTACGGGTGTTCTGTGGGATAGTCGCCAGTACTTCTGCGTACTGGTCCCAGGCCCCAAGGGACACTAAGGAAATCTCCACTGGAGCACCAAATGTGATACCGGCAGAGGAGGGGAGGACAGTGGCCTCCACCTCAGACACGGGGTAAGGGTAGGTCAGGCTGACAGCCTGTACTCCAAG
Organism: Ambystoma mexicanum; assembly: GCF_040938575.1. Classification (NCBI taxonomy): domain Eukaryota; kingdom Metazoa; phylum Chordata; class Amphibia; order Caudata; family Ambystomatidae; genus Ambystoma; species Ambystoma mexicanum. Next base: position 1,361,468,073 of record NC_090929.1, read on the forward strand.
TGCCTTACCTTTACACTTGGGGTCACCCCTTTTGTGATCCAGAGACCCACAGTCCCAACAAGCGCCAGGAGTGCGGGGTACGGTACTGGAACCACTGGGAGCCTGCTTTGCAGCAGGTGGACCACTACTCTTATTCCCACCCCCAGATGACTTATCCCCACTAGATTTTTGGGTCTTAGGAGAGGAAGGTTTTGGTTTACCCGACTGTGATTGCTTGGGGGACTCCTCAGCTTTCTGAGAGGCCCCCTTCTCTTTATCCTTGTCCTTCCCACTGGAGTCCTTAGGGGACACCCGGTGGGAGACCCACTTGTCAGCCAACCTAGCCAGCTTAAAGGGGTCCAAAATGTTCTGGTCAGCCACATACTGACGCAGCTCTGGTGAACAGGCTTCAGAGAAATGCTCAAAAAACAAGAGGTGGGACAATTCAACAAAAGTCTTAACCTTGTATCCATCGATCCACCCCATCATGTTCATGTGCGCAGCACTCACCCAGTCAACCCAAGACATATTCTCCTTTTTCTTAAAATCCCTGAACCTTCTAAGGTATTGGGTAGGTGTCTTGCCGAACTTGGCAATCAAAGCAGACTTCATACACTCGTACTGACCCCTTTCTTCCACACTCAGCTTCAGAATACAGTCATACCCGGTTTGAGGCACTCTGCTTAACAAACACTTCGCCCAATCTCTTTTATCCACATCATGAATCTCACAAGCCATTTCAAACGCTTCAATCCATTGGAGGATATCCGAACCCTCCACAAATACACCAACCAAATCTTTCATAAACTTGGTGGCTGGGGACCTGACACTCTCACTGGATCTAGCTGAAGTCTCCACTCTAGCTTTCTCTAGCTGGATCCTCTGACATTCAGTGTCCTGGCTCTTGAGTTCAAGGTCCTTATTTTTGAGTTCAAGATCCCTATTCTTGATCTCCACTTGTTGAGCCAATTCCTCTTTCTTAAGCTCAGCATCTATTTCCAACTTGCGGTATTCAAAGGCCAATTTCATCCTTAATAACTCAAGTTCTAAGGAATTGCTGGAGTTTGGAACAGAGGCAGCAGGAATGGTGGCATTCCCAGAAACAGATTCAGCTGAAACCCCAGGGGCAGAGTCCTCATTGGTTGCATTCCCCCCCTCATCAAGAGTTTCACTATCAGTCTGGTAGTCCACCAGGGCAGCTATCAGCTCAGCCCTAGACTTATCCACAAAGTCTAACTCTCTAGCTTCACAAGCACTCTGGAGAGCCTCCAAGCTCATCCGAGTTAATTTGCCATTCGCAATAGACTCCATTGTTTGTAATGCAGTTACCTTGTACACAACTAAACCTTAATTCAATAAAGGGCAAATATCCTTTGTAAGTGGCACGGTTATACACTGATTCTTAAAACCATAAGCATCCCACCGCTTGCCACCAGTGTGAGAGAACGGATCTCAACGACCGGTGGGGGGTGTCTGTACTTCCGCTCCCTATATGGTGGAGGGGAGGCACAGGAGACCCCAGCCAAGATTCTCTATTCGGTAGCAATGGTCGAGCAATCAAGGCCTAGCTTCTCAGGAGGTGATGCAGGCTGGTTCTTAAGTACAGTGTATCCCCAAGCCCCCACAAAGGAATATCCACACTCTGTATTGGTTAGAACACAGTCTTTATATAATCAAAAGTTAAGGTTATGTACATTCATCATGATAACTCACTTTGTACTCCGGCAAAATCTACAATGACAAATATTTACAATCCTAAAGTGGTACCACCCTAGATCTCATTGAAGTGCATGAACAATACTGTACAATGTCACACAGACCAATAGAGTGAAACCAGCAATAGAGAGATCCCCCCACCTGGGCAACCTGTAAAGAAAGATATAGCACAAGCCCAGTCCATATATTGCTCTGCAAGTCTTATTTTCCCCTATAATGTTTTTACCCCCCCAATGTACCTGGTGGAGTCGAGTTCCTCGAAAAGGGCGTCGACAAACGTCGAGGGACTCGCTGTTCGGCGACGGGGAATCGACGGCCCTTCTTGAATGCCTTCCCTTTCAAGCGGGAGGCACGGGGCGTCGAACGTCCGTCGACAAACGAGGTAGAACGATGTCGAAGAAGCGGCAGCTTCGTCCGAGCGGTGCTCGTCGGCGTCGGGGCGTCGGCGTCCTGCAAGGCGGAGGTGTGCGGGGCACCTCGATGACAATAGTTCTGGACCGCAAAGATTGTAGAGACGGGAGCCCAGCAAGGGCGTCGAGTCGTCTGAGTCTTTGAGGTCGTCGGGTGGCGGGAAACCCACCGGCAGGTTTCTCCTCGGCGCGTTGGTCGTCCTCGACTTTCTCCGGCAGGATAAGAGGTCGACGAAGCGGTCGAGAGAGTCCTTCGATTGAATGTTCTTAGGCAAAGGAGCGGACGGCTCCGGTCGTCGGCGGCACAGCGTCAAGTGGTTCCCACGGCTGGGCAACACAACTTCGACGGGCCTCCAGCGGTTCCACAAACCTGCGAACCCTGGTCGACGGCAATGGACTTCGACGGCGTCGATGTCCGGGTGCTTCACTTCGATCTCCTCGGCGGTCCCGTCATGGGTCGACAGCCTTTCGAGGATCTGTCTTCCAGGGCGCTTCGGCGAAGATGGAGCGGTGCTCGATGGTCCCTCGGAGCACGGGAAGAGGGCGCCTTACCAGGTCCTCTCTCGGGTCAGCCCTCGACGATCTCGTCAGCCTTCGGATCGGTCGAAGCAAATGCCACAGCAAGTCTTCTTCTTCCAGCTGGACATCGAGGATCAGCAGTTCCAGTTACTCGTAGAGTGGAGACTCAGCTCCCTGGCTGCTTTAGGAGCACAATGGTCGCTTCTCAACCAAAGGTCCCTTCTGAACACTTTTCCAGTGGTGAGAGGTCCCCAGATATACTATTCTGCCTCTCATCCACACTGCTGGCACACACACAGCAGCCAATCACACTGCAGGGCATTCATGCAGTCAGTCAGCCAATCAGGCACACAGTGCATTCAGGCCACACTCCTCCCTTTCAGACACTCACAACAAGGAATGTGGATTGGGACAAGTACCCAGCCATTCAACACTACACACTGCATTCAGGCCAGTTTCGGGCAGGGCTGTCTCAGTCTTTGTCTCACATGCCAGAAACCAGACAACCACAACAAGGAGTGCATATTGGTCACCCACTCCATTCACCCAGGTCCCACCCACAGGAGGTATCCACAACATACAGTCAATGGGAAGGCTCCAGTCAGTCTAGCTGGGCCTTCACAACAACACCATATATGGAACTTCCACCCAACAGCCAGTCAGGGGGAAGGGACAGAGTCAGGGCTTCCCAGGACTTTGGGAAAAACAAGACAACAGGCAATAGAAAGCAAGAGGCCACAGGGGCCATCTTGTTTCTATCAGGAATCAACTGATCCCAATGGCAGGACCTGGGTGTCCCAAAATGGAGTACACTCAGAGCACCTGGCAGATTCAGCATGGAGCTGCCACCAGCCCATACCCTGCTCTGTGGGCCACCCACAGGTGCCCAAAAACATACACTAGGGGCACAGGGTTGTACCCCTACCCATGGGTGCCATAAGGGTATCCCGTGGGTCTGTTCACCAAACCAAAAGAGAGAGCTGCACTGCCAGGAGTCCCACATGGACTCCTGGGCAGAAAACATGACAGAACACACGGTAGAAACAGAAAAAGGACAAGGATTCAGAGGCCCTGTCCCTCAGATGCATTTCCAGCATCACAGTGAACTGAACAGAAACTGAGTTATGCACAAAAGTAAATAACAAACTCCCCATTGGTAGCTGAACAGAACATCCAGGCTGAACAGGCTCAGGTAGATTCTAAGATGGATGACGAAGCAAAATGGCTTCAGGTCCAGAAGTTAAAATAGATAACCCATTGTGAATCTAGAATATTCTCTGGTAGCAGTTCACTGTAGACAAATATGTGGTGGGGTGTACTTAGAATTTCTTGGCAGGCAAGGCTGACAGTGATGGATCATGGGAAAGCCTGGGAAAGCTACCAATTAGACAGAACAGCTGCTTAGCTGCAAACAAATATGCTGAGATCATGACGTTTCCCACAGTATAGCCTGCCAAGTGAAGTTGACAGGTCTCAGGAATCTGAAAAGGGCTGTTTTTAGGCAGGCGATAAAGAGGTTATAATTAGGGCCGGTAGGATCTCACACAAGTTTAATTAGCCTGTGTCAGTCAAATAATGCTTGCCAAAATAAGTCATGTGGGCTTGGTGAGTGACAGTTAAGCCAACCAATAATACAATAATTAGGGATTTGATTTTAGTTGCAGGGACCAATCAGTATGTATTGTGCAATAATATGTAAAGTTGCATCAGCCTGAAAAAGTATAAAAGGCAGGTTGTTTTAGGAGCCCAGTGCTGTTGTTTCTGATGTCCTGAGAACATGCAATAAAGATGATTTTGAAAACAGCCTAGACGTCCTTCTGCCTCCTTGTCAAGTGTCCTGTCTCCACTGCTTGGTCCACAGATGTCAAAGTTTTATGAAGGGCTGGGGCCACCAGTTCAAGTGGCGACCACTTGAGAGACCCTGAAATATCTTTCCAGGGAAAGAATCCAGAAGCCCATTGTGACAGACATGAGAGGATGTCTTGGGAGAGTGGCAGGGTAAGGACCTGAATTTGCGGCGTGCCCCCATCTTGCCAGAAGAGCTCTCCCCATGACTGTCAGCATGAATGATGGATGGTGTGCTTTGACACTTGTGAATTTTGGTATGTATTATCGGAGACTGAGAGACTGAGGTAAGGAGGGAGTAAATAAAAATGTATTATGTATTATTAAGGGGTTTTTGTGGTAGTTAAGAAGAGCAATCGGGTAGTTCAAAATAAGGATTGTGTAATACAAGGTAACAGGGGTTGTTTTAGTGTGTGACTAGGAGTGTCAAAGATATATGATAAAGAGTAAAAGTGAGACGCTTAGGGTCTGAAAACCTGGGTTCCTCACTTAAGGAGCATAGAAGGTGTTGTCCCAAAACCCAAGTGGGTAAAACTAGGCTGCACACATACAGGTCTGTGATAGAGGGACAATTCAAAATCCTATTGGAGAATTTTAGGGGCTAGGTGACAAGAGGTGTCATGACGTCCATGTGGAAAAAGTCAACTGGTTTGTCTGTCTGTATTGAAATTAAAAGTGTTAAGGAGTGACAATGAATTGTATAAAAATTGAGACAAGTCAAGAAATTGCATTATTTATTTAAGGAAAATAATTTGCACCAACACAAAAATAGGCAGGGATAAGTGAAAAAGATAGGTAGGAGTAAGCCATTTGATGAGAGCGCCCATGTGCATGATTTAAAATGTAATAGAAAGGAAAACACCAGACAAATAATGAAAAAAGTCAAAAAGTGTGGCTGTTTTGTACCCCTGTAGCGGGCAGGTGGTGGGAGATAGAGGGTTAATTTTACACACCTCCATAGTTGACATTCTTAGTCAGCCAAGAAACTTTACACAATAGAAATTTGCACAGAGTTTGATGTAAACGAAGAATACAGAAGTTATGAGATGTGAGAAAAGTTAATCTTGCCTCAGACAGGCAGCTAGGCAGTAAGAAACTATTTTTTTTTTAATGAAACACACAACTGACAACAAATCCTGGTTCCACAGCTCAAAACTAAGAAGATAACTGGTATTTAACATTTTTAAAGTGACATTTCATAGATATATGCCCATTTTTAGATGCGCTACGCAGCTAATAAAAGCCTGCGTTGACAGGACACAATGGAGATTTGTGTGCTTGAGATCGTTGCTTGAAGCACCTACGATGCCTGTTTATGGCTGAGAGATAAGATGCTGGCAGAGTTAGGAGAATCATTTATGATTCAAGAAAGGAACAGGGCTGTTTCACAGAAAGACACAGGGATAGTTCTTTGAGTTAATGCATCTGAGGCAGCTTGTACAGAAGAAGCAACAAAATGCTGTTGAAAATATTTGTATAAAACACTAAAGCAAGACTGTGGGCAGATTGGGAACATATTTGAATATGTATTCATACATTAAAAAGTTATGAAAAATGTACGGAAATATGGTTTAAATAAGTAGGAATGGAACTAATATGTGTATTTAGTTTATAATAAATATGTTTTGTAATTTCTTTGTGCAAGTTTGGAAAATCTGTTTGTTTGGTGCCAGGCTGGAAGTGGCCTGGGGATCGCCTCGTCTCATATGGAAATATGGGTGTCAACCAGAATCTATTAAGTTCATTTTTGTTTTTTGAGATTTTAAATGTATAAATGTTTATGGTCCTTAGTGGGGATGCTCAATTAGGGGTCAAAATGATGGACACACGCTGAGTAAAGTGACAAATAAATAAGGTTTGAAAAACAGCATTTTGTACATGGCATTAATGTATGGTTATAAAAATAGATGTTTAGAAACGCACTGGTATAAATTGACATGATGTGAGGCAATTTAACCCCTGGTTGGTTAGTCAAGGTGTGTACTTTGAATAACTGTTGTTTTTGGCAGAAGAGCTACATACTGTTGAAACCTTGTGTTGCATACATATTGTCTTTGTATTAGAGGCTATCCCCGGCTATTGTATATGAGTGGGCTGAGGGGCCCCGTTGGGTTATTGTTTAGGATTGCACAAGTTAATTCTCATTTTTAGGGGGTTGGCTGGTAATTTAATGAGGTAATGATGGATGCTTTATTATTGAACACACACTAAGAAGCGCCCCAAAGTTGTTGATTTTATGTGGGGCAAGTTGCCATCCCTTATGAAGGAGGGATGGGGCATTTTATAATGTGCATAGATCCTGGAGCATGCACAGGCTAATTGGGCAAATAAAAAGGAGAGAGGAAAAATATTTGTTAAAGAAGTCTTCAGTGCGATATAGAGAAAAAAAGACAGATTGCCAAATGGAAGCACAAGAAGAGTGCTGTGAGTGACCACATTAGAGAGAATATTGATAGTTAAGGGACAAAGAGAAGGCATGGGATATGTATTACAATGCAACATAGAGGCATGGGGTATTATGCATGTATGTTTAGATATATGCACCAAAAGGTTAGAGCACATTGGACTGGTGCCAAGAAGGGAAACAATGTTTCCCTCACCATACATTATGTCTATGCAATACGGGGACATTTGGAGAAGAAAAAGAAAAAAATGTGTCCAGGATCATACAAATTGAAAAAATGGCACTGAGAGTAAAAATGTAATTATGAGTGCAAATTACAGTAAAAAGTAGGCTCATGTATTAATGGATGATATTGAACTAAGCACAGTGAATATTTATGGGGAATGGGGAGGATACATGAGACAAAAACACTTTTTTGGGAAAAGATAGGAAGTGCCTGTAAAAATGCAAAAATGTGTATTTAGCATAAGGAAGCAGTGGGCAATAAAGGGAAGTTCTTGCAATGCGCACTGAGGTTAAAGACACACACAAAACGATTAAGGGCCCTGGTACATTTAAACAGTTGGATTGAGAAAACATTAGGTTGAAAAAGTATTTTGTATAGAAGTTCACAACTTGATGGTATGACTTCTAAGAATAAGGAATCTCCTATTTAGATTTGTGCAGGGGTTGTTTAAATAAAAATATATTTATGAATAAGTTATAACCAGGCTGGGAATTGACAAAGAAAATTGAGGCAGGTTTAGCACAGCTATTGAGCACAGCATGGAGTATTATTAAGCACGATTAGGTGATTTATTGGGAAAATAATTTGAGATGATCAAGGATATAATCTTTATTATGATATGCTTGTAAGAAGAGGGCGAGTGACACACACACATATGTGCATGAACATGCGGAGGCATGCATAAACACATGCACACATGATTATATGAAAGTATAGGCGATCAATGAACTATAGACAATGCATTTAAAAACACATGGGTAGTCAGAAAAAGGAATTCAACATTGCAATTAGAACACACACACAGGATGTTTGTGTTTTCTATTAACAGTACTAGATGGGAACATTATATTTATTAAAGTAAAAATATAAGAATAGCTGGTCTATTTGAAGAAATATAAATAACGGATGAATATGTGCTTGCTTATATTCAGAAGCACTGAATTCTTGAAGTGTGCAAGCAGGGGTGAAAACAGTGGAGTTTTTCACCACAGTATATGCCAGGGACTGCTTGAGCAGGTACATAGACGCTTGGGAAGCAAGTGGGAATGGAAGCAAGGTCATGAGTAAAGATACAGTTGACTATAGCACATTATTGCAGGCTGCTGCAAGAGAAGAATAAAAAGAAAAAAAAAACAAACCTAGAAAGACTTGAGGAAGCCAAGGTAGTTCAGAAGAAACTGTCAAAGTATGACATAGAAGGGGCAATACTGGTGAGTGGAGGAAGGCTAAGAATGCAGCAGCAAGCAGTGGGTGCATCTCAGGCGAATAATCAATGCCAGATGGGCCAAGAAGGGAATGGGTTCATGCCACAAGGCAAAGGAATGACCTACAGAGGAAGGAGTGGGTTTTCAAGGTTTTCAAAAATAACCAAGACAGGTTTTAGAATATGCAGAATGGTAACCAAAATGTGCCAGGAGGATTAATTAAGGGGGAATAGTTAGACGTGCTCTTCCTGTATATTAAATGTGCACATTGTGTGCACATGTAAAAGTCAAGGATATGTTCAAGATGAATAACTCTCAAGAGGTGGACAGTTTATCCTCCAGCATATAGCTCACAAACTAGGGAAGATTTTGTCCAGGATCTGACGTTGTTCCAGACATGAGCACTGAGAGTGTAACAGGTACAGCAGCTAGAGCAATTGCAAAATGAATTCACTACAGGGTCAATTGCAGTGAGCCCCCATGCAGATTCAGCAATATGCAAACACAGGACAGGTATTGACACCCAGGATAGGAGGAGCCACTATGGTAGGAGGAAATCATTTCACACGAACAAGGCTATGCATGCATCCACAATAAGGCAGCTCAAAGGGCGACTTAATGTACTCAGAATTATTAGTGACACTAAGCCCCAAGAGGAGCAGAGGGTTAATGTGACGATAGGAGGCGAACATTTTTGTTCTATTGGTAGGCACTGGCACTGCACTTCCATGAATGATGGAGGAAAGGTGTCAGATGGTGGGAATTATCAGATGATTGAGGGTTCTTTGGAGTTACAAGTTGAGTTCCTTTTTTATTGATGAGTTATCAGTTTCTGTAGGAGAGTGTGGTAAAATTGATTTTTGTTATATTTGTGAGAGACACTAGTTAAATATTTTTGAGAAGCGATTGAATGACAAAGCTTAACATGATGATTTTATTTAATTGATCAATGTATAGTCTTTTCCACTTTTGCGATACACCATTTGAACGCGGGTGGATTTATATTGGCATGCAAAGGGCAAGTGGCTCTGCAAGGTGTTTTAGTAGACCCAGAGGTCTTTCTTATCATGAAGTGAGCATCTTGTTAAACATGGTTATTTGGCTTAGTGGAGAAAATGGTGATGATATTTGATGAATTCTTTTTTTATAGACCACGGATATCTATGGATAAAGAAGGGGGACAGATCATCCCAGTAGAATTGAAAGCAGCCATAGTGCGAAAGAAAATGAATATGCTCAAAGGAAGGGAAAATAAGAGCGGACCATGGAAGACAGTGATGGTTCCCAAGGAAGGTTCTAGGTTGATTGACGTCACTGATGGAGACATATCTAGATAGGACTCAACAGATGATGAAGTGGTGTTTCCTTAGGAGCATCACACATTGAAAAAGAAAAGGGAACATCTTATAGCATGTGGCAATAATGTAGCAGCGCTCAGCATTATTTCAGGAAAGCTTGGAGAGAGTGCCAAGTGCCCTGTGGACCACAGGCCCTTATGACATGGGTCTAGTGAAATTAATAGGGGAACAAAATTAAAATACATGCATGCAAGGGATTATAATATGATAAATATGAAGGTTTGTGTTATTATTAAACTAATTAGTTTAAGATAATAATAAATATTTGACCCTAACAGCACAGGAATAAGAAACTCAAAAAAACTAAACGAGAATGATGACAATCTAGGGAAGTGAAATAAATAAATAAATAAATAATGAATGGATAATAAAGCATCAAAAAGCATAAGGGATGGTGCTGGTTGTAATTGGATAATCTAGAAATGATTCATGAAAGGACAAAGGAGTGTGGATGGCTGAGATTGATTGCACAATATAAGAAAGCCTTTAGTAGAACTGCACAAAAGAATGTATAAGAGTAAGCAACAAAACATTATTTGAATGTATATGATGGCGTTGACTCATATTTTACAGATGAAGTTTATTTTCATCCTTGAGCACAGGAGGAATGTCTACATGGCCTTAGCAGGGAATAGCAAATATAATGGGAAGAAACATTATATTATGACAAAAGTAAGTATTTAGTGAACAGGTAGAGAAGAAAGAGGTACGTATTAGTTCACACCACAGTATGTGGACACACTGCTGATCATTATTAGGAGTAAGAGGAGCCAAGTGAGTACAGAAAAAAAGCACTAAAGGATACAGTTTTTTCAAATAAATAGAATTTTCCCCAAGATAGGCCCAAACAGGTGTGAGTATAGAACAGCATGTATATGCAAGTATGGCCATATCTAACGACAAGGACACAGAAGACTTTGGATAAAAGTTGGAGTAACGTTTTTGAAATGCTGGCATCTGGCGAGATGCCAAATGGGTAAATTTGATAAAATATAGGAAATATTATGGATAGGCAAAACAATGGGGTCGATTCATGGAATTAATGTGCGCCGAAAATTCCCGCGCAGAGGTGCCAAAACGTGCGAATCGCAGGAAAAGTGTGAAAATCGCAGTGCAAGTGCGAAAATCGCAGGAAAACCAGCGCACTGAGATTCATGGAAGTCCGTGCGCGAGAAAAGCATTGGATGTGCACTAAAAATGTACGCCGGCGCACAGGTCATCCAACAGCGTGCGCCACGGCCACTGCGAAATCGCACATAGCGCGGCGCACATCACAAAAGTAGGCGGAACACGGGGCGTAACACTCGGAATGGGGAACAACGCGTGAAAATATGGGTGTCACATGGGCAGTACAGGAGGCAAGTGCGCGGAACGCCCACACGCTCGCCTACAACCCGTATTCATGGAATCGAATAGGGCAAACCAGCGCACGGTCAAAGACGCGCACAGGGCCAAACAAGTACGCCACAAGAAAGCAGGCGGTAGCGCCCCTGCGACTGAAAAAAATGTGCGCCAAAATGTGCGCTAACAAAAAGCACCCATATACAGCCATGATGAATGGGCCATACAGTGGCCCGCTAGGACAAATGAGGTGCAAAGGGGCACCGACAAACACGGACACCCGCTGTGTGAAAAATAGCATGTGCGCGTGTTCCTGGGTGTGCGGGAAGTTCCACACGCGATTAGCCTGGGTACGTGTACTTCGGGGTGTGCGGGAAGTTCCACACGCGATTAGCCTGGGTACGTGTACTACGGGGTGCGCGGGAAGTTCCACACGCGATTAGCCTGGGTAGGTGGGGGTGCGTGGGAAGTTCCACACGCGATTGGCCTGGGTAGGTGGGGGTGCGCGGGATGTTCCACACGTGATTGGCCTGGGTACGTGTACTTCGGGGTGCGCGGGAAGTTCCACACGCGATTGGCCTGGGTACGTGTATTCTGAGGTGCGCGGAAGATTCACACGCGATTTCTGCAGGGTACGTGTATTTCGGTAGTGCCGGGGAATGCTACACATGATTTGGCCATGTGGGTCCCCCCAGGTGTTCCCTCTACACCCTCCACAGCCCCTGCAGGCAGCCCACACCACAGGGTACTACCATGCACCCCTGCTCATGTCCCACAGACAACCCATCCACCATGGCCATGCCCACCAGCCAACCCACATGTCACCTTGCACTACTGATCACCAATACATGTCTCCCACCACCCCCACCCCCAGCCACCAGGGGCAGCCTCCACCAGGCCCCCACTCATGTCTCCCTGCACCCCCACCCCCCAGCAGTGCAGGGGCAGCCTCCACCAGGCCCCCACCCATGTCCCCATGCACCCCCACCCTCCAGCAGTGCAGGGGCAGCCTCCACCAGGGCCCCACTCATGTCTCCCATCACCCCCACAACCCAGCCACCAGGTGCAGCCTCCACCAGGCCCCCACTCATGTCCCCTATTACCCCCACCCCCCAGCAGTGCAGGGGCAGCCTCCACCAGGCCCACACTCATGTCTCCCACCCCCCCCACCCCCCAGCCAGCAGGGGCAGCCTCCACCAGGCCCCCACTCATGTCACCCACCACCCCCACCCCCCAGCAGTACAGGGGCAGCCTCCACCAGGCCCCCACTCATGTCCAACACATGTCTCCCACCACCCCCACCCCCCAGCCACCAGGGGCAGCCTCCACCAGGCCCCCACTCATGTCCCGTATTACCCCCACCCCCCAGCAGTGCAGGGGCAGCCTCCACCAGGCCCCCACTCATGTCTCCCATCACCCCCACCCCCCAGCCACCAGGGGCAGCCTCCACCAGGCCCCCACTCATGTCCAACACATGTCTCCCACCACCCCACCCCCCAGCCACCAGGGGCAGCCTCCACCAGGCCCCCACTCATGTCTCCCACCACCCCCACCCCGCAGCAGTGCCGGGGCAGCCTCCACCAGGCCCCCACTCATGTCCCCTATTACCCCCACCCCCCAGCAGTGCAGGGGCAGCCTCCACCAGGCCCCCACTCATGTCTCCCATCACCCCCACCCCCCAGCAGTGCAGGGGCAGCCTCCACTAGGCCCCCACTCATGTTTCCCACCCCCCAAACCCCAGCCACCAGGGGCAGCCTCCACCAGGCCCCCACTCATGTCTCCCACCACCCCCACCCCCCAGCAGTGCAGGGGCAGCCTCCACCAGGCCCCCACTCATGTCCAACTCATGTCTCCCACCACCCCCACCCCCCAGCCACCAGGGGCAGCCTCCACCAGGCCCCCACTCATGTCTCCCACCACCCCCACCCCCCAGTAGTGCAGGGGCAGCCTCCACCAGGCCCCCACTCATGTCCCCTATTACCCCCACCCCCCAGCAGTGCAGGGGCAGCCTCCACCAGGCCCCCACTCATGTCCCCATGCACCCCCACCCCCCAGCAGTGCAGGGGCAGCCTCCACCAGGCCCCCACTCATGTCTCCCATCACCCCCACCCCCCCGCCACCAGGGGCAGCCTCCACCAGGCCCCCACTCATGTCCCCTATTACCCGCACCCCCCAGCAGTGCAGGGGCAGCCTCCACCAGGCCCCCACTCATGTCTCCCACCACCCCCACCCCCAGCCACCAGGGGCAGCCTCCACCAGGCCCCCACTCATGTCCCGTATTACCCCCACCCCCCAGCAGTGCAGGGGCAGCCTCCACCAGGCCCCCACTCATGTCTCCCATCACCCCCACCCCCCAGCCACCAGGGGCAGCCTCCACCAGGCCCCCACTCATGTCCCCTATTACCCCCACCCCCCAGCAGTGCAGGGGCAGCCCCCACCAGGCCCCCACTCATGTCTCCCACCACCCCCATCCCCCAGCAGTGCAGGGGCAGCCTCCACCAGGCCCCCACTCATGTCCAACACATGTCTCCCACCACCCCACCCCCCAGCCACCAGGGGCAGCCTCCACCAGGCCCCCACTCATGTCTCCCACCACCCCCACCCCGCAGCAGTGCCGGGGCAGCCTCCACCAGGCCCCCACTCATGTCCCCTATTACCCCCACCCCCCAGCAGTGCAGGGGCAGCCTCCACCAGGCCCCCACTCATGTCTCCCATCACCCCCACCCCCCAGCAGTGCAGGGGCAGCCTCCACTAGGCCCCCACTCATGTTTCCCACCCCCCAAACCCCAGCCACCAGGGGCAGCCTCCACCAGGCCCCCACTCATGTCTCCCACCACCCCCACCCCCAGCAGTGCAGGGGCAGCCTCCACCAGGCCCCCACTCATGTCCAACTCATGTCTCCCACCACCCCCACCCCCCAGCCACCAGGGGCAGCCTCCACCAGGCCCCCACTCATGTCTCCCACCACCCCCACCCCCCAGTAGTGCAGGGGCAGCCTCCACCAGGCCCCCACTCATGTCCCCTATTACCCCCACCCCCCAGCAGTGCAGGGGCAGCCTCCACCAGGCCCCCACTCATGTCCCCATGCACCCCCACCCCCCAGCAGTGCAGGGGCAGCCTCCACCAGGCCCCCACTCATGTCTCCCATCACCCACACCCCCCTGCCACCAGGGGCAGCCTCCACCAGGCCCCCACTCATGTCCCCTATTACTCGCACCCCCCAGCAGTGCAGGGGCAGCCTCCACCAGGCCCCCACTCATGTCTCCCACCACCCCCACCCCCAGCCACCAGGGGCAGCCTCCACCAGGCCCCCACTCATGTCTCCCATCACCCCCACCCCCGAGCCACCAGGGGCAGCCTCCACCAGGCCCCCACTCATGTCTCCCACCACCCCCACCCCCCAGCAGTGCAGGGGCAGCCTCCATCAGGCCCCCACTCATGTCCCCTATTACCACCACCCCCCAGCAGTGCAGGGGCAGCCTCCACCAGGCCCCCACCCATGTCTACCACCACCCCCACCCCCCAGCCACCAGGGGAAGCCTCCACCAGGCCCCACTCATCTCTCCCACCACCCCCACACCCCAGCAGTGCAGGGGCAGCTCCACCAGGCCCCAACCCATGTCTACCACCACCCCCATCCCCCAGCAGTGCAGGGGCACCCTCCACCAGACCCCCACTCATGTCTCCCATCACCCCCACCCCCCAGCCACCAGGGGCAGCCTCCACCAGGCCCCCACTCATGTTCCCTATTACCCCCACCCCCCAGCAGCGCAGGGGCAGCCTCCACCAGGCCCCCACTCATGTCCAACTCATATCTCCCATCACCCCCACCCCCCAGCCACCAGGGGCAGCCTCCACCAGGCCCCCACTCATGTCTCCCACCACCCCCACCCCCCAGCAGTGCAGGGGCAGCCTCCACTAGGCCCCCACTCATGTCTCCCACCACCCCCACACCCCAGCCACCAGGGGCAGCCTCCACCAGGCCCCCACTCATGTCTCCCACCACCCCCACCCCCCAGCAGTGCAGGGGCAGCCTCCACCAGGCCCCCACTCATGTCCCCTATTACCCCCACCCCCCAGCAGTGCAGGGGCAGCCTCCACCAGGCCCCCACTCATGTCCCCATGCACCCCCACCCCCCAGCAGTGCAGGGACAGCCTCCACCAGGCCCCCACTCATGTCTCCCATCACCCCCACCCCCAGCCACCAGGGGCAGCCTCCACCAGGCCCCCACTCATGTCCCCTATTACCCCCACCCCCCAGCAGTGCAGGGGCAGCCTCCACCAGGCCCCGACTCATGTCTCCCACCACCCCCACCCCCGGCCACCAGGGTCAGCCTCCAACAGGCCCCCACTCATGTCCCCTATTACCCCCACCCCCCAGCAGTGCAGGGGCAGCCTCCACCAGGCCCCCACTCATGTCCCCATGTACCCCCACCCCCCAGCAGTGCAGGGGCAGCCTCCACCATGCCCCCACTCATGTCTCCCATCACCCCCACCCCCAGCCACCAGGGGCAGCCTCCACCAGGCCCCCACACATATCCCCTATTACCCCCACCCCCCAGCAGTGCAGGGGCAGCCTCCACCAGGCCCCCACTCATGTCTCCCACCACCCCCACCCCCAGCCACCAGTGGCAGCCTCCACCAGGCCCCCACTCATGTCTCCCACAACCCCCACCCCCCAGCAGTGCAGGGGCAGCCTCCACCAGGCCCCCACCCATGTCTACCACCACCCCCACCCCCCAGCAGTGCAGGTGCAGCCTCCACCAGGCCCCCACTCATGTCTCCCATCACCCCCACCACCCAGCCACCAGGGGCAGCCTCCACCAGGCCCCCACTCATGTCCCCTATTACCCCCACCCCCCAGCAGTGCAGGGGCAGCCTCCACCAGGCCCCCACTCATGCCTCCCTGCACCCCCACCCCCCAGCAGTGCAGGGGCAGCCTCCACCAGGCCCCCACCCATGTCTACCACCACCCCCACCCCCCAGCCACCAGGGGAAGCCTCCACCAGGCCCCACTCATGTCTCCCACCACCCCCACACCCCAGCAGTGCAGGGGCAGCCTCCACCAGGCCCCAACCCATGTCTACCACCACCCCCACCCCCCAGCAGTGCAGGGGCACCCTCCACCAGGCCCCCACTCATGTCTCCCATCACCCCCACCCCCCAGCCACCAGGGGCAGCCTCCACCAGGCCTCCACTCATGTCCCCTATTACCCCCACCTCCCAGCAGTGCAGGGGCAGCCTCCACCAGGCCCCCACTCATGTCCCCTATTACCACCACCCCCCAGCAGTGCAGGGGCAGTCTCCACCCGGCCCCCACTCATGTCCCCATGCACCCCCACCCCCAGCAGTGCAGGGGCAGCCTCCACCAGGCCCCCACTCATGTCTCCCATCACCCCCACCCCCCAGCCACCAGTGGCAGTCTCCACCAGGCCCCCACTCCCCAGCCATGCGATTTGCCTGGGTACGTGTACTTCGGGGTGCGCAGGAAGTTCCACACGCGATTGGCCTGGGTACGTGTACCTCGGGGTGTGCGGGAAGTTCCACACGTGATTAGCCTGGGTACGTGTACTTCGGGGTGCGCGGGAAGCCCCACACGCAATTGGCCTAGGTACGTGTACTTCGGGGTGCGTGTGAACTTCCACACGCGATTGGCCTGGGTACGTGTACTACGGGGTGCGCGTGAACTTCCACACGCGATTGGCCTGGGTACGTGTACTTCGGGGTGCGCGTGAACTTCCACACGCGATTGGCCTGGGTACGTGTATTTCGGGGTGCGCGGGAAGTCCCACACGCGATTGGCCTGGGTACGTGTACTTCGGGGTGCGCGTGAACTTCCACACGCGATTGGCCTGGGTATGTGTACTACGGGGTGCGCGTGAACTTCCACACGCGACTGGGCCTGTGAGAGTGGGGTACATGTATTCCAGGGGTGGGCGGGAATATTTACCCGCGACTGGGCCTGGGAGAGCATGCTACGTGTATTTCTGGGGTGGGCGGGAAGATTCACATGTTCACCTACGACGTGCCAAAAAATAAATGGTCCAATCCTGAGACACGTACGCCAGCATGAAGCAGGCGTACGTCGACCCGCGCAGCATAAAAGTGCGCGCAAAAAACAAACAAGCTCATACGCCAGGATGAATATACCATTCCTAGCAGCAGTGGCCGTGGGTTACCAAAGGAGGAGGAGGAGGCTAGTGAGGGCCCGAATTTTCACTCCCAGAACCAGCCTTTTTGGGATGCCTGATGACCAGGTGTATGGGAGATACAGGTTTCCACCACACATAATACTGGACCTGGTCAGTGAGTGGGAGGATGACCTCACATCACCCACCCTGTGCTCCCAAGCACTCAGTCCCCTAGAGAAGGTCCTCAATGTACTGCACTTCTTGGCCACAGGATCATTTCAGCGGACAAGTGCCATAGTGGGTAGGGTGTCACAGGACACGCAGTCACGCTGCCTACACAAGGTCTTGAACATCATCACTGCACGCCCATCAGTCCGTAGGCACATATACCTGCCCAGGATACCTGCAGAAAGGCAGGCTGCCACCCTCGATTTCTACAGTGTGGCACAATTCCCAAAAGTGCTAGGTGCCATTGACTGCACCCATGTGGCACTACGTCCCGCCAGGGCATCTGAGCACATCTATAGGAACCGCAAGCACTGGCATTCCATCAACGTGCAGGTAGTATGTAATGCTAAGGGAATCATCACCACAGTATATGCCAACTATCCAGGGTCCACCCACGACAGCTTCATTTACCGAAGGTCTACCCTAAGCCGGGACCTAGAAGCTGGGCGGCATGGCGATGCATGGCTGCTTGGTGAGTATGAATGCCACTGCACATGCATGCATGTCAGATGCAGAGTTATGTCACTACCCCACTAATGATACCCATAACCTCCTCACCAGGGGACAGTGCCTACCCTCTGAGCACCCACATGATGACGCCAATTCGGAACCCCATCACGCCTCCAGAGGTAAGATACAACACAGCCCATATTGCAACCTGGGGCCTAGTGGAGCGCACATTCGGAGTGCTCAAGTCACGCTTTTGCTCCCTTGACCGTTCTGGCGGGCAGCTGTTATATGCGCCCCCAGTAGTGTGCAGGATCATAGTGGCAGCATGTGTCCTGCACAATGTTGCAAAACGCCGGGGCCTGGCTGTGGACATGGTGGTGCCCCCACATCCCCAACCACATGCACGGCCGCTGCGCATGGGAGGGGAGAGGGCACGGGGTGAGGCAGCCCGTACGCAGCTGGTGGCTAATTACTTCACATAGAAATCACACCCCAATGGAGTGCACACAGGCCTGGCACATACCATCTGATAAGCAATGATGACTCGACCTGACAATTAAGACGAACAAAGGGACTGTCAACTGTTAGAACCATAGCAGCCTGAGATTGTTCATGTGGAAGTGTCACAATGTGTGCATCCCTACCTACCCAAACACCACCAATGCAGTGTCATGAAAAGACACTTCCATACTGCAGAAATGAATACCCACTTGCAAAATACTACATGAAAACAGTGCCATGTCACCCACCCCCTCCCCGGCACGGCCACACAACACACCATAGCATGTCATGCAATGTGAGAGGAAATAAATGAATCCCCACAACATGCCCAAAGTGTCAGCAGCTACAGTGTCCCTAATGGAAACATGTCCACACATGAAATGCTCACAGTAATGCAGGACCTACAACCCACATTACCAAATACTTACCAAGAATACCAATCACCTACACAACCTCCAACCTACCTTAAACATGACATTCCAGACTTAAAAATTAGCTAGCCTCACCACCTGATGTTGACAACCCTCCGAACACTTCCAAGTATACATTGTTAGCGCCAAGCAAGAGTGTAGGTGCACTGCTTACAACATGGACTCCAGTTCCAAGGTGGACCGCATTGTGAAGACATGAGGAATGGACCTGCAAATATGTAGGATGAGATGGATGCAGAGGCACATATCAATACACCACGGAGTGTACAATACAACAACAATATGCACTATGAATGTATACACAGTATTGACTACAGACTGCCCACACAGCTCATGGGAGTCCAATGTCACCATGTACGTCAATGTCACTTGGGCACACCCTTTGCAAGCCCATGGAAACGGGAAGCAGGAGGGGTGTGTGTGACAAAAACCCAAGCATCTGAACCAAATCCATGACAAGCCTGCATGTGCCCAGCCACAATGCAGCGTATGCCCACGGGAGCCACACAAGGCAACACAATGTCCCAAAAAAAAAAAAAAAATGGCCATTAATGGGCCCGGGGGGGTCGGAGAGGCCACCCAGGAGGTCCGAGGACAGGGTGCACACCAAAACCCACCTGTGTGGATCTTGCGAAAAAAAAACACCTCCATGGGCTCATGGCCTACACGGCTACCCTATTGTGGGAGTATCACTGCTGTCGCTATCCTCACCCTCTGCAGCTGCATCAGGAGGTGGTGGCACTATGGGAGGCAGCCCACGCAAAGCCCTAGTCTGTTCCTCCATGGCTGCAAGCATGCGGGTGTGGTAGGTCTCGTTCTGGAGGATAAGTGTGCAGAGGTCCCCATGCAACAACTCACGGGATGCCCGGACCTCCGCCCTAGTTGCCTGCATCTCAGCTGAGAGCGTACGGGTGAGACGCTCCAGCTGCTGTTCTGTCCTTCGGTTTGTTGGAGCCTCAAGCTCAACAAGAGTCGTCCTGAGGTGAAGGAGTTCCAGCCTCAGGACTTCCCTGTGGCCCTGGGACTCTATGGAGATGGATTCCTCCAGAGTCGCCAGTGCCGCCCGCCTGTCCCTGTCGGACGCCAACATGTCCTCCCTGTGTGACTGGCAGATGGAGTCGGTTGCCTGCTGTAGTCGCTTCATCAGCCTTTCGGGATGGACAATGGAAGTGGCCACCCTATCCATGGCCTGAGCCATCATCTCTGATGATGCTGCCTGTTGGGTTGCCATACCGTAAAGGGATTGCTCACATGCAGTATTGCCAGGTGGCGTACGGCCACCACGTCGGCGGGCACCACACCTGTCTGGGGCAAGGCGAACTGCGCCTTGCTGTGCCGGCACTTCCTGAGGCTGCAGGACTGCATTCCCCCTCTGATCTGCTGGCCCAGGAACAGGATCAGATGTTGCAGAGTGTGACCCTGCATCCGTAACCACCAAAGGCGTACCTGCCAACACTGACATCCCCATTGAGGGATCTTACCCTGGTGCAGGTGGGTCGGGCAGAACAGAATCCCTCTCAGAAACACTCACCTGCGACGGCACGTAGGTCTCATCATCCGAATCGACACCTGAATACAGCTCAGGGGAGGTGCAGCCAGAGACACCCCTTGAGAGCACGACCTGCAGCAGTTGTGGGTTCTCACCCACCACCACACCACATCCCTCACTGGTGGTCGGTCGGCCCTCAAACCCCTCCTGGGTCTGCACCATCTCCACAACCCCAGCAGTATCAAGTGCGTCATCCCCTGCAAAGACATAAAAGAAAACAAATGGAAACAGGCATTAGCACTATGGCACACAATTAGGGCTGAGAGGCTACAGAAACAGTACTTGATTGACACATGTCCCACATGACTAAAACACTCCCATGCATGCACCGTCACTGCATGTGATGGGGAGGCAGATGGCACACATTGATGACACCGAGATGGAAGATGAACACATTTGCTGCATGCTGCCTAGCGGTGGCATCACACATTGGCCAGTGATTGGCAGGTCAAAAACACATGCCATCACACAGATGGCATGTACCCTAGCCATGAAGTGAAGAGGGAGAGGAGGTCACCAATTGTTCATTCAGTCCAGTTTGCTCATATAATTGATTATTTTCATTGTAATGGTTCAAATGTTTAACCTGCAGCTGCCAGTCAAAAATGGTCCTATAGCACAGGGACATGTCCAAACTAATCATGTCCACGAAACTGAGCCAGTCCACTGTACCATAGCCATGTCAGACATGTGACAATAGGACTGAGAAATCCAGAGTAAAAGTGGTGGTATGCAAACAATCTGCCTGAATAAACAGAGGTAAATAAGCAACAGTGTTGTGGCAAGATGGCACTCCAAGGGCAACTGGCGTGGTGTTGGGCTGGATGTCTAATGTTGGCCGAAGGGATGCTGCTATACCCAAATGCTGGTGCCAAGAATGTATAGGAAGAGGCACATGGGTGAGCCAAACCACTCAGGCACACACACCCTCCCCTGGCACCCAAACAGAAGCCCTCCCACACACACCATGCACATGGATGACACACACATGCATGTGCACTCACCGGACAATGCCTCGTAATCTGCCAGTTCTCCCACGCCTTGGATCTGTTCCTCCGTGACGTAGGTCCCAGCAACCTGCTCATGTGGAGTGAGTTCTATGTCGTCTGCTGGAGACCCACCTCCAGTCACTAGAGTTGCGGCATGACTTGAGGCCAGCTTATTCTTTGCCCTGCGCTTCAGGTCATTCCAGCGCTTGTAGCATTCATTAGCTGTGCGCCTCACGATTCCAAAGGCACTTATGATGTCCGCAATGGTCTGCCAGTGTGCCTGACGTTGTGCAGGTGTGATCTTGGATCCTGCAACAATCACCATTTCGCGGTCATGTGCGGACACATACTCTACAAGTGCTTTCAGTTCGGCCTCATTGAAGCTGGGCTTCCTTGATGTGCCGGACTGTGTAGCCGTGTCTGGGGCATCAGCCTCTACTGGACGAGCACTCTTCCTCTTCCGCTTGGAAGGTGGTGGGGATCCTGAGTGTCCTGCGCCGCTCTGGACACTAGGGGCAGGAGCGTGGGATTGCACACTCAGCATGGGAGTTGGTGCAGGCATTAGCTCAAGTGTGATGGTGTCAGGGGGAATGTCAGCATGATGGACTTGGACCGACACTGCCCTGGATGGGTGTGTGAGAGGTGGGGTGGATGGAGCCGCAGCTGCCCCTGCAGCCTCCCCAGCCTGCCTATGCGGGGCAGCAGATGACCTAGCTGCCCCTGATTTACGTGGCCTGATGAAACCAATGTTCACCGGCGCACGTGGCCTAGACCTGCTGACCTGGAAGTCAGCCATGGAGTCACCCTGTGCCAGGTCTGGTTCCACAGTGGGCTGGTCCAACAAGGGCTGAGCATGGATGGTGTCAGCCACGGTAACCTCAATCAGGGGGGGGGCATGGGTGTCCCTGACTGCTCCTCCACACATGGGGGGCTAGGGGCACCCTGCAAGTCACGGCCACATCCCCTACTGGATCCACCACGGCCACCACTTGGGGCTCGGCCACCTTTGCCACCCTTATGGCTTGGTCGCCTCCCAGCCATGGCACTGATGTTATTGTGCATATGGGAGTCGATGTGAACTATTGTACTGGGCAATTGGGGGTCAAAGGGGTTGGGTACCAGATGGTAATCGTACCCTAGTGCTCTAGCAAGGCTGTATGTCACCCCTGGGGAAAGATGACGGGTCACGCAACGCACAGGCACCCCAAAAAAGCGAAGTAAGGTGCACGCAACCCCTCCTAGACCACGTGCGTGGAAAAATAAACCTGCACTACGCTGTGGCACCCAGGAACACAAGAATGAACGTATGCGTGTCACACGCAGCCTAGAATGACCTCTGAAGGGGTACGCGACACGCGGGGCAAGCACAGATGTTAAATACGTGCACGTCTCACCGTCTGCCAGGAACAAAAGCATGAAAAATATGCACGTGTGCGTGTTGGCAACACCCCCGCCAAAAGAAGAATTGTACGCTGTCTGAGGAGACAGGCCCAGGAAAAAGAGGAAAAGAGAAAAAGCTGTCAGAGGTAACAGGGAGTACGAACTGGAAACGCCGTGAAGTAAATCGCGTGTGAACCGACAAGAAGTACAGATTTCACCCACTCGCTCTCCACGAAAAGCACGTACAAGGAAATGGCGTTCTACACGTACCTTTTATACACACGTCACAGACGCGCATACGCGATGAGGCCATTTCCACTAATTACGTGCTTTGACACTCGGATGTGTATCTCTCCATTTTTACACGCGCCATTCTCTACGGCCATGCGCGTGACGTCACAGCTGCGCATGGTGGCCTTTGGGCCAATGAAATCGCATATGCGAGGACACGTGGTAAAACTGCACGTCCGAGTGTCATCGCGTATAATCGGAGGGAAGTGAGCGTACACACGATTGACCTGGGTACGTGTATTTCTGGAGTGCGCAGGAAGTTCCACACACGATTGGTGCAAATCCATGTGTGCTCTGTCATCACGTGTAATGAGGGAAACACCCGCGCGCCTCACATCACAGACGCGCTCACGCGCTAAAGGCCTTTGGTCCAATGAAATCGCATATGCGTGCTGACGTGCATACGTGCTAAGGGCCTTTCCTCGATTTACACGCAGACGTGCAGGATTTTCACGTGCCAAATCACTCCGTATCAAGCTGGCCACGCGTAAGCACACAGAAGACCATGCTCCTGCCCAAAAGGCCGAATTACTGCCCCCCAGAGCCCAGAGCAGCCTCCCACGAGCCATCTGCTGCTGCCTGCCTGCCTGCCTGCTGCCACCGTGCCCTGCCATTTGGTGCCTGCACATCAGCCATCTGCAGGGGTCCATTTGCTGTGTCCACCCCTGCTGGAACAGAAGACTCCCGACTGGGATACCATCGCTCCACAGCCCAGCCCCAGGACCCAGTTGCCCACCCACTCCTGCCTCTGGGGTTGCCATGTCGGGCACTGCAACATCTGGCACCACTGGCAACCCCCGGCCAGAGAGGCAGAGGGGCACCAGCTTCACTGCCACCGAAGTTGGTGTCCTGGTGGAGCAAGTCCTGGGGCAGTATGATGCCCTCTTCGGAAGTAAGCACGCCAACAAGGAAGGACGCACTCGGATCTGGACGGACATCGTGACTGCCATCAACGCGGAGGGGGTGGCAGTCCGCAACTACCAACATGTCAAGAAGCGCTGGGATGACTGCAGGTCCAGGACCCTCTTGAAGGCCCGGCGCCTCGTGGAGGGGGGCCGGGGCCGCATGAGTACCATCCAGATGAGGGTCCTGGAACACGTAGGCCCAACGCTCCACACCCAGATCCTTGAGAGGCAGACCCGTCTGGAGTTGAGCGGTAAGTGGCCAAGCATTGCTGTGTGAGACAGGGCATGTCACAGTGTGCTGGTTGTCTGATACTTGCCTGTATGTGTAACATAGGCCATGTATGCATGTGTGTGTGCAGGGACGTCATGCATGTGAGACCAGTAATGTGTGAACCACACGGTTGGTGCATGTGTTGAAATGCAACATGGGTTGCCCTATGCGGAATGGCCACATGAAAGCATGCCAGTCTCTGTTCCTGGACATGGCTGGGGGTGAGGGATGGGTGCTGATGCCATGTACATGTATGCTGTCCATGTCTGTGTGTCTGGCCTGCGTGTCTGTGACTTGTGAATGCCAGGGATGCATGACACATGTCTGTCACAATGTTCAGGTTCACTGATGCAGCCTAGTCATCCTTGTATCCACTGTGTCTGTGGTGTACGAGGCCAGATGGATGAAACTAGGGTGAAGTGTGTGCATGTGATAGGCATGGCCCATGATGCATGTGCGTTGCAAAACAACAGTGTATGTTTCAAGAATCCCTTGGACATGTATGCTAATGTCCATAGCATGTGCCATGCCTGTTACCGCATGTGTTTTACCTGCACTGAGCCATGTGTTGTGGAGGGACATGATGGAAGTGATCTTTGACAGTGCCACTCATCTGCTATTGCTTCCTGTCTAGGGGACCATTGTACAGTACCTGATGCTTGTGTTCTATGTCTCCCTCTACACAGCGCCACGTGAAGAAGAGGGAGGAGACGGCTCTGTGGTGCAAAGCGGTGGGGATGCCCCCACGGCTGCAGCGGAAGGGGTGGGTGAGCCCCCACAGGGGCTTGCAACGGCAGAAGATGGGGTGGAGCCATCCAGGTTGGTGGTTTCCACAGAGGAGGAGGAGGCCGCTACTGAGGCGCACATGGGGCCTGGTGGGGGCATCCCTGCTGGTGCAAGTGTTGCAGTCCAGGGGCAGGGGCAGGAGGCAGCACAGGTTGCCGTGGAGGGGCCTGTGCATGCCACTGTCCCTGACACTGTGACTGCACCACCATGCACCAGCAGGGATGCCCCATCCCAGGCCCACCGCAGTTAGGGGGGATGTCCATGTCATCTGACTCCCCTCCAACTGCGGACAAGGGGACCCCATGCCATATGGAGAAGGTCCTGATTGGTGTCGCGTTGCGCACAGGTGCAATTCGTGATGAGGTGCGTGCTTCCCGGGAGGAGCATGCACGTCATCACGGAGAGCACCGTGCCGACCTGGCCCAGTTGGGATCGGCCATGGTCGGGGGTTTCCCTACATGTGTCGGCCAATCTGGCGACCCTCTCCTCCTCTGTGGAGACTATGCACCAGTCGTTCTCCATGCCGTCTTCCGGCTCAGATGGCACCAGGGCCCCCTGTGGACCAGCCCCGACCAATGCAGCCTGCTCGGTGGGGATCCCATCCCTGCCACAGTCGGGAGTCGGAGGTCCAGCAGGGGTGGACACACCAGCAACTGGACCCCAGCAGATGGAGGATGTGACGGCATCATCGGGCAGGGCACGTGCACGACGGCGTCGGTGGATTCCATCAGCCTGGATGCCGTTGTGCTGGCACAGGCAGTTGCATCGGAGGCAGCGGCAGGCTCGACGTGGGAGGCATCATGGCTCGGGCCATCAACATCAGGGGTGCAGGCATCGGGCGGAGGGCAGGAGAACCCTGGAATGGATGTGGCTTCCATGTGGGAGCGGTTGGGCCAGCAGATAGGTGCGGAGCGGCAGCGGGCAGAGGAGGAACGGCTCACAATGGTCAGGGCGGAGAACTCCATGCGGAGGGTACTGAGGCGAGCTGAGTGCCTCGACTTGCAGGGGAGTTGCTAGATCTGGAAAAGACCCGGGGCTAAGTTGTTGTGGGAACTGTTGGGACTGGGGGCTAGCTAGTCTTTTGGATGTAGATCCTGAGATTCTATCCGGGGCTACAACCAAAAGATCAGGGGCTATAGCCCCCTTAGCCCACCCTAGCAACGCCCCTGTCTTCGCAGGGAGTTGTAGCTGGACACTGCTTTATCCCTGCGAGACCTCGGGGCCAGGGAACATGCCCGCCTCCAAGCCATTGAACAGGAGTTCGATAATGCCCTGGCCCATGACAACATCCAGTGAGCCGTTGGACTAGCCCGCTGCCCATGTAAATAGTTATGTAGTTAGTGTTAGTGTTTCCTTTGTTTTTGCATTTTCTTTGGACCTTTTGGACAATGGGCCACATTTTTGTATATAGTTATTTTTTATTAGGTAGTGTTGTTAGATAGGTTTCATTTCTTTTGTTGGGATCATGGACACCTGTACATAGTTCACTGTTGGATTTTCTTTTCTTTTTACAATTTACCCATGGAGCAATGGCTTTCAATTATAATTTCCCATTGGATTTTCTTTTGTGGACTGTGACTTTGGACACCATTCCTTTGGATTCTGATTTTTGGTTTTGCATTTTTTCACGGACATGCTTCTTTTTACTTTTTTTACATTTCCATTTCTGTTAGTTTATTTTTGATTCAATTCATGTTTCCTTTAATACATATTTTTGATCAAACTTCAATGTGTAGTATCATCTCATTGGTTTCATGCATATCATGATATGGGTTTTGAGATTCACTGACACCCGTTGGGTGTATGTGAGGGACATGTGTTCGTTTCTAAACTTGCAATTGCTGTTCTATCATGTTATTGCCATTTCTAAGTGGGTGGATGCAATACTCGGGTGGGTGTTTTGCATTTGGAGGCTGACCATAGGGACCAGGGATCTAGATTGTGATGACATGTTGGCTGGGGAACATGAGTTGGACATGAGTGGGGGCCTGCTGGCAGGTGCCCCACAGTGCTGGGGGGTGGGGGTGCAGGGGAACATGAGTTGGACATGAGTGGGGGCCTGCTGGCAGGTGCCCCACAGTGCTGGGGGGTGGGGGTGCAGGGGAACATGAGTTGGACATGAGTGGGGGCCTGCTGGCAGGTGCCCCACAGTGCTGGGGGATGGGGGTGCAGGGGAACATGAGTTGGACATGAGTGGGGGCCTGGTGGAGGGTGCCCCTGACTGGTGGGGGGTGCGGTGCAGGGAGTCAGGAGTGGGGGCCTGGTGGCGGGTGCCCCGGACTGCTGGGGGGTGGGGGTGCAGGGAGACAGGAGTGGGGGCCTGGAGGAGGCTGCCCCTGGTGGCTGGGGGGCGGGGGTGATGGGAGGCATGAGTGGGGGCCTGGTGGAAGCTGCCCCTGCACTGCTGGGGGGTGGGGGTGGTGGTAGACATGGGTGGGGGCCTGGTGGAGGCTGCCCCTGCACTGCTGGGGGGCGGGGGTGGTGGGAGACATGAGTACATGAGTGGGGGCCTGGTGGAGGCTGCCCCTGGTGGCTGGAGGGTGGGGGTGTGGGAGTCATGAGTGGGGGCCTGGTGGAGGCTGCCCCTGCACTGCTGGGGGTGGGGGTAATAGGGGACATGGGTGGGGGCCTGGTGGAGGCTGCCCCTGGTGGCTGGGGGGTGGGGGTGATGGGAGACATGAGTGGGGGCCTGGTGGAGGCTGCCCCTGCACTGCTGGTGGGTGGGGGTGCATGGGGACATGAGTGGGGGCCTGGTGGAGGCTGTCCCTGCACTGCTGGGGGGTGGGGGTAATAGGGGACATGAGTAGGGACCTGGTGGAGGCTGCCCCTGCACTGCTGGGGGGTGGGGGTGGTGGGGGACATAAGTGGGGGCCTGGTGGAGGCTGCCCCTGCACTGCTGGGGGGTGGGGGTAATAGGGGACATGTGTGGGGGCCTGGTGGAGGCTGCCCCTGGTGGCTGGGGGGTGGGGGTGATAGGAGACATGAGTGGGGGCCTGGTGGAGGCTGCCCCTGCACTGCTGGGGGGTGGGGGTGGTGGTAGACATGGGTGGGGGCCTGGTGGAGGCTGCCCCTGCACTGCTGGGGGGTGGGGGTGGTGGGAGACATGAGTGGGGGCCTGGTGGAGGCTGCCCCTGGTGGCTGGGGGTGGGGGTGGTGGGAAACATGAGTGGGGGCCTGGTGGAGGCTGCCCCTGCACTGCCGGGGGGTGGGGGTAATAGGGGACATGAGTGGGGGCCTGGTGGAGGCTGCCCCTGGTGGCTGGGGGGTGGGGGTGATGGGAGACATGAGTGGGGGCCTGGTGGAGGCTGCCCCTGCACTGCTGGGGGGTGGGGGTGCATGGGGACATGAGTGGGGGCCTGGTGGAGGCCGCCCCTGCACTGCTGGGGGGTGGGGGTTATAGGGAACATGAGTGGGGGCCTGGTGGAGGCTGCCCCTGCACTGCTGGGGGGTGTGGGTGGTTGGAGACATGAGTGGGGGCCTGGTGGAGGCTGCCCCTGCACTGCTGGGGGGTGGGGGTAATAGGGGACATGAGTGGGGGCCTGGTGGAGGCTTCCCCTGGTGGCTGGGGGTGGGGGTGATGGGAGACATGAGTGGGGGCCTGGTGGAGGCTGCCCCTGCACTGCTGGGGGGTGGGGGTGGTAGGAGACATGAGTGGGGGCCTGGTGGAGGCTGCCCCTGGTGGCTGGGGGGTGGGGGTGGTGGTAGACATGGATGGGGGCCTGGTGGAGGCTGCCCCTGCACTGCTGGGGGTTGGGGGTGGTGGGAGACATGAGTGGGGGCCTGGTGGAGGCTGCCCCTGCACTGCTGGGGGGTGGGGGTAATAGGGGACATAAGTGGGTGCCTGGTGGAGGCTGCCCCTGGTGGCTGGGGGCTGGGGGTGATGGGAGACATGAGTGGGGGCCTGGTGGAGGCTGCCCCTTCACTGCTGGGGGGTGGGGGCGGTGGTAGACATGGGTGGGGGCCTGGTGGAGGCTGCCCCTGCACTACTGGGGGGTGGGGGTGGTGGGAGACATGAGTGGGGCCTGGTGGAGGCTGCCCCTGGTGGCTGGGGGGTGGGGGTGGTGGGAGACATGAGTGGGGGCCTGGTGGAGGCTGCCCCTGCACTGCTGGGGGGTGGGGGTGGTGGTAGACATGGGTGGGGGCCTGGTGGAGGCTGCCCCTGCACTGCTGGGGGGTGGGGGTGCAGGGAGACATGAGTGGGGGCCTGGTGGAGGCTGCCCCTGGTGGCTGGGGGGTGGGGGTGATGAGAGACATGAGTGGGGTCTGGTGGAGGCTGCCCCTGGTGGCTGGGGGGTGGGGGTGATGGGAGACATGAGTGGGGGCCTGGTGGAGGCTGTCCCTGCACTGCTGGGGGGTGGGGATAATAGGGGACATGAGTGGGGGCCTGGTGGAGGCTGCCCCTGGTGGCTGGGGGGTGGGGGTGATCGGAGACATGAGTGGGGGCCTTGTGGAGGCTGCCCCTGCACTGCTGGGGGGGGTGGGGTTGGTGGTGGGAGACATGGGTGAGGGCCTGGTAGAGGCTGCCCCTTGCACTGCTGGGGGGTGGGGGTGGTGGGAGACATGAGTGGGGGCCTGGTGGAGGCTGCCCCTGGTGACTGGGGGGTGGGGGTGGTCGGAGACATGAGTTGGACATGAGTGGGGGCCTGGTGGAGGCTGCCCCTGGTGGCTGGGGGGTGGGGGTGCTGGGAGACATGAGTGGGAGCCTGGTGGAGGGTGCCCCTGACTGCTGGGGGGTAGGGGGTGCAGGGAGACAGGAGTGGGGGCCTGGTGGAGGGTGCCCCTGACTGCTGGGGGGTGGGGGTGCAGGGAGACAGGAGTGGGGGCCTGATGGAGGGTGTCCCTGACTGCTGGGGGGTGGGGGTGCTGGAACACATGTGGGGGGGCCTGGTGGAGGGTGCCCCTGACTGCTGGGGGGTGGGGGTGCTGGGAGACAGGAGTGGGGGCCTGGTGGAGGGTGCCCCTGACTGCTGAGGGGTGGGGGTGCTGGGAGACATGCATTGTTGATCAGTAGTGCAAGGTGACATGTGGGTTGGCTGGGGGGCATGCCCATGGTGGATGGGCTGCCTGCGGGACATGAGCGAACACCTGGGAGGACCCACACGGCCAATTCACGTGTAGTACTCCCCAGAACCCCTGAAATACACGTACCCTGCTGAAATCGCGTGTGGAACTTCCCGCGCACCCCTGAAATACACGTACCCTGCTGAAATCGCGTGTGGAACTTCCCGCGTACCCCTGAAATACACGTACCCTGCTGAAAACGCGTGTGGAACTTCCCGCGCACCCCTGGAATACACGTACCCTGCTCGCACGGGGCCAATCGCGTGTGGAACTTCCCACGCACCCCTGAAATACACGTACCCTGCTAGCACGGGGCCAATCGCGTGTGGCACTTCCCGCGCACCCCTGAAATACACGTACCCTGCTGAAATCGCGTGTGGAACTTCCCGGGCACCCCTGAAATACACGTACCCTGCTCGCACGGGGCCAATCGCGTGTGGAAATTCCCACGCACCCCTGAAATACACGAACCCTGCTCGCACGGGGCCAATCGCGTGTGGAACTTCCCACGCACCCCTGAAATACACGTACCCTGATGGAATCGCTTGTGGAACTTCCCGCGCACCCCTGAAATACACATACCCTTCTGAAATCGCATGTGGAACTTCCCGCGCACCCCTGAAATACACGTACCCTGCTGAAATCGCGTGTGGAACTTCCCGCGCACCCCTGAAATACACGTACCCTGCTGAAATCGCGTGTGGAACTTCCCGTGCACCCCTGAAATACACGTACCCTGCTCGCACGGGGCCAATCGCGTGTGGATCTTCCCGCGCACCCCAGAAATACACGTACCCTGCTGAAAACGCGTGTGGAACTTCCCGTGCACCCCTGGAATACATGTACCCTGCTCGCACAGGGCCAATCACGTGTGGAACTTCCCGCGCACCCCTGAAATACACGTACCCTGCTCGCACAGGGCCAATCGTGTGTGGAACTTCCCGCGCACCCCTGTAATAAACGTACCCTGCTGGAATTGCATGTGATACTTCCCGCGCACCCCTGAAATACACGTAAACCTGCTGGAATCGCGTGTGATACTTCCCACGCACCCCTGAAATACACGTACCCTGCTGATTTTGCGTGTGATACTTCCCGCGCACCCCTGATGCACACGTACACAGGACAATCGCGTGTGGAACTTCCCGCGAACCACTGAAATACACGGTCCCCGCTTGGCGTTTGCTGTTTGCGAGCCCTGTGAACTGGTCCAGGGTTAGCGCAGCCCTTTGCGATTATTTGGGGATTTTGAAGGCTTTTCCTTGCACAAGAGCGTTCTTGGGGGCGTAACTGGTGCTGCTGCAGGGTTGCTGCGCCACGCTGCGCCACGGCTGGTTTTGGATGCGAAAATCCATGAATACGCTGTGCGCGGAAATCAATTTTAGCGCACGCGGCTGGCGCAGACATTCGCACGGGCACGCTGTGCGCCAGTCGCGTGTGCCACTTTTGTGCAAATTTCTATGAATTACCCTGAATGTATTTCTTATATGTCACATTTGCATACATTTAATAGGAACAGTGGTGGGCTCCAAATAACAGGGGTAGGTAAAATTAGTGTAGGTGAAGCAGCAAGCAGTGAGCGGCAATCAGCGCACTTTGAAATATGTCAATTATATCTCAACAGAAAAAAGGCACAGCAAAAGAAAGAAAAAGACTGCAGTCCTACTCTAGCAGAAGAAGAATTAAAAAAATACAGACAAAAACCTTCAGCAGAGCAGGACAAGATAAAGACAGGCCTGATTGCTATGCTAAAATAGTAAATAATTTTTATGTGCACTTACATGTTTTGGGGACAGAAAACTAGGCCTACATGTTAGTGTGCTGAGAGTGTCAAGAAATGACCATAGTAAAAACCTCTTTTTTATAGACAGGAAAGAGCAAGGGTCTATGCTAGGGAAAATCCTGACCACCTTGCTGGACTCAAATATGACTTTGCCTCTATTTTGGCTTTCTACAGAGAGCAAGAACACACACCAGCATTGTCTTCTTCAGCAATGGATGCGCCAAGAAGACAGAAGAGGGACAATTGAAGAAGACATCCTTTTTTGAAGTGTTTTGAATTTGTTATGTTATCTGTTTGTTGTTTATTATTTTTTATCATAAAGAAAGAGACCAAAAACGACTCTTTGATCTGAGAATATCGACCACAGGGGAAAAATATTTCCTTTAAAAAAATTATGCAGTTTTCAAAAATAAAAGCACATAAGAAAGTAGGGCAATGCCAGACACAGGTGGATATATATATTGTATAAATCCAGATAATAAACCAAGTTCCAATATCAGCCAGCATGTATTTAAAAATAAGTTAAAGATGTGCGAAAAGAAGAAAGGCACAGCTATCTTGTTAATTCAGAAATGAAGAAAAATGCAGTAGAGATTATGTAGGAGGCAGAAACGTAGTGAAAGAAACACACAAGTACCTTTTTAAGTGTTGGGTTTGAAGATTACTGACGATAGAGACATACTTATTTTTCAAAGGAAACTCATTTAGTTTTATATTATAGATGGACGGGAGAGACCTATACACCAGGAGAATTAGCGGAAACCGATCCTGTGAGCAGACAGAAAAGATTGAGGGACCCAGCCAGATGCCCAGCCACAATTGTTACGTTTACCTGAGAGACTCCACCATCCTTGTGTTGCACAGAGACAATCGGGAGCCCCCATTGACTATCTGATTTCAAAAAGACTAAGAGGAGTGCGAGTACTCTGTGAGATAAAAAACAATGAACATTGATAGGACTGGCCTATGTTTGAAGGGCCCTGTAAACCTGCTGCAAGACAGCGTAAAGGACAGAAAGTGACTAGATCAAGAAAAAGGTCCATGGATGCTAAACCAAGATGAATCGGGTGTAAGACGTGTCAATGGAAGAAAAATGAATGGAAAACAGACAATTGAAATGTGCATGGGGAAGCGAATGGGAAACAAGGAAATGTCATTGTGGGGTGGGATGAAGGAAAAAGTATGTAGTAAAAGCCACACGTGAACAATTTTAGAAATGGGCTGGTGGGTTCCCTCAAGGACTGATTTTCTCTCAATTCTCGTAGTGGCCATAATTACTTGATGTGTAGAGTTAGTTTATATTGAATTGGGTATTAGAGGTGGGATTCAGATAGAAGAACAGAAAGCTATTTTTAAGGATACACACATATAAACCAAAAGGGAAAAATGTTGCAAAATGACATTTTAATGAAGGATCTTATAGGATAGATACATTGTTGACTTTGTAGAAATCTTTTTATAAATACCTCCCATGTTGAGACAAATCACTGCACTGAGGGGGTGGGGTTGGGACAGGAATGCATAGGTACACTGAATATGGGGGAGGATGGTCATTGGGTGTAGTGGTCCTGTATTGAATAGGTGTCTAAATACAGGCCAGAGGGGAGAATGTAAACAAGGTCCTAGACCCCCCCTCGAACTGAATGCAGGTAAAATACCAGGATGATCAATGGTTCCAGTATTTCACAAATCAGAATTATAGTGTTTTAGGGTGACACATATTTTATGGGGTTCGAATGACCCAGGGGGTGCAGGGTATCTTAGGTATTACACGCACATCATGAATATCTAAACATATAGTCTGAGAAATGAACAGAAACTGAGTTATGCACAAAAGTAAATAAACTCCCCATTGGTAGCTGGACAGAACATCAAGGCTGAACAGGCTCAGGTAGATAATTGTGGGGTATATTTAGAATTTCTTGTCAGGCAAGCTGACAGTGATGGATCATGGAGCCAGCTAAAAGCCTGGGAAAGCTACCAATTAGACAGAACAGTTGCTTAACTAGCAACAAATATGCTGAGCTCATGACGTTTTCCACAGTATAGACTGCCAAGTGAAGTTGGCAGGTCTCGGGAAATTGATAAGGACTGTTTTTTGGCAGGCGATAAAAATGTATAATGAGGGCCGGTAGGATCTTACACAAGTTTAATTAGCCTGTGTCAGTCAAATAATGCTTTCCAAAATAAGTCATGTGGGCTTGGTGAGTGGTAGTTAAGCCAACCAATAATAATAAAAGTAGGGGTAGGTGTTTAGTTGCAGGGACCAATCAGTATGTATTGTGCAATAATATGTAAAGTTGCATCAGCCTGAAAAAAGTATAAAAGGCAGCTTGTTTTCGGTGCCCAATTCTGCTGTTTCTGGTGTCCTGTAAACATGCAATAAAGATGATTTTGAAAACAGCCCGGGCATCTGTCTGCCTCCTTGTCCAGTGTCCTGTCTCCACTGCCTGATCCACAGATGTCAAAGGTTTATGAAGGGCTGGGGCCACCAGTTCACTGCCTTGTGCACCCCTCCTAAAAAGGCCTTCAGTTGACCCCTTGTGCCTGGCCAACTACCACCCTATCTCTAGTACACCCTTTCTTGTGAAACTCCTGGAGAAGTTGGTCTTTCCCCAACTGACCCATCACACTGAGTTGTTTTCTGGTTACATGACCATCAATCTGGATTCCGAGCATCCAGAGGCACAGAAAGTGCTCTACTGAACACCCGTGGAGAACTGCTCGCAAATCTAATACTCCTGCTGTTCTCATTATCCTGGACCTCTCTTCCACCTTTGGCATGGTGAACCATTTTATCCTCATAAAACAGCTCCAAAATATGCTTGCTATCTCAGACCGGGCACTGGACTGGTTCACCTCCTTCTCTGACTGCCTTTCCCAAATTCTCCCGGGTCCCTTCTCCTGCTCCACCACTCTCTCTACATGTGGTGTTCTCCAGGGCTCCATCCTCTCACCTTCAACATCTACATTGCACGTCTTGCTAACCTAATATCTGCCTTCTCTCCTCATTTCCAGTGTTACACAGATGACACACACCTCTTCTTCAAGCTCCCCTTTTCCTCCTCCTCTCCCTCGTCTATCATACCTGACTGGCTGTCTGCTATTCAGTCCTGATGTTCCTCCAATTATCTCTGTCTTAATGCTAGTAAGACTGAGATTCCTCCTATTGGTCCACCTGTTCCCGATTTCTCTACTGCATTCTGGCCACCCTCTATGGGCTCTCCTCCTTCTCCTTCAACTGAAGCTAGAAACCTTGGGGTCATCTTGGACTCCTCACTCTCCTTCACTCCTCACATCCTGGACCTTGCCAAGAAGGCCCACTTTCAACTTCACCTCCTTAGAGGCATTTTCCCTTTCCTCACCTTCCCCCAGAAGCTCACTGTCTCTACAGCTCTGGTACTCTCCAGGCTGTACTACTGCAGCAGTCTCTTTCTCAACCTGCCTGTTTCCTCCCCCCACCCTCTTCAACTAATCCAGAATAGGGCTGCAAGACTTATCATTAGCTTAAAGCCCAAGGACATATCTCTACAGCCCTAAAATCTCTCCACTGGAGCCCAGTTGCTGCAAGGATCACATTCATGTCCATTTGCATCATCCATAAGGCTGTCTGGGGCCTGGGACCATGCTGCCTACAACTCTCTCTCACTAAATACTCACCCTCCAGTCCCATTGATATTCTGGTTCTAACTCTCTGCTCGTCAAACGCTTCTCCAAGCAGAGAGCTGGAGGCAGATCTCTCTCCTCGCTGGCTCCCTCCTCTGGAACAGTCTCTATTGCTCTCTCTGTCTTCAACCGGATCACCTCACGATCCATAAACAACTCAAGAACTTTCTCTTCTCTTCCTCCTTCCCTCCCTCCCATGCTAACCTTCCCCACAGCCACTGAGATTGGCGGTCTGTCCCATCAAGAGACCAATAAGGTCCTGGCCATTAGCCCAATCGCCACCAGCTTCCACCCCCCCTTGCACTGCCCTCTAGGCCCACACATCCCAGCTGGGTGGTCTATCTCAGCCCTGCACTTACCTGTGCGTGTAGACCTCCCGTTTTGGTTCAGGTGTCTCTGCCCATGCACTTATCTGTTGCATTCCCACAACAGGCATCTCTGGCACATCGCAGGGGTCCCCTTCGCTGTTACACACCCACCCCCATACCTCTTCTTTCTTTCTGTACTTGCACGTTCAAAATGTCGCATGGTCTAGTAGGACCGCTATTTGTTTGCTTTCTTATTTATCCATTCTCATTTCCATTGTTCAATTTTTCCCCTGCTCCATTCGCTTTTGCATTGTGGCTCTTTGAAACACTTTCTTGCTGTATAAGCGCCTTATAAAAAAACAATAAAATAAATACAAAATAAATACATATCCTGAATAAATATGTACTTTTTCACTAGAACCTCTGTTGACCCTACTCGACTTTCTGAGAATAAATGAACACATTGTTTAATGGAGTAGTCAACAATTTAGAAGATAGGGGTTCTAACACAAAGCAAATCCCTAAGACAATTGAATAACCAGGAGGATGTTGCATATTTTTATGTATTGTGACAAATATCCCTGCCTCACTCTGGGGATATCTAGAGGGGTGACTAAGTGGGCTGGATGCCTCCCGAGGTTAGTGGATGATTGGCCTGGAGGTGGTGTGGGAGGGTCCGCTAATCACCTTCCATTATTCCAGTTGTATAGCAGGGTACAGTCACAGGAAGAATCTGCACGGCCCCCAACCCAATTTAAAGTGCTTGGAGGTTCCACTTGCCATACCCAAAGGCACTGGGAGAACAAGCACACACAGACTCACTGACATTTGACTTTTCTAACCCGATACTCGTATTCTCACTGTTGCTCAAGGTCCTGCAACAAAGAATAACTCACTTCAAAGGCCAAGAGAAATTCTCCTTAACCAGTTTGCTCTTTCCAGCATCTATTGTTACTGCATCTACCTTCTCATACGCTTTTTGCCATGAGTGCAATGCATTTAACAGCCTGTACTATTATCACTTCCTAATTTCCTATGAGTGAAAGTTATTGCTTTTTTTGGTTTTAGATGTAATTATATTGTGTTGCTCAAGAGAAACACAGAGATTGCTTAATAGACAATAATAAAGATATATGCGTTTCAGTTGCAATGAACCATCTCCAACCCACTCCACCCCAGGCCCATGAGCTCTTAAAGCTATCATAAAAGGGCATCTTGAGGGATCCTGAAATAAATGACAGTAACAGAGATGGAAAAATCTTCACCTCCTGCAACGGATTAATCAAGAGAACAGGCCTCCCTTTGTCTCGGGAGGAAATCTCAGCGGCAACGTGTTCACCTTGGAAGCAAGACGACACAGAGCAATACAGGTTCGATCCCCGGGTCCATGCTTAGAAACCTCTGGGTATTAAGCACGTTATAAATAACCCATCATATCATATCATTATGAGTTTGGAAACAAGGGTGCCGGTAAGCTCACTGGCACCCTTGTTTCTGAATCAGAAAACTGCTAGTGTGCCCCCATGGTCGCTGTGCTGGACAGGTCTGACCCTGCCGGGCACAGCAGCCATGGTAGGCACACCCGTCACGGAAGCACTGGCACCGTTAGCAAAGGTGCCAGTGCTTCTGTGTCCCTACTCCCATAGAATCTTATGGGACTCTATGGGAATGGGGACTTACAATTTTCCGGCACTTGACTTACCGATCCGCTGGACTCGTAATGAGCCGGTGGCACTGGGAAGTCAGGTGCCAGTAAATTATTACGAGTCCAGTGGTAACCCGCCGGTAGAACCGGCAGTTTTATTGCCGGACTCATAATGAAGCCCAACATCTTGAACCATCCTATGATTCTACCAGTGATACAGGAACCCTCTCATTGAACAACAGTATGGTGTGAGATTGGCATCATGGAAGGAGACACAGACACCAGGTTCAAAGCATGATTATATAGAAGATGTCAGGATGGAGTAAAACCTAACTTGCCCTATGCTAATGTGGGATTTCCCTACCTAAAGAAATGAAGGAAAGTCTTCATCCAGAAGTTCAACTGACAAGTCTGTCTGTGTCCAAGACCTATGCTTGTCCTCACAACTAAGACGAAATCATGTGTAGGGATGGCAACCATGAACTAAACAGTGTTGAAAAGTAAAGTTCTGAGCTATTTAAAGCTCAGGCTTACTCTTCAGCCTCTTGTCCCCAAATATCAACCAGTTTATCACAATGTTCAATTTACCTTCCTCTGGACTTGAATTAATAAAGTTTCACACTTTTGTAAATGTCAGAATGCCCTTCCCCAAGTTCAATATAGTTCCAGAGCAACACGTCTCAGGGTTCCCTTCCCCAAGTTAAATGTAAAAAGATGTCACAAAAATAAGAATCTTGAAGCTTTGCTCTTTAGACTGAGTTTCTACAATTCTTTTCAGCTCAGGGTTCCCTTCCCCAAGTTTTAGGGCCTCATTACACGGTAGGCGGTAAGGGTTTACCGGTACCGGTATTTTACTGGTACCGGTAAATCCTTACCGCCTTACTACGAGGTCCCTTTGCTGGTTGGGGAATTTAACGCCTGCTTTTTGCAGGCGTTAAAAACCAACCTGCAAAGGGACCCAGGGAGCTAATTACGGTACCGCAATTTGTGGTACCGTATTTAGCGCCTTCCCCATTCCCATTATGCCCTATGGGGCAAAAATGGGAATGGGGAGGGGCAATGGTGGAAGGGGGAATTACCGCCCCGCCAACCTTGGAATGGGGAGGTAATTCCCCTTTCCGCCAAGGCGGTACCGGTAAATTACCGGCATGAACCATGGCGCTAATAGCGCCATGGTTTACCGCCTACCGTGTAATGAGGCCCTTAGTCACAACAATGGTAGCTCTACTTTAAAGAAAATAGCAGGTTTCCTTGTTAGCATAAATGCTTCTATGGTCTTGTCACAGTTGTCAGACCAAATGGGTCCACCCATTACAGGTCACGCAACCAGGAGTCTTGCACTCACTTTCAGCAGTTCCTTATTCAACATGTAGGCATTCTCTGGTCTGGGTGCAGTTGTTGGATCGCATAATCCACCCATTATAGGTCACGCAACTAGGAACTTCAAGTTGTCTTTGAGTAGTTCAATATTCAGCTAAACCAGGCAGCTCCATAACTTCACTAAACAAGTGGTTTCCCAAATACAGGTCCACAATCAGCACTTGCTCAGCCTTGACCTCAACTCTGCAGCCAGAGTCCTTCTTCCAACTCATTTTCCTATTTTATTTCAGTTCATAGTTCAATCTTAGCAGGTTTGTTATTTGCATTCAATCTGATATTCAATGTTAGCAGTTATGTTATTTCAAGCAATTCAATGTCCAAAAATGTCTTTGCCTTTCCTTTCACTTTGGTATTCGATATATGCAGTTTTGCATATTTAATTCCGTTCGGTATTCAATAAATGCAACTTGGGATGTTTCATTCAATTCGGTATTCAATAAGTGCAACTTTTGCTTGTTTCATTCAATTCTGTATCCAATAAGTGCAACGGTGCTTGTTTAATTGAATTTGGTATTCAATAACTGCAACTTTGCTTGTTTCATTCAATTCTGTATTCGATAACTGTAACTTTGCTTATTTTCGTGAACCGCTACTATATTCAGGGTTCCTTGGAGCGCCCAAGTGTTTGCAATGTTCCCGACACTTACCAGTACCCGACAGCTCCTCTTGGCAACTTCTCGCCAAGCAGGAAAGCTTGTTCGCCAGGTGCTACGTTCAGCACTCACCAGCTCCCATGCTCAGCTCTGCCTCCACTCCACGGCAGTGCCTGCTGCCCGCCTTCCCTTCCGAGGGTTCTCTGTCCTGCATAGTCCCACCGGCAGGGCTCCTGGGACCTTGGTTGGCATCTCAGCTTTTCTTTGCCCAGGACAGCTGTAGGGGTGAAAACGATCTATGCCCAAGTTCCCCAGGTCTCTCCTCCTTCATCTGTGGCTTCTTCTTACACTCCTGCTCTCACATGCTTCTGCATTTCACCTCTTATACACCCGTGGTCGTTCAATTGGCTGCATGTGTATTCCATCAATCAATGTTGCCTGACTCTGATTACCAGGACATGCCAGACCTTCATGCACCTTCTTCGTCCCAGTACCAAAGTGGTGACTAAATGGTGTATATTACTTTCAGTTGCTTCTTCCTCGTCTCAGTACTATGG
The DNA here is from genome assembly GCF_040938575.1 of Ambystoma mexicanum. Taxonomy (NCBI): domain Eukaryota; kingdom Metazoa; phylum Chordata; class Amphibia; order Caudata; family Ambystomatidae; genus Ambystoma; species Ambystoma mexicanum. The sequence continues at coordinate 1,361,507,981 of NC_090929.1, forward strand.
TGGGGAAGGTGTGTAATGTTCATAACTCTGAGTTGTTTCTTTCTCATCTCAGTACTGTGAGGTGTCCCATGAGGGGAATAAAGGGGAACTGCTCTATAATAACCCATAAAGGTCGTGGGAGGTTTATGCTGGCTGTCACAAGGTTAACAGGGAGGCTGTGTTTTGTCACAAGGTACCTCATCCCCAATCCTTCTCCTCCTCTTTCTAACATGTCTGTGGTGATAATGTTTCCTGCCCTTCTCAAAGACAAGGGAACATGGTGAACAATATCCCAGAACCACTTCTGAGATAGGGGTTATTTCCTGAAAGGGGTGTGTGGAGTACTGTTTCTTCCCTGAGGGTATCCCACCGCCAATCCCCAAGCAACCTCCATCCAGGTGGTCCTCCCTCACGTGTCCATTCCATGGGCAGGATCCAAAAGTGATTGGCCTTTCCCTGGTACCTGTATAGGTTTCTCACAATAGCTGCTTTCAAACATCCAACCCTCAGTTATATTCCATTATACCTTAGTACACTGAGCTTTATATTCACAAATCACCATATGAAAACAGAAATGTCAATCCACATGGGTTCGAACAGATTTGAAGATATAGACCCTATAATAAGCCCCAAGATTCACTCTTTTCGTATTTGGCAACTTTTTGCCAACTAATCTTACACTTTCTGAGACATACCCAATTTTAAATGGCATACATTAATACACTTGCCCATTGCCAAACCCTTCTTTACTCAGAGCCTCTTACCTTGTGATAGCAAACTTACCTCATATAGCCTGTTAAACAGCACCATTTCCCTATTAATTCTAAGATGTGAGCCCTTTACCAGGTTCTTCCTATACTCCGTCTCACATCAGCTGTGGAGGATCTTGCTGCTAGTTCTCACCACATTTCCAGAAGCTGTCTGTGTCCTTCAGTTCATCCTGACAGAGGTAACTTGATGACTAGTAAAGAATGAAGCAGATCTTTTGCTGGCCAAACTGATCTTAAATGATGATGTGTACTTTTTCAATATCCACAAGTATGCCATTTTAGGCATTCATGGAGAGCTTGGTCCTTACATTGCTGTTCACATTTCAAGGAGACACATGGTTTCTGCCTGAAATGTCCTTGTTTAGCTGTAAATAATTGAATAATTCCCCTTAAAGCGAGGCCATACGCAGTTGTACATTCAACAAGCCACAGTGCAGCCTGTGAGAAACCTGAAGGTGTCTCACCCGCTAGTCCCTGGGGATTTGGCATCCAGGTGGCCAGGACATGGCCATTGCTTTTGAATCCTGTTCCTGGTGGTGGATCACCTGGATGAGGGGAGTGGAAGTGGGACACCGGAGGGTGAGACGTGGTCCCCTTCCTTGTAACACCTTTTCCCCATCCTACCAGTTAGGACATCTAGGAACTCAACCTCCCTTTCCCGACACAAACACTTTCCCACGGACAGCTCACTGTGACAGAAAACAGACTAACACCTGAGCTGTATATCTGACATGTTCCAACATAAGGGTCAGACAGAGTCAGGCAATTACTGACAATTGTACACACCTGACTTCCATAACACTTCCCCACACGGATAAAAGACGGAGCACGAAAGCATACTCTGAGCAAGGCAAAGTACACGAGGAAGCAGCAGTTCCGAGATTGCAGTTTAATATGAAGAGAAAGATGACAAGACCAGAAAGAGCTGCAAGCAGGAAATTACCCTAGGCATTTTTGGAGGAAAACCGCTACTTTCACGAGCACTCAAGAGCAAGAAACATAAGAGCGGGAATTGAAGCTGATGAAAGGTGCGTTGTGTGTCAAAGGTACCTGGGGTTCTCCTAAGTCGATAGCCGAGGCGGGGAGTGGTGATTGCCTGCGTGGTACTGTCCTTGGCTCGCACAACAAAGCAGTGCCAGTAAAGTCAGCACAGTCAGAGAGTCAGAGAGACTGACAGCAGACCAATCTATGTTGGGACCAAGGTTGCAAGTGGCAACTTTGTATAAAGAGAACCGTGTGTGAGGCGTTGGCATTAAGCAACACAAGTATAATTGGAACCAATGAAGCAATTGAACTTTGTGATTAAACTGTGGGAAACAACCCAATATACCACAGACCACAGAGTGGTCTGGCACCAAGTGGGTGCTCATTCGAAAATCTCTGTTGGGTATGCAACAGAGTGTAAAATTGTGAACTGTGAGATCGAAGTGCTCCTGCAACGGGTGAAGCCAAACCCAGCACACATTAGAAAATCTTCCATAGATATACAAACTGTAATTGGTCCAAGCCCGGCTGAGGGAGACTAATTGTGAAAAAAGGATCTGATCCCGACTGAGGGGTATCCGGGTTGAACTGTGAGTCCCCCGAGAAAATATTGTGGTACAAAAGGGATCCGAGCCCAGCTGAGGGGAATCCAGGGTGAAGAGTGAATCGCCCAACTTGAATACTTGTAAAATAACTTTTTCCTTTGGACATAGAAGGCTGTGATGCTTGTAATGAACTTGTAATAGAACTGTATCCTTGTGCTGAAGAAGCCCAAGAGTGTGCTATGCTCGAGCGAACCACCTTGTCCCGTGCTGAAAACATGGGGAAAGGAAGGCCAACGGCCTGAACATCCTGACTTATCATTTTGTGAAAACTTCTTACTTTTTCATGAACAGCACCATAGCATCAAGGATTGGCAATAGTTTTTTTTTTTTAGCATAGGCCCTTTTATTTTTACGAGACTCCACTAGGACTGCATTATTATTATTTGATGGTCGTAGTTTGCTCCCATCTTAGATTTAGCTTTAGATAGGTGTTCATCACAGCCTTAATAAAGTTTAATAAACACCCTTGAACTGTGGTCACTTGTGTCTGTCTTACTTTGATACATGCCTTCCTTACAAGCCTTTGTGACCATTTATCCTTAGAAAGGGATTGTGTCATATTCAGGCACATTTTGAGGTAAACAGGGGCAATTTGTTGACCGCCCATACCTTCAACAGAAAGATTTTCATGTTTCCTATATATAGCAGTCTTTTACCCCAGAGTGGATATGTCTTCTGTGTGATTTCATTGTGTAGATTTGGTCGCAGCCAATTCCATCGATTAATTTTTTCCTTTTGCGCCATTTCACCACAGATATATGTGGGGGGAGAACCCCTGCATCACCACCCTTGTGCCGCCCGCATTATTTATTACCCTGACTCACGGCCCACATATATTTGCGGCAAATTGCAGCTAAAATAATGCGATTGATTTGTCTGTCACCAAATCTACAGCGATGAAACTTCCCGTTTAGCGTTTCTCAGACTTTACTTACAGTTTTATTTGTTCTTGTCACATAAATTCTGTTAAATATGCAACCAGGCCGGGCTCAGTCCTGTCGAGCCCATACACGTGAGAACAAAGCTTTGCTGGGAAAGGCAAAGACCTGATATTCCAAACCACACTTTGTGGACTGATTAATGAAGCCTTCTCCAGGAGACGAGAGTATTTTAGTTGGCTCTTAGGAACTTGCAAAGGTGTTGGTCCAGCTAATGAAATACATATTGGCGGTCATTATGACCCTGGCGATAGCCGTGCCGGTAAATACCGGCACAGCTGCTGCAGGAGTCATGAATTTACCGGCATCCGGAAATGGGGTTTTACCGGGCATTTCAGCCCCGGCAGACTTGGCACATCCCCATTTCTGGGTGCCGGTAATTATTATTCCCCATTCCCATTTGAGTCCCATTGGACTCAATAGGAATTGGGAGGGCGGATGCACCGGTACCATTCATGAATGGTGCCGGTGCATCCTACGAGGTCTGCTCGCGGGTGCCGGTCCGCCCGCCAGGTCACACCTGGCAGCTGGAAAGGCACCCGCTGGCAGGACTCGTAGTTTGCCAGTCTAGTAACAATGGTGCCGGTAGCATACTGGCACCGTTGTTACCTGTAATGAGGCCCATTGCTTTTCGAAATATGCATGTTTAGAATACAGAGTAACTTTTGTAACGTTGTCATTTTAATTACATTCAGTTTGGCAAATGTATTTAATTTATTTTTACATTCACTACGTTCAACTCCTCCCAAAGCACCCGCAGAGTTCTTGGAGGTATAATAATAGCCCAGGAATATTCTGCTTCAGTATATTTGAGATCTTGCTGGAGAAGAGGATTCACAAATACTCAGATGGTCATTCATCCAATGAATGTCCCAGTTTTCTCATGGGCCTACATGCATCACTTTAGAATTTTCCCACTTCACCTTATATCAAGAAAATCGACCAAATGAGGTTTCTTAACAAAAGATCATCGGCAAACAAAAGGAATTTATAGGTTGAATCACTGATGACTTCACTCTTCACCTCTGTGTTTTGGCATCAGTTCACACTCTAGGATTTCAATTGCCACGTCTAACAAGACTAGGCCACACAAAAGAGGTCATGGGTGGAAGGTTTGGAATTAATCCTAACCTCTGCTATTGCTCTGGCAACCCTCCAGACCATCATTCGTCAGCCTTCCAAGCCATTAGAGAAGGGGAAAGACCATATGCAAATCATGCTTGTTCCCACCCCAAAAGGGGCAGTACAACCCAAACAACTAGGTCACATCCCTTCTGCACGAAACCAAAAACATCCCCAGACATGTTTCGGCCTCATTAATGAGCCATAGCTTGGGTCTCTAGGCCAAGCAGGCTCAGGGCCCACATCTGGGCATGCCTGTTACATTCTGGGTGACTTATTGAACACAAAAGAGGGGGCAGCAGGAAGGTTTTGAATTCATTGTAACCTCTGCCTTTGCTTTCGGCAACCCTCCAGACCATCATAAAGCTGCACCTCACTGAAAAGGCCCAAAAAGGCCAAAACATGTCTGGGGTTGCTTGTGTTTTTGTGCAGAGGGATCTGGCCTAGGAGTTCAGGCTGGGCTGCTCACATTGGAAGCAGTACCTGACTGATTTGCATATGGCTGGTCCCCTTTGCAATGACGCACTTTGGCAAAAAAATTAATGGTGGTGTGCAAGCTTGCCCAGAGCAGTGCCAGTGTTTCAGAGTTATTCAAAACCTTCCACCCATCGATTTTCTGGTTATACTAACAAGACTGGTGGAAGTGGAGAGCCCGGTTTAGTGTTCTTGAAGAAGTCCAGATTCTGATTTTACGCAGAACCTTGAATAGATACTTCCAGCACACAATATCAAAACAACAGTCAAATAACCATGGGATACATAAAACATTTTTTAAACAACCATTTATTAATTCCTATCAGTTCTTGATATATATTGTTTCAGGTGGAAGATTTACAAGGCATTTGGTAGATTTAAAGGTGCTAGGAAATAATACAATATTGGATAACGCTCTGCTACTGGCAGTCATTTCCTCTGAATTTGTCTCAATACTACAAAATGTTGGATAAACCTTGTGTACTGAAGAATGTATAGTTGTATTCACACCATAATTCTTTTTTTTTTTATAAAAATGTTTTCAGAACACAAGGTATTTTTACATAATATTCAAATACAAAATATTGACAAAATAATATCAAAATACAATTCATGTTCCGTTACAATTGAAAAGGTACATGCAAATCATCATTCTGAATTGTCACACAATGAGTACAGCCTTTCGCTACAAATTAAACGCCAGTGCTCTCACTATTTACATCTTGAAATAATCAACTCGGAACCCAAATTCATCCTTCCCTCTTCCAAAGTGGGGACATTGAGCAATTTGTTGAAAGTATTCTGCACACTACCCACCAGTTCCTCTACCTCTAGGTGAGCTCCTCATCCAGTATGGCAATTATTGTAATCAGAAACTTTACCAGCGCGAGAGTGAGTGACAGGTGGGCAGTTGTCTTAAGTATGTGCCATAGGTCAGCTGCAATGAGACCTGAAGGGGAATTGATAAAGAGAGCTAATGTAGCGATCCTCTCATGCAATACCCTGGGGCAATACATCACCAAATGTTGCAGCAACTCTATTTCCCCTCCACACAGTCTGCAGAGTCTTAGCTCCCCGGGGATCCCAGTTTAGGCCCCACCACATCTAAGGTCGGCAAACAGTCAAGTCGAAATTTGAGGTATCAATCTCTGAGCTTAGATGATGGGAAGTTTTTGACATAGAGTCTAAGCTCCCTTTGGGGCAAATACCAAGCTTCCTGCCCATCATACCTTTTTAGGCATCCTACGTCCTGGAGGTCTGTATGATGTCCCATCTCTTTACCTTTGAAACAGTGCCCTTCAGATCCAATTGTTCCATAAATGCCTCACACCTGTTCTTAAATTTATGCACAAATGGATACGTTCAGATAATGGTTGATCTGTGGGCATTCAGCTCTGGCCATCTTAAAGAACAGGGTTAGGCTATGCTTCATCACTTGTGCCCATCATGACACCAACCCCAGTTCCAGTCTCATTAGACTCACTGGAATGGAGGTCGGAAGCCCCAACACTCTCTTTAGAATCCTCCCTTCCTGAATGTCAAGGAACTTCCTGCTCTTACCCTGAGTCAGCTTGGCTCCATGCAGGACAGTCGCCGATATCTTGGCCCAGTAAAACTCGATCCAGGAGGGAGAATTCACACAACCTACTTTTTGTTGCTTTGGCCACAGGCAAACACGCTCCCACTTTCTCTTCCATTTTTGCTTCCTCAATAAGGTGTCTTCGTTTGTGGGAGACAGACAAACCAAGGTACTGGATGCACTCCGATTTCTTAATCCACATCTTATTGATTGTCCACCTGTAGCTAATCTGTTTTTACCTCTTGCTACTCACCATCACAATGAATTTAGCTGGGTTTACTGTGAGCTGGTTCTTAGATAGGTAAGTCATGAGCCCAATCATGCAGCACTGTAGTCCTGCAGGAGTGTAATCAATCAGGACTACATAGTCTGCATCTGCAATGCATCTCATTTGCAGCTCCCCCCACATTGGGGTGAACCCCCCCATGTCTTAGCATCCTCCCACAAATCTGCCAAATACAAACTGAAGAGAGTGGGTGTGACCATGCACCCTTGTTGAACTCCCTTGACAACTGAGATGGCTCTAGAAAGGTCTCCTCTGCTGTTTACACTCACTTTGCAGGAGGTGATGGAGTATAGCATCTGAATCATGCCAAGAAGGCCCGGGTTAATACCCCAATTTGCCAGCTTCTTCCATAGATGTGGAAGATCCATGTTATTGAAGGCTGCAGAGAGGTCCATGGCTGCTACATACAGATTTGTAGGCCAACTTCCGTTGAGCACTGAATAACAGGCATGGAAGACTAGCCCACTCTGTAAGGTGCCCAGACGCCCCTCCTAAATTCTGTTTGTAATGGGTGTAGGTGATGGGTGGCCTCCGACCAGGACCTCAAATCTCACAGAACCATAGTGGCGAAAACCTTGGAGGATGTGTTAATGAGTAAAATGGAACGATAACTCCCCGGTGCTGATCTGTCACCTTTTTTAAAGATGGGAATCAGTATAGAACTATGCCAGAAGTCGAGACATTTGCCATACTTAGCTATTTGCTCAAATATATTGCCCAGGATGTCAGCCCAGAGAGGAGGATCATATTTAAAGACCCTGTTTGTCACCCTATCTGCTCCACTTGCCTGTGAGGTGTTAAGATGGGAGATCATTTATTCGAGGTCCTCCCTTTCAAATTTGGCATTCCAAACAGAGTCCTGGCCGATACCTGTGATTCCCTGCTGAGCAAGTCCCCGCCCCCACTAAACTTATCCTGGAAGAACCTCACCAAGTCTTCCTCTGCCACCCCTGTGGTTTGAAGTCGAGTTTGCAGTCTGTTCTTTTTGTTCAACATGCACCAAATCCCACAAGCATCTTTATTTACAAGCTTTACCAGCAGGTTCTGATTGATATGCATGTATTTCTGTGTTTTCTGTGTCTATACCAGATTCTATATTTCTGCTTAAGAGTGTTAATTTCCTTTTTGCAATCTAACTTATTCTTCAGGAAAGATTTTTTTTTTTTACACTCCTGATTTCTTTTTGTAGCAGGCATTTTCTTTCAGAAACTATCAAATGGGCAACGCTTAGCATCTAGAGTTGGACTAAAGGGCTTACCGGGAGCCGAGGACCCCATTCTTCCCAGCTTACTTAATAGTTTGGGAAAAGAATCGGGTGCAGCTGCCCCCTTCTCCCTTCTAAGCTTAGATCCTTCCACCACCGAGTTAGCATGTCTTTGATATTCACCCCATTGGAACTATGCTGGACCAATCTTCCCCTTCACCCGAGATTGATAGTAATCTATCACCCATAGATTCCATTGTGTCCAGCAGGGTTCCCGCTAGCATCGTCAGCAGGAGGAGGCACTGGTTGCTTCTAGTGGTTTTTAGTATCTGTAGATCTCTCAGTCTTGCAAAATGGATATTTTGGTGAAGATATAATCAATTGTTGAAGATGTGATTGAGTTGGCCCAGGTTGGGGTATTGTTTAGCGATTCATCCCCGATCAGATTGGATTGGGTGAAGCCCCATCTTGACATGAAGTGCGACTATTCCCTTCCAATGTTGGCCCTTCTCAAGCTCCCTACGTTTCCCTCCCTTCTAGCTCAGCAAACAAATCAGTTATCATTGTACACTCACAATTAAAGTCCCCTCCTAAGATAATGGGACCGCCAGCCCCATTTTCTTGCCATTCTTGTAGGGTATTTTCAATCTCATTTATCACAGTCTCAAAATCTCCCATCAATGGCTTAAAGTAGATGTTGATTAGGAGAGTCTGAACTTCTTTACCATTGATAACATCCAATACCTTAGTATCAGGCGACCCTCCCCCTTTGTTTTGAGAGGGTGGAGCTGACTCTACCTCTCAATTTTTACTGCCAGTAATAATCCTTCAAAAGGTGCCCCATTAGCACCCTTCTTGGCGTGACAGCATATGGACATGTATCCATCAGATGAGGGGGTGTGCCTTAGCCAGGTTTCTTGTAAGAAGATGATATCAGCCCCCTTAAATAAAGCATTCAACTCCACATTTAAAAAGAGTTGCCGCCTCTCAAATTACAACTACAAATTACGACAACTGAATCCTTAGAATCCTGGACGTGTTCTTGTGTGAACAGGGAACAAGCTAGAAATTCACCCCCAGCATGAGGCGGCCCCTTCCTGGTCGACCAGCCTCCTCTGGTCAAGGTCAAAAAAGAACTGAGCAGTCAGGTTTGCCTTCCCTTGATGGTGGCCAGCCACCTCATTCTGGTGGGATCCTATGTCTCGAATCCATTCAGGAGCAAGTCTTCTTGGCAATCACTGACCAATGTTTCCACCAGTTTTGAGTGAAAAAATACTGCACATATCCCAATCTTCTGGCGGTCAAACAGATGAACAAATTGAAAGTCAGCCGTAGCGATGTCTTTTAGGAGGGGAATCAAGGCGATGAGGGCTAGGATGCCTCGCCCGTTGGGTGGGACATTCCTGTCTTCTTCGAAAACCAATTTGAAGATTATAGAACATATTCCCATTCCAATGCAGTGAGGATACATGGGAGCTAGCATCAGCTGCCTTCTTAGTCCCTGAGTCCTGTACTGCTGTTCGCTTCAGTGTTTCCTTGACATTACCCGGCTGCTGCTGGCCTGGCTCTGAATATGCAGCTCCACTTGAGGCTCTGGGTGCCTACTCTTCTCCGAATTTACTGGATGAAGGCCTTTTGTTTTTACTGAGACTGGGCCTGGACCACCCGACCTGTGTTTTACAGGCGACTCAGCACCGATGTTGGAGTCCTTCTGGCTCTTTCGTTGCCTACTTTTGGAGAGGCGTGGGTGCTGCTGCCCTTTATTCCCTGGTCTGGCTACTGGAATCCTTCCCTCTTTGATGCTGTTCCTGACCTCCATCACTGTGGCCTCTGAGGGTCATGGCTATCTCCTGTTGTGGCTGGAGTCATCCATAACCATGATGGGCTCCATCTGCCCTTATTGGCAGCAAACCCGCTGTTGTTCCTGTGCCTCTTTGAGGACAAAGCCACATATGGCATGGGAATTTATGTGGGCACCCGTTGTTAACTTTGGGCCCATTTTCTATGTTTTGGGATTTCTTGGCAAGTGTTGTGTTCCTCACAGAAGGTGGTCATAGTTGTTGGTGGGGTCGGTAACGTTTCTTCATTCTTTCAATGTCCGAAGGACTTGCTCGTTCACGTTGGCGCCCTGACAGGGTGGAGCATCTGCCCCACACTGGGCTGGTTGCTTGTCATTTACAGACCCCCCTTGATGTACCCTGGGCGGTACAGAGCATGCACTCTGGCAGTTGTTTGTTGATGTGAGATAAGGAAAGAGTGTTGGCTTTTACATCCATGGCAATTAGGTCATAGAGTCTAATAAAGGCTTATAGAACAATATTTAGTGCTGCAATTGAACTGGCACCTCCCTCGGGGGAAGCATGGCTGCAGGTCTCGTCACCCTAACAAGATAGGGAAGCTTGGTTATTCTCTTCAAAGGAGGTCCCCCATGAAAGTTCATAAAGTTCACCATAATACAGAAATATTTAAATTAACGTGTAACATCATATTTTGCACAGTTAAGATGAATTAAAAGGATGTTCCAACCCCTTGGCTTCTTGTGATTATTGTCATATTGGGATTGTCTGAAAATGGCTGCTGCTAATGACCACTTTGGAGGCCTTCTTCTATTTTATGAAAGTTCCATAAATCTCATGGAAAGGGTGGAACTATGCAAATTGTAAACATATACTAAAAGATGGATGCGAAGATACCTAAAATAGTGTCTGCTTTTGATGGTCATTAAGTCATGTTGCATGATTTTTAATTACTTCAATCTATTGAATATATCTCAATTTCTATTTTATTATGGGAAATGTCCCTGATCCAACATCCCTCACCATGACAATGCCACCCCATAGCCAGGGACAAGAAACAGGCTGTTATTAATCTGAATATTCGTTTAAAAAGAAAATGAAGAAATTAAAGGTGCTCCTCTAACTTTTAATGCTGGGAAAGTCAACCAGAGTATTCCACATAAAACCAGGCAGCTTGTCTGCAAAAAAAGCATAACTTGCTTGTTCTTCTCGCGGTAATGTTTACATTCACAATGCATAAAATCATCCATTTATATGAAACTAAATCTGATAAACTATTCTAGACAAAAAACATAGGGCCTCATTCCGAGTAGGGCGCAAAGGGATACGGGGCACAGTTAAGGACATCGGTGCCGGTAATCCCTTTGCGCCCTATTCCGAGATCCCTTAGCGGGTCACTCTCTAAATCCTTGGTTTTACCAGGCGTTGTGGACGGGACCCGTTAACGGACGTCTGAGCTAATAATGGTGCCGCAATTTGCAATACCGTTATTAGCTACTTCCCCATTCCCATTGAGCCCTATGCGGGCTCAATGGGAATGGGGAATGGATTTTTCAATGGGAAACTTACCTGTCCCGCAAAGGTCGGACTAGACCGGTAAGTCCCCATTGAACCACGGCGGACTCGGTACCAGTAATGGGAGGTGGTCATTGCGCAAATAGCGCCATGATTACCTCCATACTCAGAATGAGGCCCATAGTCTTCTCCAAAATGAACATTCAAATGAAGTTCCGTCATTGGATTCATTGAAACCCCAATACCATTTTGAACAGACTTTACAATGACACAGTTCACTTAATTTTCTCTGATTCCAAGTTGTGACACAATAGAAAAACATTGTGGTCTCATTGAGCTGTTTCACATTAAACTGTTGGATAATATTGGTTTTTAGCTTAGACATAGATACAATAATGTTTGGTAAGATTCATATGCCTGCTTTGTTTAGAGGCATGGTTTTATATTGGAGAGCACAATATCTTGATGTATTAAGGGGTCACGCAAGCATGAGATCATAAAATTGCAAAATTAAAATAGAAAAGAAATCAGTTCTTCATTTTAATTGGCAGTAGGAGTTCACTTAACTGCCATTGGTTATTTAAATTAACACTATTTTCTTGAGAATACAGGTCAGAAACTAACCTCATACATATTCCACTTTGAAGAATACAAAACAGTATTAGGATTGTTTTAATGTAAACTATGGTTTGCACAGGTTAAGAACTCTATAAATACCTGCAAATCTGTGAGTCATGTTGTTCACCATGCGAACAACCCCAGATATTATGTTATGTTATGTTAATGTTTATATATAGTGCCTATACACAGGCAAGAGTTTCAAAGCGCTCAAGGAGGATGGGAACAAGAGGAAAAAACAACAGCCGCTCAGAGCCTTTACATTTCTGAGGCCATAACGGTATGCATCAGCAGATTAAGTGAATATGATACATTTAACAGTTTAGATACAGCAAATAGGCATAACCGCGTTTCTGCAGTTTTTTCAAGTTCACATTAAGGGGTGAAGACGAGGGAGAACAGACAGAATGATCTACAGGCTGTGCTGTATACAGATTGTGCAAGTGTAGGAGGGCAAGGGAGGGGCAGGGGATCAAGTGCACCCAGACAGTAGAAACTGGTGAAGTGCAGAGATAGATACTCTCAGGAATTTATTTCAAGTGCAGTTAGAGGATGGGGTCAGGGGCCCTGAGGCAAGTGCAAAAAGGACTTGCCTGGGTGCCTGGGACCTGTGAGACTCTGATGTGCATCAGGTGGCCAGTCAGTAAGCTGTCTGGAAAGGAGGGAGAGAAGGAAGGGCAGAGAGCTAGGTTATCAGGGTAGGGTGAGAGAGAGAAGGAAGAGAAGAGGAAGGTCTTCAGGAGTTTCCAGAACTTAAGAATATCTGGCTCAAGACAGTGGGTGGCAGGGAGGCTGTTCCAGAGGGAGGCAGCTGCTGAGGAAAGGGATCTCCCACCAAATCTCTGCTTAGAGAACTGGCTCACTCGCAGAAGGTTGGAGGTAGATGAGCAGAGTGCTCGAGAGGGACAGAATTTAGGAAGGCAGCGTTGAAGGTAAGTAGGTCAAGGCCCCAGGAAACCTTGTGGACAATGCAGAGGGTCTTGAATTTGATCCTTTCAGCCACCGGGAGCCAGTGAAGAGATTTTAGCACCAGAGAGATGCTGTCCCTGGGTTTGAGGCCAAGGATAAGTCTCACAGTTCTGTTCTGGATGAGTTGCAGAGGGCGCAGGGCAGAAGAGGGAGGGGATGAATAACTCTTGTGAAAACCTGAGGGATTAATTAATAATGCCTTACTGCTATCCAGCACAATAATAGATTTGAGAGCTTTATATATTTACAGGCCCAGTCCCCATTTAGCAACCAATCCTGTAAACAGGGCTCCTGGAAAAGATTTTTAATTGCTGTCTGGTGTTTAACTAATTCTTGGTCCATTCATGTAAATTAACTGGGACTATTGTACTAATTTTTTATTAGTATTGTTAAAGCCCTAGAACAGGTAGAGACATTAATTGCCACTCTGCAAGGTGAGCTCTACTTGACTGTCTGTCCCCTGCTTCCAAAATCCATCTCAGGCAATCTGCTTATATCTTAGGAAAGGCTTTTGAATTTGGCATCCTCTGAAAAAGGCACGCGTAAGCAGCCTTTTCAGAGGTATGCTCCCAACAAAATATTCTTCCCTTTGCTTTAATTGGCACAACCTATTTGCCATGTTATAAGTGAAGATATTTCACTACTCCCTAGAGGAGTTCAAATTGGACAGAAAAATGCATTTCCCTCATAATTTCATCTATGGATCTGCCCCATTATAGAGCATTTAGAATTGTAAGAAAAGTCTCACTTTAAAGGCATCATTCATCAACAGGTCCAATAGCTGCAGGCATGGCAGAGTTATTAAAATGTATTAATAATTCATACATATTAATGTATTGTGTTTATAGGCATGTGTTGGGGGCTGCTTTACTGAATCCAAATCTATTCTTGTTTTTTATTCAAGCAAAGGGTTCAAATGTTAGGACCACAGATGTATTTTTATTCTTTGTTGCCTGTAAATGTACAAATATACTTTATTTTTAAAGCTGAACATTACATGTTTTGGTGGGAGCTTTACCATTAACAGAATCGATGTGCTGTCAAGCAATTCACTTACTTGGCACTTTTATGAAGCAGACAAATAATGTATGATGCCTTATTGCCCTCCTTAGGTCAATGGGAATGATTTTATATCAATATCTGTTGTTTTGAAGGGACTTTCAGGCCTCTAAAGTCTGACCTTTCACCTCTCATAAAGAATGTAGCTTCATGGGATTTTAGAACCAGGAATGCAATCAGCTTATTGTTGTTACATTTTTAAAATAAACCCCTTTGTTCTGTATCACCCACCTGTTAATCTCAGATAATAGATTAGCTACTGATTAATGGTGGGTCTGTTTTCCAGAAGGCTGAACTCTTGACTTATTAGCTCTTTAGAGCTTGGTACTGGATAAACACATCTCAGATTTATCTAGGATTCAACGAGTTTCAAAGTGACATGCAAAAAGGGGAACTGAATTGTTTGTTATAATTCTCACTGGTATTGAACGTATAACAAATGTAGGATTTATCAATACATTTAACTTGATCTGTATGAAACATTGTGTACATTCTGTCATCTTCTCATAGAATCTTAAATTATAATATGTATACATTTCTGTGTCATTTATGTAATTTTTCTACACAGTGCTTGTCCGTGTGAGTACTTGGAAGCCTAATTTTGCCTTTCCTGGGCCTTTATTTTGTTTCATCGTATTGTGTGCAACCATTTGTTTTTGCCTATTACTATTCCCGTCCTCCCCTGTTCCCATTGGTCCATCTATCCGGCCCATGTGACTGGAACACTCTGTGATCACTAGAGGGTTTAAAAAGATGTTTCAGGGTCATCCATGCCATTGCTACACAGCGCTTGGCCATATGAGTTCTTGGAAGCATCGTTTTGTCTTTCCTGGGACTTTATTTTGGTTTCATCATATTTGTGCATTCAGAACCGGGAATGCAATCGTCTTATTGTTGTTATATTTTAAAAATAATCCCCTTTGTTCTGTATCACCCACCTGTTTATCTCAGATAAAAGATCAGCTACTGATTAATGGTGGGTCTGTTTTCCAGAAGGCTGAACTCTTGACTTATTAGCTCTTCAGAGCTTGGTACTGGATAAACACATCTCAGACTTATCTAGGATTCAACTGTTTCAAAGTGACATGCAAAAAGGGGAACAGAATTGTTTGTTGTAATCCTCACTGGTAATGACCGTATAACAAATGTAGGACTTGTCAATAGATTTAACTTGATCTGTATGAAACATTTTGTACATTCTGTCATCTTCTGACAGAATCTTAAAATAGAATCTGTATACATTTTTGTGTCATTTATGTAATATTGCTACACAGCGCTTGGCTGTGTGAGCACTTGAAGCCTTGTTATGCCTTTCCTGGCCCTTTATTTTGTTTCATTGTATTGTGTGCATCCATTTGTTTTTGCTTTGTACTATTCCCGCCCTCCCCTTTTCCCATTGGTCCATATATCCGGCCCATGTGACCAGAACAAATTCTGATCGCTGGAGGGTTTAAAAAAAGTTTCATGGCCATCCATGTCATTGCTACACAGCACTTGGCTGTATGAGTTCTTGGGAGCCTAGTTTGACTTTACTGGGACTTTATTTTGCTTTCATCATATTGTGTGCATTCATTTGATTTTGCTTTAAACTATTACTGCCCTCCCCTGTTCCCATTGGCATAGCTCTCAACCATTTGTGTTACAAAAGCGGGTGAAATCACCCGATTTTATTTTCGGTGGTTGAGATGCCCATTGGAAGGAATGGGCATGCAGGAGGCTTGGCGGGTGACAACCGCCAAAAGCGTGTGAGTTGAGAGCTATGCATTGGTCCATCTATCCAGCCAACATGACCGTACCACTTTGGGATCGCCGTAGAGTTTAAAACGATATTTCAGGACCATCCACACCATTTCCAAACAGCACGCGGCTATGTGAGTACTTGGAGGCCTTGTTTTGCCTTTCCAGGGCCTTTATTTTGTTTTCATCATATTGTGTGCATTCATTTGTTTTTGCTATGTACTATTCCTGCCCTCCCCTGTTCCCATTGGTCCATCTATTAGGCCCATGTGACCAGAACACTGTGTTTAAAAAGAGATTTCTGGGCCATTCACACTATTTCTACACAGCGTTTGGACATATGAGTTCTTGGAATCCTCGTTTTGCCTTTCCCGGGACATTATTTTGTTTTTGTTATATTATGTGAATTAATTCGATTTTTGTTTATACTATTTCCGCCCTCCCCCATTCCCATTGGTCCATCTATCCAGCCCACATGACCGTAACACTTTGTGATCGCCGGAGAGTTTAAAAAGATATTTCAGGGCCATCCACACCATTTCCAAAAAGCATGTGGCTACCTCAGTACTTGGAGGCCTAGTGTTGCCTTTCCTGGGCCTTTATTTTGTTTTCATCGTATTGTGTGCATTCATTTGTTTTTGTTTATACTATTCCACCCTGCCATGTTCCCATTGGTCCATCTCTCCGGCCCACGTTATCGGACACTCCTTTCCAAGGGCTCTCCCAGGGCAACCTGGCCTGGGCAGCCAGAGAAGGGCTACCGAAAATGGGAGCTTTCCATTACCTGTTTACTCCTGCTCGCCCTTGGACGCCTGACTCGGCAAGGTACCCCACAGCCACAACTACAGTTAGGGTGGCACCGGCAGTGAGCAAAGCAATTACTAAGCTGAGGTAAAACCATGCCACTGCCATATTCTACTAAAACCTGTCTTACTACACTACCATATCTGGCTACATGTTCGAAAGTTAGTACTGGCCTGCTAAGTCTCCCTAGTGCATCCTTGTCAATCACCCTCCCGCAGGCGAACCAAGCTACTTCTTCTTGTATTTCACACCATTATCCTTGAAGATTGTCTGGAGCTCTACTCCTCACTGCAATTGAGTTGAGTCACCACTCCCTTAACATTGATGTTGCTTCACTCCTGACAGACTTCACGCACCACATTTGCACAAGGGTTTCCCCACATCAAACACAGATCTTGCTCCCTAGCTACCGCTCCCCTTTTTGACATTGCGAAGGCTTCAAATTTAGACAATTTTTCAGGCATTGTTTGTGTATTGCATCTATACAAACTTTTCAGGCATTATTCATGCTCTGCATCTAGACAACATTTCAGACATTCTTCATGTTTTTCATCTAAACAACTTTTCAGGCATTGCTCATGTTTTGCATCTAGACAACTTTTCAGGCATTGATGAAGTTTTGATTCTACGCAATTTATTAGACATTGCTCATGTTTGTTCTGCATCTAGACAACTTTTCAGGCATTGTTCATGTTTTGCAGCTAGACAAATGTCCAGACATTGTTCTTGTTTTGAATTTAGTCAACTTTTCAGGCACTAGCCATTATTCAATTTAGCTGCATCCTCAGTTCCCTTGTACCTCCAACAGCAGTATCACCTCTGACCTGAACTCATAGCTTTGCTCATTAACTACAGCTCTGTCCCACCCCAAATATTTCAACTACTCTGCCTACCACCATGCTACACACTGCCCAGATCAGAGCAGCATGCTGGTGCCCGGGACACCAAATGAATGCCCTACCTTGCCACCCATGCCCTTTTCCTCCAACTCCCTGCCCTTCTTCACGCCCACACATGCACTCCCCTCTCCCTTCTCCACCACTCCCTACTCAATCATCATCCACCCTCCTTCTCTCACTATCCCCCTATCCTTTCCAAACCTCCCCACCCGACTCCATGCACACCTCACACTTCCCAGAACTGAGCTGCATTGTGGGGCTCTACTTTCCAGAACATCAGCTCTATGGGCCACCTTCACGTCCATTCTCATCACCATACCTCCAACCCACCTACACTCACACCCTCGGTCTCTTCTCCATCATCCCTTCCTCCCCCTTCAGCTTTTGACCTCCCTCTACTCTCCACGACTCACACTTTCCATCCCCAAGAGCTGCACATGCCACCCTGGCTTGCACACTGCTTTCAATAGCCTCTCCCACACTCACTCATTCCCATGTGGCTACCAAATACCCTCAAAATGTACTAGCCTCATCCACCTCAGAACCTCCCATCTACATTCTTCACCTCAGCTCTGCCTAGGATCCCACCATTCACCCACCATTCTATCCAGCCATCTCCTCCCACCCCAACCCTTTCCTAGCTCTCTTTTCTCAAAACCCAGTATCCCTGCCAGCATCCTACCTACCCTGTGCCTTCTGCTGAATCCCCCTCTATCCTCTCCACTGCTCTCTCATCTCACCTTAGCCCACCGCTTCCCTCTGGTCCCACACTAGCACAACCCTGCTCGCATTGCCAGTCAGATCTTCCCTCTCATCACCCGTCTCCACCATTGCCCATGCCGACTCACCTTCTCACCCCTAATACAATCCCTCTCCAGAAACCGAACTAGCTATCCTGCATACTCATCAATGCTAGATCTGTCTCAAAAAACAAATACTGCATTTTTGACTTTATCTCTGACAAACACTCAGACATCCTCTTCATCACAGAGACTTGGTTCTCTGACGACTATGAAACCATCACACACAAGGTCCTCCCCCCCAGGCTGCACCTTGATCATGCAGAATAGATCCAGCAGAGCAGGTGTGTTACCCATCCTCCACAAACATCACATTTCAATCCTACTCACTAAGAATCTACCCAGCAACCCTGAATGTGACTCCTTGCTAGTAAAGAAACAGTCTTCCCCCTTCTTCACCCACAGCTTTCTACTCCTATACAGGCCCCCAGGCTACAATAGGAATTTTTCAGGTTTCTTTAGTGACTCCTTATCAACCACCATAATTCAGCACCCGTCACTCACCATATTAGGAGACCTCAACATCTGGTTTCATGTTGCCTCCAACCCCATGACCTATTCTCTCACTGACAACTTGGAAGCCCCAACTAATATATCCTCCCACTCACACAGGTGGACACACCCTTGACACTTTATTCATCTCTACTCACCTGATCTCTGCCCTGCCTCCCCACCCACTAATGTGGACAGATCACTCTGCAATCTTCTTCTACCTCCTGAACCCTTTCCCCTCCTCTTCCCGTCTCACCAGCCTCCCTTTTTGATCCTCTCCTTCCATGTCCCACTTAGGAATAAAGTCACTATGAACCATGATGTGGCCAATTTCCTTCTAAATTCACTCCCAGCTCTCTCCAGTCCTGGGAGGATACCTCATGGGAAACGTGCTCGCATTGGAATCAAGACGACACGTAGCAACACAGGTTCAATCCCCAGGTCTGCGCTTAGAAACCTCCGGGAATTAAGCGTAAATAACCTATCATATCATATCATATCACTTCATGAAAGCCTTTCCTCCATTGACTTTTTCGATCATTGGCTCTCCAGTGCCCTCTTCCTTCTCACTCTAATGAGACATACCTCTCAGAGACCAGGCACCAATCCCAAGTTGTACACACCCCACCTCAAATCCCTTTAAACCCTCATGTATTGCCCGGAGCCGACTTGAAGGACTAACCCCACTCTTTAAAACAAAACCTCTCTTGCAAGACTGACCACGGCCTACCAGACAGAAATTAAAAAAAACTAAAAAACCTTCTGCAGGAACCGAATATCCAACTCCTCTAACCCTAGCCGGGAACTGCACATGATCATCACAGAATTCAATATGCGTCACTGTTCAACCCCACCCTCCCCTCACTCATAACTACTCTGTGATGCACAGTCATACCATTTTCACAACATCGCTATTGTTAGACAATGTTCCATAATCTCCAAATTCGCTTTGGCCAACCCCCTTCTTCCAATTCCCCTACTAGCCCATCC
Organism: Ambystoma mexicanum; assembly: GCF_040938575.1. Lineage (NCBI taxonomy): Eukaryota > Metazoa > Chordata > Amphibia > Caudata > Ambystomatidae > Ambystoma > Ambystoma mexicanum. Next base: position 1,361,527,601 of record NC_090929.1, read on the forward strand.
CTTCTCTGACAACTCTGGTGGCCCTCTCCTCTTTTTACTCATTTCCCACACAGAGTTCATCAAACGTCTAGCACAATATTGGCCCTTGGGATCCCCATGTGATCCCTGTGCCCCCTTGCTTCTCAAGAATATCCTATCTACAAGGTTTGCAGGCAGCATTGTCGGGCTCGTTATTAACCATTCTCTCTCCTCTTGTATCTTCATAGAGGCCTTCAAAACCTCTTACATCAAGCTCCTTCACAAAAAACCCTCTCTCGACACCCACCTGCCTTACATCTACCACCCTATTTCAAACACCTGCTTCATTGCCAAACACTTAGACCGCACAGCTTACAAACAGCTCTGCCTCTTCACAGAGACCAACAACCTTCTTGACCCAGGCCAATCTGGTTTCAGACCCCTTTCAGGAACTGAATCCTCTCTTGTGTTTATAAAGTAATGTGCATCACTTACTGCACCCTCCATAATACTTTACCAGAATTCATCTAGGACAAGCTCATATGCTACCATCCCACAAGAAACCACAGATCTGGATCTTCACTCCTCCTTGTCATCCCCCTGAGAACTCCACCAGAAAAAGAGCAACCGCTTTCTCCGTCCAAGACCCCTCCATCTGGAACTCCCTTTGACTACACAGCCACCACAATAAAAATTATCTCTCCTTCAGAAAAGTCCCCAAGACCTGGCTATTCCCTACGGCAACCTGAATTTCCTTCCCTACCTTCATCTCTATCTTCGCAACATCATATCCCTCCATCACAGTCTCACTTGTATCCTGAATATTACCCACTGCAAGGTAAAGTATATCACAGAACAGTCAGGTCACTCAGATTCTCTCGGCAACACAAAAATGCAAAGCACCAGCAAGATATGTGGCCATATACCTATGTGGATGCTGGCACTTGTCGTGGTGGCCCACCCTCATGCACCCTCAACCATGCCCTACAAAACGACTAACTTCAGACCAGCAGGACACAACAAATCCCTTTCAGAAAATTCAGCTTGTACAGCATCACAAGTAGGTCTTGGTGATGACATGGCTCTTTCCATCTCTAATTCTGCTGACTCCTCCTAGCACCTTCCATACACACCACCATCCATGCATCCTTGGTGGAGTGCTGCCAGCCCACCTGGCTCCCGTTCTTGGCCGTATGCACTCCTGCATCCTGTATATAGCTCCTGACAATGTGAGGGTAACTTGTCTCTCACACATGAAACGGTATTAGGATAGCATGCCCATTTCGTGAAAGACGTATTAGGATACCTGTTTATTGCACTCAGCCTTAATCTCGCACATACAAGATCCATGATGTTGGCCTGTCTTTGCTCTCTCAACATTTATGAGGATTACTGATAAAATGAACTCAGAAGACACTTCATATTGGAATCAGAAGATTCAGGAGGATTGTCTGTCTCTTGCGCCTAGAAAATGTATTAGAAAAGCCTGTCTATTCCACCTACAGATAACACGGCCACTATACAGATAATCCTCATCACACAGCTACTTCGAGGACAAGGCTCCATCCAAGCTTCAAGCTACGTATGTATGCAACACTTCAGTGAACGTCTGCCGCAGAGGGCTCTGAATTGCAGGAGCTCTGAATGGTTGGGGCTTATCATTTTAGCATGCACACATAGCTCAGTAGTGTAGTGTAGCATGCACATGTAGCTTATGTAGCTATAGTGTGAGTGTCAGACAGAAATGCAGAAATGCACAATGCACATGGTTGCCAATGCATAAGGCGCATGATGGAAAATGTACAGAGCACGGAGCACATGCTTAAAATTGCATATTATTTCAGGATGATGTTTCAATTGACTGAGTTGCATTAAACATAATACAAATACATGAACATGCTAATCCAATCCCAGTAACATGTCCCTTAATAGCATTTAGTGCAAATTAGTCTATGTGGAAATAACATGGAAACAGTTTTGGAAAATGCATGATGCTTTGTAAAATAGGAAAGTAAAATGTGCACGCTGGATATTTGCACTGGGTAAGCTGAGAAATGTGAAGGTCTGTTGTACTAAAAAGGCCATTGTGTGAGCAGGAAATTCAAGAAGAGATGTATCTTCTTGCTCTTCAACAGTGAAATCACATGGTTTCAGCGGAATGATCTGGTTATGGGGAAGGATTTCTCTTGAGCGTCAGGAAGAAGTAATAAAAAAGAGTTTGAGATGGAGTAGCTGGGCAGAGACATCTTCTGGCTAGGAGACAAGGTGACAAATGGCAGGCAGATAGACTCCAGTGCTGGGGGCTTTTGATGTTGGAGCAAGTTCTTATCTATGCAACCCCGGGGCAGAACAAGTGAGGAGGCTGAGGAAGATTTCCATGCCAAGCAGAGACAGAAATATCGCCAACAGATTTAGGTAATTATGCAGTAATTGAGGAGTGTGTAGTATACGTGTGAAATGCTTACGGGTTGTGTGATAGAAATATATTTGTTTTTAAAGTGATTCACAATCTATATTTTACATGGGTTTCCATTTATGAAGTAAGCTTTTTTTAACATAACAGGCTCCTAAATACCAAGGATTGCGAGAGAAACATTTAAGGTTTCCTCACCAGACTGTGCGCTGGCCAGCCAGCAAAAAATGTGTAAATGAAGTTTATTATTAGAAAAGCTATTTAATGTGTTCAAGCTCTCTAATGAAATGCATTTTATCCATGTTCGAGTGTAAGCAACTGCAAAGTAGAACAGCATAAGGCAACTTAATTTTAACATTTTATAAAGCCCCAAAAGAGATATGTACTCTCATTATATGTCTGAAATATTGTTAGCACATAGACTGAGGTCCAACCGGTGGTAAGCCTATTTTACTGCAGGCAGTGATTCACTTTACCACATGTGGTAAAACATATGATACATTTTTTTAATGAGTTGAGTATTCAGAAGTTCTAGGCGTGTGTGTGAGTACAACTATTTGGTTGTGAAATGATTCATGTATTTTGAAATTCAGCCACAAGGGCATATTGCGGTATTGTACATAAAATTATGGAATCTTTTAATTGTTTTAGTGTAGAATGTTTTAGTGTTTGTGGGATAAGTTAAATGATCGTACTGCTTTGTATTTTTAATGGCACAAGCTGAATAAAAATAGATTTCTCTCTCACATCTTCCTGAAATTGGCTAAGCAGTTTTTCAATGACAAATATTCTTTTTTGAGCTAGGCAGACTTTTCAACGAGGTATTGGTAATCAGTTAGTGCAGTAGTTGCGCTAGGAAGCACGTAAATTGGTTTCAGTGGTTGTTCAGATTTATTAAGGATTCTAAGTCAGGTGATAGGTGCTGTTTGCCAACATCGACCTGTTGAAAGAACGTGCTTATGTTTCACCCTTCATCAGACTTTATCAAGGCGTAGTATCATATCTACACATTTTATACATATGTTCATTTCTGTCTGACATATATACACATTCAGTATTTACAGTATGGCTGTACTTTTGCTTCACAGGTTAGTCTGTTCTAGTACATATCATAACAATTGTTGAATTGCCAGTTTTATGTGTCAAAATACAGGTTTGTTGCATAATTTCATCATTACAGTTATGCATTCTAATATTGATTAAGGTATAATAGTCGTTATTTGTTGAATTGTGGTGGATGGAAGAAAGGGGGAAAAGAAGAGAGCGAGAGAACAAATTAAGAGAGTTAGAGGAGAAGATGGAGTGATGACTTAAATTATCTTTCAAAGTTATCCCTTAGTGCCTGGTTGAGTGCAATTGAGTCAAATTAAATGTAGGTTGTGTTCTAAGGTGAAGGGTCATGCTCGGGTAGTGCTTTGTTGTGAGCAGCATCCTTTTTTGATTTCCCAGATGCTAGTTAAGTTTGTTAGGATTTGTGCCTATACCATAATGGTGGGTGTCTAGAAGGTTATTTCAGATTCCATAGTGTTTACTTGACAGTGTAGTATTTAGCATGGGTCGATAGAAGTAGATAATCAAAATGGTATCAACATAAAACATTATTTTACCCGTGTTAATATTTGACATTTTATAATCCATGCGCCACTTTCCTGAGACATGTGAGAGACACGTGAGAGCGGCCCAGCAAACTTGGTTAAGTAGCTGGGGACAAGATAATGTGCATTAAAATGTTGTACTCAATAGTATTAGCCCAGGAGGCCAATAAGCAAGGTTATTTTACCTATCAGCCTTAATAGGTAGTGATTGAAACTTCTTATGTGGGCCACAGCACTGCCTTAAAGGGTTAAGGAAAGTGGTCATTCGGTGGGAATAAATTGTTTGCCGTGAGCCAGAGATTTCTGGTATTCCCTGTGCAGCGATTAATACCTGGTAGTGAACGTGCTGGTTCCTCCTCCTGGGACTTTGGTGTGCTGTGCGAGTTTGCATAATCCGCCATTGTTGTGGTGAGGAAGTACTAGCGTAGCACATCATGTGGCATGTAAACGTGAAACATCGAGTACGTATAGTATTTGATTGGCCATTTAGATATGCATGTTCTGAGGTAGGTCAGAATAGTTGGACAATCCTATTGATATTAAGTTGATTGTAGATCCAAGACATAAGTATTATCAATCATTAATCGTGTGTTTGGAAGGATAGAAGAGGTTCTAATGAAGGACATAGTAAACATCCATTAGACTTGTTAGTCCGTGATAAGTAGTGACTGATACGGACTATCAAAAGGTCCAGGTCTAACTGAGTGGCTATTGGTGGTATAAACCATATGGACGCGTAGTACATGGGGAATCCTATGTATATAAATGAGGCATGGACGGATTCCAGAAGGTCTCGTCCATAGAAATATCAGCAATATCCAAATCCACCAGAATAAAAATCCAGAAAACTAGTACATTCCAAATCCATCCGATATAACTGACAAAAAATCATGAAGAAAAGAAAATCAAAAAGCATTCATCAGTCCATGTCAGGAAAAGGTAGAAAATCAAAAATCCATCAGAGACCCAGGTTCGAAGACCAAAATCCCCCCAAAAAAAATCCAAGCCAAAATATAGAACAGGACCCCTGCAACAAACAAATGGGACTGCTTTAAACAAAAAGATGGCAGCACTTGTAAACCGGAAACAAGAAAACGTGATTGAACGTAATGGGATTACTGTATTCTTAATAGTGAAGTCTGGAACAAATGCCATCTAGTGGACAAACAGCAAAATTGAAATTAAATAAATCGAAATAAGCTAGCTATCAGAAAGTTCATCATAAATAAGAGATGTATTTATAATTAAAATGTGTGTGAAGTATCTGATTTCATAAACAGTTAAATATTTTTTTAATGTAAGTATTGCAATATAAAATGCTTAATTATTTACAGAAGCTAAAGATAATAGAACAGAAGATTAAAGGTGAAGATTTACAGAATACATTAATTTAATGTGTTTTGCGTTTTTGTATCAAACAAACCTTTAGTACTAGCTTAAAATGAACAATTGGGCCAGAAGGTCTTTAGTGTTCTGTCTTTTTGGGTAATTCCTTCCAGAAAGCCCCAAAAGGACAAGAAATCTTTCATAATCCAGGTAGGTTATCGTCTTCTGCCTGAGCCAAACTGGTTGTACCAGATTTGAACTCATAAAATGGGACGGCAGATCCTTCTCAAGACAGGCTGCATATTTATGAAGCTCCATCCTACTAATTATCAGGCTTGCCCTGCCCACTTCAGATTCTATGGAAACTGAAAATATTCCTGTTTTCATGCTGAATTATGCATGTGAGCTCACAGTTCTCGATCACGCGTAGCTGTTATTTCTTCTCATAAGGAAAGAGTCGATGCTCCCAGACACCTTCTCAGAGGCACAAGAGAGCTTTAGAAAAACTCTTACCATAGAATGTCGTTCCATACCATACCATACCGTATGTAATGCTTCAGTGAAGGCTGCATTTTAATGTGAGCTCTGAATACTGTCTGCATTCTTTGAATCACTAGAAAATGTATTGTTCCAGTCTGCAGTTTTTCAGGGATTGTTTTGAATAAAGCGATTGATAACGTTGCAGGAGCCGAAAGCAAAATATGTTGTCTTTCGCGCTGCCATGGGAAAGAGGCCCCTTGCAGTTTTCCATGTGACATTTTGGCCGAATGCCAGAGGATGCTTGCAACAGGTGAACTTTCTGGAAAAGTACTATCCTGCATTTGTGGGCGGTTTAAATTAGGGAGCACCAGATCAGGAGATCAGACGGAGCTTCGTGGGAAGGATAGACATATTGCTTCCTAATTGCCCGTTAAGCACACATTTCTCTGTTTGCCTGGTCTGGAGTTCCCCAGTGCAGACTTTGGCAGAGATGAAGAGTTGCAGGAAAGGTGCATTAATAGTGATGCATTACTTACCTTTTGTTTAATGTCGTATTTTTAGTGCACTTATTTGTGTAACAGCCATAAAGAGTCATTCTATCTAGCTGAGTGTGTGTGTGTGTTTGTGTGAATTGTTGCCTTTGAAGCATACAATGTTTTCTGTTTAGTGTATTGGGGAGAAGAAGAATTACTATATTTGTGCACTTTATGGAAAGCAAAACACCAGACCAGACCCTACCGCTGTAGGAACCCGCAGCACATCACCAAACATTCCAATAGGGAGACAGGCAGCATAGGCACAGACAAGGCTTAGTTCCATATAGTTGTGCAGAAATTGGTTGGGGAACCCGCATAGTATCCCCATCCCAAAAATGGTATGCCCTGTGCACAGAAACATTGCGTTTCTCATAGCATTTTACACAATGAACCGCATACAGAAAAGTCAGTTTGATAAATGTAGTCTGTTGCATTAACAATGGACTTCCTAACTGCACATTATGGTAGCATGCCTTTAGAGGACCATCCAAGCAAGATGTAATGATACACGGCCCGCCCACGTGACAAAGATAACCTGCTTTGTATGAGCTTTCCATTACAACTAACGGTACAAAACTGTGAAATCAGTAGTCACAAAATCAATGTCCGGTTCTCAGAACTGTCTTTATGATCTAATATAGGGCATGGAGGTAGGCGTACCTACGCCTCGGACGATGGCTTAATTCATCCTTCCACAGCTTTATGCGCATTCAAGTGCTTGCCAACCAATCGCTATTAGAAACATGGCACTTCCGCCAGCATGTCTGAGCTATGCGGACCTGAGGTAAAATGCCACCAGCTTCCACACCACAATAAGGAAAGGCCCCACAAAATATATTCAGAAAAAAAATGCTCTTTATATAAAATAATGCAGAGATGGCAACACTGTATGAAACCGGTAAGTAACTTGGAGTTTATGGAACTGACTTCCACAGAAGTCACTCAAATGTTCATGAGTCCAAGAACAAATGTACGGGTTTTCAAACTGTAGGGAAAAGTAATTGTTTTCAATTGTGAAAATATGAAAGGAAACCTCTGCAGTTATAGGAAAGTGGAGCTGTCTGCAAGTCACAGTTAACAACAGGATTGAGCACAATGTTGAACAATGGGCCAAATATAAAGGGAGATGAAGGATGTGCAGGGTTTGCAGGTGAAGAACCCCAGTCTCAGTAAGGTAATGCAAAGGGACCTAGACATCATTGAGAGCCCATTGGAGATTAACCTAAACCTCGGGTATGGTGCATCTCATTTGGATGAGGTCTCATTAACCAAGCCAAGCAACTGGTGCTTGACCACTTTGTAAAGGTAAACCCAAGATTTCCATGGGTGATGTCTATGTTGCCATTGCCAATTAGCCATGTATGATGCAGCATGTATGCTTTCATGCAGCATGGAATTCAGCAGGTGAGTAATCCAGCTGGACCCACCTCTCTCCTGTCTGAAAAAGTCTGGATTCCAGAGAAGCCAGTAGCACATCACCTTTGGGTAAAGAGTTGGGGAAAGATTCTGTGGCACTGCCTTTCTTAACTCCCTTGAAAGAGTCTTCTGCCTGGCGTTGGGGACCACCAGGGAAATGGCTCAGATGACCAGATGCCTCCCTGAGCGGGTGGATGATGGGTCCAGGAGTGAATTGTGAAGTATGCCTGGGGCACGCTCCCCTGATCCCCATCGCTTGTCAGGGTACAGTCAAACTAATAGTGGCGGACAACCAATCCTGCAAGGGACTTTAAAACCCCATCTCTTTTTACAAAAATCCACAATGAGATGACAGATGGACTATCTAGGGTCCACAACCATGCGTCCTATGACATATGCATGGTTTGATGACCTGTCTAGGTTCCAGTAACCCGCCAACTTGCCAAACAACTAAAACACAATTGGAGACAGGACATTAGGCTTAGTAACACCCTGAAACCCCCAAACTGTAATTATGTGTGCAGAAGCAGCTCTCCCACACCTCCAGACCCACACATGAAATCCTTAATGGCTGCCAGACTCGAGGTAGCATAACTGGTATCCTCTTGAGTTGAAAAAGAAGGTGAAAAAAGAGGATTTCATTTTTGCGGGTGAGAGCTCCATTGATATCTATAGATGGGCAACAGGATTGGCAGGTGAGTGAACTGACTCAATGGCAGGTACCACACACCAAAGGTCGGTGAATTGATATGAATAATGGAGATTTAGGCTGGCCCCAGTCGCCTCAACTGTGTCCAAAACAACAGCCAGTCCCAACCCGTTTACACTTGGGAACCACGGGTGCAGAACTCTACCTAGCGTTCGCCCCAAAGCTATAGGCTATCTCCCTATATGAGCCCAGCAACTCAGTCTGCCAGGGTAGGTTCTTGGAGTATAATGTAAGTGATGGGTGGCGGTGTTTGGAGTTTGGAGCATGTTACAAGAACTGTGGAGCGGGCAACATCAGGAGAAGATTGTGAAGAGTGAGAGGAGGTGGTTTTAGTAGGAGGACCTGACAAGAGTTGGAAGAGATGGCAACAACAGGAGGAGTTGGTAATGAGCCAGAGCAGGTAGTTATTCCAGGAAGAGGTAGTGAACCTGTCAAGAAGGTTTCAAGATTAGGAGAGAGTGGTGAGAGTCAGGTGAAGATAGTGATGGCAAGAGGAGGTGGTGAACCCAAGAAGAAGGAGATAACACATGCCAAAGGTAGTGACAAAAACAGCAACAGCAGGTAGGAAAAAGGAGGCTGAGATGGCCGAAGGCACATCGGGGAGACAGAGGAGGCCAGAAAGGAAGTGTAAAGCAAGATTACCAAGGTACTTAGAAGAGAGGGAGTCCATGGGTACAATCCTGAAGGTAGAGTGTAGTTCTGAGGAGTTAAGTGGTATCCAATCTTAAATCCTCAGGTGTTGCTGTTTGAAGCATCATGCCTTTTCATAAATGAATACATTTGTCATCTTTTTTGCAAATGTACTCAGTTGCTTTTTCTTTAAGTTCTTCCCATTTACATTGCAGCCCGATATCTCTGCATGGACTCAACCACCTCAGCTGTGAATTTTAGCCCACCTTGATCTCAAGTAGCTTATTGGCTTATTGACCACTGCCCTATCTTCTCCAATGACCCCAACAAGTGGTGACTCACTGCTTTCTACACTCATGACCTTTCTCCCCTACAACAGTTTATCACTGGCTAAATTCACACAAATATGTTCCCCTTCAAAAATATGAGTGCTCTCTGTTCAAGTTGTTTTTCTGTTAATGATGTCAGGTGTGAGGGTCTTGGGCATATCCAACAATCCTTGTAAAATATAAAGTCGCTTGCTTTGTTTTTTAAGTGACATTGTTTGCTTACTCGTGGTTGGGTTTGTGTGCTGTATGGGTGGTTAACCTGGGTTTAAGTTGATAGATGATTTGATAGGTGAGTTAGTCGTTAAATAAATGCATGGGCAGCTGTATGAATACATTTCTGATAATTGTTGTGTTTCTTGGTGGAGCACTCTTTTTCTGATGCACAATGAGTAAGCCACTTTAGGAGTATTCATTTTCTTTTTTCTTTCCAAAATTGTTTTCATTGGTTTTCAAGAGTACAAGCTTTGCGGAAGGTCAAATGTTACACATTCTTAGAGCTTGCAAATAGCAGTAAAGAGAACCAAAACAAATAAATGATAACAAACAACATTAATAGTCCTTGGGGGGAGGTGAGGAGCAGGACAGGGAAGAGGAACGGGAGGATTGAGTCTTTTGCAGTTTTTGCGGTTGGGTTCTGAAGGCCTTTGCGGCTTGGAATGCGGGCTGTTTAGTGTCATGGCTTTTTGCGTCAGTGGCTTAGTCCTTCAGCAGCGCGTGCTGTAGCTAGCCTTTAAGTCCTGGCTTTCCATCCAACGCAGAGTTGGGGGCTGTCTTGCTACTCCTGGAAATTGTTGTGTGTAATCCAGGAAGGGGGCCCAGACTCGATCAAACTTGGCTTTGTTACCAAATCTGATGGTTGTGATGTTTTCCGCTGCTATTATTTCCCAGTACTTGGACCACCACATTTGTGTGGATGGGCCATCTGGGTTTTTCCATAGTCTGGCAGCTGTCAGAATTTGCGAGCAGAGGTCTGCCATACAGCCTGTTAGGAGGAGTTGGCCTTCCCCCGTCACCCCAAGCAGGGCAATTCCTGGGTCTCAGGGGATAGTGAGACCTGTTATTGCATTGATTTGTTCCAGGATGTTTCTCCAGAACTGAGTGGCTTTCGGGCAAGTCCAAAAGAGGTGGAACAGCGATCCCCGGTCCGGACAGCCCCTCCAGCACTGTGCGGGAATGGCCGGATTACATTTGTTTAAGATCTCTGGGGTGCGTTACCACCTGAAGCAAACTTTGAATGCCCCTTCTTTGTTTGTTATGCATTTTGAGATTTTGTGTGCTTGGGTCTAGATTTTACTCCACTCCTATCGTTCGATCACTCTTCCAATGTCTTTCTCCCATTTTAACATGTATGGTTCTTTTTTGGTTGGGTCCGACCTGTCCAGGAGTTTGTATAGGGTGGAGATTTCCCCCTCGGAGGGTTAACTGTGAGTGTGCATTCTAGCACTGTTAGTTCTCTGCTGCCATGCTTCCTAGTGGACTCACTCGATAGCCAGTGTCTCAGTTGCGTATACCGGAACGTGTGTGTCTCTGAGATCTGGAATTTGGCTTTGCACTCTTTGAAGTTCAGTAGGTGTCCATTCTTGAAGAAGTCTGCCATAGTTCTCAGGCCGCCGTCTCACCACTTGGCAAATTGTGTTGTGGGATTCCTGGGGAGAGGTCTGGGTTGTCCCAGATTGGCGAGAGTGGTCCCGTCGTGCTCCTACATTTGTATAGACGGGCTGCCCTTTTCCAGCTAGTCACTGTATTTCTCGTCGCTGGCAGCGGCCTGGGTCTTGGGTGCCACTGGGCTCTTTCGTGTGAGGTAGAGCTTCGATCAGGTTCTTGCTCCAATCTTCTTCCAGTTGCAACCACCGGGGGCGATTGGTTGTTAGTTTCCATGTGAAGGCTGGGGGGAGCTGAGCTGCAAGGCTATACCTGGCCACGTCCAGGACTCCTAGGCAATCAGTTGCAGTGCTACGGAGCTTGATGCACTTCGGAATGTGTGACTTCTTTCCTTCCCAGACGTAGTGTAGGATGTCCACCTGAAGATTTTGGAGGGCCTTTTTCTGGATGGTTACTGGGAGGGCAAGTCCGAAGTATAGCAACCGCAGGATTAAATTAATCTTCAGCGCCGTGATCCGGCCAAACCATGAGATTTCTTGTTTCCACCAGCGCACCAGATCGTTTTTCAACTCTTTAAGCAATGGGGGGAGGTTTGCCTTATATATTTTCCCCGTTTTGTTGGGTATCTGGACTCCTAGGTAGCTGATGGTTGACTTTGCCCATGGGATCAGGTATTCGGCCTCGAGCATTGTCTTGAGCTTTTTCAGCACGTTAATGCCCATCGCTATGGATTTTGCAATGTTTACTGTGAACCCCGAGGTTGCTTTGAATTCTTCTACTACTTGCCATAGGGCCTCCATGGATTCCTTCGTTTGGGTAACCATTAGTAGCACGTTGTCTGCATATAGGGCCACTTTATAAGACTCTCCCATGACTGTAAGGCCTTGTATTGCTGGGTTGAGGCAGATTCTGCTGGCAAATGGCTCTATGGACAGGGCAAATATAAGTGGGGACAGGGGGCATCCCTGCCTGTTGCCTCTGGTTATGGTGATTTTGTCCAATCTGGCACCGTTTAGGCGCAGTCTCGTGGTAGGGCAGTGGTTCTTGGCTAATACCCAATGTACAAGGTTTGGACCAAAGCCGTAGTGAAGTAGAGTTTCCCTTATGTAGCCCCAGTCAAGCATGTCGAACGCCTTGTGTGCGACCAGGGAGAGAACCGTCGGTTCCGAGCCCATCCTGTTTGCTGACTCAATTACGTCGATAGTTCTACAGATGTTGTCCTGGGTGCTCTGCCCTCATTTGAAGCCTGCCTGGTCTGAGTGAATAATGTCTGGTAGGAGCGGGGCCAGTCTGTTCACCAGTATTTTTGTGAATATTTTGCTGTCATTGTTTAGCAGTGCTATAGGTCTGTATGAATCGCATTGCGCCCGGTCTTTCCTGGGTTTTGGGATAAGTACCGTTAATGATCTTCCATGGAGGTGGTGGTGGATCCCGTGGACAGGAATGAGTTGTACAGGCTTGCCAGTTGGGGTGCTAGTAGGTAGGTGAATTTCTTGTAGAATTTAGCTGTCAGCCTGCCTGGTCCCGGGGTTGTGTTTTTCAGGAGGCGGATCGCCTCTCTCTATTTCTTCCACTGTGATTGGCTGTTCTAGATCTGCCAGAAGGTGGTGTAGTGCTTTCTTTGGGACCAAAACCAGAAACTGTGCCAGGCCCGAGCTCTGTGTCAGTGGTCCGGTCATGATCTTCTCATGGTGTTGTACCATTATCTCGAGCTTTTCTGCCTCCATGTGGTGTAGGTTGCCGTTTTTATCAGCCAAGCATTGGATGTTATTCCTTGTTTGCAGTTTCTTTAGTTTGTGCACCAGAAGGTGGTTTGCTTTGTTGCTGTCGAAGTAGTAAAATTGCTTAGTGTAGTTTAGGGCTCTGGCCGCCCGGCCCGCTGAATGCATTACTAGTTCCACTTTCGCTCTTTTAAGTTCTCGGTTTGTTGCTTTTAGTGTGGTGCTTTTTGAGCTTGTTTTACAATTCTGTTACTTTCTTCTCCAGCCTGTGTTGCTGCAGTTGGTTTTGTCGTCTGAGCCTTGCTGCTGCGTCCATTGCCACCCCACAGATAACTGGTTTCATGGCGACCCATACAGTTGCCACCTTGGAGTCTGGGGTCATGTTTTCCTTAAACTAGTTTTGGAGTGCTTCAGTTCAATCTTAGCTGGTGGCTATGTCCGACAGGATTTGGTCTTGAATTTTCCATTGCCTTTGGGTGGACTTCGGAAAACCCTGCAATAGTAGGTTCATAGTGACCGGGCGTGGTCTGAGGTTGCAATGTGCCCGATGTGGACCTCCTTCACATAGGGGGCCAGCGTACTCGTGGCCAGCAGCAGGTCGATCCTCGAATAACCCTTGTGAACATGGGAGAAGAATGTCTAGTCCCTCTCTTCATAGTTGAGTAGGAGTATTCATTTTTAAATGCACAAGCTGTAGAAAATGGTGCATGAGTAGAGTTTTGCTGGTGCTGCCACAGAACTCTGCTACAATTTTGCCCGTGAATCTGGTGCCGGAGTCCGCTGTCTATTTTCATCAGTGAGGTGGAGGAGACTAGCGAGCAGAGTGAGTAGGGTGTTTGGTGGTGCTGCCGCAGAACCCTGCTACAATTTTTCCCGTGAATCTGCAGCCAGAGTCTGCTTTCTATTTCTCTTAGTGAGCAGGAGGAGACTACCACTCTTAAGCTGTCCCGGGAGCGGTGTGAGTAGAGTGTTGCTGGTGCTGCCACAGAACTCTACTACAATTTTTCCCATGAATCTGGAGCTGGAGTCTGCTGTCTATTTCCATTAGTGAGGAGGAGGCGACTACCATTCTTAAGCTGTCCCGCGAGCAGAGCAAACAGAGTGAGTAGAGTGCTGCTGGTGTTGGCAGTGTGGGGTGTCGGATGTCCGACGGCACTGACAGACTACTACCCGGCAGCAGCAGCCCAGCACAGTGAAACCATGCAAGTATAATTGGAAAAGTGCTCATTTACATCTAGTGCACATAGCCATTTCCACTGCGGCAAGCCATCTCCTCACTTTTAACCGCCCTGTTGTTTTTGACTCTCTTTTTCCTTTAGGCTTTTGAGAGCGGAGCAACCCTTCTTCGCAAGATCACCTGACCGCATGATAAACGACAACATAATCTAAATGCATGCCTGTAGTATGTTGGTTTAATATAAAACGGTGGGAGTGCAAGCGGTTACAGGGAAACGGTGAACTGGCTTTTGGTGAGCACATGGAACGCAGACATTTTGAACAGGCATCAAGCACAAAACGATTATCCTGCTGTTCACAGGCAATATAAAACTCAGCACAAGGATAACAGTTTTCGCCAGAATCATCCAAATCAAGTGACTGCACACCTAGGGCCTTTGAACTTGTGCTTTGGACAAAAGCTCTGACCCATTAGAAGTTATTTGTGCGTGAACAACACTGCATGAGCTCTGTACAAGTCGCTTTTTCTGAGTTGCTAAGCAAGGGACTGCAGGCCTGGAGCCATTGAACTTGCATTTCACACGGTTGATACAATTGACGCAGTGAGATTAAATCTGAGACAATCCAAGCAAGTGACTGCGGGCCAAGGGCTTAGTGTAGTTTAGGGCTCTGGCTGCGCGGCCCGCTAAATGCATTACTAGTGCCACTTTCGCTCTTTTAAGTTCTCGGTTTGTTGCTTTTAGTGTGGTGCTTTTTGAGCTTGTTTTACAATTCTGTTACTTTCTTCTCCAGCCTGAGTTGCTGCAGTTGGTTTTGTCGTCTGAGCCTTGCTGCTGCGTCCATTGCCATCCCACGGATAACTGGTTTCATGGCGTCCCATACAGTTGCCACCCTGGAGTCTGGGGTCATGTTTTCCTTAAAGTAGTTTTGGAGTGCTTCGGTTCAATCTTAGCTGGTGGCTATGTCCGACAGGATTTGGTCTTGAATTTTCCATTGCCTTTGGGTGGGCTTCGGAAAACCCTGCAATAGTAGGTTCATAGTGACCGGGGCATGGTCTGAGGTTGCAATGTGCCCGATGTGGACCTCCTTCACATAGGGGGCCAGCGTACTCGTGGCCAGCAGCAGGTCGATCCTCGAATAACCCTTGTGAACATGGGAGAAGAATGTCTAGTCCCTCTCTTCATGGTTGAGTAGGAGTATTCATTTTTAAATGCACAAGCTGTAGAAAATGGTGCATGAGTAGAGTTTTGCTGGTGCTGCCACAGAACTCTGCTACAATTTTGCCCGTGAATCTGGTGCCGGAGTCCGCTGTCTATTTTCATCAGTGATGAGGAGGAGACTAGCGAGCAGAGTGAGTAGGGTGTTTGGTGGTGCTGCCACAGAACCCTGCTACAATTTTTCCCATGAATCTGGAGCTGGAGTATGCTGTCTATTTCCATTAGTGAGGAGGAGGCGACTACCACTCTTAAGCTGTCCAGCGAGCGGAGTGAACAGAGTGAGTAGAGTGCTGCTGGTGTTGGCAGTGTGGGGTGTCGGATGTCCGACGGCACTGACGGACTACTACCCGGCAGCAGCAGCCCAGCACATTGAAACCATGCAAGTATAATTGGAAAAGTGCTCATTTACATCTAGTGCACATAGCCATTTCCACTGCAGCAAGCCATCTTCTCACTTTTAACCGCCTTGTTGCTTTGACTCTCTTTTTCCTTTAGGCTTTTGAGAGCGGAGCAACCCTTCTTCGCATGATCACTTGACCGCATGATAAACGACAACATAATCTAACTGCATGCCTGTAGTATGCCGGTTTAATATAAAACGGTGGGAGTGCAAGCTGTTACAGGGAACCGGTGAACTGGCTTTTGGTGAGCACATGGAACGCAGGCATTTTGAACAGGCATCAAGCACAAAACGATTATCCTGCTGTTCACAGGCAATATAAAACTCGGCACAAGGATAACAGTTTTCGCCAGAATCATCCAAATCATGTGACTGCACACCTAGGGCCTTTGAACTTGTGCTTTGGACAATAGCTCTGACCCATTAGAAGTTATTTGTGCGTTAACAACACTGCATGAGCTCTGTACAAGTCGCTTTTTCTGAGTTGCTAAGCAAGGGGCTGCAGGCCTGGAGCCATTGAACTTGCATTTCACACGGTTGATACAATTGACGCAGTGAGATTAAATCTGGGACTATCCAAGCAAGTGACTGCGGACCAAGGGCCTTTGGACTTGCAGTTGATATGGTGATACAATTGATGCAGTGAGACTGAATCTGAGAATTGTCCACAAGTAGTGTTTAAACGGGATGTGCGACAAAAACACTGCACGACCTGCCACTCAGAACGATTAAGCAAGTGATTGTGGGCCGGGTGCCTTTGAACTTGCACTTGGAGAAGAGATGCAGAATTTGGGAACTGTTTACAAATTGCCCACATTTCTAGACTGAATGACAATGTCGTATATGAACAGCCTTGTGTGATTATTGCATGAGCTTTGCAAGTGACTGCGGGCCAGGAGCCTTTGAACTTGCAGGCCGAATTTGGGATCCTATAAATTGGCTGCATGGTAAAAACATTGTAAGACCTGTTCTATCAGTGTATCACCGAGCAAGTTACTGCAGGCCTAGTGCCTTTGAACGCGAATCAGGTAAATTGTGGCAGAACATAAGCGGATAGATCAGGTGCAATGTGCTGGCCTTGGAAGCAAGACAACACCACAAGTTCGATCCCTGGGTCAGCGCTTAGAAACCTCTGGGCATTAAGCACGTTATAAATAACCTATCATGTCATGTGTGCTAAAATCATGACATAATATCCCTTTTGGAATGACTAAACACGTGACTGCATTTGGTGAAATACCTATAAGTCCTATAAATAACTATAAGTCAGGATCACGGGTGAGGGGTGTGGAGAGTTCTAACTAGTGATCATCTACTAACTATTGTTATGAGAGTAATTGGAAATGAATAAATCGGGGGTAACATAATATTGCATTATATGAAATACAAAAAATAGTGAACTGCATTATACATTAAACTCCAAAAGAGAAATCATGCCCCCGATTTCAAAGAAACAAACGCATCCTGCCTTGGAGTCTACACAGACAACCCCAGAAACTCAAAAGATAATAAGAGGCCGTACATTGAGTAAAGAAGCCAAGAAGCAATTACGCACTTTTGAAGATGAAGCTAAATGTCACCCAAAACCTTGCCTTAAAATTACGGAAGAAGACCTGGTCGATGCTCTCTGCAGTAATCTTAGAATGACAGAACAATCAATGACAGAACGCACAGTTGCACAGGGTGAGTGTGCTACGAGCAGTAAAACTATGCAGGCTGACAGCCTGTTTGAACAAGGGCAGGGCATTAGCACGGCTTCTAGACACACGATACATGCTTCACCCAACACAACTGTAGAAAAGGACCCCAAGACTTCAGGATATTACAAAGAAATTGGGACTAGTACTGATCTCAGAGGTTCCATGCAACTCATTTCAGATACATGGGCATTTCTTGGGAACATCACTGACATAAGTATATTGGATGGGGCTACTATATTTTGTATTTTTATTTGTATTTTATTTATTTGTATGGCGCTCCAAGCCCGGAGGCATCTGGGCGCATTTCTTACATAGAGAAGTTAGGGACGATACAATGACAGAAATAACGTTACACAATTTAAAGAACATACATTTGTCTAAGATATAATTTACAAGGTTTACAGAATGAGAATACTTAATTACATTTTTGCATATCGTTCATTATGGGGTTGCTGATGGTTAGGGTTGTGTGGTCGAGGGTAGCTAGGACTCTTGGGCGAGGAGCCAGGCTTTAGCATTCCTCCAGAATGGGCGGTAGGCATGCTCAGTTCTTAATGGTAAGGATAGGGTGTTCCATAATTTGGCTGCTAGGACAGGGAAACTACTACCTCCTGCCTTTTGTAGCTTGAAGTTCGGGATTTTGAGGCAATGTGCCTGCGCCGAACTCATCGGACAATCTGAAGTACTAAGTGCAAAGTTCTTATTTAGGTATCTTGGTGCTAGATTCGTGAGACATTTGTGGGTAAGTGAAAGGGATTTGTAGGCAATCCTTTGTTTGACTGATAGCCAATTCAGGTTGCGCCTTACCTCGTATATGTGTTGAGATCTGGGGATTTTCAGAGCTGCCCTAATGGCATTGTTTTGAAGAACTTGCATCTTTTTCAAGTTCTGTTGACCGGTTCCAAGGTAGAGTGCGTTACAGTAGTCTAGCTTGGAGAATACTAAGGCTCTGGCAATCGAGAACAGTTGGGTGTGGAGAGGAACGGTCTACAGGCCGTAATTAACTTGCAGGTGTATGCAGTTGAGGATGCTGATGCATTAACCTGTCTGGCTAGGTTTAGAGAAGAGTCGATGTAAATACCAATAGTTTTCACATCCTTAGAAACCTTGATGGAGTTACCGTCAATATTAAAGGCGTCATATTGCTTGTCTAGTCTGTTGAGTGAGCTTTGAGCCTAAAAGGAGAAGCTCTGTCTTCTCGTTGTTGAGACAGAGTCTGTGTTTGGCCATCCAAGCCTGAATGATACTGTAGGTGTCATTAAAAATGTTGGCTTCGGTGTCATAGTCTCCGGTGACAGGTGTGAGTATCTGGGTGTCATCTGCATAATTAGTGTAGGTGACACCCAGATAGTCGAGATCGTCGAACAAAGGTTTTGTGTATACATTGTATAAGGTGGGAGACACGCAGGAACCTTGGGGGACACTGCACGTGACTGGTGCAGGTTCGGCAGAGGCTGATGCAGAGAAAACTCTCATAGATCTATTATCCAGGAAGGACTGGATCCAAATGGTGGCTTTATCAGAAAGAGTGCTGCTGAGGTTAGGTGCGTGCAGAGGACTTTGTGGTCTATTAAGTCAAATGCAGCCGACGGATCTAATAGTAGGAGAAGGGCAGGTTTGCCTTTGTCTGTTAACTCAATTTGGGTTTTTAAGTCAATTAGGGCAATTTTGGTACCGTGCCTTGGCCTACAGCCTGATTGCCTAAGGCCAAGGAGGTTGTTGGTTTCTAGATGCTCTTGGATCTGTAGATAGGCTGCTCTATCAATAATTTTGAGAAGAAATGGGACCGTAGTGATAGGTCTATAGTCCGTAGGGATATTGGGGCCTAGAGTCGGTTTCTTAAGTAACGGGAGGACCCAGGCATCTTTAAGGTTTTTGGGCACTATACCTGTTTCAAATGAAGAGTTGATTAAGGAGGTGATGAAGGGAGCCAATTCCTTGGCTACCTCTTCAATGATCGGCGCAGGGCAAATGTCTCCCTGGCATCTAGAGGGTTTTAGTTTGGTGATTATGTCCTCTACCTCCTTAGTAATGAGAGGAGAGAAGTTGAATAGTTTCCGAGTTTTTAGGTAGGAAGTAGAGGTCATGGGTTTGGAGGCAGTATCCAGAATCATTCGTTTTTTAGATTTTATTTTATTTTGTAACATTGTTATTTTGCTCAGTAATGCTGCCTGTATGTTGGCGCACCATGTGGTATCTTTAGTGCAGGTGACTGGTGGTACCAGTCAGCTCTCGGAGTACATTAAAAAGTTCTTTTGTGTTTGATTTTGCTTGAATGATATGGGTATTACAGGTTTCTTTTTTGGTTTGTAGAATTGTGTCTTTGTAATTAAGGGAGGCTATTAGAAATTTGTATTTGTTAGAGGCTGTTGGGTGACTCTTCCAGAGTGCTTCTGTGTTTCTTTTGGATTTGCGCAGTGATCTGAAGTGTGGTGTGAACCACGAGTTTAGATGGGCGAGGGTTTTGGCTTTATGCAATTTGAGAGGGGCGATTGTATTTATGGTGTTCAGGACAGTGTGGTTGAACAAGTCCACAAGGACCGTAGGGTCTGAGTGTTTGGTATTGGTGGCATTGATGATCGGCTGTAGTAAAGGAAGCAACTTTTCCACTGTTATATTGCGAGTGTTCCTGGTTTGAGTGGGAGGTGTGAGAATGTGGGAGTTGTTCTGATTGCATTCATCCTTTATCGTGAATGATATCAAGTGGTGGTCTGTCCAGGTGCATGATGTATTGGCGAGGATATTGATGTTGCAATTGAGGTCAGCTAGCCAATCTAGGGTCCTACCTTTGTTGTGGGTGGGTTCTGAGATGCAGTGTGTGAAGCCTAATTCTGTGATTGAGCTGGTGAGGGTTGCAGCCTTAATGTCCTTTACATCTTGGAACCCAAGATTGAGGTCCCCTAGTAAGATAATTTTTTATCCAGGCTTGGTGTTGTTTGACAGGAGAAGAGTAATGTCTTCCTCAAAGGTGGATACAGGCCAAGGTGGTCTGTATACGAGGTGGATAGTAATAGTTCAGGAGGTGGAGATGGGTAGCTTGACGGTCAGTAGTTCAGCTGATGGTAGTGACTGGTTAGATATAGGCCAAAGGCCTAATGTAGTTTTTGAGATGCGAGGCAATGCCCCCACATTTGGCTTGATTGGAATCTCTATCAAGTCTGATGATCGAGTACTTGTCTGGGATGGCAAGTGGGAGCGAGGGTCCTGCGGCAGCATGAAGCCACGTCTTGGTGCCTGCTAGGAAGTCGAGGTTGAGGGATGTTATGGCATCAGCAATTTCAAAGGCATGTGCTGGTAGGGATCTGCCATTGATCAGCGTGCCCTTGATTAGGCTTGTGGGATTATTGGGAGTACTCTTAGTTCTAGTGGGAGGGTCTTGCAAGGTTGTGGAGGTTTTATATGTGGGTGAAGGCTTAGCAGGGGCAAGTCTAGAGCCCGGCCTTTCATTTCTTTTTTTTAATGAACAAGGTTGGTTCGGTGTGGGTCTTTTAGTAAATTGTTTAATCTGTACGTCTGGTGAGTTGAGGTATTGATTGTTTATGTACTCTAATAGTTTAGGGGAGGGTTTAGAGGCTTCTAGTAGGCACTGGGGCTGGAATGGGGATGGCAGTACACAATATGAAGCAGGTAGAGTCATAGGCATAGCTAGGAATGTATTCAGGGTACTAAGCATGACGTTCTTGTTGTTAGAGGGCAGCGGGAGGTGATAGCTGGTGACTCTGGGGATCATAGTAGATTGGACTAGTGAGCTCAGCACAATATGAAGGTAGGTGGTAGTAAAGTGTAACATGAGCATGGTTTACTCTTAGGAGGTCGAACTGAGGACCTGGATACTAGGACAGTTTGGCACAAGAGCAGGTAAAATGCAAAATTCAGGATTGGTGCAGAGTTGGGCAAGATGCAGTGTTCTCAAATGGGATAGAAGGCCACATAACAGAGAGCCCTATAGTTTGTGTAACTAATGAATCGTTGTATTTTGTGATGATGAAGATGACTTGCACTAGAGGAGGGCTTAGTTGTCCACCTGATGTTAGAAGCCCAATCACAACCCTGTTAGTATGGAACATATACTTAGATGTTTCCTGTAGCCTATCACATCCCCATGTAGGGCTTTGTAGTTTGCCACGTAATGTGATGTCAATGATGATGAATTCTGACTATAGAAGTTGTGTTTTTTATGAAATTCATTGAGATTGTACTGTGCGACGTCCGTTGATGTCCGTTGTAACGCCCTATTTTTGAAAATTGCAAATAAAACATCACTAAGTTTTGCCATCTTCCTGAGTCCGTTTTATTATTGATGTATGAGTAAGTTCTGCATCCCCATCCATCTAGAAGTCAACCCAGTAGGCTTTTAAGGGTCTTGGAATATCGGATGTCCTCCGCAATTTAGCTGGAGGACCACAAGGCTTCCTGTGGATAGTGGTGAAAATAAGTTCTTGCAAGGCACAACAAGACAGGTGGAATGGGTCCCTCTTTCACGGAATTTCCCTCCCAATTTCTACAGGCAGCTGAACGGACCAAAGACTAGGGTGGCCGGTTGAGGAGGAGACGATCCCGAGGGTCAGGAGCTGAAAAGCGAATGGTGAGTAGATTGAGAAAAGTGGCAAAAAACATTGTATGCATATTAAGTGGGGAAAGTGATAACAGGAAGTAAGTAACAGAGGGTTTGTGGGGTATTTAGTTAATGACGAAGAGCGACATGTAGAGGTATAAATATATATAGGATGAAGAGCGTCGTAGATTAAACCCATAAATCCTACGTTTAAAGGACATCTAGAAGAAGTTATTTCAAAATCCAAGTGGATATACTTAGGCTATGATCGAACAAGGTTCGCTAAAGGAGATAACTTACACTTCAATCTGAGTAACTTTAGGGGTAAGAATAAGCAGCAAGGAGTGCTGAGAAGAGATATATGTTGTGGCCAGCCAGTTTGTCTGTTTGTATATTGTATGTATTAAGGATATGATGAAATGTCGAAGAGCGACAAATAATAGATTGTGGTAAAAGGTTGAGAGAAGTTTTTTTATTTATTTAGATGTTAATGGTGTCGATTGAATAGGTACATTGAAGTAAAGTGAGACATAGATGTTTTGAGCGGTGATGATTGGTGCACGCTCATATTATATTGTTTTTCTAAAAAGTATTTTCTGTCTAAAATTCTGTGTATTGACAGTTGATTGTGACTTGTCATAATGGAGGATGTTACTCCGCTCATGCACCCGTGCAAACAGCTGCCAAAACACGCACCCAAGCTTAAGCAATATAATGCAGAATGGGTTAAGGGCACTGCAGATAAAATGTTCATGCCATGGCGACAAGGGGGATCACTGTCAAAAGCAGTTTTGCAACACATGACCACATACTTGCATGCTGCGTACATGGGAAAGAAATTGGAGAAAAGGTTAGCTAGCCTAGAGCTTTGGAATATGTATCAGGAGGGACAGGAAGGCCCACCTCCTGAAGACTGGATGATTAACCAATGTAAAGACGCAGGTGTTGAGCCTTCTGCTCCTCTTACTGGGCTGGAAGTGAATGGCGACAGTGTGAAAGATGAAGGATTGTATCCATTAAGACATTAAGAGAGCTTAAAGCAGTGACAGGATTCAATAATCTGATACATGAGCCACCTGCATATAGCAGTGACGAGAGTTCAGAGAGAACTCTAGAAAAAGATGTGATCTCTAAAGTCCCACGGGACAAAGAGAAAAGTGAATGACCAAGTGTGACCCTAGATATAGAACAAGAAATTAAGAGATAGAAGGGAGAAAAAGACAAAGCTGACGAGATAGCGCTCATACAGAACGAATCGATGGGTAGTCAGATATTACTCAAACTTGATGGGAAGAGCATCAAGGAAGTACGGCAAGGGGAAGATCAAGATAAGCAAAATAAAAAAGACAGGGAATGTGAGAAACAATTGAAAGAAGATGAGTATAAAAGAAAGAGGGGAACAAATGTATCCTGAAGAACAGTTATGAAAGGAGGAGAGAGCAGAAGAGCAAAGAAAATATGACAATAAGTAGAGAGCAATTGAAGAATGAGGAAAGAAAAGAGAAGAAGAGGATCGAACAGAAATTAAGAGATAAAAGAATGCAAAGATGCAGAGATGAAGAGGTGCATAGGGCAAATGAGAAGGGAATCGAAAAGACAGGAAGAAGAAAGGGTTAGGCAGGAAGCAAAGAAACAAGAGAAGTTGATGAGGAAATGGAACAAAAAAGAAGACAGAGGGCAAGCGACATTGATCGCATCGAGAAGGAGCTAATTGAACTGAGACCAGTAGTAGTATGGGAGGACATAGAGGAGTTCCTCTCATCACAAGAACCAATGCCAGGACCCTCTAGAGTAAACTTAGAGGAGAATTTTGAGATAGGAAGTATTGGAGACAGAATCGGGAGAGGTTTATCAGGAGATGGGGACAAAAAGTGAAACGAGAAATAAAGGGAAAGAAGATCGATCTGAAATTGCCCAGTCAATAGGCAAGGAGGGAGGCCTGTTTAGTCTCGAGCATAGAGCCCTGTCTTTGGACAGGCTGACTCTAAAAAGAGATGAGAAGGATGAAAGCTGTAATAGTTGGGGACAAGATATGTCATACGAAGACAGGGAAACCTTTCGTGGGGAGGAGGGTGTTGTTGCCTGTGGTCCCAAGGGGTGTTTTCAGACTGATAAAGTGAGGTGGTCGCATTTGGACATGTCTAAAGAAAGGACGCCAGAGCCCATGGCACAGCCAGAGCGACCCAAAAGGTGACCTCTATTACCAGGAAGAAGGCAATCAGGAACCATTGTCCCTACTATGGATAGGCAGACAATCGGAGGCAATTTTGTGATATCACAATTTCCCTTGTTACAAACAAAGGAGGGGCCAGACCGTACTATATCACATGGTTCCAGATCGATAAGGACAATTTAAGATGTAAACTGCCCAGTTTAACATCAAGGGTGGCGAAATGGATCTATGAATTGGAAAAAATGACAGCAGGAAAAAAGTTAGCTATTGGAGACATACAGGGTCTTCTAGCAGCTATCATTGGGGAAAGGGCTGACAACATTTGGACGAGAGCAGGATACACCAGTGTCACAGCACAGAATACAGTGCAAGATGGATTGCCTTTTAATAATTGCAGAGTGGCAGTCTGGAACATGCTTAGAGTGCAATTATGGCACACAAGATGCAGGAAGAAGAGGATCTACTTGTTTACATTCAGAATTTTCAGGAACAATGGTCTTTGGAAACTCCAGAGCCTTGGGGGAAATCAATACCTGTATTCTATAGTATTTGTGTCAGGGATTGCCAGATCAGGTAAGAAGCTGGTGGGTATGGAAGCAAAGCCATGGCCAGAAATACAGCTGACAATTGCGCACCATTGTCGATTGTTGCAAGAGAAAAATCAAAAGAATGAAGATGCTAGGAAGCGTGAAGAAGCCAAACTAGCACAGAAAAAGCTGTCAAATTATGCTACAGAAGGAGAGATGTTGATTAGTGGAGAAGGGCTAGGATCACAATAGAGAGTGGGTATGCCGCAAGAAAATAATCAACGGCAAATGGATCAAGGAGGGTACAGATTCATGCCAATTGGCAGGAGAGGCTTGAGCGGAAGAGGAGGCTTTCAGAATAAGCAGGGGAACTTTCAGAATAACCAAGGTGGTTTTCAAAATGTGCAGAATGATAATCAAGGTGTGCAAGGAGTGCAAATTAGAAGACACCCTCCTGTGTGTTGGTCATGTGCAATGACAGCCACCATTTCCCCAGCAGTCCCACACTTGAGATAACTTCACGCAACAGGAGGTAAGTGAGCATCTCTGCTCTGACCCATAAAAAAAGAAGCATTACAACGCGGCACATAATTTTCATGACATTTCCATTCTTTTTACTCTTCTTATTTTCTACTTTGCCATTTGGACACATTGACACTGGGTTAAGAATGTGCTGCTGCTTACTTATCTGAACTTTGATCACAGCTGATAACCCACATGACTATAGCACACATCCAGTATTCAACATGGTTCAGTTTACCGTCCAAGGTAAGCAGTCGTATATTAGACACACAAATAACCAAGTATGCTTACTGTTCGTAGCACTCTGAGTGCCTAATTGGGAATACTTTAATTGCCCAGATTTCACTGATATAACGTGATGAGCCACCACCTAGCGACCTATGCATAGTGTTCAGCTGATGACTATCCAAGAGAATATTACAGTAGAACCATACACAGAAGGCCTGCCAACAAGTAGGTGGTAGATTTACCGTACCAGCACCTTTTCCCACATTTCTCCAAACTCACAGGTGGATAGATCCTCTTTATAGGTATTTTTTCTCTTCTCCTCAGGCCACAATCCTGCAAGGGGAAAGAACTGTCTTGAACTTCTTTACAACCACCCCAGCAAACCCTTGTGTGGGTCTCCAAAGGGCACCCGTGAGAGGTAGGGAACCACCACTTAATGTGTATTAATTACAAATGATGCTTTGATCAAATTTATGAATACAATTTTAATGAAAATGTATAAAAGATTCTATGAGAATTATTTTAGCATAAATGTTAGAAGTAGATACCCCACTTCCTAATAATGAGCATTGAGACTCTGGACTTGCCTCCAGAATAAGCAATTATTAGCTATCGTCTGTCTTTTGACAAAACCCAGTGTGCGGGCGACACTAGTGTCCCACAGACCGTGGACACAGTTTCTTCTTGTTTTCTGACTAAGGCAACCTAGTGTCAGGGTTGCTATACACTCCTCTGCACCTCCCTAACAATCCTGAACCTAACATATACATATGTAAACCATTAGGTATGCACCAGTATAAAAGCTCTTTCCACAAGATGATGAGAATACCTGCTGAATTTCTCTTCAGGCCACAGATAACTCTGTACAAAGAGGGGGAGGAGGCAGGTTTTTCCCTTGGAATTACAGGCAGCCATAGTGAGAGAGGAGTTGGCCATGTTCAAAGGATTTGATGATGAAGGCAGGCCTTGGAGAACAGTGATTACTATTGGGTAAGGATATAGACTGACTGATGTCACTGACAAGGGTATGTTTAAAGATGACCCATCATATGATGAAGTAGTGTTCGAAATGAGCATTACGTATTGGATGAAGACAGAAAGACAAGAGATTCCACAGAAGATGATGATAGTGTGGCAGCATTCCGCATTTTTTGATGAGAATATAGAGAAAGTACCAATTTCTATATGGACTATGGGCCCTTATGACATAGGCCTGTTAAAAGGGGTGGGAGAAGTTAAAATTAAGTTGAAACCAGTAGTAATTTTACCTCGAGAAAGTCAGTATCTTATGTCC
Organism: Ambystoma mexicanum; assembly: GCF_040938575.1. Lineage (NCBI taxonomy): Eukaryota > Metazoa > Chordata > Amphibia > Caudata > Ambystomatidae > Ambystoma > Ambystoma mexicanum. The sequence goes on from NC_090929.1 coordinate 1,361,554,108, forward strand.
TGCGAGGCAGACAAGGGTATTTTCAAGACTATACCACAGAAGATGATGATAGTGTGGCAGAATTTCGCATTTTTTGATGAGAATATAGAGAAAGTACCAATTTCTTTATGGACTATGGGCCCTTATGACGTAGGCCTGTTAAAAGGGGTGGGAGAAGTTAAAATTAAGTTGAAACCAGTAGCAATTTTACCTCAAGCAAGGCAGTATCCTATGTCCTGCGAGGCAGATAAGGGTATTTTCAAGACTATGGGCCTCATTACACGGTAGGCGGTAAGGGTTTACTGGTACCGGTATTTTACTGGTACCGGTAAATCCTTACCGCTTTACTACGAGGTCCCTTTGCGGGTTGGGGAATTTAACACCTGCTTTTTGCAGGTGTTAAAAACCAACCCGCAAAGGGACCCAGGGAGCTAATTACGGTACCGCAATTTGCTGTACCGTAATTAGCGCCTTCCCCATTCCCATTATGCCCTATGGGGCAAAAATGGGAATGGGGAAGGGCAATGGTGGAAGGGGGAATTACCGCCCGCCAACCTTGGAATGGGGCGGTAATTCCCCTTTCCACCAAGGCGGTGCCAGTATTTTACCGGCATGAACCATGGCACTAGTAGCGCCATGGTTCTCCGCCTACCGTGTAATGAGGCCCTATATCAGCTATGATGGAACATTTTTCTCAATCCCTTTGCATAAAGATTCCCAGGATCTTATGTCATTCACGTTCCATCAGACTAAGCTAAAAAGTCCATGTTTGCCCCAGGGGTGCTGTGAGTCTCCATCAATCTTCAATAGGGTCCTGCAGATGGACCTAAGCAATATTGATTTACCAAGTGTAGTGCAATTTGTAGATGAAATTTTGGTCTGTAGCACAACAGAAGAAGAGTACAGACTCGACTTGATTCAGCTAATGATTATTTTAGCAGACAAAGGATATAAAGTGGATAAAGAGAAGTTGCAATATTGCCAGGAAGAGGTGTTGTACATAGGGTAGTTAATTTCGCATAAAGAAAAGAAAATTACACCAGAAAGAGCTGAGGAAATCTTGAAAACATCAAAACCACACACGATAAAGCGAATGCAACAGTTTTGCTGCAATGCGTAGATGATATTTTGGTCTGCAGCACAACAGAGGAAGAGTGCAGATGAGACTCGATTCAGCTAATGATTAGTTTAGCAGACAAAAGATATAAAGTGGATACAGAGAAGATGCAGGATTGCCAGGACAAGGTGTTGTAAAAGGACAGTTAATCTTGCATGAAGGAAACAAAATTACAGCAGAAAGAGCTGAGGTGATCTTGAAAAAATCAAAAATGTACACGATAAAGCAAATGCAACAGTTTCTAGGACTATGCAATTATGTTTGAGCATGAGTATTTGATTATAGTTCATACACAAGGCCCTTGTTGCATATTGAGTGGGACTTTGGACCCAGTTATGAGGGGTCACTTCCCTTGTGAACAATCGCTGGCAGAAGCTGCGTTCGCTATTGAGAAATCTGCAAGCATAGTGATGGGGTGTTCGATGATGTTATTTGTTGAGCATGCTTTGCTTGCTGTTTTGGAGAAACCTAAGGGTACACTAACTTCTCACAGAGATTCTGCCTATGAGGTGGTTATATCGAAACCAGGGATCAAAATAGTCAGGTGTAAAATGGTGAATCCTGCCACATTTGTAACCGCACCACTGGCAGTGGATGAGCAAGTGCATGATTGTTCAAACTATGAGAAATTGTATGCCGAGATTCTGAGAGTAAAGGAAAATGCTCTAGCAGCTGGGGAGGTTCTCTTTATTAATGGTTCTTCTAAGATTGATCAAACTGATGGAGAAAGGCATTCAGGCTCAGCTGTGGTAAGACACAGAGCCAATGGAAAATTTGAAGTGGTAGCAAGTGCGAGACTACCGTCTCATTTTTCAGCACAGGCTGAGAATTGGTTGTGCTTATTGTCGTGCTCATGGCAGGACGTAACGGTGTACAGTGACTCTGCCTATGTGATGTCAACCATGCACGCAGGGTTAGCACGTTCGAAAAGGAGGGGGTACCTCTGAGCAAACGGCACTCCAGTGCAACATGCCACATTATTGGACAGGCTTATTTGTATTTATTTGTATTTATTTAGATTTATATAGCGCTTTAAGCACAAGTATTAAAGCACTACAACTCCCAGTGGCCATTGCAATAGTTAAGTGCACAGCACATACTAGGAGAACTGACTTTATTTCACGCAGAAACCAAGCCGCAGACGAAGCGGCCAAAAGAATTGCATATTCTTCTGATATTTTTAGTTTTGATACTTCTGATGTGAAAGAGAAAATGATTGTAATAATGGTTGTGAATGAAGAGTTTAATCACGTTTTGCTAACCCAATTAATGGAAGTTCAAGGTGGAGCTCCACTGGAAGAGAAAGAACTGTGGATGCAGAGGGGTTGTCCTTTATCTCCTTCTGAAGCACTGTGGCACCAAGACAGCACTGGTAAACCGGTGATGCCTGTAGCCTTAGTAAGGGTGGCATTAGAACAGCTTCACTACCCTGCGCATGTTACTAGGGAGAGCCTTGCAGCAACCATTGCGGAGTACTGGTTCATACCGAACCTGTTGGAACCTATTGCTTTTAATGTAGTAAATTGCATCGTATGTCAACATTTTACTGCTGGGCACATGCTACAAACAGTCCAAGGAGTAATTCCTCAACCAAATGGTCTTTTTCAGCATTTACATATCAATTATGTTGATATGCTGCAGGTTTGTAATGGATATAGGTATATGATAGTGGTAGTGTGCCCATTTTCGAGATGGATTGAAGCTGGTTCATGCACACATCCCAATGCCACTTGTGCTGCAAAGTTTTTAGTCCAAGAAGTATTTCCTAGATGGGGAGTATGTGAGTTGTTGAGATCAGATAATGGCCACCATTTTGTGAGTGAGGTATTAGAGCAGATTAGCTTATTACTTAGCATTAAACAGTTTTCTTCTGCTTATCACCCGCAAGCGAATGGGATATGTGAGAGACACAACAGTCTGCTCAAGGAGATAATAGCAAAGTTGAAACTGACACTGAAGAAGGGGGGTCTGCATTGCCTGCACTTTGCATTATATGCATTAAGAAATCAGCCTGACTCTGTCCACCACCTCACACCCCACAAATTAGTTACAGGGAGGTGAATGAGAACACCTCTGACTCCTCCATCGAGGACTAGGAGTGATGCCCAGCATAGTAAAATGTAGTTAAAATGTATGACCGCTAGTATCACTGTCATTTCAGATCAAATCAAGCAGACGGGGTGTTGGTCTCAGAACACAAATGAAGAACGTACAGCAACCGGACTCCAGAGTCTATGTGTTCCTAAATTGTTTGCTGGAGATAGGTTTGTAATAAGGAACTTCACAAGAAAGTGGCACAGCCCAGATTTAGTGGCCCTTTCGTTGTGGAGGACATTGCTCAATCAGCAGTCAAGGTCAAGTGAAACGAGCTTGGATATACCTAGGAGATGTGAAAATCTACGCTGGAGAGCCCGTCGCACTTCCAACCCATTCAGAAGCAAGTCAAGGAGAAGAAGTTCAGCACGTGCAGACTCGATCGATGACGAGTGTTCACGAGGAGAGGAATTCGCTGACGGGCCCATTGGTCAGCACTCACCCTCTAGAACTGTAAGACAAGATAGCTGCACCATGTGAGGACAGGGGGTGCAGGATTCACTTACTCTGACACGACTCAATAACGAGGACTCAGTAGTTTGGCAAAGGGAAGTCCGTTTAATGATACATCCATCAAACAGGGAAACAAATTGGAATCAGCTGTAGTGCGATCACTGGTCTCGCTCCGACTCATCATTGACGTCTAACTTTATAAAACTCGACATGCAATATAATTGGTTAGAAAAGGTAACTTAAGTATAGGTGTTATATCTGTATATGATAATAGGGCATGCGGATTGGATAACTGTTATCGGGTGGGCGTCTACGCCCATCCCTCTACATCACGTGTGATAGACGTCACTACAACTACGACGTCCTATTGGTTACCATATCTATAAGACTCCAGATAACTTGGTCCATTGTGATTGGACAGGTTACACTCCTAGACATAAATTTCCACTTTTAATTAGCAACATGCAGAATGGACACCCCTGTGCCTGGTGTCCCAAGTTTCACCCTACCTCCCTTCCATCAATCAGTGTTTTAGGGCGACATGTCAATTAGTTGGCTAAGGATGGCCTCAAAACTGTAGTCTCTTACCAGGAAAAGTTATGGCATCCACGGGTCCTGGATGACATCAGGCGATAGTACTTCTTCGCGCCTGGCTGGTCACGTGTTAGTTCACCATGAATCTGCTTCAGTTTCCAGCTTTTAGTGCATTTAATTCTGTGTCGGCCTAGGCACCTGCATGGGCCCCCCTTATCTTGACCTTCATGAGGCAGGCTGGTATGCTCTGAAGTTGGAGTCTTGTAAGCTGACGCTCTCCTCCCCTTCTCTGGTTGACCTTGATTTCCTAGGCTTGAGCCGCTCTTTGTTGAGTTTCGATTCGGCTCCTTCTTTTGCCTTTGGCTGGGTTTCGAAACTTGGCCTGTCAGGCCTCTGGCCGCCTGGGTACCTTTCTGCTTTTACAAAATGGAGTCGCACTTGTACAATGTGCCTTATTGAGGTAGATATACGGCTGGCGCTTGCCGCTCTATCTTCTACTAAGCATTGCAAGCAGTATCGATTTCTTAGCATCTTGCGTTTCAAGCCTATTTACACACGTTTAACAGGACGGTTGCTTCCATCTTGTCTCGTAACACTGTTTCCTGTCGTTGTAACATTGTCTCCTCTCTGTGCCTATTCCATTTAATTTCGTAGTTACTCGCACTGGCGTGTTATCTTTGAAAGCTGCTCTTGTTCATTCTCAAATGTGTTCAGGCCCTCGTGTCATTTCCACTGGCATTCCATTAAGGCTTCTGGGGTCTCTTTGTGGATCGTGTGTAGGTACTCCTCATTTTGTATCAGGAGATGGTATGGCTGTCTGATAGGATACCGTGCTGCCCAGGGTTGTCTGGTTATGGGTGCTTCAACCGGTATGGATCTTCTGCTATATACTGGGCAGAGTCCCACTGCAGCTCTTTGTAGGTTCATTTGCTCTTCATACGTCACATACCTTGGTGAGTACGCGCCTGGTACCTTGAAATGAGGGGAAGGGGTGCAGGCCATGTCTGGGACCTCCTCAACACCCCCCCCCCCCTGGTCGGTTCATCGACCACTTCTGCAATCTCCTTCGCATTCGTTTATTTTGCTTCTTCAGTGTCATGCTCATCGTCCTCTGTGTTGGTACATGATGGTGTGAATGTGTGAGCCTTTGGAGTCCATATTTTTATCACTCCCTTCAAACTCCCTGCTGTCTTCACATGTTCGTCTTTGTTCCATGTCATTAGCTGACATTGTCCATTTGGGTTGCAGTAGATCATTTTCCTTCATACCTTCTTCGTTTCTTAGGGTATGTAAACTTTGTTCCCTCTGGCGCAAATTTGCTGGCTTTCACAAAGTCTCTTATTTCTTCATCAGTCAGGTCTCTGGGCTTCCATCCTGGTTCGACATCAACCATTATTTTCATCCCTATGGCTTTCTTTGCAGTTTTCTGGGACTGTGTAATGGTTATCTTGATAACACAGAATCCTAGCAATACCATTGCTAGTAGAGCTCCCAGAAACTTATATCTGCCATCCATTGTGGGACCCACGAGAATAGGTTTCCAAACCAGCTGTCATCGTCCACTTCATCACTTTCATTGATCATCTGGTTTTTCAAGCTTGTCAACATGCTTATGGTTTCTGTTAGGGTTCCGTTTTCTTCATCGTGTGATGGTACAAATGTGCAACATGATTCTCCGATTTTTGCACAAACACCTCCATCCATTGCTGTGATCATGTCAAGCACATATCTGTTTTGGAGGGTCATCAGTCTGATTGCTCTCATCTCTTCTTTGATTGCGTCGAATCCTTTTAAAGTGGTATTGTGGTATTGATGGTCTGCAATAACTCCCATCTGGTTATCTGCAACCATTTAGCATTCACTCCAAAATGGATGTGGGGCAGGTGTAGTGTAGTGAATACTGTTGAGATGAGGCTGAACAGCCTATGTTCGTATGGGATTGCATGGAATGCCTCTTCTGATTTGGGAGAAAAGTAATTTTCCCTCTTCATCCTGGATACCAGTTCCACAGATCTTCTTCTTCTTAGATGAGCATCTGCTTTCTGGAAACTGCCCAACTTCAGGTCATTCTTAGGGATCACTAGCGCGGGAACGTTGATGTTCACTAGTGTGCAATGCCTCCCCAGTTTTTCGGCAGCCTTATGTATGCCTTGGATCCACACACCCAGTAAAGGTCCATAATAACTGTGGTTCCTTGTGTCATTCCTGGAGCTTCAAAGATTTGTCCGCAGTTTTGATTCTCTCCCATCTTCCTTGTGCCATTGTTTCTGAAGCATAGTTTTGGGCTCTCCATTGGCACTATCTGCAGGGGTCCCCCTCTATCTTCGACCCATGTTAGTAACTTTACTAGCTTTGGCCACAGAAGTTTGCATAACCTCTGTGAATTCTCTATTGCTTCCTTGCAGGCTCCAAGGACCATCCACGCTCGGCAGATTACTGCTCTGTCTTCCCATCCATCTGGGGAGACCACTGACCCTCATATCTGCATTTGGTCTCTGTTCTTCCAGATTTGAGCCTCTTCTGCAGTCTTCCCTGGAACGTTCAGTCTCGGGTTAACTTCCCATTTTATCCCTGATCCTTTGACGCCAGGGTTCTCATACCTGATCACATGATTTCTGGTGTGCGCTCGGTTTCTTGTTTTAAGGTCCTGGACGCAGCCGTCTTCATCCGGATAATCCTTTTCGTTGGCCCATATCAACGAGGTGTCTCTTCCCATAAATTGTCCTCTGGTGTTGCACATTGCTACCAGTGACATACAGTGTGCTTTAGGGACATCAATTTCTACAGCCACGAAGATCTTGGATTTTCCCATGCTGTTTGGTAGGAGTGCACAGATGAAGCATTCTCTTTCTGACTGCCTTCATCCTACTTCCTTCATGTGTTGTTACCATATGTTGTTTCCGAGATGGGCTGTGCTTTCCAGGTAGTCATTAAGTTCATTGTTATCTTCATGCGGGCTTCTCTTGATTCTCAGCGTTCTTCTGTAGTTTGCTATGGCTACGTCTCTGAATGCATCTCTGCTGCTTTTCTACTTCGGGTATCTCGACTGCATCGCTGTGGTAGAAGGAGGATTTGTGCTTCGTTTCCTTCCCTTTTGCAGTCTGCCATAAACTTCCTGTAACCACCATTGGTTCATCAACCTCCCAACTTGTGGCTGTGTTGTAGGCCTGCGGCTTGTTCCTTGCGTTGGAGCAGGTGTGCTTTCAGTTATAGTTTCTATGGTTCTGTTTTTAAGTTCCTCGTGTAGTTTCTTTGCTTGGACTATGAATGGGAACAAATACTCTATTATCATGTGGGTCTTTTCTGTGAGTTATTTTGTTGCCACTTCTGTTCTTTTGAGGGATCTTGCTATTCCCTCCTTCTTTGGCATTTCACTTGGCTTTTCTTGGTTATCTCCACTATTCTCTGGAAATGTAAGTTCGGCAGGCAGTGTCTCCTTCTCTGCTGCCTTCGTTGGAGGCCTTGTAGCCATTGACACTTGCCCTTGTTTGTGTGCATTCTGTCTGTGGGTGTGTGCCGTGGCCAGTGCTACATTATCATTCATTCCGTGCTGACCCTGTCTCCAGCCTTTTCTCTCATTCATCACCTCATGTGTATACGTATCGCTGCTAATTACATTCAAATTTAAGTCATTTGCTTCATCATTAGCTTTTCTTGGAACTGGAATCACTATATAGCGTCTGGGTGCTCTTATAGGCCCCTGACGTTCCTTATCCAGTGGGTGTACTGATAGGGGGACACTCCGTGAACCAACAAAGAAAGCAGTTCTGATTGTTAATAATGGAAAAACAATTATGATCACTGTACATATGCACATAATCGTTCTGAGTGAAAGTTTGCAGCATTTTCTTCCAGGAAAGCGGGGGCGCCCTTCTGTTGGGGGTAAAACCAAGTTACTGTTCTGGGCCCCCATTTCGAATGAGTTCATAGTCAGTTATTTATTCCTTCTTTTGCTCTGTTCTCATATTTCGAGAGTTTGTTACTATTAGAGGGATGAGTGCTTCTCCAGTGTCCCTCCTCACGTGAGTGACGACGGTAGTCTCTGGGTTCTCAGTCCTGTGCTAGACTAAGGAAAAGGGTTAGGCTAGCAGTTCTTATACATCACATTAATTTTATGCGTATCTACAGTAGGTGAGGTCCCAGTGGATGCCGCCAATTTGCCTTGGTCCTGAAGACATGCTGGTGACAGTTCAATGTGAAAGAAGTACTGAAAGGACTGCTACAAATTGCACAAAAATAGAACGCTGAAAATTTTTTACAAAATTAAAATAAAAATGAAAGTGAACGTGTGGCAAAAATAGGAAAAAATGAGCTAATCGTACAAAAATAAAGTTGTAAAAATAGGAACAAAAATAAAAATAAAAATGAACATGTGAAAAAAAAATTGAAACTGAGTCAAAATCGCAAAAATAAGATGTTGTTCAACAGGAAAAAATAAAAGCAGAAGCCAATATATGACAAAATATAGAAAATGAGAAGAATGCAGAACAGGAAAAATACGATGGCAAAGTTCTTGTGTCTGCTCCTTTCGTTCGGTCTCTCGGCGACAAGTTGAGGAACAATGTCTCTTTTGTAGTGCTTTTATCAGCCTGTTCAATAAGTATGCATGTTGCACTGGTGTGCCATCTGCTCGGAGGTAGCCCCTCCTTTTCCAGCGCGCTAAGCCTGCGTGCACTGTGGATGTCACATAGGCAGAGTCACTGTACACCGTCACTTCCTGGTCTGCATGATTCTCAATGGGGAGTATCAATGCCAACAGCTCTGCCGCTTTTGCCGAATAATGAGATTGTATTCGTGCACTAACGAGTACTCGAAACTCCCCATTCGCTAGGTGTTTTATCACGGCAACGCCTGTATACCTTTGTCCGTCTTCTTGGTCGATTCTTGAAGACCCGTCAATAAAGACGATCTCCCCACTCGCCAAGGCATTCTCTTTTACCCTGGGGATCGCATCATAGAATTCCTCATAGTTTGCACAGTCGTGTATAGGTTCTCCCTCTGTGACTGTTTCAGCTATGAATGTAGCAGGGTTCACAGTTTTACATCACACTATTTTGATCGATGGGTTGGAGATAATCACCTCATAGGCAGATGCACTTTGAGATGTCAGTGTGCCCTTTGGCTTCTGTAGTATGGCAAACAGTGAGTGCTCAACATACGATGTCATTGAGCATCCCATCACAATGGACAATGCCTTTTCGATAGCGAATGTGGCAGCAGCTAGGCTTTGTTCGCATGGGAAGTGGCCCTTCATGACTGGGCCCAGATTCCCGCTGTAATATGCTAGGGGCTTGTACCCCATCGAGGTTCACTGCGCAAGCACTACCGTCATAAAATTACCATCGGAGTGTGAGAACAGGTAGAATTCCTCTGCATAATTAGGAATCACAAGAACTGGGGCTTTACAAATTGCCCCCTTGAGTTCTGTAAGACCCTTTCCCATTGCCTCAGTCCATTCGATATCTTCCCTCGTTGTCTGGGCCTTTTTTAGGGCCTGAAGCAAGGGCTTGATGTATGAGCTGCAGTCAAAGACCCATGCTCTGACATAATTGCACAGGCCTAAAAAGCTTTGCATCTGTTTTATTGTGCGTGGCTTGGCCGTGTTCATGATGGCTTCATCCCTTTCTGGTGTTACCTTTTTCCCTTCATGAGAGATCAGTTGGCCTATGTATAACACTTCTGGCTGACAGTCCTGCAACTTCTCCTTATCAACTTTCCCTTCTCAGCCAGTATATTCAATAGATGCACAGAGTCATGCCTGCATTGCTCTTCAGGGGTGCTGCAGATCAGAATGTCATCTACATACTGCAAAACAACACTGTCCACCGCAATATTGCTTAGGTCCATCTGCAGGACTCTGTTGAAAATGTATGGAGACTCACAGTACCCCTGTGGCAACCTCATACTTTTCAGGCGCATTTGTCTGAAAGTAAAGGACGTCAGATCTTGAGAGTCACGGTGCAACAGGATTGAGAACACATTTTTTAAATCGATCACCGTGAAATATTTTGCCTCAGTGGGTATGTTGCACAGAATTGTGGATGGATTAGGGACTAGAGGGAATTCGGCTTCAACTATACCATTTAATGCTCGTAAATCTTGGATTAAACACCAAGAACCTCCTTTTTATTTTTTGATAGGGTAAATCACTGTGTTGCAAGGTGATTCTGATGTCACTAGGATGCCCTGCTCCATCATGGTGGAGATTGTCTTCGCTCTTCCTTCATCTGCCTCTCTGGACATAAGATATTGTCGCGCTCGTGGTAAAATTTCTCCTGCTTTCAGTTTGATTTTCACTTCACCCGCCCCTTTCAGGAGACCTACATCATAGGGCCCTGTAGTCCATACTGCGGCAGGCACTTGGGCCATGTCATCCTCAAAGTATTCTGGGCGTACCAGTGGCAATATCATTCTCTGTGGCACCTCTCATTTGATCATTTTGACCCAAAATATAAGACTCACCTCCACCCTTGTCTCTTCTAGGTCACGGTGTTCTTCGAACAGATTGTCATCGGTGACGTCAGTCACTCTATACCCTTCTTCAATGGCAATAATCGCACACCACTGTCTGCCTTCATCATCATATCCTTCAACCAATACCACTTTTCCTCGCACTGCGGCAGATTGTATTACCAAGGGAAATACTTGTCCCTCCTTTTTGTGCATGGGTATTCTTGGTCTGAATAGAAACTCATCAGGGGTTCTCATAGTTTTGTCTGCGAGGCCAGGCAATCCATGAGCACCCGCACGCCATATGCAAAGACTTCTGGTTGTAACGGTATAGCTCTCATAGCTATACGTCTGAGTATGCTCTGATCATTTCACACACGTTTGAATAATGCATTCCTGGGATGGAGCATACTATACCATCCTTGGTAAACGAGATGGTCATGTTTAATTTAGTCATCAGGTCCCGACCCAGAATATTTACTGGGGTCTGGCGTGAATATAATAGAGGTACATTAATTTCGCGCTCTCCCACTGAGACTGGGAGGGCATCTGTAAAGGGAACTCTACTATGAGCTCCAGTGAAACTCTGGGTATCTATGGCCTCACCAGACAAGGAAAATGTGCCTTCTCGTATGCACGAATGCGTTGCACCCGTGTCAACTAGGAAGGAATATTCTTTACCCCCTATGGTATGATATGATATGGCATTTGTAATGCGCCTATACACAAGTGTTTCAAGGCGCGACGAGGCAGGGAGGGGGAACAAGGGGAAGACAGACAACGATCCTACTAGGCCAGGTGTCATTTAGATCGCGCAAGTGCAGGGGTAGGGGCGAGGGAACAAGTGCAAGGGGAAGGGGGAGAGGGGGAAGTGCAGTACAGGGTAAGTAGAATAAAAATAAATAATAGGGCCAGCTGGTGGCAAGTGCAAGGTAAGTGCAGACAAGTGCTGGGAAGGGGGGGCTGTAGGGATACAGAGACAGTCCCGCAGTGCAGGGGTTGCCAGGGAGGCAGTGCAAGTGGCTGGGCCAAGGACCAAGGTTGGTGAGAGTGGCCCAGTTGCAGATTCAGTGCAGTTTCAGTGAAGAATTTAGCAGGGGAGAGGGAGAGAGAAAGCAGAGGCAAAGAGGAAGATTTTGAGGTGCTTCCGGAACCGGAGATGGTTCTCCTCAAGTTTCAGGGAGGCAGAAAGGCTGTTCCAGATGGAGGCCCCTGCCACAGAGAGAGATCTACCCCCAGCTCGTTGCTTCGAGAAGCGGCTGACCCTGAGGGAGTTGGAGACGGATGAGCGAAGGGCTGGGGTAGGAAGATACTTAGGAAGAGAGAGTTGAAGGTATTTAGCTCCCAGGCCCCAGAAGGCCTTGTGGACAATGCAGAGGGTTTTGAACTTAATCCTCGCAGCCACAGGGAGCCAGTGTAGACATTTCAGTCCTGGAGAGATACGGTCCTTGGGCTTGAGGCCAAGGACAAGTCTCGTAGTCCTGTTCTGGATGAGTTGCAGATGGCGGAGAGTGGAGGCAGGTAGATTAAGATAGAGGCTGTTACAGTAGTCCAGCTTCGAGAGAACCAAGGCTCGGGAGACAGTGAGCTTCTGGGGGAAGGAGAGGAAGGGAAGAATACTTCTGAGGAGGTGCAGCTGGTAGTGTGACTTCTTAGAGACGTCAGATATGTGAGGAGAGAAGGAGAGTGTGGAGTCGAAGATGACCCCGAGGTTTTTTTCCTTGCAGGTAGGAGCAGGAAGAGGGCCAAGAGAGGCTGGCCAGAGAGCTGAAGGGAAGGAGGGAGTGGGTGTGCCGATGAGAAGAATCTCAGTCTTACTGGCATTAAGGCAGAGGTCATTGGTGGCACACCATTCCTGGATAGTAGACAGACAGTCAGAGATGAGGGAAGGAGAGGAGGAGGCCGAGGGTAGCCTGAAAATGAGCTGGGTATCGTCCGCATAGCACTGAAAGTTGGGGCAGAGAGCAGCGATGCGGTGGGCAAGGAGTGCCAGATACTGGTTGAACAGCCAGGGAGAGAGATTAGATCCCTGGGGGACACCACAGGTAGAGAAAAAGATGTCAGAGAGGAAGGACCCCAGTTGGACCTGGGAGGGTCGATTGGAAAGGAAAGAGGTCAGCCACGCCAGAGCCTGACCAGTGATACCCAGGTTATCACGGAGATGGTTGAGCAGGATGGCATGGTTGACAGTGTCAAAGGCAGAAGAGAGATCGAGCAGAATGAGAACACACGGAGTGTTGGAGTCGAGGTTCGAGAGCAGGTCCTCACGGATGTTCAGGAGAACAGTTTCCGTGCTTCTGGCAGCTCTGAAGCCAGATTGATGGTCATGAAGACTACCAACAGATTCAGCATGGAGGTTAAGCTGGGAGATGGCCAGTTTCTCCAGGAGCTTGCCCAGGAAGGGAGTGATGGAGATTGGGAGATAGTTAGCCGGGCAGGAGGGGTCGGAAGAGGGTTTCTTAAGAAGAGGGTGCACAAGGGAGTGCTTAAGGGGGGATGGGAAGACTCCAGAGGCGAAGGAGTGGTTGCAAAAGTCAGCCAGGGCAGGAGCCAGGGAGTCGATGTGGTCCTTGATAGTTTTGGAGGAACAGGGGTGAACCTGTTTAGACGAGACTTTCATAGATCGGACTTGTCTGTAAACTTCATTGGCAGAGAAAAGGGGAAAGGCAGAGAAGGAGGGGGGAGGGGTGGCAGCAGAAGGGCCGGAGGAAGAGCCGGGAAGAGAGGGAGGGAGGTGATAGGAGAAGAGTGAGGACAGGATGTCCTGAGTTTTAGAGATGAAGTGAGAGGCCAGTGCAGTGCAGAGGGCCTGGGAGGGGACAGGAGAGGTAGAGACTGCAGCAGGGTTGGCAAGCTCCTTGCAGATTTTAAAGAGTTCGGCCGAATTGTTAGATGCCGCAGAGATGCGGGCTTGGATAAGGGCTCTCTTCTTGGTGAGAACGGAGAGATGGTATTGCCTTTGGAGCAGGCGGCAGGCCAGTTTGTCAGAGGATGAACATGAAGCACGCCATTTCCTCTCTGCCACCCTGCACTTGCGTTTTAGGGTGACGAGATCCGAGTCATACCAGGAGTTACATTTGGCTTTGGGCTTCAGGCGGATTCTCGTGACAGGGGCAAGGATATCAAGAGTATCAGTGTTGTAAACTGGTAATGCAAAATGTTGTTTTATGTGACTCAATGGGTGCACATGGGTAAAACATGTGTTTTGCTAAGAGTCAAAGTGGTCGAGTGTTGGGTAGCACCCAGAATATGTATTGTATGTGGGTGAAAGTGCCACACAGGTTTGGAGGTAGCGACTCCAGTGTATATGTAAGTATGAGTGTGGTTGAGTGAAACCATAGCTGTATGGGTGGTAGCGTCGCCATTACACTAGAAAAATGTGGTGAGTGTGCCACAGCTGTCTGGATGGTAGTACATCCAGTTGTGCAGGGTAAAGGTGGAGAGCCTGCGTGACCATTTGGGTATGTTAGAGGTGTGTGTGGTTAGGAATACCACAGGAGTTGCGGAATACCATAGGTGTTGCTGGGAGGTAGCGCCTCCAAGCATACTCTACTTCCCTTTCAAGCATAGCAGTGAGAATTTATGTGAGTTGGGAGGTAGCATTTCCAAGCATAACAGTGAGGATTTATGTGAGTTTTCATCACTCCATAATAAGATGCATTCATGTTCCCTCATTGTTCCAGTGTGGCTTTATTTGTGTAGATTAGGAAATTAATGCGTAGTACCATTCTCCATTAAAAGGCAGGTTTTTGAGAGATGCAAGGTTTGGGATGTTATGAAATAGTGTAATGGGTGAAGTGAGGTGAGAGCGAGAGTGAGTCAGAGAAGATGTGAAATGGGGCAGCACCCATAGTGTGTGTAGCCTGTGGATGTGCTACAATGAAGTGAGGAGGTAGCGCCTCCGTGACTATAGTGGAGGTAGCGCCTCCCACATGAGGAGCATCAAAGTATTTTTGGAGGTAACGCCTCCGCCAGAGTAATTGGAGGTAGCGCTTCTGCCAGAGTAATAGGAGGTAGCGCCTTCGCCAGAGTAGTTGGAGGTAGCGCCTCCGCCAGTGTGATTGGAGGTAGTGACTCCGCCAGAGTATTTGGAGGTAGTGCCTCGGCCAGTGTAATTGGAGGTGGTGCCTCCGCCAGTGAATTTGGAGGTAGCGCCTCCGCCAGTGTAATAGGAGGTAGCGCCTCCACCAGAGTAGTTGGAGGGAGTGCCTCCGCCAGTATCATTGGAGGTGGCGCCTCCGCCTAAGTATTTGGAGGTAGCGCCTCCACTAGTATGATTAGAGGTAGCGCCTCTGCCAGTGTATTTGGAGGTAGTGCCTCCGCCAGTGTGATTAGAGGTAGCGCCTCTGCCAGTGTATTTTATTTGGAGGTAGTGCCTCCGCCAGTGTAATTGGAAGTAGCGCCTAAGCCAGAGTATTTGAGGGTAGGGCCCCGCCAGAGTATGTGTAGGTAGCGCTTCTGCTTGTGTCATTTGGTAGTGCCCTGCCAGAGTATTTGGAGGTAGCGCCTCTGCCTGAGTAATTGGAGGTAGCGCCTCCACCAGAGTATGTGTAGGTAGCGCTTCTGCTTGTGTCATTTGGTAGCACCCCGCCAGGGCCCCAGTGTAGTTGGAGATAGTACCTCCACCTGAGTAATTGGGGGTAGGGCCCCGCCAGAGTATGTGTAGGTAGCGCTTCTGCTTGTGTCATTTGGTAGCGCCCTGCCAGTGTATTTGGAGGTAGCGCCTCTGCCGGAGTAATTGGAGGTAGCACCTCCGCCAGTGTGATTGGAGGTAGCGCCTCTGCAAGAGTATTTTGAGGTAGCGTGTAGCAAATCTGCTAGAGTATTTGGAGGTAGCATATCCACCAGTGCGATTGGAGATATCACCCCAGATGCTTGAAGGTGTAGGTGGGTGTGTAGGGTTAGTGGCCTACAGATGTAGGGAGAGTGCCCCTAAGAATTGATATTCCCCATGCTGGTGATGGATGTGGAAAGGAGGGGAATATGCTGTGGTGTGCTTGTCCGTGTGTGTTGACGTTTGAGAAGAAGGGAGATATGTTGTGTCTATTTGATGTATCTGTGTGAGTGCAGTGTGAATCAGTAAAGGAAGGAGATGTGTTATATCGTGCCTGAGTGTGTTTGTAATGTTTATCAGTAAAGGAAGGAGATGTGTTGTGATGTGCTTGTCTCTGCATGTGAAAGCTGGTGATGTCATGTTGGAGTGTTGCCTTGTGAATGTCGGAATGTTTACCCAAGGATTCCACACCCAGCCAGTTAGAGCTCCCCAGCCTGGGTGATGGGAGCCAGTGTTATGGCCTGTCCACTTATGTATATAACTTCATGTAACTGTGACTTAAGTACTTGTAATAAACATATAAGTAATCCCAAGAAGCATGGAAGTCACTTTACAACAATCAGATATAGAAGAGTGGAGCGTGAGAGGGCTGTGTCAGGGTGGGAGTCAGCTGAAGGGGGAGGGGAGGCGAGAAGGTGGCAGCGAAAGCCTCACCTGACATGCGCTTCATGGGTCGGATGACCGAGAAGGTGGGTGGCAGTGATGAGGGTGGCTTTGCCTGTGGGGTAGGGAGGGTGAGGTGGGGGGATAGGAGAAAGTGATCACTCCAGAAGAGAGGAGTGGAGAGAGGGACGGAGAGGGGAAGGTCAGAAGAGATCAGAGCATCAAGAGAGTGTCCTGCAGAATGAGTAGACCCAGACGGGAGAATAGAGAGTGAGAGAGAGTCGCAGAGGTCACAAAAGAGTCCAGAGGGGGGACAGGAGGCATCAGGTGGATGTTGAAGTCACCAAGAAAGACGAGTTGTGTGTTTGAGGACAGGAGTGAGGAGGAGAGGTCAGCCCACTCAGAGAGGAAGGAGGAAATTTGACCAGGTGGCCGATAGCCACGGTAAGGGAATGGCTAGGAGAGAGAGAGAGTCGGCAGACAAGACATTCAAAAGAGGAGTAGGTCTGCATAGGAGTGACAGTGGCAGGAATCCACTCAGGGAAGATAAGGGCCACACCCCCACCTGAACGGTTGGGCCTGGGCACGGAGAGGATCTTGTAACCGTCAGGTAGGAGTATGTCAAAGCTGGTGACAGAGCTGGCCGTGAACCATGTCTCAGTGAGACCGAGGACGTCAAGGTCCAGTTCCTCAAGAAGGCGGCAGATATCAGAGGAATGTTTGGTGGCCGAGCGGGAGTTAAGGGTGGCAATGTGGAGAAGGTTGCCATCCTTGAAGGACTTCCGGGGAGAGGTACAGATCAGAGGCACGCCCTGCGGAGGTGAAGAAGAAGGAGGTGAAGAAGCAGCAAGAGAGGGGGCAGGGAGGGAGGGTAGAGGCAAGGTAGCAGAGGACAGAGGAGGGGGGACAGCAGGAGAGGAAAGGAAGTTGATGAGGCGTGGGAAGCGTCTATCAAAGAGGTGAAGGTTGGCCTGAGGGCCTTGGACCAAGACGGTCCCATTAGCGTAGACATTAATGATGGCCTTTGAGGAGTGGAAGGGGGCCAAGAGGACATCCCAACGGGTGCCACCATTAATGGGAGAAGAGGAGAAAGGAGAGAGCACAGAGACCATATGAAGGGTCCATAGGTCAGGCGAAGACACGAAAAAGAGGATGTCAGTGAGAGTTTCCTTGGAGGAGGCACTAGTGTAGGTGTCAGCGATAGGGAGGCCTGGGTTGGAGACCAGGATGTCCCTTTTAAACTTTTTCCTACCAAATTTAGTGAGGAGAGCAGGATAGTCAATAGAGAAGCAGTTAGAGAAGATAGGCGAGATAGAGAGCACCATGGAAGAGGAGGGAGTGGGGGGGAAGACAGGCGAGACGAGAGCACGCGGACAGGAAGTGAGCGGCAAGCCCAATTTTACCACATTTCAGAAAACAACAGTAAATGCGTATTAGGTACCCCGTGGAGAGGCCATCTAAGTTTGAGAATCCTGCGAGGGGAGAAAAACCCTAGTTTACCACAATTCAGAAAACAACAGTATGTGCGTATTAGGTACCCTGTGGAGAGGCCACCTAAGTTAGAGAATCCTGCGAGGGGAGAAAACCCTAGTTTATCACAACTGTGGAACACAGTGTGGTGTAGACACCATGCGAATGAAGTGAACAGTTGTTGGTGGAGTGGGCCGGCAGAAGGTGGAGATAGCAAGGTGAAAAACTGGCGCCTGGCGTCCCATGCGGACACCTGCAGACACACAGGGAGCCGCAGCTGTAGGAGCCGCCCTTTGCCTAAGAGGCCCTTAGCCGAGGGGGCTGCCCGGCAGGGGGCTCCCCAGGGGGGGAATTTAAGGCAGGAGGAGAGGGGTGGGGGTGTGAGTGGGCAGGGAGGCAGGAAGGGAGAGGGGAGAGGAGGACCAGGAAGTGAGGTGGAGGGAGGGGGGGCAAGGGGCAGCACAAACGCGCATGGAGTGGTAAGAACAACAAACAGTACCTGGATTAATATCTTACTGAAGGCCCAATGGGGCCTGGAAGGCAGCCTCACAGCAGGCCACACAGGGCTACAGTCCTGGAGGGACTACGAGGACAGCCAATCAGAGGGGGGGTGGGCGGGCAGGGAGGCGGGAAGGGAGAGGGGAGAAGGGGAGAAGTATGGTGACATTCACTCTAGGTTCCCTATTAGGGTTGGGTGTCATTGATAGAATAGAACACATCAGAGTCTCCCGTGAGCTGTCCTATTTTATATATAGGTTCAGTCCACTGTACACTTGTGGGTTTCCCCCATTTCCAGGGTTAATTCCCCCACTGGGATTATTGCCCTGAGCCATCTGTGGCACTGCCTGCTGGGGTTGTCCTTGTGGCATATTCCCCATGTTCGGTGGTTGAACCACTTGCTGTGTACCTTGCTGCAAGCCTGCCGCCTGCTGCTGCACTGTGTAATTTTGGGCACTGCCCTGTTGCGGGATGGCAGGTTGATTCGCCATGCCTGCCCCCATCCCTTGGTTATTTTGCCACATGCCATGACTTCTGCAGATGCGCGCATGTGTCCAGTCATTCCACACAGCCAACATACTGGCGGTGGTCGGGCCATCTGTCCATCTGGCATAGTTGGATTGCCCATCTGTGTGTTCTGGAAGCCAACTTGAACATTCTGAAACCCTCCTTGGTTACCTCCAAACCCTCCCTGATTACTCTGCCATCCTCTATTTCCAAACCCTCTTCCCCTCTGGTAAAATCTCATGCTACCTTGATTATTCTGCGAGGGGTTAGTCACTTGCTGTATGCTTGGTTCGGCCGGGCTGGTGAGCATTGCTCCCTCGAGAGCATACTTTTAGAGCTTCCTTTGCATCAGCTTTGCCTCCTCCCCCTTACGCGTTGCCTCCTTTTTTTGATTCTTTTCCTGTAGCAATCTACAATAGTGCGCGATTGTCAATTGTATTTCGGCCCATGGTTTAGCTTCGATTCCTACCAATTTCTTGAGTTGTTTTTGCACCGGTTCTGGTAACCCTTGGCACAATATATGATAGAATACAGGGATGGATTTCGTCCAAGATTCATGCGTTTCGAGCACCCACGCGTCTTGAAAATTCTGGATATAAATCAACGGATCCTCAGATTCCTTAATGTTCCGAGTCATTATAGCTCCCATATCGGAAGTGTCTGGATATAGTGTACCCAGCGCTTTCCACTCTGCTGCCCTACAGTTATTAAATGGTGCTCCATCATGGGAGGTGTCAGTTATGGTTACCCTAGGGTAGCCTGGCCATTTCCATACATCATTGGTTCTTTCACCAAGTATGGCGATTAGGGGGCCCTTTATGTCTCTTATAGCTAAGGTGATACCCCCCGTCATTGTCTCTAACTCATGTATCCACTTTCCGGCTCCTGACGTCAACATTGGAAGTTTATTTTTAAGGTTCTCTTGATCCATGTGTGGCCATGGAATATATTGTGGTCTTGCTCCCCCCTTTTCGAGCAACGGGAATTGGAAAGCCCAGTCCTCCTTCTCTTTCCCCATAGTTCTCCGGTCTACCACCGGGGTTATGTTCCCGCCTTGCCGTCTGCCTGGCAATGCCCTTAACCTGTCTGCATAGGCAGGCGCCGACGTCCCCCTCTGACCGTGGGGTGTTTCTTCATGTCGGCTGGATTGTCCAGCGGACTTCGGTGTCCTACTTGTGGACCCGCTAGCATCTGACCATCGTACCTCTCGGTCCCTTGGGAGCCGTTTTTCGCACTGTCTCCCTTCATCATATGCCACTTATTCCGTTTCCCCACCATTCTTCTATGTCTTCCCATTCTACAACAGGATTGGGTTTTTTAACTTCCCGTTGTACATATTCTAAATCTCGTGACATGTATTTACGTTCCGCTTCCTCATCTATTTCCTTTCGCTTCTTTGCTTCTTCTCTAGCCTTATCTACTTCCCTCATCCGTTCATTTCTATGTTCCTTTTCCCTTCTACTTTCCTCGTCTTCTCGCTTCTTTACTTTCCTTTCTTGCACTCTCCTTTCTTCCTCTAGCTTTAGTATGTTCTGCCTGTACTTCTCAGAGGCTGCGCATTGTGTGGGACTGAGCGGTATTCCTTGCTCTTCGCGATATAGTTGTTCTCGCCTCAACCTATTCTTCTTTCTTATCCTCTCGTCTCTCATGTCCTTTTCTTTCTCCTTTTCCTTTTTCAGCACCTCATCAGACCATTCCCTCGGTCTTATGTCATCACTCCCTTTACCATCAAGTTTTAGCAATATTTGACCTCCCATCCACTCGTGCTTGGCGAATGCTAACTCGCTACTTCCTTTCTGCTTCTTTCCCTCTCTCAAGAGAGATGTACTACTCTGTGCCTGATCCTTTCCTTCATCTCCTCGTCTCTCCTTGTCTCTCGGGACTACGGAGGCAAGATTACTTTCCTGCTCTTTTTCTTTGATGTCGTCACCACTGCATGCAGGCGACTCATATGCCGGGTTGCTGTACCCCGTGGCTGCCTTAGGGTCTCTTAGCGGGTAAAGACCCTCTGACTTACTCCATTCGATTACTGGTTCAGGTGGGGCAGGTGGCGCTGAAGGCGTCTCACCCCCCTCTGTACATTCATTTAATATCCAATCTGCGGGTGGTTCTTCCACCTTCGTTTCTTCAAACATGTTCCACAGTTCCAGCACAGCAAGACGTTTCTCTAGCTTTTTGCCGGTATATGTGGCATGTAGGAAGGTGGTCATGTGGTGTAAAACAGCCTAAGAGAGTGACCCGTTCTGGGGCCACGGCATAAACATCTTATTTGTGGTGCTCTTAACCCACTCCTGGCTATATTTCTTCTGCTTTGTTGCATGCTTGGGCAGTTGCTTGCATAAATGCGCAAGCGGGGGAACTTCCTCCATTCTTAATTTCGTCATCAACAATAATTATACAGTTCTTTTACTCTTTTACTAGTATGGGCGAGCACCAAAGACGCAAGCTCCAATCCAATCTCTTCCCGCCAAATTTTATACCAACAATTTACTCAAAACTTCATCAATTCAGTGGCGATTCCCTCTCAGTTACAGAATTGTGTGAATCCAAAATGCATTTTAAACAATCACCAATACAATTATTTTACATTCGACATACGACAGAACACATATGATAGACGTTTGACAGACTAGACAGACACCAGCTGGTCACACGTATACCTGCCTTCTACCCCTTTTATGACATCTTTAAATGTCATCGTAGCCTAAATTATCCCCCCACTGTGGGCTCTGGGTTCACATTCCTTCTGACCACTTCCTTCTGGCACAGGAACAAGGCAAATCTTTATGTTTTTGCTCAGGTGCCCCCCTCATATTCCTTACGTTTTATTCTTCTTGGGTGCCCCCCCGGTATTCCTTACGTTTTTACTTCAGGTGCCCCCCTGATATTCTTTACATTTTTATTTCAGGTGCCCCCCTGATACTCTTTACGTTTTTATTTCAGGTGCCCCCCGATATTCTTCATGTTTTATTTCTTATGCTCGAGTCATTACCCCCTACATATATATGCAGTCTTCTCTACTTCTGACTATTTTATTGTTTCTCCACCACCCTCCGTTACCTTTCCCTTACTGGCTCTAATGCCTACACGACATTTGCCAAAGTAACGAGTTTTATTGCTTTACTCACCTATCGCATCATTTCCTCTCTGGAACTTCGGGATCACCGCCCATTCCTCTTCCTGCGTTTAGGTTTTTGTCCGATCCGCTGCCCGTGGGAATGAGAAGGGTTATTCTTGGAAAGGCGGGTTCCTTCAGACCCTCTGCAGATTTTTTAAAATGTTTACTCTGTCATTGTCCACGGAAAGCTTCTCAGTCTACTCAGCTGGAATGTGCCTTCGATCTAAGGGTGTCTTACACTATATCAATCTATAATCTATAATCGATGGCCGAACCATCCTCACGCTACCAAGTGTTCACGAGGAGAGGAATTCGCTGACGGGCCCATTGGTCAGCACTCACCCTCTAGAACTTGTAAGACAAGATAGCTGAACCATATGAGGACAGGGGGTGCAGGATTCACTTACTCCTACACGACTCAATAACGAGGACTCAATAGTTTGGCAAAGGGAAGTCGGTTTAATGATACATACATCAAACAGGGAAAAAAATGGGAATCAGCTGTAGTGCGATCACCGGTCTTGCTCCGACTCCCCCGAACTTCAATTGAACAGAGATTCTTATAGGCAATGCTCGTCATCATTGACGTCTAACTTTACAAAACTTGACATGCAATATAATTGGTTAGGAAAGGTAACTTAAGTATAGGTGTTATATCTGTATATGATAATAGGGCATGCGGATTGGATAACTCTTATCGGGTGGGTGTCTACGCCCATCCCTCTACATCACGCGTGATAGACGTCACTACAACTACGACGTCCTACTGGTTACAATATCTATAGGACTCCAGATAACTTGGTCCATTGTGATTGGGCAGTTTACACTCCTAGATATAAATTTCCACTTTTAATTAGCAGCATGCAGAATGGACACCCCTGTGCCTGGTGTCCCAAGATTCACCCTGCCTCCCTTCCATCAATCAGTGTATTAGGGCGACGTGTCAATTAGTTGGCTAAGGATGGCCTTGAAACTGTTGTCTCTTATCAGGAAAAGTTATGGCATCCTCGGGTCCTGGATGACATCAGGCGATGGTACTTTTTCGCGCCTGTCTGGTCACGTGTTAGTTCACCATGAATCTGCTTCAGTTTCCAGCTTTTAGTGCATTTATTCTGTGTCGGCCTAGCCACCTGCATGCGCCCTCCTTATCTTGACCTTCATGAGACAGGCTGGTATGCTCTGAAGTTGGAGTCTTGTGAGCTGACGCTCTCCTCCCCTTCTCTGATTGACCTCGATTTCCTAGGCTTGAGCCGCTCTTTGTTGAGTTTCGATTCGGCTCCTTCTCTTGCCTTTGGTTGGGTTTCAAAACTTGACCTGTCAGGCCTCTGCCGCCTGGGTACCTTTCTGCATTTACAAAATGGAGTCGCACTTGTATAATGTGCCTTATTGAGGTAGATATACGGTTGGCGCTTGCTGCTCTGCTTTCTACTAAGCATTGCAAGCAGTATAGATTTCTTAGCATTTTGCGTTTAAGCCTATTTCCACAGGTTTAACAGGACGGTTGCTTCCATCTTGTCTCGTAACACTGTTTCCTGGAGTTGTAACATTGTCTCCTCTCTGTGCCTATTCCATTTAATTTCGTAGTTACTCGCACTGGCATGTTATCTTTGAAAGCTGCTCTTGTTCATTCTCAAATGTGTTCAGGCCCTCGTGTCATTTCCACTGGCCTTCCATTAAGGCTTTTGGGGTCTCTTTGTGGACCGTGTGTAGGCACTCCTCATTTTGTATCAGCAGCTGGTATGGCTGTCTGATAGGGTACTGTGCTGCCCAAGGTTGTCTGGTTATGGGTCCTTCAACCGGTAGGGATCTTCTGCTGTATACTGGGCAGAGTCCCACTGTAGCTGTTTATAGGTTAATTTGCTCTTCATACATCACATACCTTGGTGGGTACACTCCTGGTATCTCAAAATGAGGGGAAGGGGTGCAGGCCATGTCTGGGACCTCCTCTAAACGAGGAAGAAGGACGCAAAGACTTTCCAGTAGACAGATGAAAGTGTACTTTTGGACTGTGGCTCCCCTGTAACACTCTTTGTAGCTGCTATAGTAAGGAGTGAGAAAGTTAATGCCCTTGAGCCACAGCAGTTTGTTGACATTGGATTATGCATTGCTGAAGTTAATGGAAAGATGCTAAATTTAGGCTTTCTGTTTGACGACTGGAAGAGGGAGCAGTTCCCTAACTCGTTTCTCACTGAGTTTCTCTTTGGAGGTGCCCATGGTGCTGTCAGATGTTGACATACACAGACTACTTCTTGCTGTCTTCATATTTATACTCAGAGCTTACACTGCTCTTGTTGGGAGGAGCACTGATATACGTACTTTTGTCCAAGATCCAAAAAATGGCCAAACCATTAGATGATTATTGGCAGCAATTGGCAGCAATTGAAGAGCAGATTAGACTATTACCTGAATATCTTTCCGGACGCACAGATGGTCCTATCTAACGACAATGCTCACAAACTACTTGTCATGATCTTTTACTATTTGCTTCAAGCACACCCTTATCTTGTTTGGCGAAACACCAAAACTTATGTGTTTAGGTGAGATCCTATAAATCATCCTGCAATCAGCTGATTACTTACGGAGATCATAGAACAAATTCGAAAACTATCAGTGCATCTAATGAGATTTCCTGAATAAAACAGGTTTTCCTTCCTTAAAAGTAATTACAGCCAATCATGTGGTCTATTGAGCACATTGCAGTTCCAGCAAGTAAACAGAATCAACAACTTGTGGAGAGACATCGATGTGAAGCCTAATGTATTGGTGCATAATCTATTACTGTTCAGAATCCATTATAATTTTTTGGTTTCTATTGATCCACACTGTGTACTTTTATGGTTCCAGAAGGGAAGGAGTTCCATTAATCCTTCCCATTCAAGTTACTTTTGCAGAACTAGACACCGTAAAAAGGCCAAGGCCTTATGTGATTGTTCCTACGCCAGTAACTCATGTAAAGGCACTGATTTTGTTTTTACAAATGTCCCTGGGATTCCCTCAGTAGGGAGGATGTTTATTGATGTATTCCATGAGTTTCTTATACAAATTCATCTTGCAAGAGAGAGACCTAAGTGAAGAGTCGCAGAAGAAGTGTGAAAATAAGTGAGAAAGAAGACTGGTGATGTCATGCGAAGAAGAACTGATGCACCCTGAACAGAGACACAAGACAAAAGAACATAGACATTCTATAAGATCTGAAGAACAAATGTCCAAGATGAGCAAAATTTCGTACTTCAAACTAAGATGTTCATGCAAAGAAACGCTGAAGAAAATGCAAAGTCATTTTGCACTTGTACAGATGTTGTAACACAAGTAGACAAAGTGATCTTGAGGCTGGGTATGAAGTGAATAGATTGCAGTGATGCGCCAATGTGCAGTCATAGGAATGTATAGAACCTGGAAGTTCAATGATGCACTTTAGTAGCAAAGCTTGAACCCCGTGAATGGAAAGGGTTTCAGTGTGGCGCAGTTGGAAAATACCTGATGGCGAAGGAGAATCCAAGGAAGGGTGGCTGGCCCAGCACAAGGAGCCGAGGCCACTGTGAGCCTGGTTGTCCGTCAAGTAGTTAAATGAATGTGAGAGAGAAACAAACTTCTGTTTGAAGTGGAATGAAAACTTCTGTTTGAAGTGGAATGAAAAAACACTGAAGTAGCCAAGAGTTCATCATTTAACAATAGTATATGCAGCGAAGAGTTCGAAAACTTGGTCTCTAGTCACATGGTGAGATCGAAATAGACTTTGGGTCAAACTACACTGAAACCAGAAGATAAAACCATGCCACAGTCCCTTTTATTCTCAGGCACAGAGAGATTCTGCAAGGCAAAGTTCAAAGCCTTAATTGAATGGCACACCGCAAGAGTGTTGATAGATGTTGGGCTAATTGGGTGGGGAGGCCTGACCAGACTGACCCACCCAAGCACCTGGGGTACCAGCCTGCATTCTGCTAGCGTGTGGAATATTCCAGAAGGGTACAAGCGTGCCAACCAATTATAGAGGGCCACATAACAAAGAGACCTATAGTTTGTGTAACCAATTAATGTTTGTGTATTTTGTGACAATGAAGATGACGTGCACTAGAGGAGGGCTTAGTTGTCCATCTGATGTTAGAAGCCCAATCACAACCCCTGTTAGTATGGAATGTATACTTAGAGGTTTCCTGTTAGCCTATCACATCCCCAAGTAGGTTTTTTGTAGTTAGCCATGTAGTGTGACATCAATGATGATGAATTTTGACTATAAAAGTTGTGTTTTTCATGAAATTCACCAAGATCATACTGTGTGACGTCCGTTGATGTCCGTTACAACTCCCTGTTTTAGATAATTGCAGATAAAAAAGCACTAAGTTTTGCCAACTTCCTGAGTCAGTTTGATTATTGATGTATGAGTATGTTCTGCATCCCCATCCATCTCTAAATATAGCTGCCTCGTCTTAAAGGACCCAGCTCTATGGGTTCATTCTATCAAGAAAGAAAGGAATATAAACAATATATAAGAAAGAAAGAAAATATGTATGATGTAAATGGACAGTAGGGTAAGAGCGACAAATAAGTGAGGGAGCTACCGTATATCGAACTCCTAAAAGATAAACTACGACAAGAGTTGGAAGGCAGTTGGCCAGAGGCATTAGAATCCCTGAAAAGTGATTTAATGAAGGAACTACACGATGAAGTAGAACTCTGACAGATGAACCATTTAGGATAGTTGTTTGGAACACAAGGGAATATAACAGTTTTTTGAATCATGAAAAGCAGAATGGAATGTTCTTGAAGTGGGACATTATCATTCTACATGAGACATGGCTAACAAGTTATATCCGAAGATATAGATACCAAATCAGGCAGCAATTAGCAACCAAAACTGGCGTGGGAAGACCATCAGGAGGACTCCTGCGTGGCTACAGAAGTTCCGAATGTGAATCCTGAAAGATTATCTCAAAGTCTGTTCCCGGAATCCTGACTCTGACAGAAAAGTATAAAATGAGTAAAGGTAACCACGTGAAGATCCTAATTATTAATGTTTACTGCAATGAGCGGCAGGTAGGATCAAACTAATTTATACAACACATATAAGACTGTCTGTTGGACTGGAGGGTCAGTGGGGAACGGCATGTAATAATGGGAGGTGATTTCAACACAACATATATAGGAGAGGAGGGGGTGGAACATGTGAATGGCACTGCATATGGTATGAAATGGACCAAGTTGTTTGGATGACTGGGACTTGCTGAATGTAAATGTAAATGTGAGGAGGGATCTATCAAAAAGAGCAACATGGAAAAGAGGGAAACAAATATCCCATACTAATTCATTAATATTTTCCTGATTAATCTTTAGGCAGTGTAATAGGTTTGAGATTATTAATACACAATTAAGCGACCATAATATACTAGAAGCCATGCTCGGTCTATATGCTAAATCACTTTAATCTAGGGAGATGCTGCAGAGAATGGAAGTCTATAGTGGTGGCAAAAGACTCAAAGCATTTAGCCACAATGATGCAAATCTAACAACAAAATTGGAGGCACTGGCCAAAAGTGGGCAGGCAGATTGTATGCTGAAAGGTGTACATGTGAATCTTTCAAAGACTTCATATGAGGAGGTTGTGGGGTACATTTATCCGCCCATCAGAAATCCCCTACACCACCAAACCACATCTCAGCAGTCACCAGCAGAATGGCTGCACTGGCTGTTTTGAGCACAATTGCCTTGCTTCAAAACTGTGTTTTGCAGCTACAGAAATGATGGCTGAGCTGTCTCACCAGCCACACATGGGGCAAGATGAAACACAGAACACCCCGAGAATTGCTGCCAGTAATTTCTTCATTTGCACCAGAGTAAAGAAGTCAAAGGCAGCAGTGCTAAGCTGCCTGCTCAAAGCTTTTCACTGAAAAATAAAATATTCTGCCTTTTAAAATGGAAGGGTCCTGATGCTTCTTTTCACCTGTTCAACAGTACACAGTTCTGATCCAGTGAGATCCAGCTATGTCCATCCAGATTCAGGTTGTGCATTTCTCATTGAATGACATGCTGAGCCAGGCAGGATCTGTGAAATAACAAATAACTTCACTTCAGCCGTACACAAAAATGCTTTACTTTTGCACCAATATATCACAGCTAAACTCTTCACAAAAAGCCCTCTCTCTCTCCTAGCTCATGCCAGTTTCGAAAGACCTTTTATTTGGACAGATGTCTGTGCATTAGAAACATGACTGGGGCTTTGTAAAGGTTCAGAAAATTGATCAGAGGAAGGCAACATTGTAAAGTGACAGCCAAGGAGAATTAACCACGTGTAAAATGG
The DNA here is from genome assembly GCF_040938575.1 of Ambystoma mexicanum. Lineage (NCBI taxonomy): Eukaryota > Metazoa > Chordata > Amphibia > Caudata > Ambystomatidae > Ambystoma > Ambystoma mexicanum. The sequence goes on from NC_090929.1 coordinate 1,361,582,060, forward strand.
TGCTTTTTACAAACAAGAAAATATGTGTTTAAAACTGAAATGTTGAATTAAGGCCCTGTCCTTGCATAGAAATGTGATTGGGGTTTGCTTTAAAACATATATAGGATATTTAATTCTAACAGTCTTGCTTTCTGGTTAAAAAAAAAGAATTGCTGTGAAGCCAGCAAGAAACAGGTTTGACAGGTCCTGACTTCAGAGTGCCCTGCCATTCCTGACTACAGGATCTACCTCCCCCAAGTGGACCAGCAACTGGGACTTATGAATAGGCAAGGGTGTAGCATCTCACACCCTCATCAGACATTGCGGAAGTGCTCCAGCCTGGGATAAAGGATTTGCAGACAGATAGGTTTGACTTTCTGGTAGCACCTCCCCTCCACTCAAACTGGAGAGCTTCAAAGGCAACTCCATGGCAACACTGGACTCAGACTGGCTAGAGCATGACATTTGGCTGTGGGTTGGGAAAATGCTGTTATTTGGAAGACCACGCTAGCCCATTTGGGGCAAAAGACTGTTCTTATTGAATGAACTTTAAGGCTTTTATTTCTGCAAATGGACAACGCAGTAATGTGAAAGTTTAACAGTTTAAATGTAATTTTTGTTCCATCAAAACAAGACATTGTGGCTTTCCCTAGCTTTTAGGGGATGCAAACATGCTCTATGATAATATGTACACATATATAAAATTGTAGAATTTTAGGTGAAATATTTCCCACCAAAAATTGTGAAAGATTATTAGAATAACTAAAGAACATAGTATAAACTTGGGAATTGGAATGACAGGTTCAGTGTAAAATATGGAATCTGCCTATGTGATTTTCAAAAGAGCGCACCGAGTAAGCACCAGCAAGCACTGTTTACTGTGCACAGATGCTGACAAGTGGTCTGGAGCCGTTTGGAAACGTCCCCATATGCTGCTGTAACCTGTAAGCCTGCGCTCTCGAAATCGAGCAGGAGGACGTCTTTCACTACAACACTAGTTGCCTGAAGTAAGCATCATTGGATCCGCCCCTTCCTGCCCCTGTCCTCTCTCTATAATTACCCATACTGCAGCGCAACAGCGCGCGCACCGAGTAAGCACTAGCAAGCACTGTTTACTGTGCACAGATGCTGACAAGTGGTCTGGAGCCGTTTGGAAACGTCCCCGTATGCTGCTGCAACCTGTAAGCCTGCGCTCTCGAAATCGAGCAGGAGGACGTCTTTCACTGCAACACTAGTTGCCTGAAGGTGAATATTCGAGACACAAGCCTACCCGCTCCCATGCTAAGACTTTGTAGTTCTTACTTTGTTGTAAGACTTTGTAATTCACACGGACTTTAAATATCACAGACACTTTTTTTTTTTTTTCTATCCATCTTTAAGTGTTGATGCTTAAAACATTGTTCTTACTTTTACAGTAAGCATCATTGGATCCGCTCCTTCCTGCCCCTGCCCTCTCTCTATAATTACCCATACTGCAGCGCACCAGCGCGCGCACCGAGTAAGCACCAGCAAGCACTGTTTACTGTTAACTGCTTAACTGTGAACAGTGCACGGTGCACGACACGGGCGACTTATATGTTGTGCGGTACCTGACACACCCGCACTGATAGCGCATTGGTCTTCTAAAAATCCATACCACAGGGAGGTAAGAATTTTTACTGAGACACCTTTGACATCCTATATAACTTAAACTGGGATACAAAAGTTGATTAGGAATATTAGCGATATTAATATGAAATGCAAAAAATGAAGTCTGTCAATATGTTGAAAGACCCGCAAGCTGAATTTTTTTACTGCAGTCTCAACCCGGAGGGCCAGCCTTGCGCGTGCGGCAGCTCTTCCTCTTCCTCCTCAATGCGAGGACGAGGACGAGCTACTGCTATGTGCACAGGCATGCTCAAATCAGCTCAAGACAAACAAAGAACCTGAAAATAACGTCTGCAAAACTATTGAAACCTCACAATCCCTTTTCGCCGAAGACGTGGTAATTCACCCACAGAAGGACAGCTTGAAAGCCTTTTGGGGTGAAATATCAACAACTCAGTTGGAACCTGACTTGGCTACCAAGTCAATGGACGACACCCCTAATATTTTTAAAACTGTGAATGTGGATATATTTGAACTTCAAGAAAATATTGATGGTACTGAGAAAGGGGAATATCCGACTGCTGAGGGGATCACAATGGATAATTCTAAAAACACTGACTTATGAACACTAATGGGAATTTTCAATAGATTAATGTTGAGCGAACTAAGAAAACATACCGAAATATTGACCCAAATAAATATGTCTATACTCCAGGTCCCCTTGAACCTTAACGCGTTAATACATAAGGATACCTGCAAAATATCATTAACACCAAACAATGATGTTAAGGACAAGTCTAGAGTCGAAACTATTGAAATAGACATCACTGTCGACTCAGCGAAAGCACCATTTATAGAGTCAATCACCATAGAAGATTCACAGACTGAAAGTAATGTCTCTAAACCTGAATCAGTGACGAAAACCACTCTGGACAACGAGTCAAGAAACGTATTGCCCAGACCTATAACTCTACCACCTAAGGTAAAAATATCTAAAAAAGAGAAAAAAAAACAACAAATGCAACTGAAAAATCAAAATCAAAAGAAAAATCAAAACAAAATATCGCGGAAATATTTAAGAGATGTCAACTTTAAAAACATAATAGATGAAGAATGTCAAGACTTGGTGGATACCAATGAGACAAATATCGAGATGGTGAAAGGTAGACCCAATGAAGAGTCTAGATGCGAGAATGGAAGAGTTTTAGTAAAATCGACAATTCAAGACGGCTACAGTGAAGCCAAAAAATCAATCTCAGAGACCATGAAAAATAAACTAGAAATTGTGGATATTGCTTCACAATTATCTTCATTAAAAACTGGTCTAGTTGACTTATTTGAAATTTTCAAAGCAAATGCTGCAGGCATATGTAACGAAAATAAAATGAAAATTGGGGAAATAACATCTAAGAAACAGAAGGTAAATAACTCTAATTCCAAACTGATCCCGATAAAAATACCTTGCAATTAAAACAACTCTTGCCACCCGGTAACACTCTTCAGGAAGAGGTTATGCAATTTGTATCGAAAGATAATAATACAAATTCTGATATCTCCCAGACCTCTAATGAACTGGGTAATAAAGTTCACCCACCCTTATCTGATGGTCCTATTTGTGAAGCAGAAAAGACTGAAAGCTTGTGTTATGATCGTGTGCCAAATGCTGAAAATGGTTTTAATACCCTGTCCAATAAAGCGGCACAGGGCACACATGTGAACTGTAAAGAAATGGAGCATGAATGTGTGGACAAACAAGCAGAAATTGCAATGATTGTAAAAAAATATTCTAGATGACCAACTTAATAATAACAAACACTTCTCTCTTGGAAACAAAGTACATGATGAGGCTAGAATGCAAACACAAAAAGCAGAGGAAAATGTTGACTGGGTAAAAAACAGCCAAGAGTTAAAGAATCCAGCCTTGTGTGAGATACCTAGCCTAATAATGACTACTCTGTTTCCTGAAGGTAAACAAATTTCTCTGAATCGTCCTTACATTCTCTCTCTATTTGCCACGATCCCCTCCTTGACATTGGTTTCCTCACAGGACATAGTCCTGATAGATTTTTTACACAAACAAAGATTGGACTATGTGCGGTTAGTAATTCCGTCACCGCTGGTCAGAGATACATTGTTGAAAGATGCTGAAACCCTGCAATGTAAAGGTTTTTATATCTATCCATACTCTCACAAACAAGGAATACCCATAGTATCTAAGTATGCAGGGAGTAATACTAGTAATTTATATCCCAAAACACACGTAGAAGACACAGAAGGCTTTGGTACTGAAAAGCAAGAGTGGAGAGGTCTCACTTTAGCACTTAGAGATGCTATCACTTCTCTACAAGCGTTGGCAAAACCTCTTTAGCACATCCACTCAAACCTCTGTTGCTTCTTGGAACTCTAGAGGCCACGCGCATTTACTAAATGATTCTGCAGTAACAGATCTTTTAGCATATGAGCTGATTTTTTTGCAAGAAACATGGGCCATAACGGAGTTTACCTGGGAAGATCATGAAATCTGGCAAATAACTGCGAAAAAAGGACCCAAAGGGAGGCCTATGGGAGGCTTGCTAATCGCATGTAAATATACACTTGAAGCCAGAAACGCCGAGATATGGTCTGAACTGAAATTTTTTCTTGTAGTTACATGTACAATCAAAGTAGGAAGCACCCAGGTTGACATATGTCTTATTAACATATATTGGAATCCGTTGAAATATAATGTGTCACACCTAATCAAAGAACTAGCTGAAGTATCGACAAAACTTGATGCCTGGCGTGATGTGAAGGTCAATGGCTTGGTTATGATGGCTGGTGATTTAAATGCAGACTGCAACATAAATATCATGGAAATTGGCTCTTTAATGTGTACTCTAAAAGCGACAAGTAAGCAATCAAAAGTCCTGAATGATAATGCTAAATTGCGTGGAGCTATTTGGCTGAACTTCGCAGAAGTGTTGGGTCTATTACTATTATCTAACCAAACCCATTCTTGGCACGCGAGAGGTTGCAGTTCAATCTAGATTATGTGTTTGTTTCTTACGGCTTGGACGCATATATACCGAATCTAATGGTAATTGAAATGAAATCCAGCGATCATAATCTCCTGTCGACCTACATAACGCACACAAATGAACATGAAGGCGATGATTTTTACAAGCCGGGTTTGATTGCTAATCCTAGTGGCACCCGTATACGCGGGTCATACTCAAATACTAAGAGATTTACATCACTTCTACATAACAATCATGAGAATATGACTCATGATGAATGTCAATACTATTTGACACCTGCATTTTTCTCGAACTATATTAGTGAAGTGATAGTTTCTGCATGTGGTAAAAAAAAAATGACTAAGATTCCCCCTAATCATGTACACTCTTTTAACATTGATATTCTAAACCGTAAAAAACAGCTAAGAAGAGACTCACGAGGCATTCTAAAACAACAGATAAGGGAGTGGAAAGAGAAAAGAAATTAAGAAGCATTAAGCAGCAATACAAGAACTGGTTAATTGCTAATAGAGTTGCTAGAGATCAAACGGACGGCAAAAACATGCTTGCAATACTTAAGGGTAAAGATATCTCCACCTTTTGGCAGATAATTAATGAGACTCAGATTTCACAAAAAAAGATTTTGTTGACTTCGATCAGCGAACGCAAATGGAAAATTCACTTTGCAAAAATGTACGGTGATGATACTGACAGCTGCAGCCATCATCACATAAAAAAATCCACATGGACACTGGATATCTCTCCTAAAAATATCACTAATATTATTAGTAAATCTAAGAAATCGGCAGCACCAGGTCCCAACAACCTATCTAACCAAACCCTAAAAACTAATCCACAGCTATGGGGGGATATTCTGCACATGTTGTTTAAAAATATCCTAGCAACTACCCTTATACCATATTCATGGAGATTAGCAATATTAATTCCAATCTTTAAACACGGGCCTAGATCTGCTCCTGAAAGCTATAGACCAATTGCAATTTCCGATCCTGAGTACAAAATTTTCACGTCCATTATACTAGAAAAACTAGACGCATGGGCGAGGACCAATAACATAATAGATGTCAAACAAATTGGATTCAGAAAGAACGTAGGGACGGACTGCGGAGGCCTTATTTTAAAAAGCCTCCAATCCAAAACAGCTAAGAACTTGGGTTATGTGATCTTTGTGGCCTCCATGGACCTTTCTAAAGCATTTGATCTTGTAGATAGACACATTTTATGGTCAATCCTAACTGATCTTTTGATACCCAGACATCTATTAGAGATGATTATCGATTTATATTCTGACACTAAGATCAAGGTAAGGCTTAACTCAGCAGGGCGACTTTCCTCGGAAATTTCTATCGCTAATGGTCTAAGACAAGGCTGCAAGTTAGCGGCCACTTTATTCAATTTATATGTATCTAAAGCCGCTCACGCCTTATCGGGTAAGGGTCTGGTTCCTCCGAAATTAGGTGATACTCCAATTGAATGGATAACATATGCTGATGATTTTTTGTTATTAGATCGCACAAAAATTGGTCTGCAAAAACTCATTAATGCATTTGTGAAATTTACTGCTGATCTACATCTAAAAATTAATGCTGCGAAAACTATTATTATAAGAATGGGAAAATCGAATAAAAGACAATCATCCCTGACCTGGTGCTGCGAGGAAAAATGCTTAAAAAGTCAAATAGTCCTAAGATATTTAGGATATCACTTTACAGCAAATAGCTCGATGGCCATAATCAAAAGACACCTCGAGGTTAAAGCAGAAACAATAAAGCGACAGATGTTAAAAATTGATGCCAAATATGGAAGATTCACAGCCATACCTCTGAAATGCTTTTATATTACTTCTGGTATTCCTAAACTCACCTATGGTTTAGAATTCTATGAGCTTGAAGATTCAGATTTCATAAAAAAAACTTGAAAGAGATATGTGGAAAGGTGTGTTGTTCTTCATCCCTAAAGGTGTGCCTATTCAGGCAATCAGATACGAATTTGGGCTGCAATCTTTACAATCGATTATTGTTTGGAGAAAAATGTCATTATGGAAAAAATGTATGAGAAATGATATCTCTTCTCTATACACGATAGCAGCCAACGATCCATCTAACCCTTACTGTGTGAATTTAAAAATGGTAACTGAAGATACATTGTTGAAGGCAGGTGTAAATCTGGAGATGTTGATAAACAAACCGCAAAAAGTGAAGCAGATACTCCAATGTAATGATTGGCAAATGACTCTAGATATGGTTCAACAATCGAAAACCATTAATCAGATACACTCCTTTTGGAAATTTTACCCCCTTCTCGAGAACCATTTAGTGAAATATCCTTCACGAATTTTTAGAAATTCTTTCATGAGGTTTCGGTTCGATACCCTGAAAACAAACCATATTTTAAAAAGGTGTAATCTCCAGAACATAAACTGGGGATGGTGTAGACATTGTAAGTCAGAAGGGACCGAAGAAACTCTGAAGCATTTATTACTACAATGTCCAGCTCTTTTAAAACAGAGGATTTATTACTTTGAACAATTTGTATTGCACCTACACGCCGTTGACACCAAATTCTTATGGTTTCAAATTAGACATAACACCTCGATTGTTTTAAAACTAAGAATAATGGCATTTTTAAAAAATGTTTGTGATTTATCTTAAATGATCATAACAAACTGTCTCCTTACATCGAAACCTCCATACATTGGTTTTAACAGGTTTAAGAAGCTAATGAAATCTTTTTAACGTTTTGTAAATTGACTTGATACGAACTGTTCTTAATTTTGGTCTTAATGTTCTTCTGTTTATTTACATTTTAGTAGTTCTGAATTGTCATGACTATAATATGTTTCAAATGATTGTTCGACTTGTGTTTGAAGGTAATGTATCAAAATTGTTTTATTGTCTTTTCAAAATGTAATTCTATTTGTTCGAACTATTTTGATGAACTATTTTGTAAAGGTTTATATAAACCATAAACAAATAAATAAACAAATAAATAAATAAAAGTGCCATAACTGTAAAAATGTGCAACTTATGTCATAAACTGATGTTGGCAAAAATAACTGTGGGAGGGCCATGGGCATTTTAAGCATACACCATAAAACTGATGTCATGTCCCTGAAGTCCAACCGGCTGACAGGAAGGCACTGACAGCCACTCCTGAACAATCCAGTTCTTAGAGACATTCCAAGCCAAAGGCCTGCCCCCATAGTAAATCCTGTGATGCCATCCGCCTTATATAAGGTAGAGTCTCAGAGAGACAAAGGACTGGCTGACTGACTGACTATCCTGAAGGACTCTCCTGACTTCCCGCTTCAACATCTCCAGAGATCCAGACATTAGTACTCACCCTGCAGGTTCCTGATTCCACTGCCAAGAAAGGGATAGCTGATCCAGACCCTCCTATGCAGGCAGAACCACTCTTCAGAATTAAAACGCACAACCATCCCACTAATTCAGGGAGAAAGGGGAAAGGTGGCTCAATCCTCATTGGGATTATCCAGTGCTACCTGCTCGCCCTGCTATCTGTTTTATCCAGCTGATGGACCTTGCTATCTATTGAGACCAGACCCTGGTTACCAGCTGTCCCCTTCTAGCAGAGCCCGCCGCTGTGCCGTGACCAGATCCTTGTCCTGCAGTCCACACACCTGGTTGGCGGTCCCAAATTACAAATTCAAGTGCTGATTGTAAGTATCACCCCATTCCATAGCAAAACATAGCATACCCTATGATACCTTGCCTTTGTTCTATCCTATAAGTCATCCCTTCAGTACCCTAATAACCTGTTAAAATAATCAGAATCCTCTGTGCTTCCTGTTTTTGATCTCTATGTGTTAGCACCATTCTTTCCTATCCTTTGAGTCCATTGCATAAATCCTTAATCATATTTTGAACTAACTTAATTATTTCCCATATAGAGCAGAACGTGGCGTGAACAGGTTAACTTTGCAAATTAACCTTTGCGCGGACCATGTATTTCTTTAACAATCTAGTCTCTAAAATATAGTTTAAGTGAAACTTGTAATTTCCTTGCCAAACCGATTTTCCTTGTCAACTGCTTTCTTTTTTAAACTGAATTTCCTTTCCTATTACAAATCTCATCCAGTCAGTCATTTAGAGTTACCCTTTCACTTTCATATTATCCCTGTGATGTGCATGTGTCCCTCAGGATAAAACCTGCATTCCAATTTTGTCTGACCCGTTTTTAAAGCTGTTTTGACATTTAAACCCGTGAAAATTAGCAAATGTAATTTCTCCTTGTGTGATTTTGCTGCACTGTGTGTTCCTTCCAAAGTAGATTTTCTGAATCGTATGTCTGCCTGTTTCTAGTACATTGCCTTGTAGTTTATAAGTGTTCTGACTTTTTTGAGACAGCCATACTCATTTCAACCTTATTGATTCAACCACACATGTAAAACAAATATTTACTAATTCCAAGTGCTATTTTGTGCAATTGCAAAGGTTTTTAAATTTTGCCTCCCATTTCGTGGGGGAACGTCAGATTTTAATTATGTTTGCTGCCTAGTATACCGGTCTCCTTGCTACTCCTTTCTATCCACCCAACATTTGGTTAATCAGGGTTTGAGGGCGTGTTGCAGGGGGGAAATCTTAACTGTGGTGCTATCTACCCAAAAAGTAATATGGCTCTCATTCATTTGTGCTTTGTATATGCTATATTAGAAGGTCAAATTATGCATATTCTATCATTTTACAGTGTTATTTTCACCCCACAGGTGATTGCTGCCCACTATTAAAGTGGTGTGATTTTATTTGGATTTTCCAAATAAATAAATATTGTATTACCACCCACCGGCCTGGTTCATGGTCCATTGTGGCCCAGGGTATTTGTAAAAGGGGGTGTGAGATGGTTTGGGTGCCATCTCAATCTGAATCCTTAGTAAAATAAAGTAAAAGTGTTTTAATTGTGCGCTGTAACAAGAGTCCTGGTCTGGTGTGTGACACCCCATTAGAATCCTTAACAAGGTGAAAAGGGAAAGAATTGTGTACAAATCCATATAATGCATGTTCATGCATTTAACGAAGAGATATGGAATAGGAAGAAAGAACACAAGGCAGAATTAGCTGCACTGCAGCAGCAGTCATTAGACTGCAAAATACATGAGAAAAAGAAAAGGAACTTAGTAAGAACGTATACAAATTGGATACAGAACCAGAAACAACTAATGATCCAGCAGGATAGTGAACAAATGCTGACAGTACTCCTACAAAGTAATACATGGTACATTTGGGCAATAATTAATTCAAATACTATAGACCAAACTATACTGCAAAGCAAATCAGTAGGGGAATCTGAATGGTGAACACATTGGGCTGGTAGGTGTGATGACTCAGTGAGAGATCGTAAGGTGGTAAATACAAATTGCCCATGGAACGTCGAGTTTGACCAAATGGAAGTCAGGAACTTGATTATAAAATCTTCAAACTCTAATGCAGCAGGACCCAACAAACTCACAAACACTATACTTGCGGATCTTTCGTCCTTGATCTGACACATCTGTTCAGGGACATTTTAAGAGCATGTGCCACACTGAGTACTTGGAAAGAATCCATAGTTGTATGAATCTTTAAAGGGGGTAACCGATCCAATGCTAACAACTATCAGCCAATTGCATTACTGGACTGTTATAGTAAAATATTTGCAGCACTCATATTACAAAGGTTGGGAACTTGGATAAAGAAAATAACATCTACTGAGGAACCAATGTGGGTTTAGAAATGGGCAGCCAACAACCCTCAATGGCTATAAAAAATGGAACAGGAATCGGCGTGAAGGCATTGCCAGACCACATGTTCGTGGCTCTAATAGATTTCTCCAAGGCCTTCGACTTAGTGAATGGTGACTTGCTGTGGAGAAAGCTAATAAAATGGGGTATACCAGCACCACTACTGGCTATCCTAGAGTATATTCATGAAGGGACATCAGTGAGGGTGCAAATGGATGCTGGGGGATCATTGACAAGCAGTTTCCCAACATCGAAGGGACCCCGCCAGGGATGCATATTCGTTCTGTGTTCATGCAACTTACACATGGCAGAGCTAGATGATGCACTGGGACAAGCAGCTTTGATGAGATCCAAAGTGGGTGGGATCCCGATCAGTTGGTTGTGATATGCTGATGACATAGCCCTTATGGATGGCTTACTCACAGGACTACAGAAGTTATTGACAGCACTGAGTGAATATGCAAAGGCTAACAATATAATCATTATTCAGGAAAAAGCCACGTCATTATGTTTGGAAGTGTTAGTAGGAAACTCATGAGGCATAAATGGTATAAGGATGGAACACTTATCAAGAACAAGGAGACGGTGACATACTTGGGATTCAATTTAAATAGGCTCTCAAGTAGATTGCCTGTCATTGAGAGCATTGAAAAGAAAATAGATCAGCTGGCCGCTCAAATGAGGACGTTAGAAAGGAAAATGTGTAAATTCATAGTTAGGCCCCTAATTCTCTTTTATGTTGGGAAAGTCATATCCAAGATAATATACGTGATGGAAATAGAACAGGTAGCGCATAGCTTTCCATGGGAGAGATTGGAGGGCAAACTCTGGACAAAGTGTTGGGACTGCCCTCATCTCTCCCAATGGCTTCATTGTGCTTTGATCTGGGCCTCCTGTGGTTGGAAACTGGATTAATTGGTGGGTTCTAACATTGGCGAGCAATATCCTGGCTCCTATGAGAAATTCCCTATATGAAAATCTATTACACTGTGTGACGACAGGAACCTCTCCATTCTTGAGCAAGATTTTAAGTGTGGCTGATAGCCTTCTGAATGGAAGAGACAAAGATCGCTCAGACTTAATAGGCAACCCACTAAATGTAAAGAAGGGGCTTAGAGAAGGGGTCTGGATGAACACTATTTTACGTACAAGAGGATACAAATTGCACTCCACATTTCAACAGTTGATAAACCTCTCAGTAACCTGTCAAATTACCTTAACCAATTTACATGCCGTGTTACAACAACACACTTCTTTAGACTTAGACTAAACCTCCTACCAATAGGGAAAATTATCCAAGCATGGAAAAAAGAAAAAGAGGAGGGTGGTGATATCTGCCAACAATGCACAACTGCCAGAAAACCAGAAACCCCTCGACACATACTGGTGGAATGCTCAAAACATTTTGGGAGATTCGTCTGTATGGCAAATGACTTTACGGAGTTGAATGATCTGTGGAATCGTATGTCTGCAGGTGCTGAAACCTTTTTAACATGAGCAATTGTGAAAATGTTGGTTGCACTGGGTGTACTTGAAAAATTGGATTCAATATGATCTTCAGAAATTAGACATGATGATAATTTTAAGAACATGTTTATTTTAATGATATTGTTATAAGGATGTGTATTGTATTATGTGATGAATTTGGTGTTTTATTTGAGTTGTATTTGTGCTTTTGAAATGAAGATCTGTAAATATGGGTAAGATCAAAATGTGATTAATTTCACAATATTTCTATTTATTTTTTAAAATGCTGCAGTATCCGGGCGTTCGCTTCCTTGCCAAATGCCAATCAGACATTCTCTGAAAATGCATTAATGTGTCTTAAATAAGTTTCCTATGTCTGCACTAGCTCTGACAGGGAGCTAAATCCCTCATGGGCTTAACCTAAAAATTAAGTAGATTTAGGGAGACAATGGGAGCCAATTTTGGGATTTCACAATTTCCCTTGTTAGAAAAAGGAGGGGCCAGACCACAGTATATCCCACTGCCCCAAATGGATAAGGACAATTTAACGTGTAAACTGCCCAGTTTAATGTCAGGGCAGGGAAATGGATCGATGAATTGGAAATAAATGACAGGAGGAAACCCTTAAGCTATAGGAGACCTTAAGGGTCTTCCAGCAGCTATCCTTGGGGAAAGGGCTGACAACATTTGGACGAGAGCAGGATACTTCAGTGTCACAGCACAGAACACAGCGGATGATAGAGTGCCGTTTAATAATTGCAGAGTGGCAATCTGGAAAGTCCTTAGAGTACAATATCCTGATCCGTCAGATCTGGGAGCAATTATGGCACGCAAGACGCAGGAAGGCGAGGATCCACTTGCTTACATTCAGAATTTTCAGGAACAGTGTTCTTTGGAAACTCAAGAGCCTTGGGGGAAATCAATACCTGTATTCTATCATATTTTGTGTAAAGGATTGCCAGATCAGGTACAGAGACAGCTTAAGAAGCTGGTGGGTATGGAAGCAAATCCATGGCCAGAAATACAGCTGACCATTGCGCACCATTGTTGATTGTTGCAAGAGAAAAATCAAAAGAAAGAAGATGCTAGGAAGTTTGAAGAAGCCAAGCTAGTACAGAAAACGCTGTCAAAATATGCTATAGAAGGAATGATGCTGACTAGCGGAGAAGGGCTAGGATCACAACAGACAACCGGTATGCCACAAGTAAATAATCAACGGCATTTGTATCAGGGAGGGTATGGATTTAATTCCGAGAGGCAGGGGAGGCTTCTGCGGAAGAGGAGGCTTTCAGAATAATCAGAAAAACTTTCAGAATAACCAAGGTGGTTTTTCAGAATGTGCAGAATGATAGGCAAGGCATGCAGGGAGGGCAAATTAGAAAACCCCTTCCTGTGTGTTGGGCATATGGAATGACAGCCACCATTTCCCCAGAAGTCTCGCACTTGAGATAACTTCAGGCAACAGGAGGTAAGCGAGCATCTTTGCTCCGTCCCATAAAGAATGAATCATCGCAACACGGCATATCATTTTCATGCGATTTCCATTCTTTTTACTCTTCTTATTGTCTACTTTGCCGTTTAGACACGCTGACAAAGCGGCAAGCATCTGCTGCTGCTTACTTATCTGAACTTTGATCACAGCTGATAATCTTGTCAATACAATTGTTGCATTGTTGCTGGTCTCACCATTTTGGCTTGCAGGTCTATTGTACTACGAGTATGCCATATTTGCTTTTGCATTATTCAGATCTACTTGTTGCACTACAGGGCCGGTCTTTGTGTCAGGCAGCTCAGGCAGCTGCCTGACGTCAGTCAGCCTCTAGGGGGCGCTGTGGTGCTCTGAGTCCTGATTTTGACATCCGTGGTGGATCTGGCCGTGTTATCTGTAGGAGCAGTGACAGCACTCTGCAGCCTTGCCCTCCTCATGTCAGCAGCAATAAAGCACAATAAAGCAATTAGCAACATTTGTTTGTTGCTTTTTGATGCCCCGGGCCCCGGTGCCGCTGGCGCCAGCGAGACCCATGGGCGCACGTGCAGCGTGCCCTCAGGCTATGTCTGCGTGCGCACTGAGGGCTGGCTGGCTGCCTGCCGTTTTTGTCAGCTGCGGGCCCCATTCCAGCGAAAACAGGACAGGAGCGAGTGTGGATGCATGCTGCATCACTATACTAGTATCAGGTTGGGTACAGACAGTACACTGTACTGTGTTTAGGGGCTTGGGGCGACAGACTAATGCAACATTTTTTAGATGCAGGCAGGCTGCCTGCAGCACACAAGGCGTCGGTGCCACCGCGCATACCCCATCCCATCCCGATCCCACGATTCACCCTAGGCCACAGCTTCAATTGTGAGCACTGAGGAGTGGCAGTGAGTGGCAGGCAGCACTGAGCCACGAGACACGGCCCAGGTGGCGGGTGCTGTGTGGTCCGGAACAACATGCAGCATGCCTGAGAGTCTGACGGCCGTCGGCCGCAATCGCATTCGCATATCACTTCAAGTGTAACACACTTGAAGTGATATGTGTGATTGCGGGCGGCCTTCACTCTCAGGCATGTTGTTCCATTAATGCAGCACCGGGCCGTGTCTCGTGGCTTGGCCTGGGTGCTGCATAATGCCTGCATTATGAAACAACAGAGTCTGACGGCTGCAATCAAGCATATCACTTCAAGTGTGTACACTTGAAGTGATACTGATAAGCGTGATTGCGGCCATCAGACTCTCAGGACAGGCAGACTCAGTCTCATGCCTGAGAGTCTGACGGCGGCGGGCCGAAATCACGCATATCACTTCAAGTGTGTACAGTGAGTGTACACACTTGAAGTGATATGCATGATTGCGGCCGTCACTCTCAGGCATGTTGTTCCATTAATGCAGCACCCGGCCCGTGTCTCGTGGCTTGGCCAGGGTGCTGCATTAACGAAACAACAGAGTCTGACGGCCGCAATCATGCATATCACTTCAAGTGTGTACACTTGAAGTGATACTGATATGGGTGATTGCGGCTGTCAAACTCTCAGGGCAGGCAGACTCAGTCTCATGCCTGAGAGTCTGACGGCCGCAATCACGCATTTCACTTCTAGTGTGTACACTGTACAATGTACCCACTTGACGTGATATGCGTGATTGCGGCCGTCAGACTCTTGAATCTATCATTTGAACATCTTTCCATATTGTGCTGTTTGATGGGTTGTGTATTTTAGAATGTTTCAATGGTGCCAACATTGTATGTTTTGTATTTTCCTGTGATGTCATTGTTATGGGAATTAATATTTTTGAAATTTCAAAAATACAACATCTTTTTGGTGACAGAATGTTGGCAAGTATGTTAATGGAATAAACAAAATGCCTGGGAGAGGCGGCCGCAATCACGCATATCACTTCAAGTGTGTACACTGATTGCGGCCGCCAGACTCTTGAATCCAACATTTGAACATCTTTCCATATTGTGCTGTTTGATGGGTTGTGTATTTTAGAATGTTTCAATGGTGCCAACATTGTATGTTTTGTATTTTCCTGTGATGTCATTGTTATGGGAATTATTGTTTTTGAAATTTCAAAAATCCTACATCTTTGTTGGCACCATTGAAACATTCTAAAATACACAACCCATCAAACAGCACAATATGGAAAGATGTTCAAATGTTAAAAATGTATAAATTCAATTACCTTAATTCACAGAAGGTAATCACACAGAGCTGGTAGGCAACGTTTGCCACTGCTCTGTAGCTGGAGTCCAGGCAGTACATATTTATTGCAAGTTGAACACTGAATGGCATGGCGACTGATACCCCCCGCAGTCTAATAGGCATATGCTGTGTGATGGTGTTACACTCAGCCACTTGCCTTCACTGGTGGTTCACCTAGGGGTTGTCCCGGCAAGACTGCACGACAGAGTCAAGTAGCTGTCAGGACAGTGGATTGGTTTGAGTCCAATCAAAATAATCACCTACCAGTCCACTGCACAGACAGACTAATTAATGTGTTGCATGCTTTGTCAAGGAGCCTGCCTTAGAGTCACATAAATGACCTGCCACTGTAAAAAGCAGTAGGATCTGTCACTGAAATCTGTAGGTGGTAGGACTGCTTAAAAAGCAGTAGCATACTGCCTAAATCTGTAGGGTTGGCAAGTATGCATTAATGCAGCACCCGTGCCATGTCTCGTGGCTCGGCCCGGGTGCTGCATAATGCATTAATGGAACAACATGAGAATCTGACGGCCGCAATCACGCATATCACTTCAAGTGTAACAATTGAAGTGATATGCGTGATTGCGGCCATCAGACAATGAGTGTCTTGTTCACCGCTGGGATGGCATCGCTGAACGCTATTGGGCACTTACAAAACAATTAACGGCTCTGGTTTTGATATATTTGTGATGCTTCTTTATTTTTACAAGTATTTTCTGATAGTACACTCTTGAAGTGATATGCGTGATTGAGGCCGTCAGACTCTCAGGCAGACTCAGCCTCATGCCTGAGAGTCTGACGGCTGCAATCACGCATATCACTTCCAGCATACACTTGAAGTGAAATGCGTGGCATTTGGGGGGCCTAGCAACAGTATTTTAATCAAGAAGGGCTCAGCAACAATAAGTTTACTTGGGGGGCTAAGCATAAAAACCTTTGACTAGCACTGTGTTGGGTTATGAACACCTGTTGTTTACAATGCTCCTAAACAGCACATCCTTTAGAATCTCGGGCTATGTAAAAAACTGTGATGCTGACTTAATAGAGGACAATAGAGTGACGGGGCAGAGAGGGGAGTCTGTCAAGGCGTTCGTTATTGGCCCTTAAGCCTGCAACATGAGTGGGGCACACATATGCAGTGGGACTCAGCCAGGGTAGTCAGAATTGTCCATGAAGTCTGCCAACTAAAATCCGCTCGTAAAGCTTGTTACTGAATGGAGCGGATTGTCAAGGTGCAGAGAGCTCTGGCTGCAAAGAGCAAGGCTTTTTAATGTTTTCCATGAATCAGAGAGCCCTACAAACCCAAATTAAACAGCTGTAGCAGCTGGATTCCCAGTTTGCTCAGTTGTGTGTATATAATGGACATGGGCAGTCGCATAAGCAAGGGCCTGCGACACATCAAGGGCAGAATTTCGCACTGCGGATCCAGAATGAGCCAACACTCCGGCAGGTTAACTAACTTAAAGCGCGCCTTAGAATTAAGGAAAGAAAACATTCACTGAAAACCATGGGCGGAGGGGTTACTCAGAATGGCAAGAAGACGCATCTGAGAGACAGAATGCCTTCAACATTAGGGAACTAAACTATTCAAATGCCAAATTAAGGGGGCAAATCAGATAGGTAACAGGGGGGGCGATAAGTGGAACGGATGGGGCAGTCACACATTCTACTGTGTCCTCAATTAGTAAAAGATTTGCAGAATGGGTATTGATGTTGATATTTTATTTCTATTGCGCTCGTGCAGAAGTGTTTCAGAGCACGACAAGGCAAGGGAGGGGAACAGGGGAGAACAAAAACAACCTTTTTACTAGGCCCAGTGACATTCAGAACGTGCAAGTGCATGGGTGACAACACTTGTAATGCATTTTTGGTTGTCATTTTTGTTGGGGTCGGGGGTGGGGGGGGCGCCATCGATGATTCCCGCCTGGGGTGCAATCTGGTGTAAAACCAGCCCTGTTGCACTATATTATGTTTGTTTATTTGCTTAACGTGGCCTTCTATGATTAGAAAGCATCCTCCTATATATGCACTTTACCGCCATCTATGTTATTTCCTGATCGCATATTAGCCACAACTCTCTGAAACAAGTGATGTGCCTCCCTAAGTATGCATTTAATGTACCTACTATGTCCCTCTTACGTACCCCTCTGTAAGAGGCGAACCCTCCCAAGTATGTATTCTTTGCACCCATTATGTCCTCATATGTACTTTGACGTAGTTCCCTGCAACAAGAGGCGAGCTTTCCAAAGTATATATCCATTGTACCTATTATGACCTCATATGTACCTTGGCATAGCTCCCTGCATCCAGAGATTAAACTTTTCCATGTATCTATTCTCCTGTACTACCCAATGTATGCCTTACCTGTAATGATTGTCACTTTACCTGCCTATTGCACTTACTGTAACCATATTCTTAAGTTAAAGCACCTAGATGCCCCAGCGCGTTGTGCACTATACAAATAACATACACAATACAATCCACATGACTTTAGCACACATCCAGCATTCAACACAGGGACAGTTTACCATCCAAGGTAAACAGTTGTTTATTAGACACACAAATAACCAAGTATGTTTACCGTTAGTAGCACACTGAGTGCCTCATTGGGAATACTTTTAATTGCTCAGATTTTGGTGACAGGACATGATGGGCTGCCACCTAGCAACCTACACATAGTGTCCAGCTGATGACTTTCCAAGAGAATAGTACAGCAGAACCATTTACAGAAGGCCTGCCAACAGGTAGGCGGTAGATTTGCCGTAGCAGCACCTTTTTCCACATTTCTCCAAACTCACAGGGGGATAGATCCTCTTAATAAGTATTTCATCTCCTCTCCTCAGACCATGTTGTTCCAAGGGGAAGAACTGTGTTGAACTTCTTTACAACCACCCCAGCAAACCCTTGTGGGGGTATCCAAAGGGCACCCATGAGAGGTAGGGAACCACCACTTAATGTGTATTAATTACAAGTGATGCCTTGATCAGTAAGAAGGCCGTAGCTAATGCACACCTCTTCTTTTACTTTATCACACAGATTCTGGTGAATGAACTACAAGAAGTAATAAGAATTAGAAGTATTAGATGAGATAGTGCTCCTGTCGAAGGGAACAAGATTCCCGAAATGCGTAGAGCTCATTAACAGATTTGTGAATAATAAAATAGATTTACACATATGCTGTATACAATATGAATTAAATATTGTGGAATATTTGTCACAATTTTACTATTTTGTAAATGTAAATTGAGGAATACTATTTTCTTGATGAAAACTGATGAATACAATGTTTGTTCATGCACATTTATGAATACAATGTTAATGAAAATGTATAAGAGATTCTATGAGAATTATTTTAGCATAAATGTTAGAAGTGGATACCCCCTTCCTAATAATGAGCATTGAGACTCTGGACTTGTGTCAGAATAAGCAATCATAATCTATCATCTCTCCAGAGTGTGCAGGGAACAAGCGTGTTCTAAGACTGTGTACACTCTTTCTCCTTGTTTTGTGACTAATGCATCCTAGTGTCAGGGTTGCTATACACCCCTCTGCACCTCCCTAACAATCCTAAACCTAACATATACATATATAAACCATTAGGTGTGCACCTGTATAAAAACTCTTTGCACAAGATTATGAGAATACCTGATGAATTTCTCTTCAGGCCACAGATACCTATGGACGAAGAGGGCAGACAGGTTTTTACCTTGGAATTATAGACAGCCATAGTGCAAGAGGAGTTGGCCATGCTCAAAGTATTTGATTATGAAGGCAGGCCATGGAGAACAGTGATTTCTATTGGGGAAGGATATAGACTGACGTCACTGACGAGGACATGTTTAAAGGTGACCTGTCAGATGATGAAGTAGTGTTCCAAATGAGCATTATGTATTGGATCACGACAGAAAGACGAGAGATTCCCAAGAAGATGATGATAGTGCGGCAGCATCTTGCATTTTTTGATGAGGATATGGAGAAAGTACCAATTTCCTCAGGACTACGGGCCCTTATGATGTAGGCCTGTTAAAAGGGGTGGAAGAAGTTAAAATTAAGTTGGAACCAGGAGCAATTTTACCTCGAGCAAAGCAATTTCCCATGTCTCGAGAAGCAGATGAGGGGATTTTCAAGACTATTTCAGCTATGATGGAACAAGGTATCTTAGTGACATCAGAGTCACCATGTAATACCACAGTGTCTGATTAAAAAATGAAAGGGTGGGTCATGGCATTTTATTCAGGACATGAGACCAATAAACCAGATTGTAGACGCAGAGTTTCCTCTAGTTCCGAATCCTGAGAGGATTTTATGCAGCATTCCCCCGGAAGTGTGATATTTTATGGTGATTGACTTGAAAAATGCATTTTTCTCAATCCCGCTGGATAAAGATTCCCAAGATCGTACGTCATGCACGTTCCATCAGACTAAGCTTACAAGTACACATTTGCCCTATTCATACTGTGAATCTCCATCGATCTTCAGTAGGGTCCTGCAGATGGACCGAAGCAATATTGATTTACCAAGTGTTGTGCAATTTGTAGATGAAATTTTGGTCTGTAGCACAACAGAAGAAGAGTACAGACTCGACTTGATTCAGCTTATGATTATTTTAGCAGACAAAGGATGTAAAGTGGATAAAGAGAAGTTTCAATATTGCCAGGAAGAGGTGTTGTACATAGGGTGGTTAATTTTGCATAAAGAAAAGAAAATTACACCAGAAAGAGCTGAGGAAATCTTGAAAACATCAAAACCACACACGATAAAGCGAATGCAACAGTTTTGAGGACTATTTAATTATGTTTGAGCATGGGTATTTGATTATAGTTCATACACAAGACCCTTGTTGCAGGCCCTGAAGAAGGCACAGGTGAATGAGGAAACATTGAAAGGATTGAGGAAATGGAAGAAGGGTTTGATGAACTAATAAAGGCAATTTATACAGCTCCGGTTTTAGGAATTCCCAATTATTCTGAGGAGTTATTCTGAGGAGTTATTTTTATTCTCGCACACGAATGGGACAGTCATGGCAGCAGTACTCACACAGAGAACTACATTGGGGTACAAACCCTTAGCATTTTACAGTGGGATTTTGGACCAAGTTATTAGTGGTTACTTCCCTAGCGAACAATCGCTGGCAGCAGCCGCGTTCACTATGGAGAAATCTGCAAGCATAATGATGGGGTGTTCCATGATGTTATTTGTTGAGCATGCTTTGTTTGTTGTTTTGGAGAAACCTAAGGGTACCCTAATGTCTCACAGAGCTTCTGCCTATGAGGCAGTTATATCGACCCCAGCGATCAAACTAGTAAAGTGTAAAATGGTGAATCCTGCCACGTTTGTAGCCGAACCACTGGCAGTGGATGAGCAAGTGCATGATTGCTCAAACTATGAGGAATTCTATGACGAGATCCCAAGAGTAAAGGAAAATGCTCCAGCAGCTGGGGAGGTTCTCTTTATTGATGGTTCTTCTAAGATTGATCAAACTGATGGAAAAAGGCATTCAGGCTCAGCTGTTGTAAGACACAGAGCAAATGGGGAATTTGAAGAGGTAGCAAGTGAGAGACTACAACTCAATTTTCAGCACATGCTGCAGAATTGGTGGTGCTTATTTTCACGCTCGAGAATCATGCAGGGTCGGAAGAAAATGGTGTACAGTGACTCTGCCTACGTGACATCAACCGCGCACACAGGGTTAGCATGTTGGAAAAGGAGGGGCTTCCTCCGATCGGACGGCACTCCAGTGTAACTTGCTGCATTATTGGACAGGCTTGTTAAAGCACTACAACTCCCAGTAGCCATCACAATAGTTAAGTGCGCAGCACATACTAAGAGAACTGACTTTATTTCACGCGGAAACCAAGCCGTGTATGAAGAGGCCAAAAGAGTTGCATATTCTTCTGATATTTTTAGTTTTGAGACTCCTGATGTGAAAGAGAAAATGGTTGTAATAATGATTGTGAATGAAGGGTTTAATCACTTTTTGCTAACCCAATTAATGGAAGTTCAAGGTGGAGCTCCACAGCAAGATAAAGAACTGTGGATGCGGAGGGGGTGTTCTTTATGCCCTTTCCAAATAAATAAATATTGTATTACCACCCACCGGCCTGGTTCATGGTCCATTGTGGCCCAGGGTATTTGTAAAAGGGGGTGTGAGATGGTTTGGGTGCCATCTCAATCTGAATCCTTAGTAAAATAAAGTAAAAGTGTTTTAATTGTGCGCTGTAACAAGAGTCCTGGTCTGGTGTGTGACACCCCATTAGAATCCTTAACAAGGTGAAAAGGGAAAGAATTGTGTACAAATCCATATAATGCATGTTCATGCATTTAACGAAGAGATATGGAATAGGAAGAAAGAACACAAGGCAGAATTAGCTGCACTGCAGCAGCAGTCATTAGACTGCAAAATACATGAGAAAAAGAAAAGGAACTTAGTAAGAACGTATACAAATTGGATACAGAACCAGAAACAACTAATGATCCAGCAGGATAGTGAACAAATGCTGACAGTACTCCTACAAAGTAATACATGGTACATTTGGGCAATAATTAATTCAAATACTATAGACCAAACTATACTGCAAAGCAAATCAGTAGGGGAATCTGAATGGTGAACACATTGGGCTGGTAGGTGTGATGACTCAGTGAGAGATCGTAAGGTGGTAAATACAAATTGCCCATGGAACGTCGAGTTTGACCAAATGGAAGTCAGGAACTTGATTATAAAATCTTCAAACTCTAATGCAGCAGGACCCAACAAACTCACAAACACTATACTTGCGGATCTTTCGTCCTTGATCTGACACATCTGTTCAGGGACATTTTAAGAGCATGTGCCACACTGAGTACTTGGAAAGAATCCATAGTTGTATGAATCTTTAAAGGGGGTAACCGATCCAATGCTAACAACTATCAGCCAATTGCATTACTGGACTGTTATAGTAAAATATTTGCAGCACTCATATTACAAAGGTTGGGAACTTGGATAAAGAAAATAACATCTACTGAGGAACCAATGTGGGTTTAGAAATGGGCAGCCAACAACCCTCAATGGCTATAAAAAATGGAACAGGAATCGGCGTGAATGCATTGCCAGACCACATGTTCGTGGCTCTAATAGATTTCTCCAAGGCCTTCGACTTAGTGAATGGTGACTTGCTGTGGAGAAAGCTAATAAAATGGGGTATACCAGCACCACTACTGGCTATCCTAGAGTATATTCATGAAGGGACATCAGTGAGGGTGCAAATGGATGCTGGGGGATCATTGACAAGCAGTTTCCCAACATCGAAGGGACCCCGCCAGGGATGCATATTCGTTCTGTGTTCATGCAACTTACACATGGCAGAGCTAGATGATGCACTGGGACAAGCAGCTTTGATGAGATCCAAAGTGGGTGGGATCCCGATCAGTTGGTTGTGATATGCTGATGACATAGCCCTTATGGATGGCTTACTCACAGGACTACAGAAGTTATTGACAGCACTGAGTGAATATGCAAAGGCTAACAATATAATCATTATTCAGGAAAAAGCCACGTCATTATGTTTGGAAGTGTTAGTAGGAAACTCATGAGGCATAAATGGTATAAGGATGGAACACTTATCAAGAACAAGGAGACGGTGACATACTTGGGATTCAATTTAAATAGGCTCTCAAGTAGATTGCCTGTCATTGAGAGCATTGAAAAGAAAATAGATCAGCTGGCCGCTCAAATGAGGACGTTAGAAAGGAAAATGTGTAAATTCATAGTTAGGCCCCTAATTCTCTTTTATGTTGGGAAAGTCATATCCAAGATAATATACGTGATGGAAATAGAACAGGTAGCGCATAGCTTTCCATGGGAGAGATTGGAGGGCAAACTCTGGACAAAGTGTTGGGACTGCCCTCATCTCTCCCAATGGCTTCATTGTGCTTTGATCTGGGCCTCCTGTGGTTGGAAACTGGATTAATTGGTGGGTTCTAACATTGGCGAGCAATATCCTGGCTCCTATGAGAAATTCCCTATATGAAAATCTATTACACTGTGTGACGACAGGAACCTCTCCATTCTTGAGCAAGATTTTAAGTGTGGCTGATAGCCTTCTGAATGGAAGAGACAAAGATCGCTCAGACTTAATAGGCAACCCACTAAATGTAAAGAAGGGGCTTAGAGAAGGGGTCTGGATGAACACTATTTTACGTACAAGAGGATACAAATTGCACTCCACATTTCAACAGTTGATAAACCTCTCAGTAACCTGTCAAATTACCTTAACCAATTTCCATGCCGTGTTACAACAACACACTTCTTTAGACTTAGACTAAACCTCCTACCAATAGGGAAAATTATCCAAGCATGGAAAAAAGAAAAAGAGGAGGGTGGTGATATCTGCCAACAATGCACAACTGCCAGAAAACCAGAAACCCCTCGACACATACTGGTGGAATGCTCAAAACATTTTGGGAGATTCGTCTGTATGGCAAATGACTTTACGGAGTTGAATGATCTGTGGAATCGTATGTCTGCAGGTGCTGAAACCTTTTTAACATGAGCAATTGTGAAAATGTTGGTTGCACTGGGTGTACTTGAAAAATTGGATTCAATATGATCTTCAGAAATTAGACATGATGATAATTTTAAGAACATGTTTATTTTAATGATATTGTTATAAGGATGTGTATTGTATTATGTGATGAATTTGGTGTTTTATTTGAGTTGTATTTGTGCTTTTGAAATGAAGATCTGTAAATATGGGTAAGATCAAAATGTGATTAATTTCACAATATTTCTATTTATTTTTTAAAATGCTGCAGTATCCGGGCGTTCGCTTCCTTGCCAAATGCCAATCAGACATTCTCTGAAAATGCATTAATGTGTCTTAAATAAGTTTCCTATGTCTGCACTAGCTCTGACAGGGAGCTAAATCCCTCATGGGCTTAACCTAAAAATTAAGTAGATTTAGGGAGACAATGGGAGCCAATTTTGGGATTTCACAATTTCCCTTGTTAGAAAAAGGAGGGGCCAGACCACAGTATATCCCACTGCCCCAAATGGATAAGGACAATTTAACGTGTAAACTGCCCAGTTTAATGTCAGGGCAGGGAAATGGATCGATGAATTGGAAATAAATGACAGGAGGAAACCCTTAAGCTATAGGAGACCTTAAGGGTCTTCCAGCAGCTATCCTTGGGGAAAGGGCTGACAACATTTGGACGAGAGCAGGATACTTCAGTGTCACAGCACAGAACACAGCGGATGATAGAGTGCCGTTTAATAATTGCAGAGTGGCAATCTGGAAAGTCCTTAGAGTACAATATCCTGATCCGTCAGATCTGGGAGCAATTATGGCACGCAAGACGCAGGAAGGCGAGGATCCACTTGCTTACATTCAGAATTTTCAGGAACAGTGTTCTTTGGAAACTCAAGAGCCTTGGGGGAAATCAATACCTGTATTCTATCATATTTTGTGTAAAGGATTGCCAGATCAGGTACAGAGACAGCTTAAGAAGCTGGTGGGTATGGAAGCAAATCCATGGCCAGAAATACAGCTGACCATTGCGCACCATTGTTGATTGTTGCAAGAGAAAAATCAAAAGAAAGAAGATGCTAGGAAGTTTGAAGAAGCCAAGCTAGTACAGAAAACGCTGTCAAAATATGCTATAGAAGGAATGATGCTGACTAGCGGAGAAGGGCTAGGATCACAACAGACAACCGGTATGCCGCAAGTAAATAATCAACGGCATTTGTATCAGGGAGGGTATGGATTTAATTCCGAGAGGCAGGGGAGGCTTCTGCGGAAGAGGAGGCTTTCAGAATAATCAGAAAAACTTTCAGAATAACCAAGGTGGTTTTTCAGAATGTGCAGAATGATAGGCAAGGCATGCAGGGAGGGCAAATTAGAAAACCCCCTCCTGTGTGTTGGGCATATGGAATGACAGCCACCATTTCCCCAGAAGTCTCGCACTTGAGATAACTTCAGGCAACAGGAGGTAAGCGAGCATCTTTGCTCCGTCCCATAAAGAATGAATCATCGCAACACGGCATATCATTTTCATGCGATTTCCATTCTTTTTACTCTTCTTATTGTCTACTTTGCCGTTTAGACACGCTGACAAAGCGGCAAGCATCTGCTGCTGCTTACTTATCTGAACTTTGATCACAGCTGATAATCTTGTCAATACAATTGTTGCATTGTTGCTGGTCTCACCATTTTGGCTTGCAGGTCTATTGTACTACGAGTATGCCATATTTGCTTTTGCATTATTCAGATCTACTTGTTGCACTACAGGGCCGGTCTTTGTGTCAGGCAGCTCAGGCAGCTGCCTGACGTCAGTCAGCCTCTAGGGGGCGCTGTGGTGCTCTGAGTCCTGATTTTGACATCCGTGGTGGATCTGGCCGTGTTATCTGTAGGAGCAGTGACAGCACTCTGCAGCCTTGCCCTCCTCATGTCAGCAGCAATAAAGCACAATAAAGCAATTAGCAACATTTGTTTGTTGCTTTTTGATGCCCCGGGCCCCGGTGCCGCTGGCGCCAGCGAGACCCATGGGCGCACGTGCAGCGTGCCCTCAGGCTATGTCTGCGTGCGCACTGAGGGCTGGCTGGCTGCCTGCCGTTTTTGTCAGCTGCGGGCCCCATTCCAGCGAAAACAGGACAGGAGCGAGTGTGGATGCATGCTGCATCACTATACTAGTATCAGGTTGGGTACAGACAGTACACTGTACTGTGTTTAGGGGCTTGGGGCGACAGACTAATGCAACATTTTTTAGATGCAGGCAGGCTGCCTGCAGCACACAAGGCGTCGGTGCCACCGCGCATACCCCATCCCATCCCGATCCCACGATTCACCCTAGGCCACAGCTTCAATTGTGAGCACTGAGGAGTGGCAGTGAGTGGCAGGCAGCACTGAGCCACGAGACACGGCCCAGGTGGCGGGTGCTGTGTGGTACGGAACAACATGCAGCATGCCTGAGAGTCTGACGGCCGTCGGCCGCAATCGCATTCGCATATCACTTCAAGTGTAACACACTTGAAGTGATATGTGTGATTGCGGGCGGCCTTCACTCTCAGGCATGTTGTTCCATTAATGCAGCACCGGGCCGTGTCTCGTGGCTTGGCCTGGGTGCTGCATAATGCCTGCATTATGAAACAACAGAGTCTGACGGCTGCAATCAAGCATATCACTTCAAGTGTGTACACTTGAAGTGATACTGATAAGCGTGATTGCGGCCATCAGACTCTCAGGACAGGCAGACTCAGTCTCATGCCTGAGAGTCTGACGGCGGCGGGCCGAAATCACGCATATCACTTCAAGTGTGTACAGTGAGTGTACACACTTGAAGTGATATGCATGATTGCGGCCGTCACTCTCAGGCATGTTGTTCCATTAATGCAGCACCCGGCCCGTGTCTCGTGGCTTGGCCAGGGTGCTGCATTAACGAAACAACAGAGTCTGACGGCCGCAATCATGCATATCACTTCAAGTGTGTACACTTGAAGTGATACTGATATGGGTGATTGCGGCTGTCAAACTCTCAGGGCAGGCAGACTCAGTCTCATGCCTGAGAGTCTGACGGCCGCAATCACGCATTTCACTTCTAGTGTGTACACTGTACAATGTACCCACTTGACGTGATATGCGTGATTGCGGCCGTCAGACTCTTGAATCTATCATTTGAACATCTTTCCATATTGTGCTGTTTGATGGGTTGTGTATTTTAGAATGTTTCAATGGTGCCAACATTGTATGTTTTGTATTTTCCTGTGATGTCATTGTTATGGGAATTAATATTTTTGAAATTTCAAAAATACAACATCTTTTTGGTGACAGAATGTTGGCAAGTATGTTAATGGAATAAACAAAATGCCTGGGAGAGGCGGCCGCAATCACGCATATCACTTCAAGTGTGTACACTGATTGCGGCCGCCAGACTCTTGAATCCAACATTTGAACATCTTTCCATATTGTGCTGTTTGATGGGTTGTGTATTTTAGAATGTTTCAATGGTGCCAACATTGTATGTTTTGTATTTTCCTGTGATGTCATTGTTATGGGAATTATTGTTTTTGAAATTTCAAAAATCCTACATCTTTGTTGGCACCATTGAAACATTCTAAAATACACAACCCATCAAACAGCACAATATGGAAAGATGTTCAAATGTTAAAAATGTATAAATTCAATTACCTTAATTCACAGAAGGTAATCACACAGAGCTGGTAGGCAACGTTTGCCACTGCTCTGTAGCTGGAGTCCAGGCAGTACATATTTATTGCAAGTTGAACACTGAATGGCATGGCGACTGATACCCCCCGCAGTCTAATAGGCATATGCTGTGTGATGGTGTTACACTCAGCCACTTGCCTTCACTGGTGGTTCACCTAGGGGTTGTCCCGGCAAGACTGCACGACAGAGTCAAGTAGCTGTCAGGACAGTGGATTGGTTTGAGTCCAATCAAAATAATCACCTACCAGTCCACTGCACAGACAGACTAATTAATGTGTTGCATGCTTTGTCAAGGAGCCTGCCTTAGAGTCACATAAATGACCTGCCACTGTAAAAAGCAGTAGGATCTGTCACTGAAATCTGTAGGTGGTAGGACTGCTTAAAAAGCAGTAGCGTACTGCCTAAATCTGTAGGGTTGGCAAGTATGCATTAATGCAGCACCCGTGCCATGTCTCGTGGCTCGGCCCGGGTGCTGCATAATGCATTAATGGAACAACATGAGAATCTGACGGCCGCAATCACGCATATCACTTCAAGTGTAACAATTGAAGTGATATGCGTGATTGCGGCCATCAGACAATGAGTGTCTTGTTCACCGCTGGGATGGCATCGCTGAACGCTATTGGGCACTTACAAAACAATTAACGGCTCTGGTTTTGATATATTTGTGATGCTTCTTTATTTTTACAAGTATTTTCTGATAGTACACTCTTGAAGTGATATGCGTGATTGAGGCCGTCAGACTCTCAGGCAGACTCAGCCTCATGCCTGAGAGTCTGACGGCTGCAATCACGCATATCACTTCCAGCATACACTTGAAGTGAAATGCGTGGCATTTGGGGGGCCTAGCAACAGTATTTTAATCAAGAAGGGCTCAGCAACAATAAGTTTACTTGGGGGGCTAAGCATAAAAACCTTTGACTAGCACTGTGTTGGGTTATGAACACCTGTTGTTTACAATGCTCCTAAACAGCACATCCTTTAGAATCTCGGGCTATGTAAAAAACTGTGATGCTGACTTAATAGAGGACAATAGAGTGACGGGGCAGATAGGGGAGTCTGTCAAGGCGTTCGTTATTGGCCCTTAAGCCTGCAACATGAGTGGGGCACACATATGCAGTGGGACTCAGCCAGGGTAGTCAGAATTGTCCATGAAGTCTGCCAACTAAAATCCGCTCGTAAAGCTTGTTACTGAATGGAGCGGATTGTCAAGGTGCAGAGAGCTCTGGCTGCAAAGAGCAAGGCTTTTTAATGTTTTCCATGAATCAGAGAGCCCTACAAACCCAAATTAAACAGCTGTAGCAGCTGGATTCCCAGTTTGCTCAGTTGTGTGTATATAATGGACATGGGCAGTCGCATAAGCAAGGGCCTGCGACACATCAAGGGCAGAATTTCGCACTGCGGATCCAGAATGAGCCAACACTCCGGCAGGTTAACTAACTTAAAGCGCGCCTTAGAATTAAGGAAAGAAAACATTCACTGAAAACCATGGGCGGAGGGGTTACTCAGAATGGCAAGAAGACGCATCTGAGAGACAGAATGCCTTCAACATTAGGGAACTAAACTATTCAAATGCCAAATTAAGGGGGCAAATCAGATAGGTAACAGGGGGGGCGATAAGTGGAACGGATGGGGCAGTCACACATTCTACTGTGTCCTCAATTAGTAAAAGATTTGCAGAATGGGTATTGATGTTGATATTTTATTTCTATTGCGCTCGTGCAGAAGTGTTTCAGAGCACGACAAGGCAAGGGAGGGGAACAGGGGAGAACAAAAACAACCTTTTTACTAGGCCCAGTGACATTCAGAACGTGCAAGTGCATGGGTGACAACACTTGTAATGCATTTTTGGTTGTCATTTTTGTTGGGGTCGGGGGTGGGGGGGGCGCCATCGATGATTCCCGCCTGGGGTGCAATCTGGTGTAAAACCAGCCCTGTTGCACTATATTATGTTTGTTTATTTGCTTAACGTGGCCTTCTATGATTAGAAAGCATCCTCCTATATATGCACTTTACCGCCATCT
Organism: Ambystoma mexicanum; assembly: GCF_040938575.1. Lineage (NCBI taxonomy): Eukaryota > Metazoa > Chordata > Amphibia > Caudata > Ambystomatidae > Ambystoma > Ambystoma mexicanum. Next base: position 1,361,611,754 of record NC_090929.1, read on the forward strand.
ATGTTATTTCCTGATCGCATATTAGCCACAACTCTCTGAAACAAGTGATGTGCCTCCCTAAGTATGCATTTAATGTACCTACTATGTCCCTCTTACGTACCCCTCTGTAAGAGGCGAACCCTCCCAAGTATGTATTCTTTGCACCCATTATGTCCTCATATGTACTTTGACGTAGTTCCCTGCAACAAGAGGCGAGCTTTCCAAAGTATATATCCATTGTACCTATTATGACCTCATATGTACCTTGGCATAGCTCCCTGCATCCAGAGATTAAACTTTTCCATGTATCTATTCTCCTGTACTACCCAATGTATGCCTTACCTGTAATGATTGTCACTTTACCTGCCTATTGCACTTACTGTAACCATATTCTTAAGTTAAAGCACCTAGATGCCCCAGCGCGTTGTGCACTATACAAATAACATACACAATACAATCCACATGACTTTAGCACACATCCAGCATTCAACACAGGGACAGTTTACCATCCAAGGTAAACAGTTGTTTATTAGACACACAAATAACCAAGTATGTTTACCGTTAGTAGCACACTGAGTGCCTCATTGGGAATACTTTTAATTGCTCAGATTTTGGTGACAGGACATGATGGGCTGCCACCTAGCAACCTACACATAGTGTCCAGCTGATGACTTTCCAAGAGAATAGTACAGCAGAACCATTTACAGAAGGCCTGCCAACAGGTAGGCGGTAGATTTGCCGTAGCAGCACCTTTTTCCACATTTCTCCAAACTCACAGGGGGATAGATCCTCTTAATAAGTATTTCATCTCCTCTCCTCAGACCATGTTGTTCCAAGGGGAAGAACTGTGTTGAACTTCTTTACAACCACCCCAGCAAACCCTTGTGGGGGTATCCAAAGGGCACCCATGAGAGGTAGGGAACCACCACTTAATGTGTATTAATTACAAGTGATGCCTTGATCAGTAAGAAGGCCGTAGCTAATGCACACCTCTTCTTTTACTTTATCACACAGATTCTGGTGAATGAACTACAAGAAGTAATAAGAATTAGAAGTATTAGATGAGATAGTGCTCCTGTCGAAGGGAACAAGATTCCCGAAATGCGTAGAGCTCATTAACAGATTTGTGAATAATAAAATAGATTTACACATATGCTGTATACAATATGAATTAAATATTGTGGAATATTTGTCACAATTTTACTATTTTGTAAATGTAAATTGAGGAATACTATTTTCTTGATGAAAACTGATGAATACAATGTTTGTTCATGCACATTTATGAATACAATGTTAATGAAAATGTATAAGAGATTCTATGAGAATTATTTTAGCATAAATGTTAGAAGTGGATACCCCCTTCCTAATAATGAGCATTGAGACTCTGGACTTGTGTCAGAATAAGCAATCATAATCTATCATCTGTCCAGAGTGTGCAGGGAACAAGCGTGTTCTAAGACTGTGTACACTCTTTCTCCTTGTTTTGTGACTAATGCATCCTAGTGTCAGGGTTGCTATACACCCCTCTGCACCTCCCTAACAATCCTAAACCTAACATATACATATATAAACCATTAGGTGTGCACCTGTATAAAAACTCTTTGCACAAGATTATGAGAATACCTGATGAATTTCTCTTCAGGCCACAGATACCTATGGACGAAGAGGGCAGACAGGTTTTTACCTTGGAATTATAGACAGCCATAGTGCAAGAGGAGTTGGCCATGCTCAAAGTATTTGATTATGAAGGCAGGCCATGGAGAACAGTGATTTCTATTGGGGAAGGATATAGACTGACGTCACTGACGAGGACATGTTTAAAGGTGACCTGTCAGATGATGAAGTAGTGTTCCAAATGAGCATTATGTATTGGATCACGACAGAAAGACGAGAGATTCCCAAGAAGATGATGATAGTGCGGCAGCATCTTGCATTTTTTGATGAGGATATGGAGAAAGTACCAATTTCCTCAGGACTACGGGCCCTTATGATGTAGGCCTGTTAAAAGGGGTGGAAGAAGTTAAAATTAAGTTGGAACCAGGAGCAATTTTACCTCGAGCAAAGCAATTTCCCATGTCTCGAGAAGCAGATGAGGGGATTTTCAAGACTATTTCAGCTATGATGGAACAAGGTATCTTAGTGACATCAGAGTCACCATGTAATACCACAGTGTCTGATTAAAAAATGAAAGGGTGGGTCATGGCATTTTATTCAGGACATGAGACCAATAAACCAGATTGTAGACGCAGAGTTTCCTCTAGTTCCGAATCCTGAGAGGATTTTATGCAGCATTCCCCCGGAAGTGTGATATTTTATGGTGATTGACTTGAAAAATGCATTTTTCTCAATCCCGCTGGATAAAGATTCCCAAGATCGTACGTCATGCACGTTCCATCAGACTAAGCTTACAAGTACACATTTGCCCTATTCATACTGTGAATCTCCATCGATCTTCAGTAGGGTCCTGCAGATGGACCGAAGCAATATTGATTTACCAAGTGTTGTGCAATTTGTAGATGAAATTTTGGTCTGTAGCACAACAGAAGAAGAGTACAGACTCGACTTGATTCAGCTTATGATTATTTTAGCAGACAAAGGATGTAAAGTGGATAAAGAGAAGTTTCAATATTGCCAGGAAGAGGTGTTGTACATAGGGTGGTTAATTTTGCATAAAGAAAAGAAAATTACACCAGAAAGAGCTGAGGAAATCTTGAAAACATCAAAACCACACACGATAAAGCGAATGCAACAGTTTTGAGGACTATTTAATTATGTTTGAGCATGGGTATTTGATTATAGTTCATACACAAGACCCTTGTTGCAGGCCCTGAAGAAGGCACAGGTGAATGAGGAAACATTGAAAGGATTGAGGAAATGGAAGAAGGGTTTGATGAACTAATAAAGGCAATTTATACAGCTCCGGTTTTAGGAATTCCCAATTATTCTGAGGAGTTATTCTGAGGAGTTATTTTTATTCTCGCACACGAATGGGACAGTCATGGCAGCAGTACTCACACAGAGAACTACATTGGGGTACAAACCCTTAGCATTTTACAGTGGGATTTTGGACCAAGTTATTAGTGGTTACTTCCCTAGCGAACAATCGCTGGCAGCAGCCGCGTTCACTATGGAGAAATCTGCAAGCATAATGATGGGGTGTTCCATGATGTTATTTGTTGAGCATGCTTTGTTTGTTGTTTTGGAGAAACCTAAGGGTACCCTAATGTCTCACAGAGCTTCTGCCTATGAGGCAGTTATATCGACCCCAGCGATCAAACTAGTAAAGTGTAAAATGGTGAATCCTGCCACGTTTGTAGCCGAACCACTGGCAGTGGATGAGCAAGTGCATGATTGCTCAAACTATGAGGAATTCTATGACGAGATCCCAAGAGTAAAGGAAAATGCTCCAGCAGCTGGGGAGGTTCTCTTTATTGATGGTTCTTCTAAGATTGATCAAACTGATGGAAAAAGGCATTCAGGCTCAGCTGTTGTAAGACACAGAGCAAATGGGGAATTTGAAGAGGTAGCAAGTGAGAGACTACAACTCAATTTTCAGCACATGCTGCAGAATTGGTGGTGCTTATTTTCACGCTCGAGAATCATGCAGGGTCGGAAGAAAATGGTGTACAGTGACTCTGCCTACGTGACATCAACCGCGCACACAGGGTTAGCATGTTGGAAAAGGAGGGGCTTCCTCCGATCGGACGGCACTCCAGTGTAACTTGCTGCATTATTGGACAGGCTTGTTAAAGCACTACAACTCCCAGTAGCCATCACAATAGTTAAGTGCGCAGCACATACTAAGAGAACTGACTTTATTTCACGCGGAAACCAAGCCGTGTATGAAGAGGCCAAAAGAGTTGCATATTCTTCTGATATTTTTAGTTTTGAGACTCCTGATGTGAAAGAGAAAATGGTTGTAATAATGATTGTGAATGAAGGGTTTAATCACTTTTTGCTAACCCAATTAATGGAAGTTCAAGGTGGAGCTCCACAGCAAGATAAAGAACTGTGGATGCGGAGGGGGTGTTCTTTATGCCCTTGCAAAGCACTGTGGTTATAAGACAGCACTGGTACACCGGTGATGCCTGTACCCTTAAGGGTGGCGTTAGAACAGCTACACTACCCTGTGCATGTTACTGGGGAGAGCCTTGCAGCCACCGTTGCAGAGGACTGGTTCATACCGAACCTGTTTGAACACGTTGCTTTTTATGTAGTAAATTGAATCATACGTCAAAAGTTTACGGCTGGGCTATTTATTTATTTATTTATTTTAATTCTTATAATGGGCCGCATGCCCGTAGGCCTCAGGGCGCACAATGCTGCAAACAGATCAAGGAGTAATTCCTCGACCAAATGGTCCTTTTCAGTATTTACATATCGATTATGTTGATATACTGCAGGTTTGTAATTGATATAGGTATATGATAGTGGTAGTGTGCCCGTTTTCGAGATGGATTGAAGCTGGTCCATTCACACATACTGATACCAGTTGCACTGCAAAGTTTTTAGTCCGAGAAGTATTTCCTAGATGGGGAGTATGTGAGGTGTTGGGATAAGATAATTGCCCCCATTTTGTGAAGGAGGTATGTGAGCAGATTAACTTATTGCTTAGCATGAAATACAAATGTTCTTCTGCTTATCACTTGCAAGTGAACGGGATATGTGAGAGACTCAATGGTCTGTTCAAGGAGAGAATTGTAAAGTTGAAACTGACACTGAAGGAGGGCTGGTTGCATTTCCTGCCCCTTGCATTAGATGCATTAAGAAATCAGCCTGGCTCTGTCCACCACCTCACACCCCACAAATTAGTTACAGGGAGCAAATGAGAACATCTCTGACTCCTCTATCGAGGACTACGATTGATGCCCAGATAACTGCAGAATTGTTAGGGAATGAGTTACATGAGTATGATCGCTAGTATCTCTGTCATTTCTGTATCATACAGCAACCAGACATGAGAGCCTATGTGTTCCTAAATTGTTTGCTGGAGATAAAGTTCTAATAAGAAACTTCATGAGAAAGTGGCACAAGCCCAGATTTAGTGGCCCTTTCATTGTGGAGGACATTACTCCATCAGCGGTCACGATCCAAGGGCAACAAGCTTGGATACACCTAGGAGATGTGAAAATATATGCCAAACAGACCGTCGCACCCTCAACCCATTCAGAAGCAATTCAAGGTGAAGAGGTTCAGTACGTGCAGGCTAGATCGATGACGAGGAAGAAGGATGCAAAGACTGTCCAGTAGACAGATGAAAGTGTACAATCGGACTGTGGCTCCCTTGAAACACTCTTTGTAGCTGCGATAGGAAGGAATGAGAAAGTTACTCTCCTTGAGCCACATGAGTTTGTTGACATTGGATTATGAAGTGCTGAGGTCAATGGAAAGATGCCCGATTTAAACTTTCTGTTTGATGACTGGAAGAGGGAGCAGTTCCCAAAGTGGGTGGGATCCCGATCAGTTGCCTTTCTTATACTAATGACATAGTCCTTATGGATGGTTCACCCATAGGACTACAGAGGTTATTTACAACACTGAGTGAATATGCAACTGCTAACGATATAATCAATAATCAAGAAAAAAGCCAAATTATTATATTTGGAAGTGCTTGAAGGAAACTCATGAGGCATAAATGGTAGGAGGCATGAATGGTATATGGATGGAACACTTATCAAGAACAAGGAGACCGTGACCTACTTGGGATTCAATTTAAATAGGCCCTCAAGTAGATTGCCTGTCATTAAGAGTATTGAAAAGAAAATAGATCCACTGGCCGCTCAAATGGGGACGTTAGAAAGGAAAATGTGTAAATTCACAGTTAGGTCCCTAATTCTCATTTAGGTTGGGAAAGTCATGCCAAAAATAATGTACGGGATGGAAATATAACAGGTAGCGTATAGTTTTTCATGGCTGAGATTGGAGGGCAGACTTTGGAAAAAGGTGTTGGGACTGCCCTCCTCTCTCTCAATGGCTTCATTGTGCTTTGAACTGGGCCTCCTGTCATTGGAATAGTGGTTTGATTGGCAGGTTCTAACACTGGTGAGGAATATCCTGGCTCCTACGAGAAACTCGCTATATGAAAATCTAACTTTCTGATGAGAGGAACCTCTCCACACCTGAGCAAGATTTTCAGTGTGGTTGATAGCCTTCTGAATAGAATAGACAATCGCTCAGACTTAATACGCAAGGCAGTAAATGTAAAGAAGGGGCATGGAGAAGTGGACTGGATTAACACTATTTTACGTACAAGAGGATACAAATTGCACGCCACCTTTTCAATAATTGAAAAACCTCTTGGTAACCTGCCAAATTACCTCAACCAATTTCCGTGCCCTGTTACAAGAACACACTTCTTAAGACTTAGACTAAACCTCTTACCAATGAGGCAAGTTATCCAGGCACGGAAAAAAGAAAAAGAGGAGGGTGGTGATATCTGGCATCAGTGCCCACTTGCCGAAAATCCGAAACCCTCCGACACATACTGATGGACTGCCCAAAACTTTGTGGGTGATTCTTCTTTATGGCAAACGACTTTACAGAGTTGAAAGATCTGTGGAATCATATGTCTGCAGATGCTGAAACCTTTTTAACACACACGATTGTGAAAATGTTCGTTGCACTCGGGCAAAATTGGATTTAATACAATCTTCAGAAATGAGACATGCTGATAACTTGAAGAAAAAAGTTATTTTAAAGATTCTAATAATATTATAAGGATATCCATTGTATTATGTGATGAATTTCGTGTTTTATTTGAGTTTTATTTGTGCTTTTGAATGAAGATTTGTAAATGTGGGTAAGATCAAAATGTGATCAATTTCACAATATTTGTATTTATTTTTGGAAATGGTTTAATATCCGTGCGTTCGCTTCCTTACCAAATGCCAATCAGAAGTTCTCTGAAAATGCATTCATGTGTCTTAAGTAAGTTTCCTATGTCTGCATTAGCTCTGTCAGGGAGCTAAATCTCTCATTGGCTTGACCTAAAAATTAAGTAGAGCACAATAGCGGCAACGTTGTCGCAAGGTGTGTGAGATGAAGGTAAACACTTACTTGGTTGTTTTATTGCTTTTACACTTAAACACGTGACAGATTTCTCCCCCAAAACAGATCAGCCAGAGAGCAGCACTTTTACACTTCATAAAACAAAGAAAAGCTGAGCTTGTGTGAGAGCACATTCAGCTCTGGGTGTTGACAAATTATGTGACTAAAGGTACACCCTGAGAGAGATCCCAACATTTTCTTAAGATTTTGCTTAGAGTGCACACATTTTAACTTTATAAATAGACACAAGAAAAATATTTAATTGTGAACAGTATCCTTCCCTTTTAAAAAGATAGATGCTTTTCAAATGATTAATGAACTTAGAGAATGTTCACATGAGAAAAAAAGAAATTGGAGAATGGAGCCCTGCTACGCGCCACCACCCCTGTGTGAAGTTCTCCCTCATTTCTTGGTCTGAGGTTTGACACGGTCCATTAACTTGGAAATGAATGTCTATACCTTCATCAGTTTTTATAGCCTTTCTTCAAAAGAGGTGCAATTCATAATCCATCATAGCAAGGATCGCTGGTACATCCATCTAACTTCATTACTTTTTCCCGCCTTTTTTTATATTCCTTAATTCGCAGTAAATGTCAGATCTTATCTTACTTGATTTTAGACAAAGAGGGCACGGTTAAGAATGATGCCTGTCACTTTCTGAATATACAGAAGCTTCATTCAGAAAGGTGGTGCTTGGAAGAGAGATGGATCTCATACATGGAACTACATATTACCTTTATAATGTAACGTGTAGTGTTAAGTGGTATTGTCCCATTTGGTCCATGAACACCTTGCAAAGGAAATGTTAAGTACCGACAGTGCTTCAGAAAAGGGCATAAGATTGTAACGCTTACAAAAGAAAAAATAATTTTCTGATATGCTTCACATGGATGCTGGGACCTCAAATGGAAGTTACCAAGCTGTTTCCCCTAACCCGTTTACCTGTTGCCTGACTTCATTGGTACTCATACTTCATCCGTGACACCCTTGCACTCCCAAGTGGCTGTCTACGCATGCAGAGCAGTATATAACCCCAAAAATAAACACAAATAAATGCATGGTTTTGTACCTGAAAAGCAAACCGGCTTCAAACATTTACTGAAACATTTACTGTGCTATTATACTCTTTCATTATTCTAAAGGGCAACTAGAAACCTAGCCTAAAAATAATAATATACCTGTAAGAGGTTTCTCTGTATGTTACAGGTATGTCAAAGTAGCAGATCCAAAGTAAACATGTTTTATTCAGACCACAGTAATATGTGTTGTTTAGCAGAGTTCTTTGTGCATTGTTATCACTTGGTCAGAAAAAGAATAAGATTAGCTAAGACATCTGCTCATTACTGGAAATATTATTCGAGTAAGAGTTTGTGAAATACTTCAGAACTATGATGTATTGAGATGTGGCAAGTACTGTGCTCGTTAGTTAGGGCAAGAGGAGTATTTTAAGTTAATTTAGGAGGCCATCTGTGTATTGAACATTACAAGAATTGCTTCCTAAATTCACTTAAAATGTGTGGGAGGGGATCATTAGGTGTTTATTAGTATTTGGGGGTGTTACATTTGCTTAAAAAGCATACATTTGTTTAATAACTTTGGAAAAAAAGTGTGCAATATAAGATCGAGGGAAGCCAATGTGTGCGTATTATTTCTTTTGCTTTGATTGGACAAGCTTTTACCCTGATTTAACAGTTATGATCTCAATATTATCACACCGCCCTCTTCTTCGTCAAACTACCTAATTATTAATCTACCCGAAACCCTACACTCTCTTCCTTGTCCCAGTACCTAAGCAATAAGTATCAAGTAATGCCCTGCGGACCCAGTTTTCACTCAAGCCTTAACGAAGGCCCTGGGGCATTTCCGCCCCCATCCACCCAGTTTTATTAGTACTGGCTGGGGTACTAAACTTACTGGAGAAGCGAGGCTTCGTAGCGTGGGCCGTTCCCAGAAGCACACTCAACATGGCTGCTGCATGAAAAGACTAAATTATTGGCGTCCATGTTGGGTGTGAGTGGGAACCATGAATTCCCTGTATTTTTCACATCCAGATGCTAGTAAGAAGGTCAAATGTCTGGATATACTGCAGACATTGTTGCAGTGGCAGCACAGAATAGAAAGGCGGTCAAATTACACAGCACTAGTTTGAACTTGTTTTGGTTTGGCGTCATTGGGAACTGCATACATTCTGCCACGTAGATCACTTTTGTGCCTTTCTAGAAAGGTGTGGGGATTCTTGGTTAGGTCGTTGAATGTTAAGGTGGCATATTGTTATCCATTTTCATCAAAAATTACTTGGAAAGCATTGGCAGGAAGTAAGCGTAGACCTTTGTGACCACGGCATGTGAAATGTATTTGTATGTCAAACCAAACTTTAAACTGGAGCTTATCTGGAAAATCAATTTTGAACACTCCAGAACCGCACAGCTTGCAGAGGTCACATTGGGAAATTGGACCTTTGTGAACAGCAAGCTATTTGCCTTCATTTTGGAGAGTCTTGATAATGCTGACAAAGACATTGTTTGCACTCAGAAATTGATCATTACGCATGAAATGTATGTTACGGCTAAAAGGTGGATTGTTCAGGTGACGGTTGCTACCAGAACATAAAGAAATTAGGCTTTGAGGCTGGTACTCTGTACTAGAGACTGCAAACTTCAGCATAACATTTCCGTAAAAGAGATGATGACAAAGGCAAGGGTGCAAGTTTAAAGTTGGAAGATACACTTTTCTGTATTAGCCATCATTTGAAGGTCCCTACAGCCCATTTGGTGGAAAATTGAGTCAGACTTACTCAGTTCAACGTGATCTAATTCAGTGCTGCCCAGAGTAGCATGTTTACTACTATTTCCAGGGAGAGGGTTAGGATGAAACACAGGCATATTGCCCCGATTGTATTGGAGTCCCCCTTCGCTGCCCATGGTATTCCCTTCAAGCCCTTGCTCAATAGTAATAGAGCCGGTAATGGCCCGTGCCTCTTTCTTGTCCCAGTGCCCAATGATAATCTTATCTTTACCCCACACCCCTCGACACAGTTCCCCACTACATTGCCTCACTCGCCCTCATCACAGTCCCCCACTACACCACCACTCTGCCTCGTCACAATTCACCACTAACTCCACCTACTCTTCCTTGTCAAATTCCCCCACTGCCCCACCTCCCTATTTCTGGTCCGAGAACCCCATCAGTAATCCTTCCATTACCAATAACTCTTCTATGTCTCATTACTACATTAGTAATCAGTTGCATTACTCCCACATCCCAATTCCTCATCTCAGTACCCAAATAATAATCTGTTGCATTACACCACCTTCCTCTTCCGCATCCCAGTACACCATTAGTAATCTATTCTTATGCGGTGGTAATAAAAAGATGAAATACTTGAGAAACCTGATGTTGCATAGCCAAGAACACATTGATAACTAATGACTAGTACAGGTATGACTTATTCACTGCGCTCTTCCCATGAAACATTTTTATGCTGGTGAGTCAAACATTATATTGATTTGTAAACCATTCAAAAGTCTGTCTGCACAATTCTTTATTGTAGCACTATGTCAGCCGATACGTGTTTCGACTTGGTCATCGTTATCAAGGCTATCTTCATCTTGATCTGTGTGCAAATAAAGATGTAGATTATGAATGGTTCATTGAGATGGTCCTCAAACCGGGTCATCTGATGCAAATATCATTCAAATATTGCTTGCGCCATGCATAAGCACTGGAAACAACTTTTGTCCATTTTTGTGATGCGGCAATTCAAATAGAGCCGTCTCGCCGTTGCGCATGTTGCTCAAGTTGTCTCCTATTACTGAGGGCTCGATCCCTTCACACCGAAGCTCTAACAAATACAAATATTTTGAAGTGGGCAGAGGGCATTACCACAGGCCCTATACCCACAACCTCATTCTTGATAACAAATGATATGACATCAGAAAATGATGTCAGAAAAAACGCCAGAATTACTGGTGGTTGGAGGCATAGTATAACAAAACCCATGAAATTCAGTGAATAAACTTTAGTAAAGTGACAGTTAAGGTAAATAAGTTTAGTACTTAATTCCCTTTAAATTCAGTGAAAAAAAATTTAGTTAATGCACCATTAAGATGCATATTTAATGCAACAAAACCCCTGAAATTCGGCAGGTGTTGGAAGCAGCACCACTTTAACTATGAGCCCCACATTGTGCCAAATCCGGGCTGACTCATGCAATCCATGTCCAGGTAAGCTTAACCTGAGCGCTTCATTCACCTGCCGGCCATTCTCCCATCTGCCACCCCACCATCCTCTCTTGTCTGTTCACCCCTTCAGACCCCCCAAATCCCCCATTTATCTGCGGCTCCATCGTCCTGACACCTCCGCGGCTAGCGGCTCCTCACCTCACACCTGCCATGGAAATGCAAGAGAGTCTCCATACGAAGCCCTGCCCTTCATTTCCTTGATGGCCATGTTGAGGTGAGGCGAGAAAGTGTTTGTAAGAAATGTTTTTGTGAGAAACAATGGGTCTCTGCAAGCACGCAGCTTGCAGTGACCCATTGTTTCTCACAAAAGCATTGCTACTTCCACCATGGGGGTTAGCCTCAGGGTGCTAATACCAAATAACAACTATTCAGGGGGCTTCACTGGCCTTCACTCAGGCCTATGATTTGGGCCCTGGGGCATTACCAGCTGGTGTAGCCCTCCAAACGGGTGCTTATTTCTTAAATAGGTACTTGCTGACTGAGTTGGGGAGAATTGCACTCTGATTATTTTATGTAGAGATTTTAACTCTACAATTGGGGCAGGAGTAAGTGTTGAGCTATTTGCATGACACGAGGAGCAACACTGGGCACCTTCAAAACATTTTCCTGTAACACACATATGGGTAAAGGTGGCCTGGTGCTTTTACATTTTTCCTATGAATGGGGTCTCAGACTAATTAATAGTAGGGTTCCCTCTGACCAGCCTGGTAAATATACTATTATTGGTCCTCGTGGTCCCTACATCATTGATATCTTTTCGATCTCCCTGTTTTGTTGGAAGCGGGTAATAGAGCATAGTCATATTTATTGAGCCAAGAGTGGATAGTGACCATGCTACCTTGTCCATGGCATTGAAGCTATCTGAATCTACCCTGCATTTTCGCTACGAAAGACTGTAGAGGGAACTTTGGTGGACTGTCATTGGAGGCAGAGGTGGGCCCGTGACCTATAAAGGAGCATTGTGAAGAGCTAGTGGTGGTGTTGAGCACCCTCTAATTGAGCCAAAAGGTTTTTTTATCGACCACACAATATTTACAAATGCTGAGGTAGTGGTGCTGTTGAGCTCACTCTAATTGAGCCAAAGGGATTGTTTGATGGCTCCACAGTATTTACCTGTGAAAAGGAAGTGGTGGTGTTGAGTTGTGTTTAAATGTGGGGTATGTCTGTATAATTGAAAGAAAGCTACTTTTTCTGATTTTCAGAAAGTGAGACCGATCTTCGCCTACTACTTCCTGACCTATATCCTTGTGGGATTGCTCATTTCAGGTTTCATTTAAGGAAGGCATTATTACAGAGACTAATAGCCTGGGCCATTGAAAAATATAGTATTGTATCTATTCAGGTAGAGTGTCCTATGGGTGTAATCATACAGCATCAAAGTCTTAATTTCTATCTCATTGCAGTTAACTCCTTATTGATTGAACATTAGTAACTGGCCCAGGGGTGAGGAGGGTGTGGCCGCCTCCCAGTCAATGAGGAGGCTTGGTACGGGGGCATTGCCAGACAGTAAGCCCACCGCTCTGAGCCTCCTCATGCTGGAGGCTGCCATCTTCCCCGCTGGGGAACAAGGAACGTGCTACCCTCCCTTCACACACCCCCAATCCACAGATCCCCCCCACTTACCTTCTTTTTGGTTCCTTTTTGGGAGTGGACGCACTGGGAACACTTCTGTCTCCAGCGCTTCCCCTTCCAATCTGCGTCAAGCCCAAATAGAACGGAAGACGGTCCCTTCTGTCCCTTCTCTCATTTACATGGTGGCCATTTTTTTTGTTTACTTTTTTTCCTATTTTATACAGCGAACAGCACAGCCAGCCCGCTTTCCAAAGCCCGTTGCACTGGGAAGTGAGAATAATTCCAAAGCCGGTTGCACTGGGAAGGGAGAATAAGTGCACATTCAGCAATTATTTGCATCCTCATGTTAACTCGACCTGATTGGATGTGTAATCCACAGAATAAACGATAATTGTAATCATTGAAGCCAGATTACATCAAGAGCATCTTTATTGGGAAAAATGACCTTTCGCCACACCCTTTGGCGTAATCGTGGTTAGTATAAACAGTCCTTGGAATGCAATGTGCAAACTAAGTCTGGCTCAAGGTGTCGTGCTTGACACGCTGCGCCTCAACAGATAGTGTTGAACTGGTTAGCAGGATGGGGTATGGTACACAAGTTCAAAAAGCAGAGTGAGCTTCTTTAACCAAGAGCAGGTTAGTCAAGGCTGCGGCATAACACATTTCCTTTTCCTTTGCCTAGAAGTTCTACTCCAAGCTACTTTTTTGTGCTCGGTGGAGAGGGGAAGGATACCCTTATGGTGTAATGATGGTGGACTCTCTGTAGGGTTACTGAAAACCGGCAGAAGACATAGTGGGCGCAAATTTATCATTGTAGCCATCCTGCACATGAACCACTCTCTCTCTTCTTAGTCCTGCTCTTTTTAATACACTGAACTTGCACATGATAATGGTGTCTAAAACCGTCATTCTAGTTGTACAGCAGCTCTGCTTTTCTGCCAGTCACTGACCTCAGAGGTTTGTTTGCTTTAGTGAATTAAATATCGGTGTGTGTACCCAAGTATTTGAGTAACACTAAAATTGTAATCCTTCTCTGTTCATTTATGCACAGAGGGTGCACGTTTGATTTGTGGTATGTGTTAAGATGGATATCTGAACTCTGACCTGGTGGGCAGACGTTCAGAAGGCCAGCCTAGTTTCTTGGAACATGGTAACCTTTTGGACAAGCCAGACCAATCAAGGTAGCATTGGCAGTGGTCAAGACTGTGTTTCGGGAGGGGTGAGGGTGACTGAAAGACCTCAATAAAGTAAAGGACTGAGTAAAGGACACTTACAAATAATTCCCAGACAGGTGTATCTATATTAAAAATATAAGTGCATTTATTCAAGGCCTTTGAAGTTGAACACACAGTAATAATCACAGTAATACTTTTAAACCAACACAATCCTACTAAAATACATATATAGAAGACCAAGTGGCCTAAAGGGTTAAATGCACAGAATGGGTCCACAACCTAAAAAGGGAATGTAGCAGGCAGTGCAAAGAGTCTTTAGGCAATTCTGCAGTACTCACAAACCTAACTGAAAGGCAGTTCAGTACCTAAGAAGATTGGAGCCTATTGCTCAAATGTACTTGCAAAGCTGGCGCACGCGGGAGTGCAAATGGGTGAAAACGGGGTCTCTTGTAGGGTCTGCAGCAGCTCAGGAAGGTGGGTGAGGTGATGCAGAATAAGTTCCCACTATTCGTGGAGGGTTTCCCAGAGAGGGCAAAACAGGTTCCAGGGGTTGGGAATAGTTCGATAGCTCACACTATATGTGGAAAGGAGAGGGGCCACTTGTGCGTAAAAATGGATGGCTGTGCTAGGGGCCACAGGTAAGGATTGCAAATACTCACCAACCCCTAGAGCACTCCAGACCAAACTTCGGCAGTCAAGTCCACTTTGGTTGCAGATTCAAATGCGGCAAAAGTGCAGCTTTGTGGCTTTCAGCAGTGAAGTTACGCCGATGATTCCCAAATGGGACAGTGGAGATTTCTCTGCTCCTGGTGGATGGATCAGGCTATTTTCACTGTAGCAGGCTTCAGGGCACAGGGGGGCACAGCAGAAAGGTATCTGCAATGTTCGTCACCATGGATGGGCCACACAGTAACCGTGTGCACTCTGGTTTGGGTGCTCTCTTTTTACTTTAGACCTGGGAATGCCAAATGTACGAAATTCAGTGTAAGAGTGCCGTGAACACAGAGCTTGCGATGTACCAAGTTTCAAGGGTCTTCTTGAAATGGCATTGGTATCAGAGCAAACGTCCTGCACAAGCTGGTCAGCCCACTGGTTGGACCAGGGACACATCCGAGAAGGCTTACTTGCAGGGTTTGATGAAGATGCCGAGAATAGTTAGTCTCACTATTCCAATCGGTTGACGCATCTTTGCAGTCCTTCTAGTTCGATCAGATGCAGAGGTGTCAAGCGGGACGGCAGCGGGCTCAGGGTGCCAAACCTTTCAGTGGCTCACCAGCGGTTCCTCGACTCAGCTTCTTAGTTTCAGGAAACTTGGATCCAATCCTTCATTCAGTGAGAACTCAAGAGATCGACATGGTATGGTTGTTTGGAGCCTTCTCTTATCCAGAATCTCCTTTGTGTCAAAATGAAGAGGATCCAATGGGAGATCTGCTCACATACAGGTACACAATACGTGGACCAATCACGGACCACGGTGGTCCTAGGCATTCACAGCATACCAGACTCTCTGGCACCCAGGAAGTGTATTTGAACCAGACAGTCCAACCCACATCCTGGAAGCACACACACAAGGCATGCAGAAGCCTGCGAAAGCTTGGCGTTTCGCGGGGGAATACATACCCAAATAAGGACTGACCTGGAGAAAGAACCTTGTGGCTTGGCCATTTTGGAGCCAGCCCACCTATTTATGCCAAACGTGGTAAATCCGGTTTGCATGGCAAGAAAGGGTTAAAAGAAGGGTTAAAAATACATGAAAAGATAAGTTGCCACCAGCGCTGTCCAAGGCACACCTGCACTTCTCTCTTAAAAATCTGTCGAGGGTGTTTAGGTCCCTGGGAAATGACAGGAGGACCCAAGCACACTGTACTGTAAGGTACATTGTGCTCTTGTAACATGTTGTAGAAAAGTTGCAACATTGAAAAGGACTAAGGGAAACAAAGTCTCCCAGTACTGACTGTCTTTAAGGGCATGCCAGTTTCCCCATAATAAAGTGAGCGAAAAGCCCAGGGGAGTGCAGCTGAAGGCTGTGCGCCACTGGCAAAGTCAGACTATGGTGTTAAACAGCAGCAAAAAGTTGGGGGGTTACACAACTGGAGGGAAAACTTCACATAAATGGGAATCTTTCCTAACACTATGCACTGACGTTTGTCAGCACCCCTTCCTGTAGGCTTTGCTCCACTCGGACACAAGGTTCCCGTATAGCCTTTCCTGCTCAGCAGCTTTATGTCACGATGTGCAATACTGCCAAAAATTCTCTTATGTCTTAGGAAATGGAAAACATCAGGTTGTGCCGAGAGGCCACATGCAAACACTTTGGAGTAAAATAAGCAATGGCAATACCAACAGTTTAGAATTTTGTGTAGGTATAGGAAAGGCACTTATCAGACAGTGTTGAAGTGGGAGAATGGAAGAAAAGGCTCCCACCAATCCCCTCTCTCCCTTGGCCTAGAGGATCACGGCCCAGGCACCCGCCACGAGAGGAGTTTACCCATCTACCAGACGACCAAATACCCTGGTACAAGAACATACGGATGTGCCCTCCCGCGTGCCCGCCAGCCTGCCATACCCTTGCCGACGCCTGCGGCATGGAGGGACTCGACTGAATCATCCAGCACTAACTCGACACATCATTAGAGATGCCATGACGACCCGGCCAACGGCCAGAATACCCGTACAACATACACACTGGACACTCCCACACCAATCCACACGAAGAACATACTCAGTGCTATGACGCAAGTAACGGATACACCCACAGACGCGCATCTTTATTATTTTTCACATAGGCTTCTCAAAATGCAGAAACGCAAGACACACAATGAACTCATCTAAAAGCTTGCTCACGCTTCTCCTAAACCCATGCGCAATAATGAAAAGCATAACGAAGACACGATACTGGGGATAAAGCAATATGATACCATAACCTAAAGCGCTGTGTACCAAACGTCTCCGCCTATGCACCAGGCCCAAGTAGGCCGCAAGCAAGAGCTTCCATGAACATTGAATGAGCAAGAGTATAGTTGCTGACCCTGCAGAATGAGCCCGGCGATGACTGACAGTCAAGGGCACAATGTTGCAATCTCGTATGCCGCAAGCCGACGCCGAGGTCACACCTGCAATTAAAACCAGGCACACAATGGAAAATACAATATTAATTGTGCAGAATTCTGCCACGACCACGGTCCCACCTCACGTGACCAAGCCAAACCTGACAGGGTGCCAGGCCCAGGAGGAGGGAGGCACCGAAAACCCCCGTTTCAAGACATAGGCAGATACAATTAAGTGATTCAATGGACATCTGCGGCGGTGGGAGTAGTTGGCCTTCAGGCATACCAATAAATCTTCACGTTGTCTGCACATAACCATAGTGAAACATTGTTGCAAATGACAGGTGCACCGCGAGCTGGGAACAACGATGGTCCCAGACTGGGGGGCTCGTGCGTGGACCAATCAGAACATGGGGCTCTTATCACTGACGCCAGTAACATTGACCAATCCCCAGGGATCTTCATGTAACAATTTTCATGTATCAATTTGAAGGGACAACCCAATTATACCACCTGACTAACCCTCAACCACTAACAATGCTCTCTATACGTATGCTATACTAACCCTACCACTCGAGGAACCAATCCAGAGTGGCGATAGGTTTTTTGCTAAACTTTCCAAGGTGAAGCAGGTAGCGCGTCATACTAAGGTAAAAAGGGCCTGCGAGCCCAGGATGAAGAGAGAGAGTCAGGACGGACGCGTACGTTCCTTGACCCATCCCTGCCGTTTGTCCAATAAACAGCAGAACCACCTTGCTTCTTGCATGTGCCTCATACTCATTTTTGGGATACACGGGAGGAGTTGGGGCCTCCCTGCCCGGAGGTTCTCGGACGGCTCAGCCGACCCCGGGAGAATTTCTCCCTGACAAGTTGGAGGCACTGCTGAGATCTGTTTAAGATCTTCTTTTATTTTTTATTTTTCCGAGTACTCCCGTTGCGGGGAGGCACGGCGGCGCGGCCCCCTCTGCCGCTGCCCCCTTTTGAGGACTACAGGACCATCGCGGAACTGCGAGAAGACCGGACAGCGCAATCCGGATATTGGCCTTCGGGAGCCGGTTGAGAAGTATCCCGCCCGCGGTTGGCGAGTGTCCAGACATGGTCCAGACGAGGGGAGGTGGCGAGCCGCTTGGAGGGGTGCACGCAGTCGAGCAGCCCCGCGTCAAGAGCACTTGGTGAGTATGCCACGCACAACAAGCAATGTGAAATTGTGAGGGAGGGGGGAGGAATTGAATGAGGGAGGCGGGAGGTGTTGCACAGGTGCGCGGCGAAGGTTTGGCAAATTAGTGTTGGTAATGAATGAATGGTAGCCGGACAAGTGCGAGAGCAGTCCGCTACGATTACGGGAGAGAAGGGGGCGGAGCACGGAAACATCGCGTGCAGCCGCTCGGAGACACTGATTGGCCTAGGTCGCGACCAAGTGTAAGGGTGTGTGTGCGCGCGCGGTTTCCTACGATTTGGCGATTATTGATCAATGAGTAGATGAGGATCCCTATTGATCGAGCAGGAAACTCGATAGATAGATGACGTTTCCCTGTAGTTGGTAGCTAGCTGGTTGCCCAATACGGAAGATAATTGGCTGGTTAAGCCCTCCTGTCGAGGGGCGTATCACACGCGAGGCGACGCAGCGTGCGCAGTCCGATTATATTGTTGATTACCTTGTTCCAGGCGTGACAGGAAGACAGCTGTGGGGTTAACGGGGGTGGATTGCAAATATAGTTTGAACTTTTGAAGAACTTACTAATAGGTTAAAGAAATCGGTGACGTCACCAGTAGGGTTTTCATAGGATATCTCGAGAACAAGGCATCTTTATTTTTGAAAGTGGATGGGAAGAAAGTTGTGGTAGGGGAGTGGAAACGAAGGTAAACGGTAGTGAATTGATCGTGGGGAAGGCGGAAACGGGGACGTGGCTGCGCATAGAGAACGCCGGCCACGGCAAGTGTAAAGGAGGGAGGTGGAGCAAGTGGAAGTGGGGTGGCTGTATAAGAACGTAATAAGGGGCACGCAGCCGCAGGGGGCTACGTGCGCCTCGGCCGCAGGGGGCCGCAAAGGTGGAAAGAAAGAAAAGAACATACAAACGTGAATGCCATATTTTACGTTATTGGATTATCACAAGTCCCCAAAAAATTACGGGGCCAGGTAAGAGTCTGTACATTATAAACTGTCAGTAAGATAACGGCTACCAAATAGGGGAAGGACAACAATAAAGAGCTACCATGTCATACGGGGCAGGATCGGGAGGGTGGGGGAACACCCTCAATACCCCATTACAACACATATGTAAAACATTATCGCCCCATAGGGAGAAACTGATCAAGTATAGCATTGAATGGACACAGGGGACGGACAACAAAATGACGACACCATGGCCGCCTAATGGTAGTTTCGATCCATATACCCAACATTCGCTACTGACCTATCTGCATAACACATACAAAGGGAAGAAGTTGACACACCACGTGGAGGTGTTTAACTTATGGAGAATGTTCCAAGGGTCCCGACCAGGACCAAACGGAATGTTTAGTATGGGTGGAACAACGGAGGAAGAGAAGATCAAAGAGGGAGGAGAGAATGGGGACAAGGAGAGTGAAAGCCCACAGAACACGGGGAATGGAGAAGAGGGAGAGAAGAGTAACAACATAAAAGAAAAAGAAATAAAAAAGGAACAGAGCGACGATATACCCCTAGCGAAGATAGTGAAAAAGGAGGAAGGGGGGTTATATCCTTTAACAGAACTACGAGACATGGTTCAATTAAGGGCAGCTGAGGGGTACTCGAACCCGGCATACAGCCCGCCACCATATACAGCCACAGGTAACCACACAGGAAGGGAGCAGGATAACACGACGGGATCAGCTCGCGCACAAATAGCCGCAGGGAAGGAGGGATTGACAAAGAGCAAATAGCAGGAATAGGACAAGATGACTGGGTAGCTGCGCAGGTATTATTAAAATTACGAGGGTCATTAACAGAAGAAGAGGAAGAGGTGGTAAGGAAAATGGACGAGGAAAACATTAGAAGGAGCGAAAAGAAAAGAGAAGAGGGGAAAAGAAAGGGGGAGGAGCTGTTACGACAAAAGGAAGAGATTTTGGAAGAACGATTAGCAGAATTAAGGGATGAGCAGAATATACTGATCAAGCAGCTCGAGAGAGAGGAAAGAGAGAGAGCACGGGAAAGGAAAAAGAGCAAGGATGAGTTGGACAGAATGAGGGAACGAACTGAGGAGAAAAGGAGAGAAGCAGAAAGGGCGAAGGCAGTAGCAGAAAGGGTATCGAGAGCAGCACTGCGTGAAAAGAAAAGGAAAGAAGAAGAGAAAGAAAAGGAAGTGGAAATATGGAGAAGAGGATTACTATCAGAAACGACAAGGAAATATGAAGAAAGAAGGATGATAGAAGGTATATTAGAGCAGGAAAGAGCGAAATGGGAAAAGAAGAAAGAAGAAGAAAGGATAATGGAAAAGATGAGTATTGAAGTAATGGACGAATTGAAAAGGAAAAGAGAGGAAATTGATAGAGAAATAGCGGAGAAAAATGAAGGGGAAAGAGAAGAACGGAGAGGGGGGAGTGAAGTAAGGAGGTATTTATACGGAGACACAGAAGTAGCAACAACCTCAGCACAAAGGGGAGCAATTGGCAATGAAGACAAGGGAGAAACGGACCTAATAGATTTAAGAACAGCGACGGTTAAGGGGGAAAAGATAGATTTGGGGTTGCCATTAATGGAGGACTTTTGCAGTGAGGAAGGAGAAGGGATAGAAAAGGAAGGGAGAGACAGTGAAAGGGAAAGCTTAGACAAATTATACGTCACCCGGACAAACGGAGAATCCCCATGGATCTGCAGGAGAAAGGAAGAACTGGAGGGAAGTGAGGAGGAAGAGCAAGGAATAGCGGGAAGGCAGACACGCACAGCCACACAGTCACCATCCCGTCCCACATGCTCCACTACCTCACGTTCATTACGTGCAACATACCAATATAAACTAGCGCCCTTCTCACACGAACTAACACCCTATGCAGGCAGGCTTAGAGACCTCCCTGGACGCAGGCAGGAAGTACGAATACACATTAAATAAAGGAAATGGCAAAAGAAAGGGAAGAGATGGAGGAGAAACAGTTATGGACTCCATTGACGATGTAGAGGATAGGGAAGAAGAGGAGGGGTGTACGGATTCGATTGTGTGGGACCCAAAGGGCCAACAAGGACACAACCTAATGCCACTTTTGGAAAAGGGAGGGGTTAGACCACAATACGTCCCCTGGAAGCATGCAGACAAGGAAAACATAAAGTGCAGGCTCCCATCATTAAGTGGATATATGAAATGGAAAAACACACTGCAGGACAGAAATTGGCAGTGGGGGATGTAAAGGGCCTTTCGATATCAATATTAGGGGATGCAGCAGATGACATCTGGAAGAGAGCAGGCTTCCCCGGGGTAACAATAACAAACACATCACACGATGGGGCGCCATTCGCAAATTGCAGACATGCTTTATGGCAGGCACTGAGGGTACAGTACCCGGACACATCAGACATAGGAGCAATTACGTCACGCAAGATGCGTGAGAACGAAGATCCTGTTGATTATATCCAGGAAATTCAAGAGAAGTGGCGTATGGAAACTAGAGAACAATGGGACAAGACACCAGCAATATTCTATCATATACTAGTACAAGGGCTCCCAGAAGCAGTCCAGAAACAACTGAAGAAAGTAGTGGGGATGGAAGCAAAAGCATGGCCAGAAATACAACTGACAATAGTGCATCATTGTAGGACATGGCAAGAAAAAATGAAGCAAAAGGAAGACGATAGGAAAACGAAAGAGGCTAAATTAGTACAGAAAAAACTTACTAAATATACAATGGAAGGCGCACTAATAACTACACCTGCAACAATGACTCAAAACACTGCACAAGTAGTAGCTGCACATGATCCCTCGCAAATACAATCATCACAGACTGTAACACAACAGCTGCCGCCACTCAACCCATACACGACTAACATGGGAGGAGGATACTCAACGCCAGGAGCTGGGTATTATAATTACAACAGGGGAAGGGGAGGAATAATGAGGGGGAGAGGATACGGATATAGCACACAACAGCAGGGGGGAGGATTTTGAAATTTCTACCCCACCATGCAACCAGTATACCAGGACAACCCAGGAAGTTTTCCATAGCAGAACAGGGAACCACCGGTATGTTGGATTTGTGGATTGGTAGGGCACATGTCACGCACGTGTAGAGTGAGACCGGGCACACCATCATGGATCGAACAGGGACAACAAGGGCACACACAGGAACAGCAGGGCATCCAGCAACAGCAGATATTACAACGGGGAAATGGGCAGCAACAACCAGTAACACAACAACAGCCACAGACATATTCGCTGCCACAACAACAGGTAGCAGTGACACAACAACCCCAAGTACAACAAGCACAGCAACCTGCCCAAATCCAAGACCATAACATAACCTCTACCAATACACAACTACAGCAAACACAACTGGAAAGGGTGACTGTCCTGGGACACAACCCTTACACAGGAAGTGGTCAATCATTATACCCTCAATAGGACAGCCCACAGAGGGCCTTGGTGTGTCCCATCCTGTCGGTAACACCTAATAGTGCAGAGGAACCACGCATAGAGGTAACGATAGGTGACAAAAGATTATCATTCCTTGTTGACACGGGAGCGACCCGGTCTTGCATAAGGGAAGGTAAATTTAAGATGTCAGGCGAAGCCATGAACACCCAAGGATTTTCTGGGGCTAGGGGATTGGTTCCCTTTACTGATAACATTCCCTTATCGATTGGGGAGTATGACATGTCAGTACCGCTTTTATATTCTAGGGCCTCACCAGTAAACATACTGGGGAGAGACATAATGAGCAGGTTAAATATGACGATCTCCTTTACGGAGGACGGCATAGTTTGCTCCACTCCAGGAATTAACATGCTCACTGCACGACAAATTATGCAAGCATACTGTGGACAGACAGCGATTAGGGCTGAGCCAGTAGATGGTGAACTGTTCCAGTACGGGACAGACATGGCATTTGCATGGATGCCAGGAATTGAAGGAAAGATCTGGAGGAGGCCAGCAGCCTATTTGTTTAGACCAGAAACACCAGCCAACGAACCAGAAGGAAAGGTGATTGCAGTGAACTTAGAGAGCATTATAGCAACTGCTGATTACATTGCAGTACACGCCCATGACGGAGAAGGGAGAGCATGGAGGGCAGTGATAGCACTGACAGAGGGATGTAGACTCACCCAGGTGTCAGATGAGGAGCTCTTCTCGGAAGAAAAGGAAGAAGGTGAAATGGTGTTTATGATGAGTGTAGAAATATGGCTTAGAGTGACGTACAAACAAGTGGCACAGAAAATTGCAATGGCACTTGAAGCACCCACATCCACCCCAGCTCCCTTCTTTGAGGAGGATATGGCATAGGTACCGACATCATTATGGACTACTAGTCCCTATGACGTGGGGTGTATAAAAAGTATAGGAGGAGTAAGAATAAAATTGAAAAAAGGTGCCATACTCCCCAGAGTGAAACAGTACCCACTATCAAAAGAGGCAGATGAGGGCATATATGAAACAATAACGGCCCTTATAAATAGTGGCATATTGGTACCATCAGAATCACCATGTAACACAGCTGTATACCCAGTGCGCAAAGCTAAAGGGGGGTCTTGGCGCTTCATACAGGACCTCAGGCCCTTGAACAACATAGTGGAAGCAGAATACCCCATAGCAGCGAACCCGGCCACAATATTGTGCGGCATTCCAGCAGAGGCATCACGATTTACAGTGATAGACCTAAAAAATGCCTTTTTCTCAATACCCCTGCACCCAGACTCACAAGATCTGACAAGCTTCACGTACAGGAACACAAAGTGGAAACACACCAGATTGCCACAAGGCTACTGCGAGTCACCCTCAATCTTCAACAGGGTAATACAGAGGGATTTGGGTAACATTGAAGTGGAAAGCACAGTGTTACAGTACGTTGATGATATAATTATTTGCAGCACAAGCGAAAGAAGATGTAGAGAGGACTCATTGAAGATGCTGACGGTATTGGCTGAAAAGGGTTACAAAGTAGATAAGGAAAAGTTACAGTACTGTCAGGAACAGGTACTTTACATTGGTCAGCTCATATCTCAATACGGGAGAAAGATTGCACCACAAAGAGCACAGGCTATTTCAAAAACGCTGCAGCCCCACACAGTGAGGGAACTGCAGCAGTTCCTGGGATTGTGCAACTACTGTAGAGCCTGGGTATTTGATTACAGCTCATACATAAGACCCCTACTTGAGGCATTAAAAGAAGCTAACAAAGGGGAAAGAAAGTTGGGGTGGACAATGGAAATGAAAGAGGCGTTTGACGAACTGAAAGATGCAATATCAACTGCTCCGGTGCTGGCCACCCCTGATTATGAACAACAATTTTTTATATTTTCACATTGCGACTCAGCAGTAATGAAAGCAGTGTTGGCTCAAAAAACAAGCATGGGCTACAAACCAGTAGCATTTTACAGTGGTCACTTGGATCCTGTGATGTTGGGACATTTCCCTTGCGAACAAGGTCTCGCCGCAGCTGCCTTTGCGGTAGAAAAAGCATCAATAATCACAATGGGGTGCTCAACCACACTATTTGTGGAACATGCACTATTTGCGATATTGAACAAGCCTAAGTCCACACTCACCACGCAGAGGGCGTCAGGTTATGAGATCATCCTATCTAGACCAGAACTATCAATTGTTAGATGCAGCACGGTTAACCCTGCAAGGTTTATAGCAGAAGTAATTGAGGAAGGAGATTATGCACACGATTGTACGCAGACTACCGAAATGTACTCGTGTACTAGAAAGGTTGAAGAGAACGCACTAGATGGAGGTGAGCTCCTGTTCATTGATGGGTCCTCAACGATAGACCAAAGTGATGGGATAAGGAGAACTGGGGCAGCAGTGTTAAAAATGACAGAGGAACCGGTGTGTGTGGTGATGAAATGTGTACAATTACCAGAGCATTACTCTGCTCAAGCAGCCGAATTGGTTGCACTGATCTTGGCGTTGAAGGAAAGTTTCGACAAACGAGTGACTATATATTGTGACAGCGCATATGTCACGTCTACTGTCCACTCCGGATTGTCCAAATGGAGGAGAAGAGGGTTTAGGAGAGCTGACGGCACCCCAGTGCAACATGCTCTCTTGTTGGCTGAACTAATTGAAGTAATAAATGACCCCCAAGAATTAGCTTTAGTAAAATGTACCGCACACACCAATGGAGAAGATCATATCTCAAAAGGGAATGCAGCAGCTGACGCACATGCGAAGTATGCTGCATATTTTGGTGAGGTATGGAACCCCCCAGAGTCAGAGAGAGGGAGAGGGAGGGGAATAGCTAAGGAGATGTTGATAAGAGAAGGATACACCCATCTCCCAGCCACACAGATAATGGAGCTACAAGCGGCTGCACCAATGGCAGAAAAAGAAATATGGGTAAGAAGAGGATGTACAATGTCACCAACGGACGCACTATGGCGCCAGGGTAACACTGGAAAGATGGTAATGCCATTGGCAATATTAAACACCGCCCTGAGCCAACTCCACCACCCAGCCCACACAGGCAAGGAAGTTATCGCAGCACGAATTAGGGAAGATTGGTTCTGTCCCGAGTTAGATTCCCATGTGACCAATTTTATCAGCAATTGTCTCACATGTCAACAGTTCACGGCCGGTCACACGCTAAAGGTGATAAAAGGTACTATACCCCAGCCTGAGGGACCCTTCCTGCACATCCATATTGACTATGTTGATGTGATCAACGTATGTCAAGGAAATAGGTATATGATTGTAGTAGTATGCCCATTCTCCAGGTGGATTGAGGCATGTCCCTTCTCACACCCAGATGCATTCAGAGCAGCTAAATTTCTAGTGAGGGAGGTTTTCCCCAGGTGGGGAGTATGCGAGGTACTGCGGTCAGATAATGGTCCGCATTTCGCTAATGAAATGTTCCAACACATCACATCCTTCCTGAATATCAAGCACAAATTTGCCTGCGCATATCACCCGCAGGCCAACGGTATATGCGAACGCCTGAATGGCCTACTGAAGGAGGCAATTGCAAAGATACAGCAGACAACAAAGAAAAGTTGGCTGTATTGCCTTCCGCTAGCCCTATTTGAGCTAAGGAACAGACCAGGCTCCGATCACCACCTCACCCCTCACGAGGTGGTGACCGGACGACAAATGCGCCTTCCTCTGACGCCTACATCAAGAGCATTCACAGACTATGAAAATACAGCAATTGTTCTTGGTGATGAAATGTACCAATATGTGTCTTCCTTGATTACTAGTGTGGTGTTTGTGTCTCAACAGCTCCAGCGCACGCGGGGCGGGTCTAAGAGTGATCAACAAGAAGACGCGGATAAAGAATTGGAAAAGGGAAAACTGTGCAAAATTGCTAAAGGTGACCACGTACTACTCTGCAACTTCAATAGAAAGTGGAACAGCCCACGCTTCACTGGCCCCCACCTGGTAGAGGAAGTATCAACGAGAGCAGTAAAGCTACAGGACAAACGTGCCTGGAATCATCTACACGACGTAAAGATCTGCAAACTCCAGACCCGCCCTAGCGTCACCGACAGGGCCATTGGAAGAACAGCAACAGCGTCTCCCACGGAGGAAGAGACTTTTACCACAGCTAACGACCCAAGTGTCCCCCTACCCTACCACCCCCCTGATTCCCCAGAGACAACTACTGGCATAGAGAAGAGTAATTCCCACACCGCCCACCCCATGGTCACACGATCAAAGAGTAAAGTGACTTCCGCCAATTGAGCCCTAAGCCCCCTACCCGAATAACCCAACTGAAGGACACTTGAAGGACATTGTTTTGCACATATACACATGTAAACACTTGAATGTTCTCTCTTCTTTTTTCTCTCGCACATGCAGGCACTGTGTATTATTGTACTGCCAAGAATATAAATAACTAACAAGATTCATTGCCCAGGAGTAGATGCTACCCTCAGACGAACTACCCTGAAGAATTATCACACCAATTTGTCCATCACATAAAAAGGCCAAAGTACCTAAAAAGAAGAAGGGTACGTGTCTACTACACGGCATTTCTCTTGGCCATAGAACAATCAATGCCCCATCTCCACCCTCACTTGCCTGTCCTAAGAGATAGATCACTTAGATTGGCGTGGGAACAGCTCTTCGCCTGGGCACTGAACGACTACCTGATAGGGAGAGCTTGAAAACAACAATTAACACTAATAACGAGCATATTGAGAATTTTCAGGCGGGCAACTTTAACGTCGCAAGAATTAGCTGCCGGACTGCAGCAAGGTAAGAGCAAAATGCCGGTGAGATTAGCATCTGTAATAAAAATGATAGGGATCTTGATGATCACCGGGTTCTTGGCTGCCTCTGTATGGCAGAACAGTTGCGCTATCAATATTTTGGCTGTTCCCAAATCTAACATACCCCCACCCCCGGCTGCAACAGGTGTGACGTCAGGTGGTACTAGCAAAATCCCACACAAGGGAAATAAAGTTAAACGCAGCACATACTCAGACCGTAAAGGTATTGACAACTACATACAAGATTCAGCACACGTCTCGAATAACATGTGGTACTAACATATGACCCAAATAGGTAAGCAGACAACGGAAGACAGCTGCTATGTCTGCTCATTGATCCCATACGCCATGAGCGCTTCCAGAACTTTCGTTGCCACGGAAATTGATGAAAAAACAGCACGATGTATAATATACTTGACACTGTTCCAAATGAAAGGGAGGTTCCAAGGGAACACGGCGCACCTGGTATGGAAAACACGAGACACATACCCGTACGAAAACAATTTCCTCAAGGCTTACTTGAGTTACAACAAGGCCAGTTTACACGCTGAGGCATTCAAATACATAACAAGCGGCCCTGAAAAAGGAGAAACAAAGAAAGTAATATTACAGTACCTACCATGTGATTGGTACGCCACTGAAGTCCCTGGTAAACAAGGATGTTGGGAAAGACCACTGATAATAATAACAGGGAAGGTGTACCTGGGTGACGAATGGGACATAGGAGTGGCTGGCAGCAGAGTATTGCTGAACATAACGACAGATGTTGGATGACTTGGGTCAAATACGTACCCATGCTAACATGGTTAGAGAAGGATGAAGACCCAATAACAATACTGCCGCTGACTGCGCCTAAGGTATGCTACCAACATAAAGGAGAAGTGGACGTGGGATACAACACCAACTGTGCAAATGTGACGGAGTTACCTGAGGGGGGAGCGGGAACAGCAGTGGTAATGGACCATTACTGGGCCTGCGGAAACAGGGCATACCACACACTGCCCCCTCTGTGGAATGGTATATGCACAATGGTACACGTCAATGTACCATCACTAGTGGTGCCCCAGAAACATGTGAATGTGGCAAGCTTTCCCAAAATGGATGAAGGAAACAAGAAGAAGAAGAGATCTGTACACACTCAAAAGGGGCCAGAGAACAAAAACAGCGGCAACAATTCTGTCCTGAATAGGAAGAAGAGACAAGGAGAACCTCTGACAGGAAATTACCTATGGGGACGGTCGGAAACAGCACTCTCTTCAATCCCACCGGAACATAGACTATTCACCAGAGCAGCAATGTTCTTCTCCTCGATAATACATCCGGGACTACAGGCTTACGCAAACGCAAAATGGCTCCAGATAACTAGGTGGGAATTAATGATGACAATTAATTCTACAGTAAATGGATTCAACGCAATAAAAGAAGAATTGCGAGCAGTGAGGATGGTAGCACTACAGAACAGATATGTACTGGACCTCCTCACAGCAATGGAAGGAGGAGTTTGCGCAAAGATAGGACAATCATGCTGCACATTCATTCCTGCTAACGATGCTGACAATGGTACACTGACAGAAGCAGTATCACAATTGGCCCAGATGAGCTCCAAGATGATGGATGAAAGTAAAGGTGTGGAAAAGGATGAGAGCTGGTTTTCAATATTATGGTCATGGATGCCATCTTGGTTGTCAGACGGACTGAAGATTATAGTTGGGTGCATTATTTTGGCTGGAGCTGCACTGATTTTGATAAGATTTTGGAAGGCCCGGAAGACACGCACCACTGACGAAATGATCGAAATGGTTGGTATGCACCCCTTGATGCCAGCAGATGACGGCCAACACGCTGGAATAATAATAAAAGAGAGAGAAAAGTTGCGCAACCAGATCATCACCAACCATCTGGACCCACCATCTGTGAAGCTCGAAAACCCAAGAAACCCAAGGAGCTATATAGGAAAGTGGGTATACTGCACACCTGGAGGAACATGTGTATATATGTATTGGTCATTTGAAGACCATGTTAACCACTATGGACATTTGGGAGGAATAACTAAAATATGGAGGGTGAGAGGAGATAAGGAAAAGGATATGTTTGTGGTCGACAAGTCGACCAGAGGGGGGACTGAAGTGGGAGAATGGAAGAAAAGGCTCCCACCAATCCCCTCTCTCCCTTGGCCTAGAGGATCACGGCCCAGGCACCCGCCACGAGAGGAGTTTACCCATCTACCAGATGACCAAATACCCTGGTACAAGAACATACGGATGTGCCCTCCCGCGTGCCCGCCAGCCTGCCATACCCTTGCCGACGCCTGCGGCATGGAGGGACTCGACTGAATCATCCAGCACTAACTCGACACATCATTAGAGATGCCATGACGACCCGGCCAACGGCCAGAATACCCGTACAACATACACACTGGACACTCCCACACCAATCCACACGAAGAACATACTCAGTGCTATGACGCAATTGACGGATACACCCACAGACGCGCATCTTTATTATTTTTCACATAGGCTTCTCAAAATGCAGAAACGCAAGAGGCACAATGAACTCATCTAAAAGCTTGCTCACGCTTCTCCTAAACCCATGCGCAATAATGAAAAGCATAACGAAGACACGATACTGGGGATAAAGCAATATGATACCATAACCTAAAGCGCTGTGTACCAAACGTCTCCGCCTATGCACCAGGCCCAAGTAGGCCGCAAGCAAGAGCTTCCATGAACATTGAATGAGCAAGAGTATAGTTGCTGACCCTGAAGAATGAGCCCGGCGATGACTGACAGTCAAGGGCACAATGTTGCAATCTCGTATGCCGCAAGCCGACGCCGAGGTCACACCTGCAATTAAAACCAGGCACACAATGGAAAATACAATATTAATTGTGCAGAATTCTGCCACGACCACGGTCCCACCTCACGTGACCAAGCCAAACCTGACAGGGTGCCAGGCCCAGGAGGAGGGAGGCACCGAAAACCCCCGTTTCAAGACATAGGCAGATACAATTAAGTGATTCAATGGACATCTGCGGCGGTGGAAGTAGTTGGCCTTCAGGCATACCAATAAATCTTCACGTTGTCTGCACATAACCATATTGAAACATTGTTGCAAATGACAGGTGCACCGCGAGCTGGGAACAACGATGGTCCCAGACTGGGGGGCTCGTGCGTGGACCAATCACAACATGGGGCTCTTATCACTGACGCCAGTAACATTGACCAATCCCCAGGGATCTTCATGTAACAATTTTCATGTATCAATTTGAAGGGACAACCCAATTATACCACCTGACTAACCCTCAACCACTAACAATGCTCTCTATATGTATGCTATACTAACCCTACCACTCGAGGAACCAATCCAGAGTGGCGATAGGTTTTTTGCTAAACTTTCCAAGGTGACGCAGGTAGCGCGTCATACTAAGGTAAAAAGGGCCTGCGAGCCCAGGATGAAGAGAGAGAGTCAGGACGGACGCGTACGTTCCTTGACCCATCCCTGCCGTTTGTCCAATAAACAGCAGAACCACCTTGCTTCTTGCGTGTGCCTCATACTCATTTTTGGGATACACAGGAGGAGTTGGGGCCTCCCTGCCCGGAGGTTCGCGGACCGCTCAGCCGACCCCGGGAGAATTTCTCCCCAACAGTGTCATAGTGTTATTAACTGGGCATTGATGGTAGCAGTTGCAAAATGGTTCCTGGGCATTTAACAGCTGTGCCTGGCATATGCCGAATGCTTATACAAAAGACAAATCTGTTGGCTTTGCCAATGCTTGTTTAATCAAGCAAGCAATACCTAAGTTTTAACAGGGGTTTGCATTCCCGCTTAAGGAAATGTTTTTTTAAAAAGTGTCAAAAGTGTGTACTTTAAAGTATATTTTTCAATGTATAAGGATTTAAAAGTAATTATTTAAATAAGTTCCATGTTATGGGGTGCCAGGGTCTCCGGCCCCTGTCATGATAGTGGTGTCCCTCCGTGTGAGGCGGCCCGGTGGCCCATATCGTGCGTGGGACGGGGCACTCGAATCAACACACAGACACAGCTTTAGTGTCTCATGGTAACTGCCGAGCGGGAGACCGCTCAGCACCTTTATTGGTTTGGGCCACGTGTTTGCACACGTGGTCCCAACATGTGACTGTGGATGAGCCACAGTGCTCATTCTCATGTTACATCATTCCATACCAAGGGTTAAGACAAACAAATGATGAACGTTTAAGATGGCATGTGTTACACCAACTGCTAACGCTCATGCTGACCTCGTGCGTCATCTCTGAACACAGATATACACATTCTTAGTCAGGCATGCTACTGTACGCACTAGGTACAAGGGTGCACTACCAGGGTTTGGGAGGTTAAGTTAATTGTATCATGAAGGGTGATGCTAACTCCCTTTTCCGCTTGCAGTTCTGGCCAGCATTGACCTCAAGCTGTTCTGCAGGGACTACTTTAAACACACATTACTTTTGCGGTATCACTGCATTACCAACATACCTCCTTGGTCTGTTATACACTTGCGCACATATATCTCGGGAGGATAGCTCAGTGGCAACGTGCTCACCTTGGAAGCAAGACAACATGGAGCAACACAGGTTCGATCCCCGGGTCCGCGCTTAGAAACCTCTGGGTATTAAGCGCGTTATAAATAACCTATCATATCATATCATATACATTGGGGTGTAATACACCTATGTACGTGGTTACTACAAACGTTATTAGTCCAATATTGAAGTGGGGATGGCCCAACTGGCCAGAAAAGCAGCACCGAGCATACCGGAGCCACATCGGCAGATGGTCACAGGGCAGTCCCTCTGTGTCAGCTCGCCCATGATGGAAAGCGCTCCACTAGCCGGCAAAGCTGCACCCTGGGATACTGGGGGCCAAATCAACTGCCGTCTTGCCAGCAGGTCTCTGGCCCGTCTGCTGTAGGGTGGGCACCTTTTCCTCTATGCAGTGTGGGATGTTTTTACCCATGCATCCAAGCCCTACCATAAAACTGTGCATTACTGGCATTGAAAACATCATGATGGCCAGAACTCCCCAGAGAGTGCACAGGGAAAACATGAAGAATAGGCTGCCACCCATTTTGCCAATGTTGTGAGCACAGGAGGGCACTGCCTAAAACCAACATTGGGCTACACACACAGTAGCCTGAAACCATTGGGAATGGCAATGCTGATTGCCAAAAGCAACCCAGAACTGTGGGGAATTCATTTTATTAATGTCAAAAATGGATGCAATACTGGTGCTCACCACTATCAGAAAGCCGGCGTTTTAAAACCACCAGACTTTTGTGTAAAACTGAACAAATGAACCCAAACCAGGCCAAGGAAAGACTTGCTAAGAGGTGGATACAATGTAAAACTATATTCTGAAATGACTTGAAGGAAGTAATTATTTAATGTATATATAAAAAATAGCTGGGGATGTCAGCTTAAGTGAATTTGGGTTTAAAGCCACTAAAATCGAAATGTTTAGAATAAATGAGTGACCTACTTGTGAGTGTCACATAGGTTGAAATTGTTTAAATGTCATAGTTTTGAACTTAGAATCAGCATTCTAGCTGCATGTGCAAAAATTGTAAGTTGGATTTGAATGTAGAAAACTGGGAACTAAAGTGACATTTAGCTGAAGCCTGGCTGGAAGAGAGTGAATTCTGCCCGGCAACTACCCCCGACAGGAGTGAAACCTGCTCAGCCACACTTCCCAGGCCTGGCTGCATCCTGCTGCCCCCACCAAAAGGAGGTGACACCTCTCTGATTGAATTAGGGGAGTGGTACCTGGGGACTACAGGAAACTAAACAAAGCACTGTCACTGGCTCAGGCAAATGTTGCATTGGGGGGGCCGTAAAGTGGCTTCCTCTTGGGAGAAACTGGGAGGGGCAGTGCCTGTGAGAGCCAGCTGAGCTTGGGGGAAGTGGATAAACCAGAAATTCCACCATGTGCTTTGGAAAACCACACCCCTTTGGGGCCAGAGCATGATTTTAAAAAGATGGATAATTCACAGTGCGGACTTGTCAAAATTATATAAATAACATCATCATTCTTGCGATTTTTCTGTGCACATTTTAAGAGGTGTTAGGACCCTGTGGGATGTTCGTGGGGATAGTGGCGGAAAAAAGGTTGTTACTCCAAATGTATGCATGTTAAAAATCTGACACTTTATCATCTGAAACCCATATCCCTGGTGCACATTTGTGTAAATCTGGAAAGGTTTAGAGGTCGTTATCTGGACGAAAAGGGGAGATTTCTGTCATCAGTGGACACAACATTGTACCAGATCGCTGTTATGAACTGCTACCAGAAGTCCAGCCAATCCTGAACCGATCGGTGACGAAGTCGCATTCCTGTCCAAAATCTAATGTGAGTACCCAGCTAGCACTGTGCCAAAACCAATCTCTTAGTTTAAAATAATCTAATCCAAACTATTTTAGCCTATTAGAACTGCCTCCTAAAATCGTGTCTTTCTGTCATCTTTAAAACTGAAAACTGTCATCTGTCATTCTGAGCTTTGAAATTTCAAATCCGAAAAACTACCTTTACTAAATCGGCCTACTCCTTATAGTGCCTCCGTAATTGCGCTCGACGCACGCAACTAAATTTGTCGCGATTTGACATTTTGCTTAATTTCAGCCACGTGTAAAAATATTTGTGCTTGCTTTCCTTGCTGAAATTCGTGTGCAACCTGACAATCATTCATAGAGCATTGCTAAAGTGATCCTGAATTCATTTAAAGTATCTCTAACTCACCCTGAACCTCCTATAGGGAATTAAAAGCAATTTGAGTATATTTTTCACTTCATTGCCACCACATTTAAAAGGATTTTGCCTGTGTTTAAAACTCCTACCTGTTTTCCTCTAAGCTTGCTAGGGGGGAACTGAATTATATTTGACTGCATTCCTGAGAACTGTGTGCTTTCCTCCCATCTCTTTACCTTGCATAGAGGGGGGGGGGGTGAATTGTCAAAGAAAAGCGATTACATTGTCTTTTGTTGAAGTCATATCAAGTTTATTTTCTGTACTGCATTTTCATTCATCATTGCATTGTCCTTGAAGCCATAAAAGCATTCTCAGCTACTTTATCCTCTCTATATCACTTCTAAGCCATCAAACAGAGTGTACCACTGTAACATTATCCATTGTTGATCACTATCATCTTCACAAGTGTGCTATCAAACCTTAATTTATTATAAAAGTGTGATATATATATATATATATATATATATATATATATATATATATATATATATATATATATATATATATATATATATATATATATATAGTTTAATTTTCAAATAAACCTTTTAGATTTGCAAAACAAACCTACTTCTTGGCTCAGCGGGGTCGGGCGGATTCTGAGAGAGGGGTGTTATATAAGGGTTGTCATCCAGAGTAAATGAACTGGACATAAACATACATCAATAAGGGCTTCCATCAGCATCCCAGACTAGGCATTGACTTAGCTGTAGTGTTGAATTGAAGTCGCTTACAGCAGACAGGGGCCAGGGAAGGAACTCTCCTTCCATCCCTCACCAGGTGAGGAACCGCTCAGTGGCAGAGGGCAGACCCATGCCCAGGTTCCCCCTTCAGGTGGGAGTTCTTACTTGCTAACGCTGCAGTGGCAGTCCCACCCTGTTGAGGCTCCCTGCTGCCGGAGTTGGCACTTGCAGCGATCAGGGCCAAGCAGTGCCCGGGGCTTCCCTCTGCTTCACAGATGGTACATGCGTCGGAACGGTGGTGTTGATGGCTGCGCCGTGGCCAGGCTTCCCCAGTCAGGAGCACTTCCAGGCCTGCCTTTTGCCTGGCTGCACAAGTACTCTCTCTGGGGAGAGCCGCGGCCTGGCTGGCTGTTGTCCTTTGTGGCCTCCTCAAGGCAGGAGTTCTTCCTTGCACTCCTCTGGTGTACGGCCACTGCAGTAGCAGAGCTTGCCGCACCACTCTCAGGTGTTGATTGTGGCGAGGATGTACCCCGCTACGTGATCTTTTCCTGGCCGTCGGCCGCAAGGATGGCCAGTCACTGTAGTAGCATGTGTGAAGCCCTGGTGGTGCCAGTTTTTGCCGCCATTTTATTGTCTCCCAGGCAGGTGCTGATGGGAGCATGTTTGGTCCAGGCTCACTTTCATGTTCATCTTCGAGGTGACCGCAGAAGCACTCTCCTCGGGGAGAGCAGCGGTCATGGCAGGGATTCGTGGTGCTGTGGTGCAGGATGGGTAGCAATCCATGTCGTGCCATCTGCGGGCTCACTTCCAGGCGGGAGTAGCTCGAGGTGCATAATGGGCAGTGGTCGATGTCGGGCTCTCCGGGCTCCCTTCCAGGTGGGAGTAGCCCGAGGTGCTTGGTGCAGGATAGGCAGCGGTCCATGTCGTTCCATTTGCGGGATCCCTTCCAGGCGGGAGTGTTCACCTACTGTCCTGGGCTCCGGGATACAGCCACTGCAGTAACAGTTATTGCCGTGCTGCTCAACTCCCATTGAGTGTTGGAGAGATGCCCCAATGCATGACCTGCTCCTGACCCGTTGGCCCCAAGGATAGGCAGAGTCACGTTGATGGTTTCTTCGAGCTTTTCCCCCAGTCAGGAGTTGCTTTAGGCAGACGGGAGTGCCTTGTTTGAGACAGTGCAGCTCTCCCTCTGGCAGGAGCACCTGTTTCCAGTGTCCAGTGGGCCAGGATGCTCCTCTGGCTTTGGCCCCAGGTAGGGCCTGTAGTGCTGTCACCGTGTCAGTCACCTGTTCTCCCCCAGACAGGGGTGTCTGAATACACTGTTGTAGCTTAGCAGCATCTCTCCTTGGACGTCTCACCCAGGCCGGAGTGCTTTTCCCTTAACACAGGCGGCAGTCCCACCCCCAGGCAGGAGTTCTTCCTTTCCTTTATTTATTTTTCATGGCAGGGCCGTGCTGCATTTCTTTTTTCATTGGTGGTGTGGTGCCACTTGTTCCCTCCAGGCAGAGCATCTGTGCTGAGAGCCGCTGCACTCTCACCCCGCGGTGGGAGTAGAATGTCCCTTGCAGCAATGAGCCTCTTCACTCCCCCAAGTGGGGAAATCCAGATAATAATTTTTTTCCGTTGGTTGTATGCGAGGCAGGAGGATGCCACCTCAGACGGGAGATTCAAAGTGCTATGGCGGTGGCCCACCGCTGGTGCCGCTCGTGCATTTCGTTACCCCCCTACCTGCGGGGTTGATGTCTTTTCGGTGGCTCCGGGCTGCTCACTCACTGGGCAGGAGTTTACCACTTGCCAGTTATGGTGGGGGCAGGGCCCGCTCCATGCTCCGTCCCTCCCAGAGCAGCGATGGGCAGCAGTCCCTCCCCACCATGTTGGGTTCCCCTAGTCAGGATCTTTGGGGGCAGCAGGTCTCCCCCATTTCCAATGGCAACTCGCCAAGCCATGCAGACAGGGCTAACCACCCCTACCTGTCCCATTGGGCTCCCTGTGTGGGAGCACACCGCACAACAGCAGAGTGGGGTTGGCTGGGTCCTTTTTGGAATCAGCATACAGCCGATCCCATCCTCGCTGCCAAATGTTACGGGGTGCCGGGGTATATGGCCCCCGTCATGATGGTGGTGCCACTCCATGTGGGGCGGCCCGGTGGGCCCATGGCGTGCACTGTACACACGGTGCCGGATTCAACACACAGATACAGCTTTAGTGTCTCATGGTAACTGCTGAGCGGGAGACCGATCAGCACCTTTATTAGTGCAGGCCACGTGTCTGCATACGTGGCCCCAACATGTGACTGTGCACGAGTCACGGTGCTCGTGCTTACGATTACAACATCCCGGACCTCTCAAAGTATAAGCCTTCAATGATAGTGGGAACAAGCGCAATGTCTGTCTGGAATGAATAGGCCTCACGCGATGCACATGACGGCGCTTCATTTACATTTACATACAGACAGTAATGGAAATAGAGGCTAGTCTCTGAACAGTGCACTCTTCAAATTGCAACTTCCTGTCCTCCCGTCTCTAGCCCTTGCAGTGCGGACAGTAAGACTTTCGAGATGACCCCGGTAGCTGATCTGATCAATCGCTTGCCTGTCAAGAAGACAACGGCTCTACTTGCAATACGAACATGCTTCTGTGAATGAAAATCAATTACTTCCGGTAAGGTATAGTGTCGAAAAGCTGCTACAGTTCCAATAAGCTGCTTTTTGACAAATGCACTGCAGCATATGTTTATATTTTATAAGCGTTATCGTGTGTATCAGATATTAAAATATTCTATTTAGACTTATAATGAAGGCGAGATTTTTTGAAGAAGAAAGTAATCCTTGGAGTAGCCTCATATAGCATCAGTGGGTTGACCGAAATTAATGTATCTGGTATTCCACAATCAGAGATTGGCAGAGATCACTGGCAGCCTAGGGACATTTTCAATGAGGTGGGTGGTGTTACCAAGACTGATGGGACCTGCTCCCTGTTTGAATTCATAAATCAATCTGACAAAGTCACCCAGTTGCCTTTCACTCAGATTGCAAAACGTTCTAGGACTGTCAGTCAAGCAAAGTCAGCTGTTCAATGGAGGCTAATGGGACGACTTTTGTGTTATGAACCTGCGATGGATTTTTGACGTCGAAACGGTGACCATACATTAACTGACTGCCATGCCCTGCATAGGTCTCAAGAATTAAGTGAAAAATACATGCCCACTTTCCCTCGACTTCAACTAGTGGGGAAACATCTGTGTTGAGCAGTGTACTATAGTAATACGATGCTGTTGTTTGAAAGAGTGTATAATACGGTATGCCTAATGAAATGAGCCAAACAGCTGATCCTTTCGAAGTACGTTGTGTCTCCAATTAGCCAAAAGTCAGTTTCAAAACCAACTGTGCGTCATAGATACGTTTTCAGGGTTATGTGCAAATCCTGCTGTATCAAAACACTATTGATAGTCAGACACATGTGCAACCCAAACTAATGTTGTTTTAAAGGGTGAAATTGAGGGGTGGGGGATTTTAAAAAGTGAAATTGCTTCTCTGTGTCCAATAATCACCAGCATACCAGCCAGCAAATAGCGAGTCATGATAGAGAGTGAAAGCACAAAATAGCCACGCATGCTTGGGCTGCGAGGTGTGCAGCTTTCTGAGAAGCAAGTTGGGTTGCTAACTTTCCATTTCCCTGCAGTGCAGTCATTTCATTTTGGGCTTTTTTTCGCAGGCACTTGGGCCTTTTGTTGGCTTCTTTTTGATGGCAGATCTGTTTTTTTTTAATCTCCTGAGGCTGTATTTCTACAAACAAAAAAGCCCATTATATCCATCCCTCACCCTCACTCTCGCTACTCCCCTCCACCCAACTCTCTCTACCCCTACCCACACACCCCAGCCCCATTACTTGAACTGGTTGGGTTAATTTTGACAAGTCCTTCCACAGCTGCTTTATACTTCATGTTTTTGTCCCCAACCAATTTCCATCTATACTCACCCACCCACTCTAACACCACCCACCCTACCCCCACTCTCTTTACCCCCACACTCTCTACCTCTACTCGCTCTACCCCCACCCTCCCACCTTATCCCAACTTTCTCTACCTCAACCACCCTACCCCCGCTCTCTCTACCGCAGCCACCCACCCCAACCCCACTCTTTCTACCCCTGCCACCCACCCTACCCTAACCCTCTCTACCGAGCCCACTCTATCTACAAACACCCACTCCCTCTACCAAACCCCACCCACTCTACCGCACCGACCCTAATCACACTCTCTCTACCCCATCCACCCTAACCCTGCTCTCTCTACCCCCACCCTCTCACCCTACCCGCTCTCTACCAACACCCACTGATTCACCCAACTCTGTTCCCCCCCTTCCGACACCCATCCTGCCCCCTCCGTCCCCAAACCACCCTAATCCCACTCTTTCTACACCCACACACGCTACCCTCACTACCCCCACCCCTCTACCACCACCCCTCTAACCTCACTCTCACTACCTCCACCAACCTACCCTACCCTCCACTCTCTACCCCACTCACTTACCCTACCCCCACTTTCTACCCCCACACACCTACTCTACCTCCACTCTACCATCACCGTTTCTACCCCCACCGGCCCAGCCCCTGCTCTCTGCTGCCACCCATCCACCCTACCCCCACTCTCTCTGTCCCATCCACCTACACTATCTCCACTCTCTCTTCCCCTCCGACCTCCTCACTCCATTCTCTATACCCCCACCAACACTAACCCACTCTCTACCCCACTCTTCCTTCGTCTCTTTATTCCTTACCCTCTCACTCTCACCTTTCACCCTCATATTTCCTCTTGATCATCATCCATGGCACCCCCTCTCAATCTTTTCCTCCCTTGCACACCGGCGCCTCTTATCTCATCCCGCTTTGAAAATGTGCACTTTCCACCTTGCACCCTGGTGTCTATAAATGCAAAATGAGAAAAAAGCAGTAAACGCCAAAACTGTTAACTTTGCCAATGCGTGTTTCACAGATGGCCCTGGCCCCCCACGCACATGGATGGACAATGTTTTATTTATCACAAAGGTGCTACATTTTGGGGAGAGTTTTAGTACCACAGCCTTATGTACATGATCTGCCAGTGGACAAAGCTACTATCCTTGGTAACCAGAACCCCACTTGGCCTCTGTATACCTTTACTATTACTGTGATTGTATACTGTCTATGAATGTAATTCACAATCGGAGAGTGGACAGTCACAGAATGAGTAAATCATAACACTGTGACCCGGGAAGGGGATACTGAGCAACTTCTGAACTGTGCATAGCTGGAAAGTTTTCTCATTCCATGTGTGAAACCTCGAGCCAATCCTATTTTTTTCCAACTGCAGTTGTGACTTGTAGGCCTATTCTTACAATGGGAAAAACAAAACT
The DNA here is from genome assembly GCF_040938575.1 of Ambystoma mexicanum. NCBI lineage: Eukaryota > Metazoa > Chordata > Amphibia > Caudata > Ambystomatidae > Ambystoma > Ambystoma mexicanum. Next base: position 1,361,652,024 of record NC_090929.1, read on the forward strand.
GCAGGTTCTAGCATGTATTTAAAAAAAGAAAATCACAACTGGCTCCAGGCATCACGCGTGGAACTAGGAAATTTGCCAGCTATGCCTGTGGTGCCCTCTCCGTGATTCCCACCGACCTGTGGTAGCTGGACTCATACCTGCAGACTGAAGTGCATATCATACAAAACTGGTGGCAGCTGCTTGATCAGCGATCACTGACACGCATGCTCAGACTAGCCTATAGGGCAATAGGGAAATGCCCAAACCAAAAACACGAAATGCTACTGTGGGACAGATTTTTTGGTCGAAGTGGGCAATTTTTGGGCCAATGTAGTTTAATGAGTTACTGCACAGTGTGGTTAGTAGTTTTGACCGTTAGTGCTGAATACATATTCTTTAAATTTCACAATTTGCATCACTTTGTATCCAAATTGTCACAAAAGGAATGAATTGCAATTTGCAACTGTGGGCTACTTTATCATTGGTTTCCGAGACCATTTATTGCCCCAGTCCGACCCTGCACATAATGATATATCTGACTGCATCTTTAACAAGTTATTTTGCCAGCAAGTGAAGAGAGTGCTGAGATAAGGAGGGTGCAGTGTCGCAGGTAATGGTGCGCGTGGTCCCCGATCTTTATGATTGATCCAATGCAGCAGCAGCAAAATGAAAGGCTGTCCTAAGCCCCTCCAAATAATGTAAGCCAGAACGTATTGCTGTTGATCTGCGCAAGGATCGAAGAGTCCATCAGTTAACTTATAGTTCATGGAACCCTGAAATTCTAGTGTATCGAGTCCAAAGATTCTAAATAGTTTCCATTATTAAGATGTATTGGTCAAGTCCAATGGATCAACAGCTGTCACGTGTTTCGACCAGTCGGTCGTCCTCAAGGCTGAGGTTGATCATCATTGGATATGTTAATTGGATAATTGTTCAAATCATACACATATATCAACATTATTATACCAATCATGTTAATACAAGCAAAACATACGTATCGACATGATTGGTATAATAAAATTGTTACATACCCATAGTTGATCATTAACCGGCAGAGTAAGGAGGTGTAAGTGGAAAAGAAAACAATGTACATATATACATGAATCACTAATACAGATCATGTTATCTCATAAACAAATAATTAATAATGATTAGAAAGCGTGTATTTACATCAAGAAACTAAAGTAAAATAAAGGTCTAACATCAATGGGATGCTAGTTTGTACGACTGGTACCAAATTCAACTATTTGAATTGGCCGAATGCTCCCTCCGGAAGTCACCCTTAAGTGTAGATTGCCAACATATCAGGGTAATCAATTCATGCAGAGTCCCATATGGGTCATAAATAACAGGTGGGGCTCACCGGAAATGATTGTCTAAATCCTTTGCCAGATGGTAGCCGTAGCCGACAATTATCAAAAGAAATCAGATTACAATATCCAAAATGGTGTACTTTCACAAATGAATGTTTCGAATGGTTGCAGTTCCAAAAATTGACCAGAAACAAGCAACTGCGAATAAAATACATAAACAAGAATTCCATGTATTGGTTATAAGCTCTGTTATGAGCTAAATAAAGGTCATGGGTATGAGGCTCTACTTACCCATCTAGTAATGAAATCTTCAAATAATATTCAAGCCTAGGTGGCAAAGAGGTAACTCCTTCTCTCCTCGTGAGGAATTCTAAAACTAGAAATGTAGTGTACTTCAAGGAAATCTGAAGGAGAAACAAATGCACAAATTTGCTAGGATGCTCAAGATGAAAAAGAGCCCTGTGTATAGCAGATGATATAGGCCATCCTACCCTAATATGAACTGTATCATAGTCAGGATTCACCGTCCCCAATGGAAGAAAGCGTCATTCAATAATCAGCAGTAGTAGGCAGTAATAAATTGAAAGTGTAGATACCTAAAATTTAAATATCATACATCAATGTTGCTGGAATATACGCAGAAAATTGCCTGTACACCTGTAAAGTCAGGTATTTAAAGCTTACCGGATCAGATTTTCAAAGTAAATCGGGCTAGATCCTGCGCTTGTATTGCCAGCGCCCACGCGGCACCATCTTGAATATATTTAAATAATGTAAACAATGCACGTGACGTCACACGTTTCGCGTGACGTCACGCACATGCCGACTCATTGCAGTATGTCATGTTGTGACGAAAATGATGCAGAGAACCAAATAGGCGCAATGCCGCTCCTTTGTCATAAATAATGAATGATGTACTTGGTCAAAGTTGCAGATGTTAAATGCAAGGGAGTTCCTTAATGAAAATAGGATTAGCATCTGATTCGAAAAATACAAAGCTTACATTAAGACAAGTGGTGTCAAAGAGACCCCAATTGATTGTATGTCACGTAATTATTTGAGAGCTACAACTCATTCTTATTCTTAAAATGCCTAGAGCATCATGATATGGGGAATATAATAGGCCAATGTATAAGAAGGCCGGTGTTAGTATCACGATTGTCATATGGTTTATTAGAAAAAGGTGGACCCCTAAAACTAAGCGGTAACGCTCAGTCCCTGCCCAAACTTAATGGGCCAACTAATAAGGAATTATTGGAAAGTAGAGGCCTAGGTGAGGGCTTAACAATGCTGACTGGAGGTTGGTAATCCAAATAGTCTAAATAGCCCCTGGGCTGTAGGACAAGCCTGGTTATATTGCCTAAAGGTTTGGATATATACCTAGCGTCCCATGCATGCAGCCATCATTTCACAATAAATCAATTACATTGGAGAAAATCCATTCCTCAGAGAAAGACATGCATCTCATGATTGAAGTGAAGAGAGTGATTGACACTACACTGTCAGGCTGATAAATTCACAGGTGTTTTACAGCTGGGTCAGCTAGGCCTCCCCATGCATGGATAGACAGGTGGTGTTTTATTTATTACACTGACAGTAGACAGTCACAATAGTAATAAAGGCAATAACACTGCGCAGCAAGGCAGGCCATGGCTAGACTAGCCAGCCTCTGACCTGGTCTGTGATGGTGCTTGAGCCTACTGTTCAACTTTCTGCTCGCCCTGGTGGGGCGAAAAGGAAGGCTGAACGTAATTGTAGTAAAAATAAGGCTGAGGTGAATAGATCTATTTGGAAGAACATAGAGAAACAGTACAGAGAAGGGATTTTTGAAACAAAGACAAATTATTTTAACAGTGAAATTGACAACTCTAGTAACAATACTAGGAAACCTTTGGAGATTTTAAAAAGCTTGTAAAAGTCACATCTGAAATGTGATTCTCCACTCCTTATGACAAGCTTCCACTAATAAAATTACTGGGGCATATGCAAAGATGTTGTCATCTGCTATTGAGTGGATCGAGTCATTCCTCTCTAATAGTTTGTCTAGAGTATGTTGGGGACAGGTTTCACCCACCCAAAAAACATCTACCTACAGAGTCCCCCAGGGCATGTGTCTTTCCCCAGCACTTTCCAACATCTATCTGCACCCTCCTTGTAGCATTCTAGATGAAGAGGGGACTGGATTCACGAATTACGCTGACAACAAACCATTGTTGATTGAGTTAAGCTGTAACTATGTCAATGATGCGAGGAAAATCCAAAATATCTATAAACTGGTCAAAGAGCGGATGACAACCAATTGCCTTTGTTTGAACAGTGCAAAGACTGAGATCCTGATCTTTGGGTCCCCCCAAGCTAGAATAAAATTGGACCCATGTTTCCAGAATTTCTCGGTCACTGCATCGAAACACAAGAAAAAGTCAAAACACTGGGTGTGGTACTGGACTGCTCATTAGGGGCTGATGCACAGATTGATAGTGTCATCAAAAAGTCACAATATCACCTCAGATTACTTAGGCTGGTCAAACCCTGTGTCAGGAACACAAACTGTGAAACATTGGTGCGGGCCAACCTTATGGCCAGTCTAGATTACTGCAATCTGCTCCTGGGTAGAGCAAGTAAGAACTGTATAAATACATTGCAAACTCTGCAAAATGACACTGTGTGAATCATTAAAAACATCCCCAAGAAGAATCATATTACCTCTGCCAGGAAGGAGCTCCACTGGTTGCCAGTTAAATCTAGGATTCTCTTTAAGATGATTACATTGACACACACATGTTTGCGCAAATCTGCCCCTTCGCATATCAAAGAGAGTCTCTCCTTGCAACCTCTGGGGAGAACAACCAGATCCAACGATACCTTTCAGCTCATATGCCCTAAGGTTAAGAGAACAAGAGGGAAGGTACGATCCCTCCCTGTCCAGGCTACACATGCTTGGAATGGGCTGCCAGTCAACCTACGCAGCAAAAAGAGTCTCTTTACGTTTCCTAAATGACTCAAAACAATACTATTTATTTGACATTGCTAAACACCCGCAATAATTCGTGGCTGAACTGTCTGTCTTCTGTTAGTTGTTTGATGTGCACCCTGATGCCTGTGGTGCTTTATAAGCTATAAATAAATAAATGAGTTTGTTGGCCACCATGATAGGAGAGCGAGAGACTGACTACATAACCTCATAATACCATCTTGCCTATGCTGACTGCAGCCTGACTTGGAGACCCGTTTTGTTTTGTGGCTCTCTGATAGTCCGTAGACCCCTCAGTACCAGATGCTGTTTCAGTCTCCCACTGGTGTTATCACAATCTCTGGCTGAGGACTAAGGATTGGAATGTGCCTCTCATGTTACATGTAGCTCGTACTGACTGCAGCTGAGCTGCGCATTGTGAGAATAGGGCACGTGAAATGGCAGTGTTCTACTACACCAGGGATGCCCAAATCCAGGGCTCAAGGGCAAGAAACGTGTTGGATTTTCAGGATGCACCTCATTAATATAAATTAGATACATTTGCATGCACTGATTCTAAATGTATGCACATTTTTTCTCATGAATATTAATGTGGGACATCTTGAAAACCAAACCTGCACTAGACAATGCACAGCCACACGCTGTCCCCCCAACAGTGCATGCATGCCCTTTTGCACCAATCTCCAGGAATATTTCATGAGGGTAAATGAAACTTGCAGATGTCACTACTAGTGTCAACATCTTTTTTTTGTTTATTTAAATGATTTAGTTTGAATTTCAAACTTTACATTATTACAAAGTTGGTACATATTATGAACTTAACATGGAAACGTACAATTAGTCATGTTTGCCTACAACGTAAAAACATTAAAAATGAAATATAAAAAAAAGAAATTCTCCTTTTTCTTTCCCCCTTTTCCTCACGCCATTAGCTCATTTCGTATCCTGTGACCGTAGTTGTTTCAAGGGTCCCTTTAATGTTTTGTTATATTATCATAACGGAATACCAAAATGGTATTATTCTAAATGTTAGGTGATTGTCATTACCTAGGACAATGTATGCCCATTTTGCAGGGCCAGATAGTTGAGTGTTAGATTGTGGTAACATGTTTGTAAAAAGTGAACGTTTGTCACAGAATGCCTCACACTCCATGATGATATAAAAAGGTGTTTCCATTTGTATTTGTTTCTTGGAGAATCTGCAATATGCTTCTTCTGAGGATATTTGTTTGGTGTTTTTCAGGTATTCTCTCGTTGGCAGTACGTTCAATCTGAACCTTAGGAAGGTGTTTTTTATTTGTTGTTCTGGGAAGAATGTTAGATATTTTGGTGGATGGTTCAGGGCCCTTGTTTCCATGTTTGAATGGATATCCATTTGGTACTCCCTTTTTCCCCCTGCGTGGCTATCCAGTAATTTCGTTGGATTTTGGTATTGGCTTTGATTGGACATTCGTCAGCATTTCAGAGGTTATCTCGTCTTCCGCCAGTCTTTGTTTACATGTGGATTTCCATATTCATAGTACTGTGTTATGAATTGTCCCTGGCTTGTCTCTCAGGATATCAATAGATGGTATCTTATCATTCGATATTACTTTCCTGTATAGGTCTAATGACTTCCAGAGTACTATGGTTTCCATTGATTGCAACGCCAGCTCATATCTAATACGAGGCATTGGATAGGTCATCGGTAACTCTAGGATTTTCCTCCAGAAGATGGATTTGAGTTGTGTCCAAGTTTGTCGGTGTGAGTTCAGTGCTACCTCACTCCCGTATGTGAGGATGTTCACTACTTTTTGACGGTAGAAGCTCATTATGGGTTTGAATGGGAATTTCCCATATTTTTGTGTATGGCCAGCCCTTGGCGCGCCAGTGACAGGGCTTTTGTTTTTAGACACTCTGTCCATCCTGCGTCTGTGCCTGATTGATTTACCCAGACAGCAAGGTATTTGACTGTGTACAAAACCAGTGCTGTTAGTCTGTTCTGAAGGCCTTTTTCTGTTTTATCAAGGAGGATGATATCATCTGCGAATAGGATGTAAGGGATTTTGTTGCCGTTTAATTACGGTTGGTATCCTGTTGTAGCAACTTCACTTGTTTTTAGATCTACTGTGCATAGAATGAATAAGGTGGCTGTTAACGGACATCCCTGTTTTAAGACATTGGTTGTCGAGATCAGCTGACATTGCCCCTTCTTGAGATAATCGTACCCTTACTGAAGTTTGTGAGTATAGGGCCCTTATCGGTTCTAGTAGAGATCTTGGACAGTTCCAGGTCTTTAGTTTCTCCCATAGTCTGTGTCGGTTTACTGTGTTGAATGCTAACTTCAGATCTACAAACGTTGCATATGTCGGCATTTTGTTCTTCAGTGCTTCGTGTTTCAGTTTGTTTAGTAAGATCAAGTTGATGTTAGTGACAACATTTCTTGCATAACCTGTTTGTCTATGGTCTATTAAATCGTTGTCCTGCACCCACTTTGTCAGTTGTTTTTGTATGAACCCTGCAAAGATTTTCCCTATGGGGTCCAAGAGTCCACTTGGGCGATAGATTGTAGGTATTGATCTGTCTCCTTGCTTATGAATAGATATCATAGTCGCGGTTTTCCAAGTTTGTGGAATTTCACCTCATTTATTGATGATGTTGAACAATTCGAAGCATATATCTGTCCTGAGTTCAGGGTCTTTTTTGATGATCGCATTACTTAGACTATCAGGTCAGGGAGCTCTTGATCCATTAGTTGTTTAATATGGGGAGTGATTTCTGTCTTGTCCCATTGTAAGTCCCAGTTAGTTGAGTGTCTCCATCCTTCCTCGTCTATATTTCCTTTGTTTTGATTATACAGGTTCCGAAAGTGCGTTTCCCAGGCTTCTTTTGTTACCCCTGAAATCATTTTCATTGTTTGGTCGTCGTCGTTATTGATTAGTTTCCATAGGTCTTTCGTGTTTCTATTGTGCAGTGGATGGCTCTTATGCGCTGTTCTCTTGGCATTTCCCTAAGAGCTTTGATGTTAGTTCTCAGTTCTTTTTCTTCTTTGATCTGAACGTTGAATGCATGCTTGTGCTTTGTTTTCTGAATTTATAATCTTGTTTTAGTTCTTCTGAATGGCATTAGTGGCCATGGATAATTGAGTTATTGGGTTTGTGATATTTCTGCGTCTAGGAATGCTGCCTTTAGTTATTTTACTTGATTATCACTGATCCGTAATCTCTAAGATTAGTTGGTCAATTCTAGAACAGGTAGTCATTGATTTGAGATTCACTTATAGTCGTGTTCCACTGAATCATAACTTTGTGATGGTCGCTTCGGTTGGTTGATTTCACTTGCACATTTTGGATTCTTGATTTCATTAATTCTGTTGTCTAGATGCAGTCCAGGACTGCCGTAGTTTTGTGGTTCACCCAAGTGGGGGCGATCTTTGAGTCTTTTGCGCCTAAGGTGTTAATTAGGTGGATGTTCCTTTTTTGCATTTCATTTTCCCAAAGTTTTGCCTTCATCAATAGGTCAGTCTGTGGCAGTCTTCAGAGATAAATAAACCTTCTAAATGGCAGCCACATTAAAATATTGCAGGGAGGTGAAGCCAAACACAGTATTTTGAATATTATCCATAAGGTAAGCTAAGGAACAAGATTACATTCTGATATCTCCTAGGACTTCACACTGTCTTGATGCAAGACCAAGCATTGTTAATATTCACTACTTTACTAATGCTGTAGATTTTTCTGATCAAGGACATCTGGCAATATCAAAACTCTGATGTCTCAAATTGTCTATTGGAGTTTCGAACATCCATGCCTATACACAATGGGCACCGGGTGGAATACCACATTTATACTTTAAGATGAACCATTAGGATAAATATAGTACCTAATAAGATCAATACACACACATTTAGATGCTTAGCTTTAACACCAATTGACTATTTATGCAATGCTGGTGTTTCTTCAACAACACAGCAGCAGCACTAAGTGGTGCACTAATTTGGAAACATGGCATTTATATTCACTTTCATAGACCATACAATAGATGGACTACTTTTTTGTACCACACCGTTTCTATTTCCAGTAAAGACTAAACAGTCTGATGATATACACTTTCACCCACTGAAATGATACTCATGAACTTAATCTACCGGCCCCCAGGCCATTATCCTTCCTTCGAGGAAGACATATCTAATCTCCTTTTCACCAACACCAAACTCGGGTCCCAAACTATCCTCTTAGGAGACCTCAACCCAGACCTTCATGACCCAATGATGCTCTTGCCCTAGCTGTGGCTAACTCTATCACACATGTGGGCTTTAAACATAAAGTCACAACACCAACTCACTCCAAAGGCCGTACACTGCCATTACCTCTCTCCAAAATGACCTGGTAGCCTGGTCAGGTCATCACCTCATCCTTTTTTCCATCACAGGATCCTGCCCTCCTAAGGCCACCCCCGGCTCCCCATTTCTATCCAGAAACTATAGTAATATCACCACTGACAGCCTCAAATCCCTCATTAACAACATTCTCGCTGAGTCTAAGTTCAAGAGTCTGGATCACAACAAACTGGTAGTCCTTTACAACGACACGTTAAATTCAGCGCTAGATATCACGGCACCTCTCAAACTTAGAAAAGCCAAACCCATCGATAACCTCAACAAATGGTTCACCCCAGAACTAAAAATCTGCAGAAGGTCCAAAAGATCAGTGGAATCCACCCACCAATACCAACAGAATTGTTTTCACATCAGCCTCCGCAGCCTCCGCAATCTACAAAGCTGCTATCCTTTACACAAAAAGAAACCTATAATTCGAGAATCCAAAATGTAAAATGAAGCACTAAGGAGCTCTTCTGTATCTTAAAAGAGCTAGAATCCCCAGCACCTCCTTCTCAGGACTGCACTAAAGATGCTGAATGGTGTACAAAAATTCGACAAGCTTTTGCTGACAAAATCACTCTATCACAAAACAAGATTGAATCCAAAAAGGCTAGTCCCAAAACACCTCCCACTCCTCACCGGCCCCGGCTAATAACCTACATCACTGTACCCCCTTCACATTCTCGCAAGTTACTCCAAAGGAAGTTTAGGACATCATATTAACTCTAAAACCCTGTCACTGTCAAGGCGACACTTGTCCAGCTTCCATCATCAAGGAAGGTGCAAAAGACCTAGCCCCCTTCATCACCACCCTGATAAATACTTCCTTCTTGACCAACTAGGTTCCTAATAACCTCAAGGAAGCCTGGGTGATGCTCTGTCCCGTTCCTCCTACAAATCCTGGACGGGGTGGCCTATTTGCAAATTCAAAAGCATTTAGAGAAAAATGAACTTATAGGCCTTAGACAATCTGGCTTCAGGCCCAGACACGGTACAGAGACAGCTCTCCTTGATCTAAAGATCCAAATAGATGAGGCGAAGGACAAAGGTAAGCTAGCGATCCTCCTACTCTTGGACCTATCTGCGGCCTTCAACCTCATATATCACAAAGCACCTTACCTCAGCTGCAGCATGCTCTACAAATGCATCTGAGTGGGTCAATTCCTTTCTCTCAAATAGGACCACTAGAGTCTTCTCCCCATCAGCCTCAGCAAGGCTCATGTGTGTCACCCACACTATACAATATATTTACAAAAGCTGCTATTCAATTGTTTGGACAAACTGGGTGTCATCTACACCAACTATGCAGATGACACACAAGTCCTCATACCCCTCATTGGCTGTTACGCCCAAGACTCTAAAATACTGAACGATATATATCTTGAAATCCAAGCATGGATGGCCACCAATAGTTTATGTCTTAATGACGATAAGACTGAGCTAATGATCGTGGGCACTCAGGCATGATTGAATAAACTCGACTCTAGGTACTCATATTTTGACATTGATGGTAACAGCATCAAAGTACCCAAAGAGATAAAAACACTGGGGGTTTATCTGGACACAACACTATCCCTTAAAAAACAAGTCAGCAGTTTGGCGACCTCTACAGCCTACACCAATAAACTGATTTACAGCTGCAAATCATACATATCGACAAGTAGTTGCCTCACGTTAGCAAGGGGTCTTGCTTTGTCTAAATTAGACTACTGTAACACTGTATTCTTAGGCTCCTCCGAACTCAACCTAAACAGACTTCATGTCCTCCAGAATAACTCATTAAGAGTAGCACGCAGCTTACCCAGATCCAGCCAAATCTCCACTCCCAGACACAATGCCAATTGATTCCCTATTTGTGACAGAAGCACACTGTATCCCTACATATTATCCACACCAAAAATATTGCTGTACATATGGTCGTTTGTCTCGCCATAGGCAATCATTTTGGGGGGGATAATTTGTGGGAGGGGGGTTGCTGTGGTGTCCCCTGCAGGGTCCATGGCTCAATATCGCCACAAAAATATGGTGATATTTTTGTATCACAATATTTTTGCGGGGATATTAACACATGGAACCCATCACAGTACGCACCTTGGCTATCACACACAAATGCCTCTCAAACACAGCCCTAAATACCTGTCCAACAAAATATGCAAACATCAAGCCTCACGCACCACCAGATCAACTCACTCATTCAATCTGATGATACCAAGGTATAACCTAAAGACAACGGGAGGAGCTAGCTTCCCAATCCAAGATGCCAAACAATAAAACTCCATTCCCAGCCAACTTAGACTAGAACCCTCCTTCCTCGCCTTCAAAGCCAGAATTAAAAACTGGCTCAATAATAAGCCTCTAGAATAACTTACACCCTCCATACCCGGCCACCTCACAGCACTTCTACTTCACCACCTTTTGCACTTTCTCCTACTTGACCTCCCATTTGATACTGTATAAATGCATTTTGCTGTCATCCCACCTGCTACCATTTACATTCACTGTACAAATTACTATTTTCATCAGACCCATCTGTAACCAGGGTCCCTCTGTATGCTTTACTATGTACCTGTTATTCTAAGTATATTGACTCACATGTATGGTATGTAACTCACAAATTTCTCAAGTGCCCAGTTACCTCAGGGTTTGGTACGTGATATAAATAATAAATAAATAAAAATATAGAAGCCATATCCCAATATACGTTCAAGTTATCACACAGCTTATGGCAAGCATACAGGTAAGCATTCCATTGTTATTCAGGGAATACTTACCTATTAGTCTATCATTATACCAATAAAGAAAGCCACTCATAAATCTTGTATTGTAACATGATAGGTCCTCACTGCAGATGAGACCTCAGCACGCTTGTTTTAATCTATCCACTAATTAACAGCTTGTATAAAAGGCACTTGTGCACAGCACAGAATCGGTAAGCAATAATCCATTGACATTCCAGCACACCTTATCTCCTGCATTTAGAACGACACTAACCATAACTATTTCTTCTCCTTTTCTCTCTCCCCTTACCAGTGGTACAAACACATGTGTATGACTGATTCCAACCATGTGCATTCACACTTAGAATGTTCAACTTCTTCTTTTTTGGTAACCTTTTTGTTTTGAACTTGGGACATGTTCCATGCAACACTGTGTAATCATGTTCGCCCAACAATAATGTGTGCAAAATAAGTTTGGAATATTGTAAACAAATCATACCTCATATGTGTTTATTGAATCACATTCATTTTGAATTTGGGTTTTTTACAATGTCATCTTATTTAACAGAATTGTATCTAAACCTTGACAAAGACAGAGAAGGTGGAAACATGCGTTGGACAGTTTTCAAGAGTTTTTGTAGAGCAATTAACCCACTACCATGGGACACATTAACCTAAGGAAATGTATCTATAGTGTTGCTGAGGCTGGACGACACATCATCTTTATTTATCTAAGGTATTTAACACATGGGAACACAGTACAGTCTTTCTAAGACAATAGTGTATCTGAACAGTGGCATCGGGCATTATCACACTGTGTGCATGCAGCAAACCCTGATAATATAAAATATATACAATTACACAATCCATTGACAGAGCGCAGTACCAGGTGTGTCTACATGCTCACATCTTTACTTCCCTCCTCATTTTAGCACCAGAGGCACTTGAGGCTCATGGCGGACACAATGCCGCTTTCTCTGTGACACAGAACACCTACAAACAGGACCTCAGCCAGAGCGTTTCTGGTCTACACAAATCAACACAACAGCAAAGCTATCTTGCATTTTCTCTCTCTCACTACTAACCTAATAATCGAGGAGACCTTGCAAATGGCAGAGGTGCTCGGCATACATCTCAGTAACACAACATAACATAACATCGGAACATAAATGCCAAATGTATGAACCTTGGACTCTGAGTAGCATTACCCATGCTGGGCATCACTGTGAGTCTGCAAATAAATATACACTAATGGGAATAAGTGTATGAATAATTTACAAAACTCCTATTGATAATGCTAATTTCCCTGGATGGCACCCTTCTTTTACCATTAATAATATCCCTGGACCGCACATTTCTTTCAACGACAATACCATCTGAGGACACCTTCCTCTTTCAAAATGTCTAACATCCGTGGAACGCGCCTTCCTTTTAATATTGCCAATATATATTGAGAGTACATTGCTTTTAGCATTATTACCAGTTGACAGCACACTTCTTTAAGCATTACTAAAAACAAACGGACGACACTTGAAGTGTCCACTCATTTTGACATTACTAACACGGTAACTAACTGTAGACCACACACTCCTTCTAACATTCCTGGTTTCCTTAGGCTGCACGTGTCTTTCAAATGTTAGCAATGCGCCAAAGTCCATGTGTTCATGGCGTGTTCTTCGCTTTCATCAATTCCTTGTTTTTTTACAACCGTTGGAATTTCACCTAATTCATCGCACTTTTTTTTCGTGTCCTCACCAAATCGAGCAAATGTGCCTTCTAGATTCCATCATGCAAAATAAATGACAAGTGTGGTTGCAAAACTATGCTTGCGAACGCGTCTCCCTTTCATTTTCATCCATTGAAGTCATGAAGGAAGATGCAACTTCAAGGGGTGATGGATTCGTGTGGCTGTTTATTTTGGAAGCCTGAAATGTACTGGCACTGGGAAAGAGCCTCTGAGTCCCGTCGACGCGGGTTTTATGGACGCCGTGCATCATGCCGCCGTAAACCTGTGCCTGGGCGCCATGTTCATTCCTCCACTGCATCATCACCCGCTCCCCAGCTGAAGGGACAATGGAGAGCTCGAGAGCAGTAGATCATTCGCTAAAAGAAACATTGCGTCGCATTGTCGGACCTCACATAAATGCGTATATTTTACGCCAAAGGTGTCCTTTTTATGTGCCGCAGACATGTGCAGATGATACACCTGCGCATCAGATTAAAGGTCCTGCCTTTTTGCTGATGTTATGACAGCTGCAAGTCATCTTGGAAATTAGGGGGATGGGAGCTTGTGTAGCTTCTGAATCATTTAGACAGACGGCTGCTGGAGGGCTCGCTATGTTTTGTAGTATTGAATATTTGTGTCCGTTTTAATATTGGCTCACGCAGATGTGACATGCCAATCTTCTGCTCCCACTCATGAAATCACACCCTGCAAATTCCGGGCAAAGAAGAGACAGTGATATATTCAAAAAGCAAAATGTATTCGTTATTTTCAGACAGCTTGGTCTCCAGCTTTATCCCGGAGCCCACGACAATATGGTATATAAAATTATACCAAACGAAATTTTACTTGCCTTTATGAATCTGACTATGATAAGTCCACAAAGGCATCCACTTTCAATCATAACAATCTCCATGTAAATATGCCATATTCTAGTAAACACTATACCTACGGAAATGTCAATTAAGCATTGATCTCCTTTCTGAATATTTCTATCGTCTCACTAAAATATTCCACACAACCCAAATATGGATAAAAACATCTGACTTTCTCCAGCATCAAGACAAGTATGGCATCTGAGAAAAATCACACCAATAAACAAATGTAATGTTAATGACTCCAATCAAGCATTCCCACTAAGTCAGTGCCTTGTCTGGGATTGCTCAAGGGAAGCCCTTATTTATATATTTTTATGACAAGTTATAATCTGGATGATGAACCCTCGTATAACGCCCCTCTCTTAGAATTCCCCTGACCCCACTGAGCAAAGAAGTAGGTTTGTTTTGCAAATTAAAAAGGTTTATTTGAAAAATTAAACAATAGATATATATCACACTTTTATAATAAATTAATATTTGATATCACACTTAGACATATGACAGTGATCAACAATGGATGATGTTATACTAGCACACTGGTTTAATTACTTTGGAGTAGTATAGAGGATAAGGTAGCTAAGAATGCTTTATGGTTTCAAGGAGATGCAAAGATGAATAAAAGGCAGTACAGAAATAAACTTGATATGATTCCAGCAAAAGATAATATGATCACTTTTTCCCTGACAATTCACTCCCCCCTATGCAATGGAAGGAGATGGAAGTAAGACACACAGTCTTCAGGAATACAATCACAGTACAATACGAATTCAGTTCCCCCCTAGCAAGCTTATAGCGCCAGGGATGATTTTGAAGCACAGGCGAAAGACTTTCAGGTGATTTGCAAGGGAGTGAAATATGCTAAAATTGATTTTAATTCCCTCTAGAGGTTCAGGGTGAGTGAGAGATACTTTAAATCAGTTCAGGTCCAAACTAACAATGATTAATGAGGGATTATCAGGTTGAAAACGGATTTCAGTAATGGAAGCAAAGGACAGATATTTCTACACGTGGTTGAAATGAAGCAAAATGTCAAATCGCAGCACTTTTTTATGAGTAAGTCAGTTTAGAGCTTGTTGGAAAGCTGGGAACCTTAGCTTTACAATAAAAGTTAAATTTCGTTCCTAGGATGAACAGTTCCAAAGATACAGACGATTTTATGAAGGTAGTTTTTCAGAAATGAAATAATGATTCAAAATGGCAAAAGGACACTTTTACAGGTTTAAAATCGGAGAAAGGACACATGATTCTATGATGCAGTTTTGGACAGGTTCAAATGTTTTGAATCAGATTACTTTAAGCTAAGAGATGGGTTCTGCACAGTTCTAGCTGGGTACTCACACTATAAATTTGAAAGGAATGGCCTCGTCACTGATCTGGTCAACAAGTTTAGCTACGGTTCTCTCTGCTCAGCGGGTCAATCAGGCACCGGTTCTGTTCACAGCGGTCTGGTCTGGGTCTCTGGTTCAGCTGGTCTGGATCAAGTGGATTCTGGATACCGCACTGCTTTCTGGGTACTGGTTCTGTTCTGGATACACAGGACTCTTAGCAAGCAGCAAACCACACAGCCCGGCGGTTGAATAGTTTGCAAAAGATTTTGAGGCCTGCTGAAGAGTTCAGCTCTTTGGAGTTTTTGTTCTGGAGTTAGTCTGGATCTCTGGAGTTCCAGATTCTGGAGTTCTCCGTCAGCGTGCTGCGCAGGAATTCAGTTGAAGGTTGGAAAATGAATGTCCCTGTCTGCCTTCCAGTGGCTCTTTTTATGTCTTTTGAAAATGGGTGTGGATGCTAACTTTCTATGCCCAAGCCACTCATGATTTGATAGGTCAAGGATTTCTCTTTGACCTGATTTGAGAAGGGAGCAGTGAGTCATCCTATGTCATCAGGTGTCATGTTTATGGCTCCAAAGAAAGAACACTCCCCTTTGCTTTTACCTTAGAAAATCATTTTCATAACTAAACATATTTCCCAAATACACAAGTGGTTGACATTACATGTACATATCATATATTACTTCGGGTAGGTCTCTGTTCCAACTCTGATGTTTCTAAGAGCCAGAAAATGGCAACTTATTTTCGTTTTTAGTTGATTTAGCAATATTGGATTTTTACCAAAAATTACACATATGTACACCGCCTTTCTACACATATTCCAGTAAATTTTTATTTTTCTAGCGTGAACCCCGTGTCTGCAATCTCCATAATTCATGGTGTTTTGCCTCAGAACATGGTACAGAGTTCTAACACCTCTTAAAATGTGCACAGAAAAATCACAAGAATAATGATATTAATTATATAATTTTGACAAGTCCATACTTTGAATTATCCATCTTTTTTAAAATTATGCTCTGGCCCAGAGTGGTGTGGTCTCCCAAAGCACATGGTGGAATTTCTGGTTTGTCCACTTCCTCCAACTCAAGTTGCTCACAGAGGCACTGCCCCTCCCCGTTTCTCTCAAGAGGAAGCCATTTACGACCCCCCCTAATTTAACATTTGCCTGAGCCAAGGAAGGCTCATTGTTCTGTTTCCCTCCAGTCCTAGGTGCTCCTCCCCTGATTCAATCAGGGAGGTGTCATCTCCTTTTGGTGGGGGCAGCAGAATGCAGCCAGGCCTGCGAAGAGTGGCTGAGCAAGTTTCAACTCCTGTCAGGGGTAGTTGCCATGCAGAATTCACTCTCTTCAAGCCAGGCTTCAGCCAAATGTCACTTTGTTCCCAGTTTTTTTTCATTCAAATCAAACTTACAATTTTTACACATGCAGCTAGAATGCTGATTCTAAGTTCAAAACGATGAAATTTAACAGTTGCAAACTATGTGACACTCAACAGTAGGTCACTCATTTATTTTAAACATTTAGATTTTATTGGCTTTCAGTCCAATTTAACTTAAGCTGCTGACATCCACATCTCAGCCAGTTTTGTTATAAACATTGTTTTGGGCTCTTCAGCTTTCCAGATTTTGTATGCACACAAGACTACATTCTGCCAAATGCCTGCTGGTGTTCATTGAGATTTTTTAATATCTTGCAATGTTTAAAATAGGCATTTTTAGCTTGCATTTCAGAGAAACAAAGGTGATTTCAAAGCGCTTTTTGAGCTAACAGGCACTGCTGTTTTTCTTTGGCACGCATTCCACTCATGGCACTCCTGGCCCATCATGCTTGCACTGGTGGGTGGTAGGTCAGGTGACCATTTTGGTGTGCGGAAAAACTGCGCGGTTTTCCTGGATCCTGGCGCAAATGTGGGCTTTTCCACCATCTTGGATTTTCTAAGCCCGCAGCACCAAATGTTGCAGCATAATAGTCCAAACATGGGTCAGGACACCCAACAAGCCCCCAGCCCGACTGCACTTTGATTTTGAGTCGAGGGGGAGTCGGGTGCAAAGGATGTTTTGATCCACGCGCTGGGATGTCCGCATCATCTTCTTCCGATTCCGCAGATGACAAAGTTCAGCATCTTTTCCTCCATCAGGGTGCATCGATCGGTTCTCCTTGCCGGTCCTGATGGGAGTATTGGGCGGTACCCCAGGCCCCTCGGATCTTTGCTCCCGGTCCCCAGGTCATCTTCCGTGGTCAGTCTCCAGTTTTCTTTCTCCTAGGATGACAAAGGAAAGCGGCAATACCTATTCGTAGACATTTCTCCCCCACTATTGATATAGTGGGGCGGCATATACATTTTATAAAACAGTAGACATTATTCAAGAATCACAATATTTTAGAGACTATATGTGGGATATTTTAGGGTTGGAACTGAATTACTATGGAGCGGCCCCCTCTGGTATTGCAGGTATCCCACATTATATACTTTCCTGGAAGTTTTCAAATCGTAATGGGTGTTCATGCTATCAGCTGATCTTTCTAGATTTCGCTGAGCATAGGCAAAAGAATGTTGGAGGTGTTTCCTTAAATTCTCCACATACTCATGAGTTGTGGAGGCATTTATCAATGTCTGCTCTTGGGACCTCTAGAGCAAATGCTGGGGAAGCACCATCTTGCGTCCAGTCATCAGCTCAAATGGTGACATTTTAGTTGCAGATGAAGGGGTAGATCTGATGGCCATTAGGAAAAGTGGTAATCGGATATCCCAACTTGGCCCAGAATCTGCCACAAACTTTTTTAATATGCTCACAATGGTTCTGTTGTATCTCTCCACTGCACCAGAAGAGGATGGCCGGTAAGCAATATGTAGCTTCCTTTTCACCCACAGGATCTCCCACATCTTTGTCATTACCTCGCTGGTGAAATGGCTACCTCTTTCTGACTCAATCCTTTGAGGTAGACCAAAACGGGAGAAGATGTGGTTTATCATCAGGGCAGCTGCAGTTTCTGCCTTGCAGTTTGGGGCCGGGAGACATTCCACCCACTTGGTAAACAAGCATGTGACCGTCAACATGTACTTGTTTCCCCTAGAGGAGCGAATCACGGGGCCTATGAAGTCGATTTGCAAATCTGACCATGGCAGTGTCATCCCCCTCTTTTGGAGAGGCGCCCGGTGTGTGAGGGATGTTGGCTGAAATTGTGCACACACAAGTCACGCCTTCAAGTATTGGTCGAGGTCCTGCCCCATGTGTGGTCAGTATGCAACCTCTCTTAAGATCTCAAGTGTTGTATGAAACCCCCTATGACCGGCGGTGGCCGCATCATGGGCGTGACTTAACATCAGGCTTCGGAATGAGGTAGGGACCACCCACTGATCATGGCCAGCTTGGGATTTCCTTACCAACAAACCGTCTTGGATTCGGAACATTTTTTGACATTTCATCAACACTCTAAGGTCCTTTTTCCCAATGTAATTGGTATCCGTCAGGGGAAAGTTCTCAGGGTCCTCACTGTGTTGGTAAAACTTACCAATTATTGGATCCCCCTTTTGAGCCGTAATCAAATCAGCATCTGGGTCTCCTTACTCCATTGTGCAGTTGAAAGATCATTGTGAGCTTTTGTCTGGGACCTAGTGATAGTAGTGACCTGGATTTCCCCCAACAGGGACTCAATCTCTATTAGATTCCCTTGGATGGCCCCGGTTTTGGCCAGCTGATCAGCTAAGTCATTTCCAGTTTTGTCTGGTCCCTCTACTTTGGAATGACCCTTGATCTTCTTCCAGTAGATGGTCATCCCATTCACGGTGACCAGATCATCAATATTTTGGATTAACTTCCGATGTTTCAAGGGTTTGTTATTAGCACATAACATGCCTCTGGTTTTCCAGTTAACCAGGTGCTCCACAAACCCGTTACGTACATAATCTGAATCTGTGATTATGACCGGTTCATGGAGTTGATGTTGGACAGCAGTGAGGATGGCCTGATGCACAGCCATCAATTCTGCCACCTGACTACATCGGGGACGAATTTTGTACCCAGCGTAGGGTTCTGGGGACTCATTCACCCATGCACTCCCTATGCCGGCCACCAGTTCTTTCTCACCATTGTTGTCAACATGGTAAGAGCATCCATCCACATAGACAGTGGCCATTCCCTCACACTTGTCTTCTTCAAACACTTTGTGTGGGGAATTAAGGTATGCCTCCATGTTGTCCTTGATTTTTAGACTTTCGTCCTCGAGACAGTTTTCTCTGGCACAATCATGCAAGTCAGCCAGACCTTGCGCGAGGGGACTCTTCTTGTTTTGGCCATACCTGACCTCCACAGGAAAGCCTTGCATTGACAGAATCCAGGAAGTAATTTGCGAATTACTCACATTTCCTGCCCGGATTCTGACACTTTGGAGATATTGCAGAGGCTGGTGTGGAGTCCCCACTATGATGTGTTCCCCCTGGATGAACGGGCGGTAATTCTTCAATGCCCACACCATTGCCAGGAGTGCCTTCTCACAATCGTTGAATTTTTCCTCCACAGAGGATAAAGTTTTGCTCGCATAGGAGATTACTTTATTGACCGTGTCATGCTTTTGGTATAATACTGCCATCAAGCACGTATTAGAGAACCCGGTCTCCAGGAAAAACACCTTGTTTCTGACATGGTAAGCTAGGCAGGGTGCTTGTGAGAGGCTTCTTTTGAGTTGTCCTACTGCCTCGGATTGTTCTGGACCCCATTCCCACTTGACCCACCCCTTTCAAGAGATGAATCAGGGGTCTAGTGATCTCTGCGTAGCCCTCAATGAATTTTCTGCTGTAATTAGTCAGTCAAAGGAGGCTCCTTAGTTCCCGCAGAGTTGTGGGTTCTTTTAATTTCTGAAGTACTTCCACTTTCTTTTCCTGGGTACAGAGACCCTGAGGAGTAATCTCATGCCCCAAGAAATTAACACGGGTTCTATACCACTGTGCTTTCTGAAAGGAAAGTTTTGCTCCGGCGGCCCTCATCTGTGTCAGAACATAACGGATCTCTGCTATATGTTACTCCACAGATTAACTTTTGATGAGGATGTCATCTACATAAGCCAGGTTACCCCTTGCACCCAGGTCGGGCATGGCCTTATGTAGGAAAATGTTGAATTCATTGCCGGAGTTTAGGTATCCGAAGGGAGTCCGGGTCCATGTGTACTGCTTGCCCCCAAAGGTAAAAGCCAGTTTGTATTGGTCCTCCCTACTGACAGGTACGGTCCAGTATCGATTGGTCAGGTCTATTGTAGTGAATACCTGTGACCCCTGAATCTGGGCCAGCTCTTGGTCAATGTAGGGCAGAGGCCATCGGGAAGTATGGACCCATTTGTTGAGCTCCCTAAGGTCGGCGCAGAGTCTCCACTGGCCGTTTGGCTTCAATATTCCCAGCACCGGATTATTGAAGGTGCTGTGGACTGGACGGATTATTCCCCGTGACTCAAGGTTCTTAATTATTTCAGTAAGGGACTCCATGGATGCGAGGGGCAAACGATATTGCTTCACAAACACTGGAGTCATGCCAGGGTCCGTGGGAATTGTTGTTGTGTGGATGTCAGTGCGACCACAGTCATATGAGTCTACCAAAAAGAGATCTTGGAAATCCAAGAAAACTTGTTTCAACTTTTGCTTCTGTTCCAGAGTCACGCAGGCATCAGCTAGGTTGACTCTCTCTTTCACCATCTGCCTAAAGCCTGGAAAGACTTCTGGTTATGCTATCTCAGCGGCCTCCTCCAGCTGGGTGTAGAAGTCCCTGGTCAGAGTGCTGATTTCGACTGGAGGCTTCAGGTGGGAAAGGCAGCCCTCATGGAACTGAAAATCACCTCATCCCTCCTGAAGTCACAAGTCACATCTTCCTTACCATAAGGGCAGGAAGTGTACACCAGGAAGTTCCCCCCATGCTGGGTGAAGATCCTGTCTGGTGTTGTATTGTCATCACTGTCACTGTCAAAACAGACCTTGGGGATCGGTTCTAACAGTTAATTCCCTAAATCAATGGAAAAATGTCGGTCATCAACCGCCATTCCAATAATGGTGCCCGCGGCTAGAGTAATACTCTTTAAGTCGCAGTTATCCACCTCTGTTGGAATGGTGTCATGTTCTATATTGACTAATGGTGTTGGGTTTACCCCAAACCTTTGCTGTTGGAGAGAAGCATTTAGATGAATATAAGCACCAGGGTTTTTCAATGTTTGTCCTCTTTTAACTTTCACTCCCAGGGAGAATTGTCGGGTCTTTTCTGGGATGGTGACTTCCTCTTTAACATGAATTTCATCAACTGCATAAGGTAGCAATTAAGCTGACCTAAATGCTTTTTTGTGTATCATCGAAGCCCATGGAATTATCCGCTATTGGGGACCAAGCTTTGAAGTTTATTAGGTCCAAACTAATGGCAAAGCGATTGAGAATGTCACTGCTTAAGTAAAAGGCGGCAGTGACATCTCGCACGACCCAACAATTATGGACTATGCTCTTGTTGCCAATGGAGATTTTGAGCATACACCTGCTTGGCAGGAGATGCTTGGAATTGGGTGCTTCCAGGTCGATTTCCCATTTGTCTATCAGTTTGAATGTGGCAATGGCTGGATCTTTTAGGAGTTGGCGGAACATGGCTTCGCTAATGAAGCCCTTACCGTTGTTCACACACACTCGGGCGAGAACAGAGTCCTTCCCATCATTTAACTGAACAGGGATGAACAACTGCTCTCAATTTGCTGAATATCAGCCAGGCTCTGAGCTGATTTCACATCTTTCTGGACTATCCGAGTGGGAATGTCTGATTGTGGATTAGTAAAGAATTTCAGAGTGCTTCCTTCCAGTGTGGAATACCACCTTAATCTGGAAGGAAGGTTGATTTTCAGAAATAGAGAGGACCCCCATCACCAGTCTGTTGTCCTACTGCTATTACTGTCACATCTGGAATTTGGTTTTTTCTGGAAGTGAAATTCCACATGGTCAGATTTTTGTTCAACCATGTGGCAGGTGCCGTTTAAGCTAACATAGTTGACACTCTGCTTTAATTTTATTGGTCGGCTAGTCTGGGACCAGAGGACCCTGTTTACGCAATCTATTAGGGGTGACAACCTTCTCAGGAGGTCATTCCCTAGTAAACAAGGGGTGCCCTCTGGAGTCACTACTATGACCGGGTGTTTCACCTTGTGTCGCCCAATTTTAATGTCCAAATCTGCCGTCCCCTTGATGGGAATTTCCTTCCCGTCAATGTTCTGAAGCTGTCCAGGAAGAGAGGTGAGAGGAATACGGTAATTCTCCCCCTTCCCTCATTTAGTTCATCAAAGGCCCTTTTGGACACAAGGGTAGCTTGGGATCCAGTGTCCACCAGTGTCAAAATTGTACCCTTCCCCTGTACTTGTACCGGGGCATAGTATCTTTTCTCCCTCTCCTCAAGGAGGCACAGATAATGCACATTTTTGGACAACTGGTGGGCTAATTTTCTGTTTTTGGACATTGGGAGAGAAGAGATTTGGGCAGAATTCTGTGGAGAGTCATGGGAATCGGCAAGAAAAAGTTGGCAACTTGAAAGAGGATATTCGAGTTCGCTGGGTTCCGGTCCTGGGCCGCCTCCCCCTTTTTGGAGGCAGTCACCAGAATGGATTTGAACCCGGGGATTTTGATGCTGTTGGTTCTGGGATAGAATGATGGGCGGCGACAGCTCAATCCCCACATCTACCCAGTTTATTGATTCAGTTTTAGGTTCCCCTGGTCCCGGTTCTGGGCCGCCTCCCCTTTTTGGAGGCAGTCACCAGGATGGGTTTGAACCAGGGGTTTTTGATATTGTTGGTTCTGGGATAGGATGATGGGCGGCGACAGCTCAATCCCCACATCTACCCAGTCTATGGATGCGGTTTTGGGTTCCCATGGTTCTGGTTCTGGGCCGCCCCCCCCCCTTTTTGGAGGCAGTCACCAGGATGGGTTTGAACCAGGTGTTTTCGGTCTTGTTGGTTCTGGGATAGAATGATGGGCGGCGCCAGCTCAATCCCCACATCTACCCAGTCTGGGTTGGAATCCCTTGGGACCCATTTTTCCTTGGGAGGAGTTCCCCCATCTCTGAAGGAGAAGATCCTTTTCCCAGGATCCTCTGAGGATCCCTCTCCCTCAAATTGGAAGACCTGTACCTCCTCCACAAAATGGGTCTGTTTGGGTCCTTTGTTTCTCCTACCTCCTCTCTACTACTTGGGTGGCAGACTTCCAGGGATAGGAGATTTTGTTTCCGGTTCCTGGGTTTCCAGGGGCTGTTTACAAGTGGGAAAGGAAGGTTCCTCCAAGGCTTTACACCCCCTTCCCCTTGTGCCTCCTCCCTAGGAACTGGTGGGTTATCGGGGTGCTGCCCCCGTCATTGTTCTGGAGCACCAGGCCGAGTTTGGTGCATTCTGCGGTGGCATTCTCATCTGAGGGTTCTGTTGAGCCCTCAGTATGTGACCCAGATCCCGTGCCATATTTTGGACCTGGCGCTCAAGTTGGGAAACCCGCTCAGGCTGATACGGGGTTCTATTTTCTCCCATGGGCTGATCCCAGGAAGGGTAGCTATCCCTTCTCTTGTAGTACCCTGGGTTGGGAAGATTTGGTTACCCCTCCACCGTTGGCCTCCCCTCTCCCGGATTAGGTGATCTGGGCTCAGGGAAGTGGGGAAAGAAGGATGGATGATTTTGGGGCTGGAAGTTGGCTGGATACCTGGGGAAAAAGTTCTGCCCAGGGTTTGGTGAAATTCTGCCCTCCTGTGGGAAGTTAGGAGGGAAGTTCCATGGGTCAGGTGCTTGGCTAGATCCCCCCCTTGGGCTGGAGGAGTCCACACGTAACCCAGGATGGGTCTGTTTCCCTTGTAGCGGGGACTTACATAGTCAGGGGAGCGAGGGACCCCATTTGTGGGATTACCTCCTTGACTCCCTGTCTGTGACTGGCCCGAGGGCCTTCTGGGCTGTGAATTGTTCGGTGCAGGCTGGTTTTTAGGCCCCCCATCTCCAAATCTAAAACAGGGGCAACCTTTACCTCTGCCACCTTGGCAGCAGCACGGGTGCTGTTGGTTTTCGGTTTTTTGGGCTGATTCTTATTTTCCACCGGTTTCTGCACCTCATAGATGCGGGTGGCTTGCTCAATGACCCAGTCTAAAGATCTCTTCTCGTGAAAATCTCTCACGAGCTGGGTCATTATGTATTTGGGTAAGGCATGGAAAAATGTATTAACAAATTCCTTACTGTCGGTGGGCACCCCTTTGGTAGTCTGCGCAAAAACACGCTTTAACTCCTGCACAAATTCTTGTGGGGCCTGATCCTCCCCACATTGCAAATTGTAGACTGCCTTGCGAGCCTCTTGAGGATTTCTATGAACAGAAAAATGTTTCAAGATGGCCGCCCTATAGGTGGACCATCTTGAATGATTTTGGTCCTCCAGCCCCGCAAAGAAACTGGAGTATTCTAGGGAGAATGTCCTTTTGACGTACTGGATGCAGCTACTGCTGTCCTTCAAATGGAAAGTCTCCATCATTTGCTCAAAGAGCTCCAAGTGTTCCCAAACAGAATACTTGGAGTTCTTGTGATAAGGTGTGATGACACTCCTGATTGCCTTAATCTGTTTTAAGGGGTCCTTAAGCAAGGCCCTTTTTTGCCTTATTGTCCTTTTTGGTTTGGGTAACCCTGGTCCATTCATTCTCCGACTCAGAAGCACTGCTCCCAGAGGTGCCCGTCTGATCTTCCAGGTTTTTCCGGATTCTGCGAGCCTGGGTATGGCTGGCAGAATGTGGGGACCTGGTTTCCTGTGTCCTGTGACGCTCAGAGGCGTCTTCAGATCCCACCTTGCTACCAGGATTTGATGGGTACCCTCCCCACTGACCTAACTGGGCAGAGGGTTTCAGGATGCCCTTAGTAGGCCTACTCTCCTGGGGTTCCCCACTAAATTGCACTGTGCTTGGGTGCCCATACCCAGATGCCCGCCCCTCCATTCCTCGGTGGTACTGGCCTATGAGCCCCATACTTTTGGCTGGATAGTAATCTGCCATCCCTGTGGCCCTGTGCTCATGTGCGTCAGGGGACATGCGGGTGGAAGAGTCCAGGGACTGGGAGAGATGAAGGCCTCTGGTACTAGGGCTCCTGAGGTTATGCTCAGGTGTTTCCCTTTCCCAGCGAACTTCATCTCTATCAGCCCCTGCTCCCTGTTGCAATGCAAGAGCCTGGGCTTTCAATTCCTCAACCAAGGCCTTCCTAGACTCTATCAGTCTCTCCTGCATGGCTAGCTGTTGCTGGAGCCTTTCATTGTGTTGACAGAGAGCCTCATTTTCCCTCTGTGCTTCCTGGTTTGTCCTGGAATACTGTGCCAGTCTTTGCTGCAGGTGGTTTACCTCTTGAGTCCCATCCCTACTGGCCTGCTCCTTTCTTGCCAGAGCATCTTCCACCCTCTGGGTGTGCTCTAACAAGTTCTGATGCTCTTTTTAGAGGTCACCCAGTCCCTGGAGGGCCAGGTGATTTTCTTCAATTCTTTCTTTTAAGTGACAGACATCCTGGCCTAAGGTTTCTCTTTCCTGACTAAGAGCCTGCATCTGTGCCGCCAGGTCGTCCTTCTGCCTTTGAAGGGCACCAGCTTTCTGGCGCTGCTCCTCAAATTCTGTCTGGGTGTCCAGGTCTTTCAGAATCAGTTTGTTGCTCTCTGCCTTCTCCCTATCTAGTTGGATTTGCAGGGTGGCTACCTGCTCTGAGCATGCCCTGTTGAAATTGATCTGTCGCTCCAGCTTTTTCTGGCACAGCAGTAAGGAGTCCAAACTGTCTTGGTGCTCCTTCTGCAAAACCAGAATTCTGGTATCCTGGTCAGCCTTTTCCTGTTGCAGGGTATCTATATCCTCCTTTATTTTAATGAAGTACTGTCTACTATCATTTTCTGACTCCTGGCTCCTGTGCAGCCTCTGCTCGGAAGAGACCAGGTCCGTTTGCACCTTTTCTAATGCCATCTGTTTCCTATTTGCCAGATCCTGGCCTTCAGCACATTTGTCCTGCATGGCTCCCATATATAGATACAAATATGCTGCTATCCTGACAATCTTGTCGTGTTCATCTTTAGCTTTAGGAGCCATATATGGTTGTTAGACCTTGATCGTCGTGCAGATATGCGAGACCTCCGTCCCCAACTGTCACACAGGGAGATATAAGGCTACTCCCTGTATAACCCTTGAGGCCACAGGTGGAGAAATCCGACGCCGCCGAGTGCTGGAAACCCCAAGGAAGCTAAAAAGAAACATAGGTTAAATACCAGGCAAGCAGGAATAACTCGTGCAAAGGTAGGTAAAACAAGAGACCTTACCAAGTGTTGTCAGAAGTACTGACTGAAACCTAGGGGTGTGGAAGGGTTCCAGGACTCACGCAGACAGGTTCAAGATGCCACGGAAGCAGCAGGAAAGAAACCCCACCTGGGCTCGTTCCTGGAGCGGGTTACTTTGTACTTGGCAAGAGCACGTGATAGCAGGAGAGTCCGTAGAATTCCGAGTCAGTAGGACGAAGGCCAGGGGCAATCCAAAAGCAAGTCCATAAAACGGTCCGAGGTCGGCAGGCAAGTAGCAATTCAAAGCCAAGGGTAATCCAAACACAATCCGTGGGACGAAGCCGGGTACAGGTTCCAAGAGCAAACACAGGAAGCGCAAGAGCCAAACAGAGTTTCCGAAGAAAAAACAGCTGTGAAGCGCGGTACGAAAGCAAATTACAGCTTTTGTACTGAAGGCTTCCTGGTCACGTGAAGTGAGAACGTGTCACGTGACCGAGACTCTGGGTCACGTGAATGGATGGAAACGGCAACGCAACAAGGATGCGTTCCTCGAAGCGTGCTGCTTCCTAGTTTCCAGGGCAACTGCCAATGAAGAAAAGGTCGTAGGCGTGAATGCAGGGTGCAAACCTTGGGCCGATGTTGCGCCCGTCCGCGGGCAAAACCGGATTGCCAATGTGAGCCTCGGAAACCATGAGAGTTATGTGAAGTGAGTTGTGGGGGTTGTGGGGTCAGTCGGGCTGAAGGGGACCTGGGTTCACTAGTGGAATGAGCAGAGGGTATGACAGAGCCCCCCCCAAAGGCCCACGACCACGTGGGCAGGAAGGATGTTCCCGATGGAATCGGGCCACCAAACGGGGGGCTTGGACGTCTGCAGCGGAAACCCAGGACCTCTCTTCAGGACCATAACCCTTCCAGTCCACTAAATACTGCAAGCCACCCCTAAGGAGACGGGAACCCAAGATATCAGAAACCTCGAAAACATCAGGGTAACCTAGGGACACCGGGGCAGGAGAGGAACGAAGACGGGAAGTGTCCGGACAAGGTTTGAGCAGGGATGTGTGAAAGACGGGATGTATGCACCAAGAGGACGGGAGTACCAAACGGTAAGCCACGGGATTGATGACTCGGGAAACCACGTAGGGACCATTGAAACGGGGCAGCAGCTTCCGACAACTCGCCAAGCGAAGGTGACGGGTGGACAACCATACCCGGGACCCCACAGAATATACCGGGGCCGGGTCGCGTTTAGCGATTGCCCGGGACTTCATTGATGCCTGCGCCTCTCTAAGGTGAGTGATGGTTTGCGCATGAACGGAGGACATATCCCGAATGCAGGCAGCAGCGGCCGGATTGACCGCCAAAGAGATATCGGGGACGGGATAAACCCGCGGATTCTGGCCATACAAAGCATAAAAGGGTGAGGAACCGGTGGAAGCATGGACAGCATTGTTGTAGGCAAATCCGCAAACCGGAGGGCCTGCAACCAGTTTGTCTGTAGTTGCAGAGTCAAACAACGCAGGTATTGTTCCATTGACTGGTTCGTCCTTTCGGTCTGACCATCGGTTTCTGGGTGGTAGGCAGAGGAGTAGCGCGTGTCAATACCGAGAAGGCCGGTCAGGGCACGCCAAAAATGGGACGTAAACTGGGAACCCCTAACCAAAATGAGTACCGATGGCATGCCAAAAAAACAAAAAATGGACTCAAAAAACAGGTTCGCTAATTTAGGGGCTTATGGAATGCCCTGGCAGGGAAGAAAATGGGCCATTTTAGTGAAGGTATCAACACCACCCAGATAGTGTCGAATCCCCGGACCCTAGGAAGGTCAGTCACAAAATCCATGGTCAGAGTGTGCCAAGGTCTCGGTGGAATGGGTAGCGGTTGTAGGAGGCCCACCGATCGGCCCCTGCGGTGTTTACACTGGGCGCACACTGAGCATGTCTGTACGTACTGTACCACGTCCCGCTTCATGGAGGGCCACCAGCACCAGCGTTTCAAGAGGTCCAGAGTACGGTCCTGACCCGGGTGGCCGTTGACAGGGGAGTCGTGGGACCATTCCAGGGCTATATTTCTGGTTTCACTGGTGGGTAGGACTAGACGGTTTTGTACATAAGGTAATCCATCATAATATACAGGGTCCCATTCTGATGCCTGATGGGGGTGCTGCAGTACCCAAGTATGGATCGTGTCAAGTAGCGCCAGTGGGGGTGTACAGGTACAGATAACGTTTCCTTGGTGTAGGAGTGACTCGGGGAAGACAGGTAGTGCAACCCCCCCAGGAGAACGAGACAGCGATGCCTGATTTGGAAGTCGAAGGCTGCAAAAAACTGATGCCACCTAACCTGTCTGCTACTCACACACTTAAGGGAGGCTAGGTCTTGCAGATTCTGATGGTCGGTAAACACAGTGGTCTTATGCTTCGCACCCAGGAGGTGGTGTCGCCAAACCCGAAAGGCGTCCATAACCGCCAGGAGCTCCTTCTCGGTGACGGTGTAATGGGCCTACGTGGAGCTAAACTTACAGGAGTGGTAGGCCACGGGATGCAAACGACCAGTGGAGGCACAGGTTTGTGACAGAACTGCCCCTAGAGCAAATGAGGAGGCGTCTGCCTCGACAATGAATGGACGTTTGGAATCGGGATATTGCAATACGGGAGCGGTAGTAAAGGCCGTCTTTAGATCCTTAAAGGCCTTTTGGTGTACCTCTGTCCAGACGAAAGGGGTGTGAGGGCTCGTAAGGGACGTAAGCGGTGACACAATGGAAGAGAACCCAGAGATAAAGCGGCGATAGAAGTTGGAGAAACCCAAGAATGATTGTAGGGCCTTTAGGGTCTTCGGAGTTGGCCATTCTAAGACCGCTCGTACCTTGGAATAATTCATCGCCAGGCCACCAGGTGTGATGTTGAACCCCAGGAATTCAATGTTATCTACATGAAACTGGCATTTCTCAGGTTTAGCGAATAAGGAGTGTTTCCTCAAGCGAGAGAGCACTTCTCGGACGTGTTGTACGTGTTCTTCCAGACTGCGCGAAAAGATGAGTATATCATCTAAATACACTACCACGAACACGTCCAGTATATCACAAAAAACGTCATTCATGAAATGCTGGAACGTGGCCGGGGCATTGCAGAGCCCGAAAGGCATGACAGTGTATTCGAAAAGACCACATCGTGTACAGAAGGCGGTTTTCCACTCGTCCCCTTTGCGCATTCGGACGAGGTTATACGCCCCCCGTAGATCCAGTTTGGAGAAAACGGAAGCATTTGTTAGGCGGTCCAATAAGGGAGAGATAAGCGGTATGGGATACTGATTCTTAACCGTAATGGCATTGAGACGTCGGTAGTCCACACAGGGACGAAGATCGCCCTCCTTCTTCGGGACGAAGAAGATTGGACTGGCAGCTGATGATTTGGAGGGTCTAATATGGCCCAAACGTAGGGATTTCGTAATATAGTCCTTAAGGGCTTGATCCTCGGATGGGGACAAAGAATAGATTCAAGCCACAGGTACTGGGATCCCAGGGGTTAGATCAATGGGACAATCATAGGGGCGATGCGGGGGAAGTACCTCGGAAGAACCTTGGTCAAAGACTTCAGCATAACCATGGTATACCGCGGGGACATTAGCGGCAACCATGCCCACTATATGTGGAGATTCGAGGTCGTCTGACACCCTGAGATGGGCGATAGCCCCCGACACTGATGCAGGTGTTCCTTCCTCTCTGACCATAGGGAGGCAGTAGTTCTGGCATAGCTCCGACTCGAAGTGCACCTGACCCGTTCCCCAATTGATATGAGGGTTATGGTCCCGTAACCAGGGTATCCCTAGTATCAGCCCAAACTGGGGCATGGCGATCAAATCGAAATGAATGGTTTCACTGTGCACGGACTGGATTGTTAACATGAGTGGTGCTGTTTGTTGTTTGATGGCACCGGAGGTCAATGCAGTTCCATCGACTGCTTGTACAGGTTCTGGTCGGATTTTGTTAACTAAAGGTAGGTTCAGTGTTCGGGCTAGGGTGATATCAATGTAATTCCCCGTGGCTCCTGAATCGATAATGATAGTGACTGGATGGATGGTGCCAGGGGTAGGCTGAAGGGTGGCCTGTACCTGAATGGGCCTAACACGTCCAAACGCGGGAACAGAGTCTGGGGTCTGACAGAGAGCGCTTGATCCAGGCCCCAATTCTAGGGTCGAGCTGTGCGAAAAACCTGAGTCTTTGGTTTAGGTCGACGGGGACATTCTTTAACAAAGTGACCGTTCAAGCCACAATAGAAACAGGCATTATCTGTTCTCCTCCTCTCTCTTTCCCTTGAAGTAATAGGGGACCTAACCCCTCCGATCTGCATGGGTTCCCCAGAGGCATCAGAAGAGGACGCGGGTGTGGGTGTACCTGAGGGGAAGGGAGACCCAGCCTGGGCCCTCCGTTCAGAACATCGGGCGTCCACTTGGAGAGTCAAATCAACAAGATCAGGAAATTGGGTAGGCAAGGATGGGACCACTGAGAGGGCGTCTTTCATCGGATTACTTAAACCCTGGCAGAAGACCACTGATTTCTTATTTTCCGGCCATGATGTTTCCGCCACTAGTTGATTAAATCGAGTGATGTATTCGATAAGGGACCCTCTGCCTTGAGTGAGTTCTAACAGTTCTAAGCCATGAGACTGCGCCTTGTGTCTGGTATCGAACACACGTGACATTTCAGTTATCAAGAGATCGAAATCATAGAGGGCGGGGTGGTCGGTTTCTAACAGAGGGTTGGCCCATGTAGCAGCTATGCCGGACAAGTGTGAAAGGATAAATGCTGCCTTTGTAGCTGGATCGGGGAAAGCAAGGGGTCTGCATAGGAAGTGCAACTTACATTGATTAAGGAACGTTCTGAACTTCCCAGGGTCTCCCTGGAACCTTTCGGGGGCTGCCAGGGGAAAGGTGGAAGGTAGCACTACAGGAGCGGGATTCGGGATGTTTGGGTTCGGGACTACGGGCAGTGGGGGTAGCGGGGCAGCATCCCCGAGCTCCTGATAAGAGGGCAGGGGATGCTGGGCACTTTGTAACAGATCAAGACGTTAGTGGATTGCTGTATTAGCAGCAACCATGTCTCCCCGAAGTACCGTGATTGCCTGGATTACAGCAGCCATGGGGTCCTTTGCGGCGCCCTCCATATCCGGCACGATAATGGCTTCACAGTCTGTTAGACCTTGATCGTCGTGCAGATATGTGAGACCTCCGTCCCCAACTGTCACACAGGGAGATATAATGCTACTCCCTGTATAACCCTTGAGGCCACAGGTGGAGAAATCTGACGCCGCCGAGTGCTGGAAACCCCAAGGAAGCTAAAAGGAAACGTAGGTTAAATACCAGGCAAGCAGGAATAACTCATGCAAAGGTAGGTAAAACAAGAGACCTTACCAAGTGTTGTCAGAAGTACTGAGGGAAACCTAGGTGTGTGGAAGGGTTCCAGGACTCACGCAGACAGGTTCAAGATGCCACGGAAGCAGCAGGAAAGAAACCCCACCTGGGCTCGTTTCTGAAGTGGGTTACTTAGTACTTGGCAAGAGCACGTGATAGCAGGAGAGTCCGTAGAATTCCGAGTCAGTAGGACGAAGGCCAGGGCCAATCCAAAAGCAAGCCCATAAAACGGTCCGAGGTCGGCAGGCAAGTAGCAATTTCAAAGTTCCAATTCAAAGCCAAGGGTAATCCAAACACAATCCGTGGGACGAAGCCGGGTACAGGTTCCAAGAGCAAACACAGGAAGCGTAAGAGCCGAACAGAGTTTCCGAAGAAAAAACAGCTGTGAAGCCCGGTACGAAAGCAAATTACAGCTTTTGTACTGAACGCTTCCTGGTCACGTGAAGTGAGAACGTGTCACGTGACCGAGACTCTGGGTCACTTGAATGGATGGAAACGGCAACGCGACGAGGATGCGTTCCTCGAAGCGTGCTGCTTCCTAGTCTCCAGGGCAACTGCCAATGAAGAAAAGGTCGTAGGTGTGAATGCAGGGTGCAAACCTTGGGCCGATGTTGCGCCCGTCCGCGGGCAAAACCGGATTGCCAACGTGAGCCCCGGAAACCATGAGAGTTACGTGAAGTGAGTTGTGGGGGTTGTGGGGTCAGTCGGGCTGAAGGGGACCTGGGTTCACTGGTGGAATGAGCAGAGGGTATGACAATAGTACACTCAGGGCCACATGTAATGGACCCTGATCTCTCCATGTGTCTGACCCTGTTTCAGTGATCTGGGGTGCGATTGCCTGCAACCAGACTGCCTGGTCCTGATGAGCCCACTCATCCCTCACAAGTAGCTTATGTAAGAAGTGCTCTCTGGCTATTTTGATGTCTACCAGTGTCGTCATTCTGGAAATTGATTTCCTTCCTGATTTACCGAAGTTAGTATTTTATTTTGCAAAACAGACCGTTTCTTGAGAGCGTTCCTTTTTGAGGGGTGTTTTCACAGCGTAGCACAGCGTGGTGATCCAAAAGGATTTATGTATCCTATCAGTTACACTGTATTAAGCCCCACAAGCGGTAGACCTAATCCAGAATCCCCGGCTACGAGCCCCCCACTCTGTTAATGACTCCAATCAAGCATTCCCACTAAGTCAGTGCCTTGTCTGGGATTGCTCAAGGGAAGCCCTTATTTATATATTTTTATGACAAGTTATAATCTGGATGATGAACCCTCGTATAACGCCCCTCTCTGAGAATTCCCCTGACCCCACTGAGCCAAGAAGTAGGTTTGTTTTGAAAAATTAAAAAGGTTTATTCGAAAAATTAAACAATAGATATATATCACACTTTTATAATAAATTAATATTTGATATCACACTTAGACATATGACAGTGATCAACAATGGATGATGTTATACTAGCACACTGGTTTAATTACTTAGGAGTAGTATAGAGGATAAGGTAGCTGAGAATGCTTTATGGTTTCAAGGAGATGCAAAGATTAATAAAAGGCAGTACAGAAATAAACTTGATAAGATTTCAGCAAAAGATAATATGATCACTTTTTCCCTGACAATTCACTCCCCCTATGCAATGGAAGGAGATGGAAGTAACACACACAGTCTTCAGGAATACAACCACAGTACAATACGAATTCAGTTCCCCCCTAGCAAGCTTATAGCGCCAGGGATAATTTTGAAGCACAGACGAAAGACTTTCAGGTGATTTGCAAGGGAGTGAAACTTGCTAAAATTGATTTTAATTCCCTCTAGAGGTTCAGGGTGAGTGAGAGATACTTTAAATCAGTTCAGGTTCACACTAACAATGATTAATGATTAATGAGGGATTATCAGGTTGAAAACGGATTTCAGTAATGGAAGCAAAGGACAGATCTTTCTACATGTGGTTGAAATGAAGCAAAATGTCAAATCGCGGCACTTTTTTTCGAGTGCGTCGAGCGCAATTATGGAGGCGCTATAAGGAGTAGCAAGTCGGTTTAGAGCTTGTTGGAAAGCTGGGAATCTTAGCTTTACAATAAAAAGATTTCGTTCCTAGGATGCACGGGTCCAAAGATTCAGACGATTTTATGAAGGTGGTTTTTCAGAAATGAAATAATGATTCAAAATGGCAAAATGACACTTTTACAGGTTTAAAATCGGAGCAGGGACACACAATTCTATGATGCAGTTTTGGACAGGTTCAAATGTTTTGAATCAGATTACTTTAAGCTAAGAGATGGGTTCTGCACAGTTCTAGTTGGGTACTCACACTATAAATTTGAAAGGAATGGCCTCGTCACCGATCTGGTCAACAAGTTTAGCTGCGGTTCTCTCTGCTCGGCGGGTCAATCAGGCACCGGTTCTGTTCATAGCGGTCTGGTCTGGGTCTCTGGTTCTGCTGGTCTGGATCAAGTGGATTCTGGATACCGCACTGCTTTCTGGGTACTGGTTCTGTTTTGGATACACAGGACTCTTAGCAAGCAGCAAACCGCACAGCCCGGCGGTTGAATAGTTTGCAAAAGATTTTGAGGCCTGCTGAAGAGTTCAGCTCTTTGGAGTTTTTGTTCTGGAGTTAGTCTGGATCTCTGGAGTTCTGGCTTCTGGAGTTCTCCGTCAGCGTGCTGCGCAGGAATTCAGTTGAAGGTTGGAAAATGAATGTCCCTGTCTGGCTTCCAGTGGCTCCTTTTATGTCTTTTGAAAATGGGTGTGGATGCTTACTTTCTATGCCCAACCCACTCATGATTTGATAGGTCAAGGATTTCTCTTTGACCTGATTTGAGAAGGGAGCAGTGAGTCATCCTATGTCATCAGGTGTCATATTTATGGCTCCAAAGAAAGAACACTCCCCTTTGCTTTTACCTTAGAAAATCATTTTCATAACTAAACATATTTCCCAAATACACAAGTGGTTGACATTACATGTACATATCATATATTACTTCGGGTAGGTCTCTGTTCCAACTCTGATGTTTCTAAGAGCCAGGGCTCAAAAATGGCAACTTATTTTCGTTTTTAGTTGATTTACCAATATTGGATTTTTACCAAAAATTACACAGATGTACACCGCCATTCTACACATATTCCACTAAATTTTCATTTTTCTAGCGTGAACCCCATGTCTACAATCTCCATAATTCATGGGGTTTTGCCCCAGAACATGGTACAGAGTTCTAACACTTCTTAAAATGTGCACAGAAAAATCACAAGAATAATGATATTCATTATATAATTTTGACAAGTCTGTACTATGAATTATCCATCTTTTTTAAAATTATGCTCTGGCCCAGAGGGGTGTGGTTTCCCAAAGCACATGGTGGAATTTGGTGGGGTTTGTCCACTTCCTCCAACTCAAGTTGCTCACAGAGGCACTCCCCCCCCGTTTCTCTCAAGAGGAAGCCATTTACGACCCCCCCTAATTTAACATTTGCCTGAGCCAAGGAAGGCTCATTGTTCTGTTTCCCTCCAGTCCTAGGTGCTCCTCCCCTGATTCAATCAGGGAGGTGTCATCTCCTTTTGGTGGGGGCAGCAGAATGCAGCCAGGCCTGGGAAGAGTGGCTGGGCAAGTTTCAACTCCTGTCGGGGGTAGTTGCCGGGCAGAATTCACTCTCTTCAAGCCAGGCTGCAGCCAAATGTCACTTTTGTTCCCAGTTTTTCTTCATTCAAATCAAACTTACAATTTTTACACATGCAGCTAGAATGCTGATTCTTTGTTCAAAACTATGACATTTAACATTTGCAAACTATGTGACACTCAACAGTAGGTCACTCATTTATTTTAAACATTTAGATTTTAGTGGCTTTCAGTCCAATTTAACTTAAGCTGCTGACATCCACAGCTCAGCCAGTTTTGTTATAAACATTGTTTTGGGCTCTTCATCTTCCCAGATTTTGTATGCACACAAGACTACATTCTGCCAAATGTCTGCTGGTGTTCATTGTGATTTTTGAATATCTTGCAATGTTTAAAATAGGCATTTTTAGCTTGCATTTCAGAGAAACAAAGGTGATTTCAAAGCTCTTTTTGAGCTACCAGGCACTGCTGTTTTTCCTTTGGCACGCATTCCACTCATGGCACTCCTGGCCCATCACGCTCGCACTGGTGGGTGGTAGGTCAGGCGATCATTTTGGTGTGCGCAAAAACTGTGCGGTTTTCCTGGATCCTGGCGCAAATGTGGGCTTTTCCGCCATCTTGGATTTTCTAAGCCCGCAGCACCAAATGTTGCAGCATAATAGTCCAAACGTGGGTCAGGACACCCAACAGTAAGATAGTGAATATATTAACAACTTAGAGACCACTTGACATATATGCAAGGACTGGCTAACAAAGGACTATGTGTTAACCCATTGTTTGCTTTGGCTTACTCCCAAATACTGTCCTCGGGAAACTATATGTTCTATTCTGAACCCACATGTATCCTTTGTTTGTTAAAAGTGTGATTCTAGTTTTCTGTATGCATGTGTATGTGGCTTTCAGTAAACATGAATGTGTGTGTGTGTGGCTTTTCTTCCACACAAATGGATTCCTTTGTATCCAGAAACATGCAAGATTTGAAAAGGCTTCTGTATGTACAGCTTTCAGTCTCTTTACATTTTTGGGGCTGGAGATGTACTATTCTCCATTAACTGATATTTAGTTAAAATTCTTCCTCCCCACCCCAACTAAACCTGATTCTACCTAAGCATTGAAAGAAAGATAAATACAGAGGGTTTTCACTTCACACATAATAAATAGAATTAATTCTTTCAACATGCATTTTGTCATGCAAACCTCCAGATTATGCTATGGTCTCTGCTGGCTGTATCAAAGCAGGATATGATTGCAGGCGATAGTACTAGCTTGGCAAAGTGTGTGATTCTCCGCAAATAATTTAATCACACAGGGCATTAACTAAAACCATTGTGAGTTCTCAAAGCCTGCAATCTTTTATACATAATATTACCACTGTCAAATCAAGACAAAATCAGTTTATGATTGATGAACATCTTTGAGCGATGAGTTGCAAGTGTTTTAAAATATAGAGTGGGCGTGACTAGTCGTCTGTTAGCATTGTAAAATGCACGTAACTGGAGAATTTCTGGGGTTTTTCGATTTTACTTGTAACCATAATATGCTTTTTCCACACTTTTTCCACTGGTTTTTATTAGCGCAATTTAACCATACGTCCCTTTAACAAAGTTTTTTCACTGAATTTCACAGGTTTTTTTTAGTGCACCTTAACCATAACGTCCCTTTAACCCTTTAAGTGCCAAGGACGAGGTATCTCGTCCTTGGAAGTGCACAAGCAGTGCCAAGGACGAGATAGCTCGTCCTTTTCGGCACCTTGTTTTGAGCGATCCCTGCAAAGCAGGGATCGCTCAAAACTGTAATCCAACCCCCGGGCTATGTGAGGGGGAGGTCTCCCCTCACTGCCCGGGGGTTGGATTTCCTTCAGTTTCACGCCGACGTGCGTGACGCACGTCGGCGTGAAACGGAAAGCAATTCCACCACAGCAGCCATTTTCGGCTGCTGCGTTAGAGAGAGAAGGTGAGTGCCCTTCTTGTTCCGCCTCGATCTCCGGCTGTATTTCAAGCCGGAGATCGAGGCGGGTATCGTTGGAAAGGGGAGATCTTCCCCTTTCCAACGATACCCATTGTGTGGCTTTGCTGCCCGCGGATCGGGCGCAGGGCACCTCGATCCGCGGGCAGCAACGTCACGGATCAAACGAAGATCCTTTTGTGACGCGTGGGGGAGGGGGGGCTGCTTACTAGGCAAGCGGCCCCCTTCCCCCGTGGCCCCAAAGCATGGGGCCACAGCGCCAGGGACCCAGGGGGGCAGATGATCACTGCCCCCAGGGGTGGGGGAAAAAAAAAAAAAAAATCGAGGGAAGGAGGGAGGTGGGAGGGGGTTTTGGGCCCTGGGGCCCACTGGGCCACCAGGGATTGACCTAAAAGTGGTGTCCCTGGAAAGGGGACTTTCTCCCCTTTCCAAGGACACCACATATGAGGCATTGCTGGTCACGGATCGGCGCAGAGCGCTCGATCCGTGACCAGCAACCCACTAGACCACCATGGATCTCTTTGTGAGGGGGGGGGTGGGAGGGGGCTGCTTCAAATAAGCAGCCCTCTCCCCCCTCCCGACCCCAAAGCATGGGGGCACGTGCATGTGAACCCTGGGGCAGATGGCTGACCATAGGGAGGGTTGCATGAGGTGGGGCCCTCCATTTGGGGTGGGGGGGGGTTGAGGGCCACCCCCCGTTGCGGTACATCATGCGCTGCCAATTTAGGGTGGCCCTCAGCCCCCCCTAAAAAGCAGCCTGTGATTTTGTATATTTTTTTTTGTTTACTCAACTTGGCTTGGTGCAGATGGGCCCATTAGTGTGGCTATCTGCCCCCAGGGTGCCCAAACCTTACTGCCCCATCTATTGGGGGTCCTGCCCCACCTTTTGGGGTGCCCCCCCCACCCCACCCCCAATGGCTGGGGGACACACCTCATGCAGGCCTCCCTGGGCCTCCTCCAAACGGCTGCGTGAGGTACACCCCACCTCCATTTGGGGTGAGGGGGGAGAGGGCCAAACCAAAAGGTGGGGCAGGACCCCCAATAGATGGGGCAGTAGGGTTTGGGCACCCTGGGGGCATATAGCCACACTAATGTGGCCATCTGCACCAAGCAAAGTTGGGTAAACAAAAAAAAATATACAAAATCACAGGCTGCTTTTTAGGGGGGCTGAGGGCCACCCTAAATTGGCAGCGCATGATGTACCACAATGGGGGGTGGCCCTCAACCCCCCCCACCCCAAATGGAGGGCCCCACCTCATGCAACTCTCCCTGGGTGCAGATATCTGTTCCTAGGAAGGGGCATCTGACCCCAGGGAGGGATGCATGAGGTGGGCCCCCCCTATCTGCCCCCAGGGAGGGTTGCATGAGGTGGGGCCCTCCATTTTCGGTGGGGGGGGGTTGAGGCCACCCCCGTTGCGGTACATCATGCGCTGCCAATTTAGGGTGGCCCTCACCCTCCCTAAAAAGCAGCCTGTGGTATTGTATATCTTTTTTCGTTTACCCAACTTTGCTTGGTGCAGATGGCCACATTAGTGTGGCTATCTGCCCCCAGGGTGCCCAAACCCTACTGCCCCTTCTATTGGGGGTCCTGCCCCACCTTTTGGGGTGGCCCTCTCCCCCCTCACCCCAAATGGAGGTGGGGTGTACCTCACGCAGCCGTTTGGAGGAGGCCCAGGGAGGCCTGCATGAGGTGTGTCCCCCAGCCATTGGGGGTGGGGTGGGGGAGGGGCACCCCAAAAGGTGGGGCAGGACCCCCAATAGATGGGGCAGTAGGGTTTGGGCACCCTGGGGGCAGATAGCCACACTAATGGGCCCATCTGCACCAAGCCAAGTTGGGTAAACAAAAAAAAATATACAAAATCACAGGCTGCTTTTTAGGGGGGGCTGAGGGCCACCCTAAATTGGCAGCGCATGATGTACCGCAACGGGGGGTGGCCCTCAACCCCCCCCACCCCAAATGGAGGGCCCCACCTCATGCAACCCTCCCTGGGCGCAGATAGGGGGGCCTCACCTCATGCATCCCTCCCTGGGGTCAGATGCCCCTTCCTAGGAGCAGATATCTGCCCCCAGGGAGGGTTGCATGAGGTGGGGCCCTCCATTTGGGGTGGGGGGGGTTGAGGGTCACCCCCCATTGCGGTACATCATGCACTGCCAATTTAGGGTGGCCCTCAGCCCCCCCTAAAAAGCAGCCTGTGAATTTGCATTTTGTTTTTTGTTTACCCAACTTTGTTTGGTGCAGATGGCCCCATTAGTGTGGCTATCTGCCCCCAGGGTGCCCAAACCCTACTGCCCCATCTATTGGGGGTCCTGCCCCACCTTTTGGGGTGGCCCTCTCCCCCCTCACCCCAAATGGAGGTGGGGTGTACCTCACGCAGCCGTTTGGAGGAGGCCCAGGGAGGCCTGCATGAGGTGTCCCCCCCAGCCATTTGGGGTGAGGGGGAAGAGGGCCCCCAAAAATGGTGGGACAGGCCCCCCCAGTGGGTGGGGCAGTAAGGTTTGGGCACCTCGGCGCCAGATTGGCACACCAATGTGACCTTCTGCACCAAGGGGAGTTGGGTTACCAAAGGAAAAAAATGAAAATGGTGGAACGCTTTTTAGGGGGGGCGGTGGGGCACCCCAAAGGGTCAGGGAATTTTCTAATGGGATGGGGCGTTGACCCCCTCCCCCCCACCCGCAATGGAGTGGGTGCCAAGTCATGCAGCCCTTCCTGGGACCAGATATCTGCTCCTAGGAACGGACGCCTGAGCCCAGGGAGGAGTGCAGGACAACCCCCCCCTATCTGCCCCCGGGGAGGGCTACATTTTGCTGGTGTGACCGTAGGTAACACATGTTCTTTGTTTTGTTTACAGCTTTTTCTACCCGAGCAGCTGCAACGTTATGTGAGTACTGTTTTTTATTATTCTATGGTTAGGGCCCACTGTCAGTGGGGTGGGTGAGACTGGGGCTGGATTGTTGGTGGTGTGGGTGGGAATGGCCCGTCTGGGCAGATCACCTGCAACTGTCCTGGAGTTGCGGCTGGGCTGCATTACAGCTTTTCCCTTCGGGGAGGTATTGGCACACTGCCGAGACTCCTTGGTGGGGAGAAGCTGTAACGCAGGGCAGCCAGGGCTCCAGCAAAGTCGGCGGTAATATCCCTGGCCTTGGGCACCCTTCTCCCATGTGGGTCTTTGCTGGTGGTACTGGGTATTACATTCTGGGCCGATTTGCGCAAGGCAGACCTCTGTGGATTCCCACGGGTGTCCTCTTTTGGGAAATGCATGGGGTTCCCTGTTTCCCTTGCTGGCTGCGACACCCTAGGCCCAAATCTGTAGGTTGCCCACATTAACAAAATGGGCAGTGGCGAATGGCTTGGGGTTCCCAGTCGGTTACCCTTTTCCTTTTGCGCCCCCGGTAGGTGCACCCACACATGTGAGGTACCGTTTTCATCGGGACACGTGTGGGGACACGGGAAGGTAGGCCACGTGAAGGTGGCGGTGTGTTTCGGTGGGTGGCCAGAGCGAAATGTCTGAGAATTGTCTTCATTTCCAGCCAATTTCAGAGACATTTCCCTGTGTCAACTCACCGAAACACGTCGCCAACAGATGTCATACCTTCTCGTGTTCCCACAGGTGTCCCGACGAAAAAGGTACCTCGCATGTGTGGGTGCACCTACCGGCGGCGCAAAAGGAAAAGGGTAACCCGCTGATAACCCCAAGCCTTTCGCCACAGCACAATTTGTTCATCTGGGCAACCTACAGATTTGGGCCTAGGGTGTCCAAGCCAGCAAGGAAAACGGGGAACCCCATGCATTTCCCAAAAGAGGACACCCGTGGGAAAGCACAGAGGTCTGATTTGCGTGAAGCGGGCCAGAATTTATTACCCAGAACCCCAGACAAAGTGAACATTGTGTTTTTTCCCCACCAAATATCACACTTTGTCGGGGATTGTGGCTAATAAAAACTGGGGCAATTTGCGCAAGGCAGACCTCTGTGGATTCCCACGGGTGTCCTCTTTTGGGAAATGCATGGGGTTCCCTGTTTCCCTTGCTGGCTGCGACACCCTAGGCCCAAATCTGTAGGTTGCCCACATGAACAAGTTGTGCTGTGGCGAAAGGCTTGGGGTTACCAGCGGGATTACCCTTTTCCTTTTGCGCCCCCGGTAGGTGCACCCACACATGCGAGTACCTTTTTCGTCGGGACACCTGTGGGAACACGAGAAGGTATGACATCTGCTGTTGGCGACGTGTTTCGGTGAGTGGACACTATGAAATGTCTCTGAAATTGGCCGGAAATGAAGACAATTCTCAGACATTTCGCTCTGGCCACCCACCGAAACACACCGCCAACAACACGTGGCCTACCTTCCCGTGTCCCCACACGTGTCCCGATGAAAACGGTACCTCACATGTGTGGGTGCACCTACCGGGGGCGCAAAAGGAAAAGGGTAACCGACTGGGAACCCCAAGCCAT
This sequence comes from Ambystoma mexicanum, assembly GCF_040938575.1. Classification (NCBI taxonomy): domain Eukaryota; kingdom Metazoa; phylum Chordata; class Amphibia; order Caudata; family Ambystomatidae; genus Ambystoma; species Ambystoma mexicanum. Next base: position 1,361,693,972 of record NC_090929.1, read on the forward strand.
TCGCCACTGCCCATTTTGTTCATGTGGGCAACCTACAGATTTGGGCCTAGGGTGTCGCAGCCAGCAAGGGAAACAGGGAACCCCATGCATTTCCCAAAAGAGGACACCCGTGGGAATCCACAGAGGTCTGCCTTGCGCAAATTGCCCCAGTTTTTATTAGCCACAATCCCTGACAAAGTGTGATATTTGGTGGGGAAAAAATACAATGTTCACTTTGTCTGGGGTTCTGGGTAATAAATTCTGGCCCGCTTCGCGCAAATCAGACCTCTGTGCTTTCCCACGGGTGTCCTCTTTTGGGAAATGCATGGGGTTCCCCGTTTTCCTTGCTGGCTTGGACACCCTAGGCCCAAATCTGTAGGTTGCCCACATGAACAAATTGTGCTGTGGCGAAAGGCTTGGGGTTACCAGCGGGTTACCCTTTTCCTTTTGCGCCCCCGGTAGGTGCACCCACACATGCGAGGTACCATTTTCGTCGGGACACCTGTGGGAACACAAGAAGGTATGACATCTGCTGTTGGCGATGTGTTTCGGTGAGTGGACACAGGGAAATGTCTCTGAAATTGGCCGGAAATGAAGACAATTCTCAGACATTTGCTCTGGCCACCCACCGAAACACACCGACAACAACACATGGCCTACCTTCCCGTGTCCCCACACGTGTCCCGATGAAAACGGTACCTCACATGTGTGGGTGCACCTACCGGGGGCGCAAAAGGAAAAGGGTAACCGACTGGGAACCCCAAGCCATTCGCCACTGCCCATTTTGCTCATGTGGGCAACCTACAGATTTGGGCCTAGGGTGTCGCAGCCAGCAAGGGAAACAGGGAACCCCATGCATTTCCGAAAAGAGGACACCCGTGGGAATCCGCAGAGGTGTGATTTGCGCACATCGCCCCAGAATTTATTACCCAGACACCCCCGCAAAGTCCGAAATGTGCCCCGGACTTTGCGGGGGTGTCTGGGTAAAAAAATCTGGGGCGATGTGCGCAAATCACACCTCTGCGGATTCCCACGGGTGTCCTCTTTTGGGAAATGCATGGGGCTCCCTGTTTTCCTTGGTGGCTTGGACACCCGAGGCCCATATCTGTATGTTGTGCCGGTCGGCAGAATGGCTGAGATTCCCCTCTGCAAACAGACTGGGGGTTGCTTGCGTTTTCGGCTTGCCCCTTGCCGGCCAGGTAAGTGCACCCACGCATGTGAGGTACCGTTTTCATCGGGACACCTGTGGGAACGCGGGACGGTAGGCCATGTGTTGTTGGGGCGTGTTTCGATGGGTGCGTCGAGCGAAATGTGCGGAAAAAGCGTTTTTTCCCCCACATTTCGGACTTTGCAGGGGTGTCTGGGTAAAAAAATCTGGGGCGATGTGCGCAAATCACTCCTCTGCGGATTCCCACGGGTGTCCTCTTTTGGGAAATGCATGGGGCTCCCTGTTTTCCTTGGTGGCTTGGACACCCGAGGCCCATATCTGTATGTTGTGCCGGTCGGCAGAATGGCTAAGATTCCCCTCTGCAAACAGACTGGGGGTTGCTTGCGTTTTCGGCTTGCCCCTTGCCGGCCAGGTAGGTGCACCCACGCATGTGAGGTACCGTTTTCATCGGGACACCTGTGGGAATGCGGGACGGTAGGCCATGTGTCGTTGGGGGCGTGTTTCGATGGGTGCGTCGAGCGAAATGTGCGGAAAAAGCGTTTTTTCCCCCACCTTTCAGACTTTGCAGGGGTGTCTGGGTAAAAAAATCTGGGGCGATGTGCGCAAATCACACCTCTGCGGATTCCCACGGGTGTCCTCTTTTGGGAAATGCATGGGGCTCCCTGTTTTCCTTGGTGGCTTGGACACCCGAGGCCCATATCTGTATGTTGTGCCGGTCGGCAGAATGGCTGAGATTCCCCTCTGCAAACAGACTGGGGGTTGCTTGCGTTTTTGGCTTGCCCCTTGCCGGCCAGGTAGGTGCACCCACGCATGTGAGGTACCGTTTTCATCGGGACACCTGTGGGAACACGGGACGGTAGGCCATGTGTTGTTGGGGGCGTGTTTCGATGGGTGCGTCGAGCGAAATGTGCGGAAAAAGCGTTTTTTCCCCCACATTTCGGACTTTGCAGGGGTGTCTGGGTAAAAAAATCTGGGGCGATGTGTGCAAATCACACCTCTGCGGATTCCCACGGGTGTCCTCTTTTGGGAAATGCATGGGGCTCCCTGTTTTCCTTGGTGGCTTGGACACCCGAGGCCCATATCTGTATGTTGTGCCGGTCGGCAGAATGGCTGAGATTCCCCTCTGCAAACAGACTGGGGGTTGCTTGCGTTTTCGGCTTGCCCCTTGCCGGCCAGGTAGGTGCACCCACGCATGGGAGGTACTGTTTTCATCGGGACACTTTTGGGAACGCGGGACGGTAGGCCATGTGTTGTTGGGGGCGTGTTTCGATGGGTGCGTCGAGCGAAATGTGCGGAAAAAGCGTTTTTTCCCCCACATTTCGGACTTTGCAGGGGTGTCTGGGTAAAAAAATCTGGGGCGATGTGCGCAAATCACACCTCTGCAGATTCCCACCGGTGTCCTCTTTTGGGAAATGCATGGGGCTCCCTGTTTTCCTTGGTGGCTTGGACACCCGAGGCCCATATCTGTATGTTGTGCCGGTCGGCAGAATGGCTGAGATTCCCCTCTGCAAACAGACTGGGGGTTGCTTGCGTTTTCGGCTTGCCCCTTGCCGGCCAGGTAGGTGCACCCACGCATGTGAGGTACCGTTTTCATCGGGACACCTGTGGGAACGCGGGACGGTAGGCCATGTGTTGTTGGGGGCGTGTTTCAATGGGTGCGTCGAGCGAAATGTGCGGAAAAAGCGTTTTTCCCCCACATTTCGGACTTTGCAGGGGTGTCTGGGTAAAAAAATCTGGGGCGATGTGCGCAAATCACACCTCTGCGGATTCCCACGGGTGTCCTCTTTTGGGAAATGCATGGGACTCCCTGTTTTCCTTGGTGGCTTGGACATCCGAGGCCCATATCTGTATGTTGTGCCGGTCGGCAGAATGGCTGAGATTCCCCTCTGCAAACAGACTGGGGGTTGCTTGCGTTTTCGGCTTGCCCCTTGCCAGCCAGGTAGGTGCACCCACGCATGTGAGGTACCGTTTTCATCGGGACACCTGTGGGAACGCGGGACAGTAGGCCATGTGTTGTTGGGGGCGTGTTTTGATGGGTGCGTCGAGCGAAATGTGCGGAAAAAGCGTTTTTTCCCCCACATTTCGGACTTTGCAGGGGTGTCTGGGTAAAAAAATCTGGAGCGATGTGCGCAAATCACACCTCTGCGGATTCCCACGGGTGTCCTCTTTTGGGAAATGCATGGGGCTCCCTGTTTTCCTTGGTGGCTTGGACACCCGAGGCCCATATCTGTATGTTGTGCCGGTCGGCAGAATGGCTGAGATTCCCCTCTGCAAACAGACTGGGGGTTGCTTGCGTTTTCGGCTTGCCCCTTGCCGGCCAGGTAGGTGCACCCACGCATGTGAGGTACCGTTTTCATCGGGACACCTGTGGGAACGCGGGACGGTAGGCCATGTGTTGTTGGGGGCGTGTTTCGATGGGTGCGTCGAGCGAAATGTGCGGAAAAAGCGTTTTTTCCCCCACATTTCGGACTTTGCAGGAGTGTCTGGGTAAAAAAATCTGGGGCGATGTGCGCAAATCACACCTCTGTGGATTCCCACGGGTGTCCTCTTTTGGGAAATGCATGGGGCTCCCTGTTTTCCTTGGTGGCTTGGACACCCGAGGCCCATATCTGTATGTTGTGCCGGTCGGCAGAATGGCTGAGATTCCCCTCTGCAAACAGACTGGGGGTTGCTTGCGTTTTCGGCTTGCCCCTTGCCGGCCAGGTAGGTGCACCAACGCATGTGAGGTACCGTTTTCATCAGGACACCTGTGGGAACGCGGGACGGTAGGCCATGTGTTGTTGGCGGCGTGTTTCGATGGGTGCGTCGAGCGAAATGTGCGGAAAAAGCGTTTTTTCCCCCACATTTCGGACTTTGCAGGGGTGTCTGGGTAAAAAAATCTGGGGCGATGTGCGCAAATCACACCTCTGCGGATTCCCACGGGTGTCCTCTTTTGGGAAATGCATGGGGCTCCCTGTTTTCCTTGGTGGCTTGGACACCGGAGGCCCATATCTGTATGATGTGCCGGTCGGCAGAATGGCTGAGATTCCCCTCTGCAAACAGACTGGGGGTTGCTTGCGTTTTCGGCTTGCCCCTTGCCGGCCAGGTAGGTGCACCCACGCATGTGAGGTACCGTTTTCATCGGGACACCTGTGGGAACGCGGGACGGTAGGCCATGTGTTGTTGGGGGCGTGTTTCGATGGGTGTGTTGAGCGAAATGTGCGGAAAAAGCGTTTTTTCCCCCACATTTCGGACTTTGCAGGGGTGTCTGGGTAAAAAAATCTGGGGCGATGTGCGCAAATCACACCTCTGCGGATTCCCACGGGTTTCCTCTTTTGGGAAATGCATGGGGCTCCCTGTTTTCCTTGGTGGCTTGGACACCCGAGGCCCATATCTGTATGTTGTGCCGGTCGGCAGAATGGCTGAGATTCCCCTCTGCAAACAGACTGGGGGTTGCTTGCTTTTTTTGGCTTGCCCCTTGCCGGCCAGGTAGGTGCACCCACACATGTGAGGTACCGTTTTCATCGGGACACCTGTGGGAACGCGGGACGGTAGGCCATGTGTTGTTGGGGGCGTGTTTCGATGGGTGCATCGAGCGAAATGTGCGGAAAAAGCGTTTTTTCCCCCACATTTCGGACTTTGCAGGGGTGTCTGGGTAAAAAAATCTGGGGCGATGTGTGCAAATCACACCTCTGCGGATTCCCACGGGTGTCCTCTTTTGGGAAATGCATGGGGCTCCCTGTTTTCCTTGGTGGCTTGGACACCCGAGGCCCATATCTGTATGTTGTGCCGGTCGGCAGAATGGCTGAGATTCCCCTCTGCAAACAGACTGGGGGTTGCTTGCGTTTTCGGCTTGCCCCTTGCCGGCCAGGTAGGTGCACCCACGCATGTGAGGTACCGTTTTCATCGGGACACCTGTGGGAACGCGGGACGGTAGGCCATGTGTTGTTGGGGGCGTGTTTCGATGGGTGTGTTGAGCGAAATGTGCGGAAAAAGCGTTTTTTCCCCCACATTTCGGACTTTGCAGGGGTGTCTGGGTAAAAAAATCTGGGGCGATGTGCGCAAATCACACCTCTGCGGATTCCCACGGGTTTCCTCTTTTGGGAAATGCATGGGGCTCCCTGTTTTCCTTGGTGGCTTGGACACCCGAGGCCCATATCTGTATGTTGTGCCGGTCGGCAGAATGGCTGAGATTCCCCTCTGCAAACAGACTGGGGGTTGCTTGCGTTTTCGGCTTGCCCCTTGCCGGCCAGGTAGGTGCACCCACGCATGTGAGGTACCGTTTTCATCGGGACACCTGTGGGAACGCGGGACGGTAGGCCATGTGTTGTTGGGGGCGTGTTTCGATGGGTGCGTCGAGCGAAATGTGCGGAAAAAGCCTTTTTTCCCCCACATTTCGGACTTTGCAGGGGTGTCTGGGTAAAAAAATCTGGGGCGATGTGCGCAAATCACACCTCTGCGGATTCCCACGGGTGTCCTCTTTTGGGAAATGCATGGGGCTCCCTGTTTTCCTTGGTGGCTTGGACACCCGAGGCCCATATCTGTATGTTGTGCCGGTCGGCAGAATGGCTGAGATTCCCCTCTGCAAACAGACTGGGGGTTGCTTGCGTTTTCGGCTTGCCCCTTGCCGGCCAGGTAGGTGCACCCACGCATGTGAGGTACCGTTTTCATCGGGACACCTGTGGGAACGCGGGACGGTAGGCCATGTGTTGTTGGGGGCGTGTTTCGATGGGTGCGTCGAGCGAAATGTGCGGAAAAAGCGTTTTTTCCCCCACATTTCGGACTTTGCAGGGGTGTCTGGGTAAAAAAATCTGGGGCGATGTGCGCAAATCACACCTCTGCGGATTCCCACGGGTGTCCTCTTTTGGGAAATGCATGGGGCTCCCTGTTTTCCTTGGTGGCTTGGACACCCGAGGCCCATATCTGTATGTTGTGCCGGTCGGCAGAATGGCTGAGATTCCCCTCTGCAAACAGACTGGGGGTTGCTTGCGTTTTCGGCTTGCCCCTTGCCGGCCAGGTAGGTGCACCCACGCATGTGAGGTACCGTTTTCATCAGGACACCTGTGGGAACGCGGGACGGTAGGCCATGTGTTGTTGGGGGCGTGTTTCGATGGGTGCGTCGAGCGAAATGTGCGGAAAAAGCGTTTTTTCCCCCACATTTCGGACTTTGCAGGGGTGTCTGGGTAAAAAAATCTGGGGCGATGTGCGCAAATCACACCTCTGCGTATTCCCACGGGTGTCCTCTTTTGGGAAATGCATGGGGCTCCCTGTTTTCCTTGGTGGCTTGGACACCCGAGGCCCATATCTGTATGTTGTGCCGGTCGGCAGAATGGCTGAGATTCCCCTCTGCAAACAGACTGGGGGTTGCTTGCGTTTTCGGCTTGCCCCTTGCCGGCCAGGTAGGTGCACCCACGCATGTGAGGTACCGTTTTCATCGGGACACCTGTGGGAACGCGGGACGGTAGGCCATGTGTTGTTGGGGGCGTGTTTCGATGGGTGCGTCGAGCGAAATGTGCGGAAAAAGCGTTTTTTCCCCCACATTTCGGACTTTGCAGGGGTGTCTGGGTAAAAAAATCTGGGGCGATGTGCGCAAATCACACCTCTGCGGATTCCCACGGGTGTCCTCTTTTGGGAAATGCATGGGGCTCCCTGTTTTCCTTGGTGGCTTGGACACCCGAGGCCCATATCTGTATGTTGTGCCGGTCGGCAGAATGGCTGAGATTCCCCTCTGCAAACAGACTGGGGGTTGCTTGCGTTTTCGGCTTGCCCCTTGCCGGCCAGGTAGGTGCACCCACGCATGTGAGGTACCGTTTTCATCGGGACACCTGTGGGAACGCGGGACGGTAGGCCATGTGTTGTTGGGGGCGTGTTTCGATGGGTGCGTCGAGCGAAATGTGCGGAAAAAGCGTTTTTTCCCCCACATTTCGGACTTTCCAGGGGTGTCTGGGTAAAAAAATCTGGGGCGATGTGCGCAAATCACACCTCTGCGGATTCCCACGGGTGTCCTCTTTTGGGAAATGCATGGGGCTCCCTGTTTTCCTTGGTGGCTTGGACACCCGAGGCCCATATCTGTATGTTGTGCCGGTCGGCAGAATGGCTGAGATTCCCCTCTGCAAACAGACTGGGGGTTGCTTGCGTTTTCGGCTTGCCCCTTGCCGGCCAGGTAGGTGCACCCACGCATGTGAGGTACCGTTTTCATCGGGACACCTGTGGGAACGCGGGACGGTAGGCCATGTGTTGTTGGGGGCGTGTTTTGCTGGGTGCGTCGAGCGAAATGTGCGGAAAAAGCGTTTTTTCCCCCACATTTCGGACTTTGCAGGGGTGTCTGGGTAAAAAAATCTGGGGCGATGTGCGCAAATCACACCTCTGCGGATTCCCACGGGTGTCCTCTTTTGGGAAATGCATGGGGCTCCCTGTTTTCCTTGGTGGCTTGGACACCCGAGGCCCATATCTGTATGTTGTGCCGGTCGGCAGAATGGCTGAGATTCCCCTCTGCAAACAGACTGGGGGTTGCTTGCGTTTTCGGCTTGCCCCTTGCCGGCCAGGTAGGTGCACCCACGCATGTGAGGTACCGTTTTTATCGGGACACCTGTGGGAACGCGGGACGGTAGGCCATGTGTTGTTGGGGGCGTGTTTCGATGGGTGCGTCGAGCGAAATGTGCGGAAAAAGCATTTTTTCCCCCACATTTCGGACTTTGCAGGGGTGTCTGGGTAAAAAAATCTGGGGCGATGTGCGCAAATCACACCTCTGCGGATTCCCACGGGTGTCCTCTTTTGGGAAATGCATGGGGCTCCCTGTTTTCCTTGGTGGCTTGGACATCCGAGGCCCATATCTGTATGTTGTGCCGGTCGGCAGAATGGCTGAGATTCCCCTCTGCAAACAGACTGGGGGTTGCTTGCGTTTTCGGCTTGCCCCTTGCCGGCCAGGTAGGTGCACCCACGCATGTGAGGTACCGTTTTCATCGGGACACCTGTGGGAACACGGGACGGTAAGCCATGTGTTGTTGGGGGCGTGTTTCGATGGGTGCGTCGAGCGAAATGTGCGGAAAAAGCGTTTTTTCCCCCACATTTCGGACTTTGCAGGGGTGTCTGGGTAAAAAAATCTGGGGCGATGTGCGCAAATCACAACTCTGCGGATTCCCACGGGTGTCCTCTTTTGGGAAATGCATGGGGCTCCCTGTTTTCCTTGGTGGCTTGGACACCCGAGGCCCATATCTGTATGTTGTGCCGGTCGGCAGAATGGCTGAGATTCCCCTCTGCAAACACACTGGGGGTTGCTTGCGTTTTCGGCTTGCCCCTTGCCGGCCAGGTAGGTGCACCCACGCATGTGAGGTACCGTTTTCATCGGGACACCTGTGGGAACGCGGGACGGTAGGCCATGTGTTGTTGGGGGCGTGTTTCGATGGGTGCGTCGAGCGAAATGTGCGGAAAAAGCGTTTTTTCCCCCACATTTCAGACTTTGCAGGGGTGACTGGGTAAAAAAATCTGGGGCGATGTGCGCAAATCACACCTCTGCATATTCCCACGGGTGTCCTCTTTTGGGAAATGCATGGGGCTCCCTGTTTTCCTTGGTGGCTTGGACACCCGAGGCCCATATCTGTATGTTGTGCCGGTCGGCAGAATGGCTGAGATTCCCCTCTGCAAACAGACTGGGGGTTGCTTGCGTTTTCGGCTTGCCCCTTGCCGGCCAGGTAGGTGCACCCACGCATGTGAGGTACCATTTTCATCGGGACACCTGTGGGAACGCGGGACGGTAGGCCATGTGTTGTTGGGGGCGTGTTTCGATGGGTGCATCGAGCGAAATGTGCGGAAAAAGCGTTTTTTCCCCCACATTTCGGACTTTGCAGGGGTGTCTGGGTAAAATAATCTGGGGCGATGTGTGCAAATCACACCTCTGCGGATTCCCACGGGTGTCCTCTTTTGGGAAATGCATGGGGCTCCCTGTTTTCCTTGGTGGCTTGGACACCCGAGGCCCATATCTGTATGTTGTGCCGGTCGGCAGAATGGCTGAGATTCCCCTCTGCAAACAGACTGGGGGTTGCTTGCGTTTTCGGCTTGCCCCTTGCCGGCCAGGTAGGTGCACCCACGCATGTGAGGTACCGTTTTCATCGGGACACCTGTGGGAACGCGGGACGGTAGGCCATGTGTTGTTGGGGGCGTGTTTCGATGGGTGTGTTGAGCGAAATGTGCGGAAAAAGCGTTTTTTCCCCCACATTTCGGACTTTGCAGGGGTGTCTGGGTAAAAAAATCTGGGGCGATGTGCGCAAATCACACCTCTGCGGATTCCCACGGGTTTCCTCTTTTGGGAAATGCATGGGGCTCCCTGTTTTCCTTGGTGGCTTGGACACCCGAGGCCCATATCTGTATGTTGTGCCGGTCGGCAGAATGGCTGAGATTCCCCTCTGCAAACAGACTGGGGGTTGCTTGCGTTTTCGGCTTGCCCCTTGCCGGCCAGGTAGGTGCACCCACGCATGTGAGGTACCGTTTTCATCGGGACACCTGTGGGAACGCGGGACGGTAGGCCATGTGTTGTTGGGGGCGTGTTTCGATGGGTGCGTCGAGCGAAATGTGCGGAAAAAGCGTTTTTTCCCCCACATTTCGGACTTTGCAGGGGTGTCTGGGTAAAAAAATCTGGGGCGATGTGCGCAAATCACACCTCTGCGGATTCCCACGGGTGTCCTCTTTTGGGAAATGCATGGGGCTCCCTGTTTTCCTTGGTGGCTTGGACACCCGAGGCCCATATCTGTATGTTGTGCCGGTCGGCAGAATGGCTGAGATTCCCCTCTGCAAACAGACTGGGGGTTGCTTGCGTTTTCGGCTTGCCCCTTGCCGGCCAGGTAGGTGCACCCACGCATGTGAGGTACCGTTTTCATCGGGACACCTGTGGGAACGCGGGACGGTAGGCCATGTGTTGTTGGGGGCGTGTTTCGATGGGTGCGTCGAGCGAAATGTGCGGAAAAAGCGTTTTTTCCCCCACATTTCGGACTTTGCAGGGGTGTCTGGGTAAAAAAATCTGGGGCGATGTGCGCAAATCACACCTCTGCGTATTCCCACGGGTGTCCTCTTTTGGGAAATGCATGGGGCTCCCTGTTTTCCTTGGTGGCTTGGACACCCGAGGCCCATATCTGTATGTTGTGCCGGTCGGCAGAATGGCTGAGATTCCCCTCTGCAAACAGACTGGGGGTTGCTTGCGTTTTCGGCTTGCCCCTTGCCGGCCAGGTAGGTGCACCCACGCATGTGAGGTACCGTTTTCATCGGGACACCTGTGGGAACGCGGGACGGTAGGCCATGTGTTGTTGGGGGCGTGTTTCGATGGGTGCGTCGAGCGAAATGTGCGGAAAAAGCGTTTTTTCCCCCACATTTCGGACTTTGCAGGGGTGTCTGGGTAAAAAAATCTGGGGCGATGTGCGCAAATCACACCTCTGCGGATTCCCACGGGTGTCCTCTTTTGGGAAATGCATGGGGCTCCCTGTTTTCCTTGGTGGCTTGGACACCTGAGGCCCATATCTGTATGTTGTGCCGGTCGGCAGAATGGCTGAGATTCCCCTCTGCAAACAGACTGGGGGTTGCTTGCGTTTTCGGCTTGCCCCTTGCCGGCCAGGTAGGTGCACCCACGCATGTGAGGTACCGTTTTCATCGGGACACCTGTGGGAACGCGGGACGGTAGGCCATGTGTTGTTGGGGGCGTGTTTCGATGGGTGCGTCGAGCAAAATGTGCGGAAAAAGCGCTTTTTCCCCCACATTTTGGACTTTGCAGGGGTGTCTGGGTAAAAAAATCTGGGGCGATGTGCGCAAATCACACCTCTGCGTATTCCCACGGGTGTCCTCTTTTGGGAAATGCATGGGGCTCCCTGTTTTTCTTGGTGGCTTGGACACCCGAGGCCCATAACTATGTTGTGCCGGTCGGCAGAATGGCTGAGATTCCCCTCTGCAAACAGACTGGGGGTTGCTTGCGTTTTCGGCTTGCCCCTTGCCGGCCAGGTAGGTGCACCCACGCATGTGAGGTACCGTTTTCATCGGGACACCTGTGGGAACGCGGGACGGTAGGCCATGTGTTGTTGGGGGCGTGTTTCGATGGGTGCGTCGAGCGAAATGTGCGGAAAAAGCGTTTTTTCCCCCACATTTCGGACTTTCCAGGGGTGTCTGGGTAAAAAAATCTGGGGCGATGTGCGCAAATCACACCTCTGCGGATTCCCACGGGTGTCCTCTTTTGGGAAATGCATGGGGCTCCCTGTTTTCCTTGGTGGCTTGGACACCCGAGGCCCATATCTGTATGTTGTGCCGGTCGGCAGAATGGCTGAGATTCCCCTCTGCAAACAGACTGGGGGTTGCTTGCGTTTTCGGCTTGCCCCTTGCCGGCCAGGTAGGTGCACCCACGCATGTGAGGTACCGTTTTCATCGGGACACCTGTGGGAACGCGGGACGGTAGGCCATGTGTTGTTGGGGGCGTGTTTTGCTGGGTGCGTCGAGCGAAATGTGCGGAAAAAGCGTTTTTTCCCCCACATTTCGGACTTTGCAGGGGTGTCTGGGTAAAAAAATCTGGGGCGATGTGCGCAAATCACACCTCTGCGGATTCCCACGGGTGTCCTCTTTTGGGAAATGCATGGGGCTCCCTGTTTTCCTTGGTGGCTTGGACACCCGAGGCCCATATCTGTATGTTGTGCCGGTCGGCAGAATGGCTGAGATTCCCCTCTGCAAACAGACTGGGGGTTGCTTGCGTTTTCGGCTTGCCCCTTGCCGGCCAGGTAGGTGCACCCACACATGTGAGGTACCGTTTTCATCGGGACACCTGTGGGAACGCGGGACGGTAGGCCATGTGTTGTTGGGGGCGTGTTTCGATGGGTGCGTCGAGCGAAATGTGCGGAAAAAGCATTTTTTCCCCCACATTTCGGACTTTGCAGGGGTGTCTGGGTAAACAAATCTGGGGCGATGTGCGCAAATCACACCTCTGCGGATTCCCACGGGTGTCCTCTTTTGGGAAATGCATGGGGCTCCCTGTTTTCCTTGGTGGCTTGGACATCCGAGGCCCATATCTGTATGTTGTGCCGGTCGGCAGAATGGCTGAGATTCCCCTCTGCAAACAGACTGGGGGTTGCTTGCGTTTTCGGCTTGCCCCTTGCCGGGACGGTAAGCCATGTGTTGTTGGGGGCGTGTTTCGATGGGTGCGTCGAGCGAAATGTGCGGAAAAAGCGTTTTTTCCCCCACATTTCGGACTTTGCAGGGGTGTCTGGGTAAAAAAATCTGGGGCGATGTGCGCAAATCACAACTCTGCGGATTCCCACGGGTGTCCTCTTTTGGGAAATGCATGGGGCTCCCTGTTTTCCTTGGTGGCTTGGACACCCGAGGCCCATATCTGTATGTTGTGCCGGTCGGCAGAATGGCTGAGATTCCCCTCTGCAAACACACTGGGGGTTGCTTGCGTTTTCGGCTTGCCCCTTGCCGGCCAGGTAGGTGCACCCACGCATGTGAGGTACCGTTTTCATCGGGACACCTGTGGGAACGCGGGACGGTAGGCCATGTGTTGTTGGGGGCGTGTTTCGATGGGTGCGTCGAGCGAAATGTGCGGAAAAAGCGTTTTTTCCCCCACATTTCAGACTTTGCAGGGGTGACTGGGTAAAAAAATCTGGGGCGATGTGCGCAAATCACACCTCTGCATATTCCCACGGGTGTCCTCTTTTGGGAAATGCATGGGGCTCCCTGTTTTCCTTGGTGGCTTGGACACCCGAGGCCCATATCTGTATGTTGTGCCGGTCGGCAGAATGGCTGAGATTCCCCTCTGCAAACAGACTGGGGGTTGCTTGCGTTTTCGGCTTGCCCCTTGCCGGCCAGGTAGGTGCACCCACGCATGTGAGGTACCATTTTCATCGGGACACCTGTGGGAACGCGGGACGGTAGGCCATGTGTTGTTGGGGGCGTGTTTCGATGGGTGCGTCGAGCGAAATGTGCGGAAAAAGCATTTTTTCCCCCACATTTCGGACTTTGCAGGGGTGTCTGGGTAAAAAAATCTGGGGCGATGTGCGCAAATCACACCTCTGCGGATTCCCACGGGTGTCCTCTTTTGGGAAATGCATGGGGCTCCCTGTTTTCCTTGGTGGCTTGGACACCCGAGGCCCATATCTGTATGTTGTGCCGGTCGGCAGAATGGCTGAGATTCCCCTCTGCAAACAGACTGGGGGTTGCTTGCGTTTTCGGCTTGCCCCTTGCCGGCCAGGTAGGTGCACCCACGCATGTGAGGTACCATTTTCATCGGGACACCTGTGGGAACGCGGGACGGTAGGCCATGTGTTGTTGGGGGCGTGTTTCGATGGGTGCGTCGAGCGAAATGTGCGGAAAAAGCATTTTTTCCCCCACATTTCGGACTTTGCAGGGGTGTCTGGGTAAAAAAATCTGGGGCGATGTGCGCAAATCACACCTCTGCGGATTCCCACGGGTGTCCTCTTTTGGGAAATGCATGGGGCTCCCTGTTTTCCTTGGTGGCTTGGACACCCGAGGCCCATATCTGTATGTTGTGCCGGTCGGCAGAATGGCTGAGATTCCCCTCTGCAAACAGACTGGGGGTTGCTTGCGTTTTCGGCTTGCCCCTTGCCGGCCAGGTAGGTGCACCCACGCATGTGAGGTACCGTTTTCATCGGGACACCTCTGGGAACGCGGGACGGTAGGCCATGTGTTGTTGGGGGCCTGTTTCGATGGGTGCGTCGAGCGAAATGTGCGGAAAAAGCGTTTTTTCCCCCACATTTCGGACTTTGCAGGGGTGTCTGGGTAAAAAAATCTGGGGCGATGTGCGCAAATCACACCTCTGCGTATTCCCACGGGTGTCCTCTTTTGGGAAATGCATGGGGCTCCCTGTTTTCCTTGGTGGCTTGGACACCCGAGGCCCATATCTGTATGTTGTGCCGGTCGGCAGAATGGCTGAGATTCCCCTCTGCAAACAGACTGGGGGTTGCTTGCGTTTTCGGCTTGCCCCTTGCCGGCCAGGTAGGTGCACCCACGCATGTGAGGTACCGTTTTCATCGGGACACCTGTGGGAACGCGGGACGGTAGGCCATGTAATGTTGGGGGCGTGTTTCGATGGGTGCGTCGAGCGAAATGTGCGGAAAAAGCGTTTTTTCCCCCACATTTCAGACTTTGCAGGGGTGTCTGGGTAAAAAAATCTGGGGCGATGTGCGCAAATCACAACTCTGCGGATTCCCACGGGTGTCCTCTTTTGGGAAATGCATGGGGCTCCCTGTTTTCCTTGGTGGCTTGGACACCCGAGGCCCATATCTGTATGTTGTGCCGGTCGGCAGAATGGCTGAGATTCCCCTCTGCAAACACACTGGGGGTTGCTTGCGTTTTCGGCTTGCCCCTTGCCGGCCAGGTAGGTGCACCCACGCATGTGAGGTACCGTTTTCATCGGGACACCTGTGGGAACGCGGGACGGTAGGCCATGTGTTGTTGGGGGCGTGTTTCGATGGGTGCGTCGAGCGAAATGTGCGGAAAAAGCGTTTTTTCCCCCACATTTCAGACTTTGCAGGGGTGTCTGGGTAAAAAAATCTGGGGCGATGTGCGCAAATCACACCTCTGCGTATTCCCACGGGTGTCCTCTTTTGGGAAATGCATGGGGATCCCTGTTTTCCTTGGTGGCTTGGACACCCGAGGCCCATATCTGTATGTTGTGCCGGTCGGCAGAATGGCTGAGATTCCCCTCTGCAAACAGACTGGGGGTTGCTTGCGTTTTCGGCTTGCCCCTTGCCGGCCAGGTAGGTGCACCCACGCATGTGAGGTACCGTTTTCATCGGGACACCTGTGGGAACGCGGGACAGTAGGCCATGTGTTGTTGGGGGCGTGTTTCAATGGGTGCGTCGAGCGAAATGTGCGGAAAAAGCGTTTTTTCCCCCACATTTCGGACTTTGCAGGGGTGTCTGGGTAAAAAAATCTGGGGCGATGTGCGCAAATCACACCTCTGCGGATTCCCATGGGTGTCCTCTTTTGGGAAATGCATGGGGCTCCCTGTTTTCCTTGGTGGCTTGGACACCCGAGGCCCATATCTGTATGTTGTGCCGGTCGGCAGAATGGCTGAGATTCCCCTCTGCAAACAGACTGGGGGTTGCTTGCGTTTTCGGCTTGCCCCTTGCCGGCCAGGTAGGTGCACCCACGCATGTGAGGTACCGTTTTCATCGGGACACCTGTGGGAACGCGGGACGGTAGGCCATGTGTTGTTGGGGGCGTGTTTCGATGGGTGCGTCGAGCGAAATGTGCGGAAAAAGTGTTTTTTCCCCCACATTTCGGACTTTGCAGGGGTGTCTGGGTAAAAAAATCTGGGGCGATGTGCGCAAATCACACCTCTGTGGATTCCCACGGGTGTCCTCTTTTGGGAAATGCATGGGGCTCCCTGTTTTCCTTGGTGGCTTGGACACCCGAGGCCCATAGCTGTATGTTGTGCCGGTCGGCAGAATGGCTGAGATTCCCCTCTGCAAACAGACTGGGGGTTGCTTGCGTTTTCGGCTTGCCCCTTGCCGGCCAGGTAGGTGCACCCACGCATGTGAGGTACCATTTTCATCGGGACACCTGTGGGAACGCGGGACGGTAGGCCATGTGTTGTTGGGGGCGTGTTTCGATGGGTGCATCGAGCGAAATGTGCGGAAAAAGCGTTTTTTCCCCCACATTTCGGACTTTGCAGGGGTGTCTGGGTAAAAAAATCTGGGGCGATGTGCGCAAATCACACCTCTGCGTATTCCCACGGGTGTCCTCTTTTGGGAAATGCATGGGGCTCCCTGTTTTCCTTGGTGGCTTGGACACCCGAGGCCCATATCTGTATGTTGTGCCGGTCGGCAGAATGGCTGAGATTCCCCTCTGCAAACAGACTGGGGGTTGCTTGCGTTTTCGGCTTGCCCCTTGCCGGCCAGGTAGGTGCACCCACGCATGTGAGGTACCGTTTTCATCGGGACACCTGTGGGAACGCGGGACGGTAGGCCATGTGTTGTTGGGGGCGTGTTTCGATGGGTGCGTCGAGCGAAATGTGCGGAAAAAGCGTTTTTTCCCCCACATTTCGGACTTTGCAGGGGTGTCTGGGTAAAAAAATCTGGGGCGATGTGCGCAAATCACACCTCTGCGGATTCCCACGGGTGTCCTCTTTTGGGAAATGCATGGGGCTCCCTGTTTTCCTTGGTGGCTTGGACACCCGAGGCCCATATCTGTATGTTGTGCCGGTCGGCAGAATGGCTGAGATTCCCCTCTGCAAACAGACTGGGGGTTGCTTGCGTTTTCGGCTTGCCCCTTGCCGGCCAGGTAGGTGCACCCACGCATGTGAGGTACCGTTTTCATCGGGACACCTGTGGGAACGCGGCACGGTAGGCCATGTGTTGTTGGGGGCGTGTTTCGATGGGTGCATCGAGCGAAATGTGCGGAAAAAGCTTTTTTTCCCCCACATTTTGGACTTTGCAGGGGTGTCTGGGTAAAAAAATCTGGGGCGATGTGTGCAAATCACACCTCTGCGGATTCCCACGGGTGTCCTCTTTTGGGAAATGCATGGGGCTCCCTGTTTTCCTTGGTGGCTTGGACACCCGAGGCCCATAACTATGTTGTGCCGGTCGGCAGAATGGCTGAGATTCCCCTCTGCAAACAGACTGGGGGTTGCTTGCGTTTTCGGCTTGCCCCTTGCCGGCCAGGTAGGTGCACCCACGCATGTGAGGTACCGTTTTCATCGGGACACCTGTGGGAACGCGGGACGGTAGGCCATGTGTTGTTGGGGGCATGTTTCGATGGGTGCGTCGAGCGAAATGTGCGGAAAAAGCGTTTTTTCCCCCACATTTCGGACTTTGCAGGGGTGTCTGGGTAAAAAAATCTGGGGCGATGTGCGCAAATCACACCTCTGCGGATTCCCACGGGTGTCCTCTTTTGGGAAATGCATGGGGCTCCCTGTTTTCCTTGGTGGCTTGGACACCCGAGGCCCATATCTGTATGTTGTGCCGGTCGGCAGAATGGCTGAGATTCCCCTCTGCAAACAGACTGAGGGTTGCTTGCGTTTTCGGCTTGCCCCTTGCCGGCCAGGTAGGTGCACCCACGCTTGTGAGGTACCATTTTCATCGGGACACCTGTGGGAACGCGGGACGGTAGGCCATGTGTTGTTGGGGGCGTGTTTCGATGGGTGCGTCGAGCGAAATGTGCGGAAAAAGCGTTTTTTCCCCCACATTTCGGACTTTGCAGGGGTGTCTGGGTAAAAAAATTCTGGGGTGATGTGCGCAAATCACACCTCTGCGGATTCCCACGGGTGTCCTCTTTTGGGAAATGCATGGGGCTCCCTGTTTTCCTTGGTGGCTTGGACACCCGAGGCCCATATCTGTATGTTGTGCCGGTCGGCAGAATGGCTGAGATTCCCCTCTGCAAACAGACTGGGGGTTGCTTGCGTTTTCGGCTTGCCCCTTGCCGGCCAGGTAGGTGCACCCACGCATGTGAGGTACCGTTTTCATCGGGACACCTGTGGGAACGCGGGACGGTAGGCCATGTGTTGTTGGGGGCGTGTTTCGATGGGTGCGTCGAGCGAAATGTGCGGAAAAAGCATTTTTTCCCCCACATTTCGGAATTTGCAGGGGTGTCTGGGTAAGAAAATCTGGGGCGATGTGCGCAAATCACACCTCTGCGGATTCCCACGGGTGTCCTCTTTTGGGAAATGCATGGGGATCCCTGTTTTCCTTGGTGGCTTGGACACCCGAGGCCCATATCTGTATGTTGTGCCGGTCGGCAGAATGGCTGAGATTCCCTCTGCAAACAGACTGGGGGTTGCTTGCGTTTTCGGCTTGCCCCTTGCTGGCCAGGTAGGTGCACCCATGCATGTGAGGTACCGTTTTCATCGGGACACCTGTGGGAAGGCGGGACGGTAGGCCATGTGTTGTTGGGGGCGTGTTTCGATGGGTGCGTCGAGCGAAATGTGCGGAAAAAGCGTTTTTTCCCCCACATTTCGGACTTTGCAGGGGTGTCTGGGTAAAAAAATCTGGGGCGATGTGCGCAAATCACACCTCTGCGGATTCCCACGGGTGTCCTCTTTTGGGAAATGCATGGGGCTCCCTGTTTTCCTTGGTGGCTTGGACACCCGAGGCCCATATCTGTATGTTGTGCCGGTCGGCAGAATGGCTGAGATTCCCCTCTGCAAACAGACTGGGGGTTGCTTGCGTTTTCGGCTTGCCCCTTGCCGGCCAGGTAGGTGCACCCACGCATGTGAGGTACCGTTTTCATCGGGACACCTGTGGGAACACGGGACGGTAGGCCATGTGTTGTTGGGGGCGTGTTTCGATGGGTGCGTCGAGCGAAATGTGCGGAAAAAGCGTTTTTTCCCCCACATTTCGGACTTTGCAGGGGTGTCTGGGTAAAAAAATCTGGGGCGATGTGCGCAAATCACACCTCTGCGGATTCCCACGGGTGTCCTCTTTTGGGAAATGCATGGGGCTCCCTGTTTTCCTTGGTGGCTTGGACACCCGAGGCCCATATCTGTATGTTGTGCCGGTCGGCAGAATGGCTGAGATTCCCCTCTGCAAACAGACTGGGGGTTGCTTGCGTTTTCGGCTTGCCCCTTGCCGGCCAGGTAGGTGCACCCACGCTTGTGAGGTACCATTTTCATCGGGACACCTGTGGGAACGCGGGACGGTAGGCCATGTGTTGTTGGGGGCGTGTTTCGATGGGTGCGTCGAGCGAAATGTGCGGAAAAAGCGTTTTTTCCCCCACATTTCGGACTTTGCAGGGGTGTCTGGGTAAAAAAATCTGGGGCGATGTGCGCAAATCACACCTCTGTGGATTCCCACGGGTGTCCTCTTTTGGGAAATGCATGGGGCTCCCTGTTTTACTTGGTGGCTTGGACACCCGAGGCCCATATCTGTATGTTGTGCCGGTCGGCAGAATGGCTGAGATTCCCCTCTGCAAACAGACTGGGGGTTGCTTGCGTTTTCGGCTTGCCCCTTGCCGGCCAGGTAGGTGCACCCACGCATGTGAGGTACCGTTTTCATCGAGACACCTGTGGGAACGCGGGACGGTAGGCCATGTGTTGTTGGGGGCGTGTTTCGATGGGTGCGTCGAGCGGAATGTGCGGAAAAAGCGTTTTTTCCCCCACATTTCGGACTTTGCAGGGGTGTCTGGGTAAAAAAATCTGGGGCGATGTGCGCAAATCACACCTCTGCAGATTCCCACGGGTGTCCTCTTTTGGGAAATGCATGGGGCTCCCTGTTTTCCTTGGTGGCTTGGACACCCGAGGCCCATATCTGTATGTTGTGCCGGTCGGCAGAATGGCTGAGATTCCCCTCTGCAAACAGACTGGGGGTTGCTTGCGTTTTCGGCTTGCCCCTTGCCGGCCAGGTAGGTGCACCCACGCATGTGAGGTACCGTTTTCATCGAGACACCTGTGGGAACGCGGGACGGTAGGCCATGTGTTGTTGGGGGCGTGTTTCGATGGGTGCGTCGAGCGAAATGTGCGGAAAAAGCGTTTTTTCCCCCACATTTCGGACTTTGCAGGGGTGTCTGGGTAAAAAAATCTGGGGCGATGTGCGCAAATCACACCTCTGCGTATTCCCACGGGTGTCCTCTTTTGGGAAATGCATGGGGCTCCCTGTTTTCCTTGGTGGCTTGGACACCCGAGGCCCATATCTGTATGTTGTGCCGGTCGGCAGAATGGCTGAGATTCCCCTCTGCAAACAGACTGGGGGTTGCTTGCGTTTTCGGCTTGCCCCTTGCCGGCCAGGTAGGTGCACCCACGCATGTGAGGTACCGTTTTCATCGGGACACCTGTGGGAACGCGGGACGGTAGGCCATGTAATGTTGGGGGCGTGTTTCGATGGGTGCGTCGAGCGAAATGTGCGGAAAAAGCGTTTTTTCCCCCACATTTCGGACTTTGCAGGGGTGTCTGGGTAAAAAAATCTGGGGCGATGTGCGCAAATCACAACTCTGCGGATTCCCACGGGTGTCCTCTTTTGGGAAATGCATGGGGCTCCCTGTTTTCCTTGGTGGCTTGGACACCCGAGGCCCATATCTGTATGTTGTGCCGGTCGGCAGAATGGCTGAGATTCCCCTCTGCAAACACACTGGGGGTTGCTTGCGTTTTCGGCTTGCCCCTTGCCGGCCAGGTAGGTGCACCCACGCATGTGAGGTACCGTTTTCATCGGGACACCTGTGGGAACGCGGGACGGTAGGCCATGTGTTGTTGGGGGCGTGTTTCGATGGGTGCGTCGAGCGAAATGTGCGGAAAAAGCGTTTTTTCCCCCACATTTCAGACTTTGCAGGGGTGTCTGGGTAAAAAAATCTGGGGCGATGTGCGCAAATCACACCTCTGCGTATTCCCACGGGTGTCCTCTTTTGGGAAATGCATGGGGCTCCCTGTTTTCCTTGGTGGCTTGGACACCCGAGGCCCATATCTGTATGTTGTGCCGGTCGGCAGAATGGCTGAGATTCCCCTCTGCAAACAGACTGGGGGTTGCTTGCGTTTTCGGCTTGCCCCTTGCCGGCCAGGTAGGTGCACCCACGCATGTGAGGTACCGTTTTCATCGGGACACCTGTGGGAACGCGGGACAGTAGGCCATGTGTTGTTGGGGGCGTGTTTCAATGGGTGCGTCGAGCGAAATGTGCGGAAAAAGCGTTTTTTCCCCCACATTTCGGACTTTGCAGGGGTGTCTGGGTAAAAAAATCTGGGGCGATGTGCGCAAATCACACCTCTGCGGATTCCCATGGGTGTCCTCTTTTGGGAAATGCATGGGGCTCCCTGTTTTCCTTGGTGGCTTGGACACCCGAGGCCCATATCTGTATGTTGTGCCGGTCGGCAGAATGGCTGAGATTCCCCTCTGCAAACAGACTGGGGGTTGCTTGCGTTTTCGGCTTGCCCCTTGCCGGCCAGGTAGGTGCACCCACGCATGTGAGGTACCGTTTTCATCGGGACACCTGTGGGAACGCGGGACGGTAGGCCATGTGTTGTTGGGGGCGTGTTTCGATGGGTGCGTCGAGCGAAATGTGCGGAAAAAGTGTTTTTTCCCCCACATTTCGGACTTTGCAGGGGTGTCTGGGTAAAAAAATCTGGGGCGATGTGCGCAAATCACACCTCTGTGGATTCCCACGGGTGTCCTCTTTTGGGAAATGCATGGGTCTCCCTGTTTTCCTTGGTGGCTTGGACACCCGAGGCCCATAGCTGTATGTTGTGCCGGTCGGCAGAATGGCTGAGATTCCCCTCTGCAAACAGACTGGAGGTTGCTTGCGTTTTCGGCTTGCCCCTTGCCGGCCAGGTAGGTGCACCCACGCATGTGAGGTACCATTTTCATCGGGACACCTGTGGGAACGCGGGACGGTAGGCCATGTGTTGTTGGGGGCGTGTTTCGATGGGTGCATCGAGCGAAATGTGCGGAAAAAGCGTTTTTTCCCCCACATTTCGGACTTTGCAGGGGTGTCTGGGTAAAAAAATCTGGGGCGATGTGCGCAAATCACACCTCTGCGTATTCCCACGGGTGTCCTCTTTTGGGAAATGCATGGGGCTCCCTGTTTTCCTTGGTGGCTTGGACACCCGAGGCCCATATCTGTATGTTGTGCCGGTCGGCAGAATGGCTGAGATTCCCCTCTGCAAACAGACTGGGGGTTGCTTGCGTTTTCGGCTTGCCCCTTGCCGGCCAGGTAGGTGCACCCACGCATGTGAGGTACCGTTTTCATCGGGACACCTGTGGGAACGCGGGACGGTAGGCCATGTGTTGTTGGGGGCGTGTTTCGATGGGTGCGTCGAGCGAAATGTGCGGAAAAAGCGTTTTTTCCCCCACATTTCGGACTTTGCAGGGGTGTCTGGGTAAAAAAATCTGGGGCGATGTGCGCAAATCACACCTCTGCGGATTCCCACGGGTGTCCTCTTTTGGGAAATGCATGGGGCTCCCTGTTTTCCTTGGTGGCTTGGACACCCGAGGCCCATATCTGTATGTTGTGCCGGTCGGCAGAATGGCTGAGATTCCCCTCTGCAAACAGACTGGGGGTTGCTTGCGTTTTCGGCTTGCCCCTTGCCGGCCAGGTAGGTGCACCCACGCATGTGAGGTACCGTTTTCATCGGGACACCTGTGGGAACGCGGCACGGTAGGCCATGTGTTGTTGGGGGCGTGTTTCGATGGGTGCATCGAGCGAAATGTGCGGAAAAAGCTTTTTTTCCCCCACATTTTGGACTTTGCAGGGGTGTCTGGGTAAAAAAATCTGGGGCGATGTGTGCAAATCACACCTCTGCGGATTCCCACGGGTGTCCTCTTTTGGGAAATGCATGGGGCTCCCTGTTTTCCTTGGTGGCTTGGACACCCGAGGCCCATAACTATGTTGTGCCGGTCGGCAGAATGGCTGAGATTCCCCTCTGCAAACAGACTGGGGGTTGCTTGCGTTTTCGGCTTGCCCCTTGCCGGCCAGGTAGGTGCACCCACGCATGTGAGGTACCGTTTTCATCGGGACACCTGTGGGAACGCGGGACGGTAGGCCATGTGTTGTTGGGGGCATGTTTCGATGGGTGCGTCGAGCGAAATGTGCGGAAAAAGCGTTTTTTCCCCCACATTTCGGACTTTGCAGGGGTGTCTGGGTAAAAAAATCTGGGGCGATGTGCGCAAATCACACCTCTGCGGATTCCCACGGGTGTCCTCTTTTGGGAAATGCATGGGGCTCCCTGTTTTCCTTGGTGGCTTGGACACCCGAGGCCCATATCTGTATGTTGTGCCGGTCGGCAGAATGGCTGAGATTCCCCTCTGCAAACAGACTGAGGGTTGCTTGCGTTTTCGGCTTGCCCCTTGCCGGCCAGGTAGGTGCACCCACGCTTGTGAGGTACCATTTTCATCGGGACACCTGTGGGAACGCGGGACGGTAGGCCATGTGTTGTTGGGGGCGTGTTTCGATGGGTGCGTCGAGCGAAATGTGCGGAAAAAGCGTTTTTTCCCCCACATTTCGGACTTTGCAGGGGTGTCTGGGTAAAAAAATTCTGGGGTGATGTGCGCAAATCACACCTCTGCGGATTCCCACGGGTGTCCTCTTTTGGGAAATGCATGGGGCTCCCTGTTTTCCTTGGTGGCTTGGACACCCGAGGCCCATATCTGTATGTTGTGCCGGTCGGCAGAATGGCTGAGATTCCCCTCTGCAAACAGACTGGGGGTTGCTTGCGTTTTCGGCTTGCCCCTTGCCGGCCAGGTAGGTGCACCCACGCATGTGAGGTACCGTTTTCATCGGGACACCTGTGGGAACGCGGGACGGTAGGCCATGTGTTGTTGGGGGCGTGTTTCAATGGGTGCGTCGATCGAAATGTGCGGAAAAAGCGTTTTTTCCCCCACATTTCGGACTTTGCAGGGGTGTCTAGGTAAAAAAATCTAGGGCGATGTGCGCAAATCACACCTCTGCGGATTCCCACGGGTGTCCTCTTTTGGGAAATGCATGGGGCTCCCTGTTTTCCTTGGTGGCTTGGACACCCGAGGCCCATATCTGTATGTTGTGCCGGTCGGCAGAATGGCTGAGATTCCCCTCTGCAAACAGACTGGGGGTTGCTTGCGTTTTCGGCTTGCCCCTTGCCGGCCAGGTAGGTGCACCCACGCATGTGAGGTACCGTTTTCATCGGGACACCTGTGGGAACGCGGGACGGTAGGCCATGTGTTGTTGGGGGCGTGTTTCGATGGGTGCGTCGAGCGAAATGTGCGGAAAAAGCATTTTTTCCCCCACATTTCGGAATTTGCAGGGGTGTCTGGGTAAGAAAATCTGGGGCGATGTGCGCAAATCACACCTCTGCGGATTCCCACGGGTGTCCTCTTTTGGGAAATGCATGGGGCTCCCTGTTTTCCTTGGTGGCTTGGACACCCGAGGCCCATATCTGTATGTTGTGCCGGTCGGCAGAATGGCTGAGATTCCCCTCTGCAAACAGACTGGGGGTTGCTTGCGTTTTCGGCTTGCCCCTTGCTGGCCAGGTAGGTGCACCCATGCATGTGAGGTACCGTTTTCATCGGGACACCTGTGGGAAGGCGGGACGGTAGGCCATGTGTTGTTGGGGGCGTGTTTCGATGGGTGCGTCGAGCGAAATGTGCGGAAAAAGCGTTTTTTCCCCCACATTTCGGACTTTGCAGGGGTGTCTGGGTAAAAAAATCTGGGGCGATGTGCGCAAATCACACCTCTGCGGATTCCCACGGGTGTCCTCTTTTGGGAAATGCATGGGGCTCCCTGTTTTCCTTGGTGGCTTGGACACCCGAGGCCCATATCTGTATGTTGTGCCGGTCGGCAGAATGGCTGAGATTCCCCTCTGCAAACAGACTGGGGGTTGCTTGCGTTTTCGGCTTGCCCCTTGCCGGCCAGGTAGGTGCACCCACGCATGTGAGGTACCGTTTTCATCGGGACACCTGTGGGAACACGGGACGGTAGGCCATGTGTTGTTGGGGGCGTGTTTCGATGGGTGCGTCGAGCGAAATGTGCGGAAAAAGCGTTTTTTCCCCCACATTTCGGACTTTGCAGGGGTGTCTGGGTAAAAAAATCTGGGGCGATGTGCGCAAATCACACCTCTGCGGATTCCCACGGGTGTCCTCTTTTGGGAAATGCATGGGGCTCCCTGTTTTCCTTGGTGGCTTGGACACCCGAGGCCCATATCTGTATGTTGTGCCGGTCGGCAGAATGGCTGAGATTCCCCTCTGCAAACAGACTGGGGGTTGCTTGCGTTTTCGGCTTGCCCCTTGCCGGCCAGGTAGGTGCACCCACGCTTGTGAGGTACCATTTTCATCGGGACACCTGTGGGAACGCGGGACGGTAGGCCATGTGTTGTTGGGGGCGTGTTTCGATGGGTGCGTCGAGCGAAATGTGCGGAAAAAGCGTTTTTTCCCCCACATTTCGGACTTTGCAGGGGTGTCTGGGTAAAAAAATCTGGGGCGATGTGCGCAAATCACACCTCTGTGGATTCCCACGGGTGTCCTCTTTTGGGAAATGCATGGGGCTCCCTGTTTTACTTGGTGGCTTGGACACCCGAGGCCCATATCTGTATGTTGTGCCGGTCGGCAGAATGGCTGAGATTCCCCTCTGCAAACAGACTGGGGGTTGCTTGCGTTTTCGGCTTGCCCCTTGCCGGCCAGGTAGGTGCACCCACGCATGTGAGGTACCGTTTTCATCGAGACACCTGTGGGAACGCGGGACGGTAGGCCATGTGTTGTTGGGGGCGTGTTTCGATGGGTGCGTCGAGCGAAATGTGCGGAAAAAGCGTTTTTTCCCCCACATTTCGGACTTTGCAGGGGTGTCTGGGTAAAAAAATCTGGGGCGATGTGCGCAAATCACACCTCTGCAGATTCCCACGGGTGTCCTCTTTTGGGAAATGCATGGGGCTCCCTGTTTTCCTTGGTGGCTTGGACACCCGAGGCCCATATCTGTATGTTGTGCCGGTCGGCAGAATGGCTGAGATTCCCCTCTGCAAACAGACTGGGGGTTGCTTGCGTTTTCGGCTTGCCCCTTGCCGGCCAGGTAGGTGCACCCACGCATGTGAGGTACCGTTTTCATCGAGACACCTGTGGGAACGCGGGACGGTAGGCCATGTGTTGTTGGGGGCGTGTTTCGATGGGTGCGTCGAGCGAAATGTGCGGAAAAAGCGTTTTTTCCCCCACATTTCGGACTTTGCAGGGGTGTCTGGGTAAAAAAATCTGGGGCGATGTGCGCAAATCACACCTCTGCAGATTCCCACGGGTGTCCTCTTTTGGGAAATGCATGGGGCTCCCTGTTTTCCTTGGTGGCTTGGACACCCGAGGCCCATATCTGTATGTTGTGCCGGTCGGCAGAATGGCTGAGATTCCCCTCTGCAAACAGACTGGGGGTTGCTTGCGTTTTCGGCTTGCCCCTTGCCGGCCAGGTAGGTGCACCCACGCATGTGAGGTACCGTTTTCATCGGGACACCTGTGGGAACGCGGCACGGTAGGCCATGTGTTGTTGGGGGCGTGTTTCGATGGGTGCGTCGAGCGAAATGTGCGGAAAAAGCGTTTTTTCCCCCACATTTTGGACTTTGCAGGGGTGTCTGGGTAAAAAAATCTGGGGCGATGTGCGCAAATCACACCTCTGCGGATTCCCACGGGTGTCCTCTTTTGGGAAATGCATGGGGCTCCCTGTTTTCCTTGGTGGCTTGGACACCCGAGGCCCATATCTGTATGTTGTGCCGGTCGGCAGAATGGCTGAGATTCCCCTCTGCAAACAGACTGGGGGTTGCTTGCGTTTTCGGCTTGCCCCTTGCCGGCCAGGTAGGTGCACCCACGCTTGTGAGGTACCATTTTCATCGGGACACCTGTGGGAACGCGGGACGGTAGGCCATGTGTTGTTGGGGGTGTGTTTCGATGGGTGCGTCGAGCGAAATGTGCGGAAAAAGCGTTTTTTCCCCCACATTTCGGACTTTGCAGGGGTGTCTGGGTAAAAAAATTCTGGGGTGATGTGCGCAAATCACACCTCTGCGGATTCCCACGGGTGTCCTCTTTTGGGAAATGCATGGGGCTCCCTGTTTTCCTTGGTGGCTTGGACACCCGAGGCCCATATCTGTATGTTGTGCCGGTCGGCAGAATGGCTGAGATTCCCCTCTGCAAACAGACTGGGGGTTGCTTGCGTTTTCGGCTTGCCCCTTTGCCGGCCAGGTAGGTGCACCCACGCATGTGAGGTACCGTTTTCATCGGGACACCTGTGGGAACGCGGGACGGTAGGCCATGTGTTGTTGGGGGCGTGTTTCGATGGGTGCGTCGAGCGAAATGTGCGGAAAAAGCGTTTTTCCCCCACATTTCGGACTTTGCAGGGGTGTCTAGGTAAAAAAATCTGGGGCGATGTGCGCAAATCACACCTCTGCGGATTCCCACGGGTGTCCTCTTTTGGGAAATGCATGGGGCTCCCTGTTTTCCTTGGTGGCTTGGACACCCGAGGCCCATATCTGTATGTTGTGCCGGTCGGCAGAATGGCTGAGATTCCCCTCTGCAAACAGACTGGGGGTTGCTTGCGTTTTCGGCTTGCCCCTTGCCGGCCAGGTAGGTGCACCCACGCATGTGAGGTACCGTTTTCATCGGGACACCTGTGGGAACGCGGGACGGTAGGCCATGTGTTGTTGGGGGCGTGTTTCGATGGGTGCGTCGAGCGAAATGTGCGGAAAAAGCGTTTTTTCCCCCACATTTCAGACTTTGCAGGGGTGTCTGGGTAAAAAAATCTGGGGCGATGTGCGCAAATCACACCTCTGCGGATTCCCACGGGTGTCCTCTTTTGGGAAATGCATGGGGCTCCCTGTTTTCCTTGGTGGCTTGGACACCCGAGGCCCATATCTGTATGTTGTGCCGGTCGGCAGAATGGCTGAGATTCCCCTCTGCAAACAGACTGGGGGTTGCTTGCGTTTTCGGCTTGCCCCTTGCCGGCCAGGTAGGTGCACCCATGCATGTGAGGTACCGTTTTCATCGGGACACCTGTGGGAACGCGGGACGGTAGGCCATGTGTTGTTGGGGGCGTGTTTCGATGGGTGCGTCGAGCGAAATGTGCGGAAAAAGCGTTTTTTCCCCCACATTTCGGACTTTGCAGGGGTGTCTGGGTAAAAAAATCTGGGGCGATGTGCGCAAATCACACCTCTGCGGATTCCCACGGGTGTCCTCTTTTGGGAAATGCATGGGGCTCCCTGTTTTCCTTGGTGGCTTGGACACCCGAGGCCCATATCTGTATGTTGTGCCGGTCGGCAGAATGGCTGAGATTCCCCTCTGCAAACAGACTGGGGGTTGCTTGCGTTTTCGGCTTGCCCCTTGCCGGCCAGGTAGGTGCACCCACGCATGTGAGGTACCGTTTTCATCGGGACACCTGTGGGAACACGGGACGGTAGGCCATGTGTTGTTGGGGGCGTGTTTCGATGGGTGCGTCGAGCGAAATGTGCGGAAAAAGCGTTTTTTCCCCCACATTTCGGACTTTGCAGGGGTGTCTGGGTAAAAAAATCTGGGGCGATGTGCGCAAATCACACCTCTGCGGATTCCCACGGGTGTCCTCTTTTGGGAAATGCATGGGGCTCCCTGTTTTCCTTGGTGGCTTGGACACCCGAGGCCCATATCTGTATGTTGTGCCGGTCGGCAGAATGGCTGAGATTCCCCTCTGCAAACAGACTGGGGGTTGCTTGCGTTTTCGGCTTGCCCCTTGCCGGCCAGGTAGGTGCACCCACGCATGTGAGGTACCGTTTTCATCGGGACACCTGTGGGAACGCGGGACGGTAGGCCATGTGTTGTTGGGGGCGTGTTTCGATGGGTGCGTCGAGCGAAATGTGCGGGAAAAGCGTTTTTTCCCCCACATTTCGGACTTTGCAGGGGTGTCTGGGTAAAAAAATCTGGGGCGATGTGCGCAAATCACACCTCTGCGGATTCCCACGGGTGTCCTCTTTTGGGAAATGCATGGGGCTCCCTGTTTTCCTTGGTGGCTTGGACACCCGAGGCCCATATCTGTATGTTGTGCCGGTCGGCAGAATGGCTGAGATTCCCCTCTGCAAACAGACTGGGGGTTGCTTGCGTTTTCGGCTTGCCCCTTGCCGGCCAGGTAGGTGCACCCACGCATGTGAGGTACCGTTTTCATCGGGACACCTGTGGGAACGCGGGACGGTAGGCCATGTGTTGTTGGGGGCGTGTTTCGATGGGTGCGTCGAGCGAAATGTGCGGGAAAAGCGTTTTTTCCCCCACATTTCGGACTTTGCAGGGGTGTCTGGGTAAAAAAATCTGGGGCGATGTGCGCAAATCACACCTCTGTGGATTCCCACGGGTGTCCTCTTTTGGGAAATGCATGGGGCTCCCTGTTTTACTTGGTGGCTTGGACACCCGAGGCCCATATCTGTATGTTGTGGCGGTCGGCAGAATGGCTGAGATTCCCCTCTGCAAACAGACTGGGGGTTGCTTGCGTTTTCGGCTTGCCCCTTGCCGGCCAGGTAGGTGCACCCACGCATGTGAGGTACCGTTTTCATCGGGACACCTGTGGGAACGCGGGACGGTAGGCCATGTGTTGTTGGGGGCGTGTTTCGATGGGTGCGTCGAGCGAAATGTGCGGAAAAAGCATTTTTTCCCCCACATTTCGGACTTTGCAGGGGTGTCTGGGTAAAAAAATCTGGGGCGATGTGCGCAAATCACACCTCTGCGGATTCCCACGGGTGTCCTCTTTTGGGAAATGCATGGGGCTCCCTATTTTCCTTGGTGGCTTGGACACCCGAGGCCCATATCTGTATGTTGTGCCGGTCGGCAGAATGGCTGAGATTCCCCTCCGCAAACAGACTGGGGGTTGCTTGCGTTTTCGGCTTGCCCCTTGCCGGCCAGGTAGGTGCACCCACGCATGTGAGGTACCGTTTTCATCGGGACACCTGTGGGAACGCGGGACGGTAGGCCATGTGTTGTTGGGGGCGTGTTTCGATGGGTGCGTCGAGCAAAATGTGCGGAAAAAGCATTTTTTCCCCCACATTTCGGACTTTGCAGGGGTGTCTGGGTAAAAAAATCTGGGGCGATGTGCGCAAATCACACCTCTGCGGATTCCCACGGGTGTCCTCTTTTGGGAAATGCATGGGGCTCCCTGTTTTCCTTGGTGGCTTGGACACCCGAGGCCCATATCTGTATGTTGTGCCGGTCGGCAGAATGGCTGAGATTCCCCTCTGCAAACAGACTGGGGGTTGCTTGCGTTTTCGGCTTGCCCCTTGCCGGCCAGGTAGGTGCACCCACGCATGTGAGGTACCGTTTTCATCGGGACACCTGTGGGAACGCGGGACGGTAGGCCATGTGTTGTTGGGGGCGTGTTTCGATGGGTGCGTCAAGCGAAATGTGCGGAAAAAGCGTTTTTTCCCCCACATTTCGGACTTTGCAGGGGTGTCTGGGTAAAAAAATCTGGGGTGATGTGCGCAAATCACACCTCTGCGGATTCCCACGGGTGTCCTCTTTTGGGAAATGCATGGGGCTCCCTGTTTTCCTTGGTGGCTTGGACACCCGAGGCCCATATCTGTATGATGTGAGAGTGTGACATTTCCGGTGTGAAAACAGACTTGGGGTTACTTGTGTTTTAGGCTTTCCCCTTGGCGGCCAGGTAGGTGCACCCACACATGTGAGGTACCGTTTTCATCGGGACACCTGTGGGAACGCGTGACGGTAGGCCATGTGTTGTTGGGGGCGTGTTTCGATGGGTGAGTCGAGCGAAATGTGAGGAAAATGCGTATTTTTTCCCACATTTAGACTTTGCGGGGGTGTCTGGGTAATAAATTCTGTGGCGATTTGGGCATATCATACCTCTGTGGATTCCCACGGGTGTCCTCTTTCCGGAAATGCATGGGGTTCCCTGTTTTCCTTGGTGGCTTGGACACCCGAGGCCCATATCTGTATGATGTGAGAGTGTGACATTTCCGGTGTGAAAACAGACTTGGGGTTACTTGTGTTTTAGGCTTTCCCCTTGGCGGCCAGGTAGGTGCACCCACACATGTGAGGTACCATTTTCATCGGGACACCTGTGGGAACGCGTGACGGTAGGCCATGTGTTGTTGGGGGCGTGTTTCGATGGGTGAGCCGAGCAAAATGTGCGGAAATTGCGTATTTTTTCCCACATTTTGGACTTTGTGGGGGTGTCTGGGTAATAAAATCTGGGGCAATATGGGCATATCATACCTCTGCGGATTCCCACGGGTGTCCTCTTTTCGGAAATGCATGGGGTTCCCTGTTTTCCTCGGTGGCTTGGACACCCGAGGCCCATATCTGTATGATGTGAGAGTGTGACATTTCCGGTGTGAAAACAGACTTGGGGTTACTTGTGTTTTAGGCTTTCCCCTTGGCGGCCAGGTAGGTGCACCAACACATTTGAGGTACCGTTTTCATCGGGACACCTGTGGGAATGCGTGACGGTAGGCCATGTGTTGTTGGGGGCGTGTTTCGATGGGTGTGTCAAGCGAAATGTGCGGAAAAAGCGTTTTTTTCCCCACATTTCGGACTTTGCAGGGGTGTCTGGGTAATAAATTCTGGGGCAATTTGGGCATATCATACCTCTGCGGATTCCCACGGGTGTCCTCTTTTCGGAAATGCATGGGGTTCCCTGTTTTCCTCGGTGGCTTGGACACCCGAGGCCCATATCTGTACATTGTGCCGGTCGGCAGAATGTCTGAGATTTCCCTCTGAAAACAGACTTGGGGTTACTTGTGTTTTAGGCTTTCCCCTTGGCGGCCAGGTAGGTGCACCCACACATGTGAGGTACCGTTTTCATCG
The DNA here is from genome assembly GCF_040938575.1 of Ambystoma mexicanum. Taxonomy (NCBI): domain Eukaryota; kingdom Metazoa; phylum Chordata; class Amphibia; order Caudata; family Ambystomatidae; genus Ambystoma; species Ambystoma mexicanum. Next base: position 1,361,725,268 of record NC_090929.1, read on the forward strand.
GGACACCTGTGGGAATGCGTGACGGTAGGCCATGTGTTGTTGGGGGCGTGTTTCGATGGGTGAGTCGAGCGAAATGTGAGGAAAATGCGTATTTTTTCCCACATTTCGGACTTTGCGGGGGTGTCTGGGTAATAAATTCTGGGGCGATTTGGGCATATCATACCTCTGCGGATTCCCACGGGTGTCCTCTTTTCGGAAATGCATGGGGTTCCCTGTTTTCCTCGGTGGCTTGGACACCCGAGGCCCATATCTGTATGATGTGAGAGTGTGACATTTCCGGTGTGAAAACAGACTTGGGGTTACTTGTGTTTTAGGCTTTCCCCTTGGCGCCAGGTAGGTGCACCCACACATGTGAGGTACCGTTTTCATCGGGATGCCTGTGGGAACGCGTGACGGTAGGCCATGTGTTGTTGGGGGTGTGTTTCGATGGGTGCGTCGAGCGAAATGTGCGGAAAAAGCGTTTTTTTCCCCACATTTTGGACTTTGCAGGGGTGTCTGGGTAATAAATTCTGGGGCAATTTGGGCATATCATACCTCTGCTGATTCCCAAGGGTGTCCTCTTTTCGGAAATGCATGGGGTTCCCTGTTTTTCTCGGTGGCTTGGACACCCGAGGCCCATATCTGTACATTGTGCCGGTCGGCAGAATGTCTGAGATTTCCCTCTGAAAACAGACTTGGGGTTACTTGTGTTTTAGGCTTTCCCCTTGGCGGCCAGGTAGGTGCACCCACACATGTGAGGTACCGTTTTCATCGGGACACCTGTGGGAACGCGGGACGGTAGGCCATGTGTTGTTGGGGGCATGTTTCGATGGGTGAGTCGAGCGAAATGTGAGGAAAATGCGTATTTTTTCCCACATTTCGGACTTTGCGGGGGTGTCTGGGTAATAAATTCTGGGGCGATTTGGGCATATCATACCTCTGCGGATTCCCATCGGTGTCCTCTTTCCGGAAATGCATGGGGTTCCCTGTTTTCCTCGGTGGCTTGGACACCCGAGGCCCATATCTGTATGATGTGAGAGTGTGACATTTCCGGTGTGAAAACAGACTTGGGGTTACTTGTGTTTTAGGCTTTCCCCTTGGCGGCCAGGTAGGTGCACCAACACATGTGAGGTACCGTTTTCATCGGGACACCTGTGGGAACGCGTGACGGTAGGCCATGTGTTGTTGGGGGCGTGTTTTGATGGGTGTGTCGAGCGAAATGTGCGGAAAAAGCGTTTTTTTCCCCACATTTCGGACTTTGCAGGGGTGTCTGGGTAATAAATTCTGGGGAAATTTGGGCATATCATACCTCTGCGGATTCCCACGGGTGTCCTCTTTTCGGAAATGCATGGGGTTCCCTGTTTTCCTCGGTGGCTTGGACACCCGAGGCCCATATCTGTACATTGTGCCGGTCGGCAGAATGTCTGAGATTTCCCTCTGAAAACAGACTTGGGGTTACTTGTGTTTTAGGCTTTCCCCTTGGCGGCCAGGTAGGTGCACCCACACATGTGAGGTACTGTTTTCATCGGGACACCTGTGGGAACGCGTGACGGTAGGCCATGTGTTGTTGGGGGCGTGTTTCCATGGGTGAGTCGAGCAAAATGTGAGGAAAATGCGTATTTTTTCCCACATTTCGGACTTTGCGGGGGTGTCTGGGTAATAAATTCTGGGGCAATTTGGGCATATCATACCTCTGCGGATTCCCACGGGTGTCCTCTTTTCGGAAATGCATGGGATTCCCTGTTTTCCTCAGTGGCTTGGACACCCGAGGCCCATATCTGTATGATGTGTGAGTGTGACATTTCCGGTGTGAAAACAGACTTGGGGTTACTTGTGTTTTAGGCTTTCCCCTTGGCGCCAGGTAGGTGCACCCACACATGTGAGGTACCGTTTTCATCGGGACGCCTGTGGGAACGCGTGACGGTAGGCCATGTGTTGTTGGGGGTGTGTTTCGATGGGTGCGTCGAGCGAAATGTGCGGAAAAAGCGTTTTTTTCCCCACATTTTGGACTTTGCAGGGGTGTCTGGGTAATAAATTCTGGGGCAATTTGGGCATATCATACCTCTGTGGATTCCCACGGGTGTCCTCTTTTCGGAAATGCATGGGGTTCCCTGTTTTCCTCGGTGGCTTGGACACCCGAGGCCCATATCTGTACATTGTGCCGGTCGGCAGAATGTCTGAGATTTCCCTCTGAAAACAGACTTGGGGTTACTTGTGTTTTAGGCTTTCCCCTTGGCGGCCAGGTAGGTGCACCCACACATGTGAGGTACCGTTTTCATCGGGACACCTGTGGGAACGCGGGACGGTAGGCCATGTGTTGTTGGGGGCATGTTTTGATGGGTGAGTTGAGCGAAATGTGAGGAAAATGCGTATTTTTTCCCACATTTCGGACTTTGCGGGGGTGTCTGGGTAATAAATTCTAGGGCGATTTGGGCATATCATACCTCTGCGGATTCCCACGGGTGTCCTCTTTCCGGAAAGGCATGGGGTTCCCTGTTTTCCTCGGTGGCTTGGACACCCGAGGCCCATATCTGTATGATGTGAGAGTGTGACATTTCCGGTATGAAAACAGACTTGGGGTTACTTGTGTTTTCGGCTTTCCCCTTGGCGGCCAGGTAGGTGCACCCACACATGTGAGGTACCGTTTTCATCGGGACACCTGTGGGAACGCGTGACGGTAGGCCATGTGTTGTTGGGGGCGTGTTTCGATGGGTGCGTCGAGCGAAATGTGCGGAAAAAGCGTTTTTTTCCCCACATTTCGGACTTTGCAGGGGTGTCTGGGTAATAATTTTTGGGGAAATTTGGGCATATCATACCTCTGCGGATTCCCACGAGTGTCCTCTTTTCGGAAATGCATGGGGTTCCCTGTTTTCCTCGGTGGCTTGGACACCCGAGGCCCATATCTGTACATTGTGCCGGTCGGCAGAATGTCTGAGATTTCCCTCTGAAAACAGACTTGGGGTTACTTGTGTTTTAGGCTTTCCCCTTGGCGGCAAGGTAGGTGCACCCACACATGTGAGGTACCGTTTTCATCGGGACACCTGTGGGAATGCGGGACAGTAGGCCATGTGTTGTTGGGGGCGTGTTTTGATGGGTGAGTCGAGCGAAATGTGAGGAAAATGCGTATTTTTTCCCACATTTCGGACTTTGCGGGGGTGTCTGGGTAATAAATTCTGGGGCGATTTGGGCATATCATACCTCTGCGGATTACCACGGGTGTCCTCTTTTCGGAAATGCATGGGGTTCCCTGTTTTCCTTGGTGGCTTGGACACCCGAGGCTCATATCTGTATGATGTGAGAGTGTGACATTTCCGGTGTGAAAACAGACTTGGGGTTACTTGTGTTTTAGGCTTTCCCCTTGGCGGCCAGGTAGGTGCACCCACACATGTGAGGTACCGTTTTCATCGGGACACCTGTGGGAACGCGCGACGGTAGGCCATGTGTTGTTGGGGGCGTGTTTCAATGGGTGAGCCGAGCGAAATGTTCGGAAATTGCGTATTTTTTCCCACATTTCCGACTTTGCGGGGGTGTCTGGGTAATATAATCTGGGGCAATTTGGGCATATCATACCTTTGCGGATTCCCACGGGTGTCCTCTTTTCGGAAATGCATGGGGTTCCCTGTTTTCCTCGGTGGCTTGGACACCCGAGGCCCATATCTGTATGATGTGAGAGTGTGACATTTCCGGTGTGAAAACAGACTTGGGGTTACTTGGTTTTCGGCTTTCCCCTTGGCGGCCAGGTAGGTGCACCCACACATGTGAGGTACCGTTTTCATCGGGACACCTGTGGGAACGCGTGACGGTAGGCCATGTGTTGTTGGGGGCGTGTTTCGATGGGTGCGTCGAGCGAAATGTGCGGAAAAAGCATTTTTTTCCCCACATTTTGGACTTTGCAGGGGTGTCTGGGTAATAAATTCTGGGGCAATTTGGGCATATCATACCTCTGTGGATTCCCACGGGTGTCCTCTTTTCGGAAATGCATGGGGTTCCCTGTTTTCCTCGGTGGCTTGGACACCCGAGGCCCATATCTGTACATTGTGCCGGTCGGCAGAATGTCTGAGATTTCCCTCTGAAAACAGACTTGGGGTTACTTGTGTTTTAGGCTTTCCCCTTGGCGGCCAGGTAGGTGCACCCACACATGTGAGGTACCGTTTTCATCGGGACACCTGTGGGAACGCGGGACAGTAGGCCATGTGTTGTTGGGGGCGTGTTTCGATGGGTGAGTCGAGCGAAATGTGAGGAAAATGCATATTTTTTCCCACATTTCGGACTTTGCGGGGGTGTCTGGGTAATAAATTCTGGGGCGATTTGGGCATATCATACCTCTACGGATTCCCACGGGTGTCCTCTTTTCGGAAATGCATGGGGTTCCCTGTTTTCCTTCGTGGCTTGGACACCCGAGGCCCATATCTGTATAATGTGAGAGTGTGACATTTCCGGTGTGAAAACAGACTTGGGGTTACTTGTGTTTTAGGCTTTCCCCTTGGCGGCCAGGTAGGTGCACCCACACATGTGAGGTACCGTTTTCATTGGGACACCTGTGGGAACGCGCGACAGTAGGCCATGTGTTGTTGGGGGCGTGTTTCGATGGGTGAGCCGAGCGAAATGTGCGGAAATTGCGTATTTTTTCCCACATTTCGGACTTTGCGGGCGTGTCTGGGTAATAAAATCTGGGGCAATTTTGGCATATCATACCTTTGCGGATTCCCACGGGTGTCCTCTTTTCGGAAATGCATGGGGTTCCCTGTTTTCCTCGGTGGCCTGGACACCCGAGGCCCATATCTGTATGATGTGAGAGTGTGACATTTCCGGTGTGAAAACAGACTTGGGGTTACTTGTGTTTTCGGCTTTCCCCTTGGCGGCCAGGTAGGTGCACCCACACATGTGAGGTACTGTTTTCATCGGGACACCTGTGGGAACGCGTGACGGTAGGCCATGTGTTGTTGGGGGCGTGTTTCGATGGGTGCATTGAGCGAAATGTGAGGAAAATGCGTATTTTTTCCCACATTTCGGACTTTGTGGGGGTGTTTGGGTAATAAATTCTTGGGCGATTTGGGCATATCATACCTCTGCGGATTCCCACAGGTGTCCTCTTTTCGGAAATGCATGGGGTTCCCTGTTTTCCTTGGTGGCTTGGACACCCGAGGCCCATATCTGTATGATGTGAGAGTGTGACATTTCCGGTGTGAAAACAGACTTGGGGTTACTTGTGTTTTGGGCTTTCCCCTTGGCGGCCAGGTAGGTGCACCCACACATGTGAGGTACCGTTTTCATCGGGACACCTGTGAGAACGCGTGACGGTAGGCCATGTGTTGTTGGGGGCGTGTTTCGATGGGTGAGCCGAGCGAAATGTGCGGAAATTGCGTATATTTTCCCACATTTTGGACTTTGCAGGGGGGTCTGGGTAATAAATTCTGGGGCAATTTGGGCATATCATACCTCTGCGGATTCCCACGGGTGTCCTCTTTTCGGAAATGCATGGGGTTCCTTGTTTTCCTCGGTGGCTTGGACACCCGAGGCCCATATCTGTACATTGTGCCAGTCGGCAGAATGTCTGAGATTTCCCTCTGAAAACAGACTTGGGGTTACTTGTGTTTTAGGCTTTCCCCTTGGCGGCCAGGTAGGTGCACCCACACATGTGAGGTACCGTTTTCATCGGGACACCTGTGGGAACGCGGGACGGTAGGCCATGTGTTGTTGGGGGCATGTTTCGATGGGTGAGTCGAGCGAAATGTGAGGAAAATGCGTATTTTTTCCCACATTTCGGACTTTGCGGGGGTGTCTGGGTAATAAATTCTAGGGCGATTTGGGCATATCATACCTCTGCGGATTCCCACGGGTGTCCTCTTTCCGGAAAGACATGGGGTTCCCTGTTTTCCTCGGTGGCTTGGACACCCGAGGCCCATATCTGTACATTGTGCCGGTCGGCAGAATGTCTGAGATTTCCCTCTGAAAACAGACTTGGGGTTACTTGTGTTTTAGGCTTTCCCCTTGGCGGCCAGGTAGGTGCACCCACACATGTGAGGTACCGTTTTCATCGGGACACCTGTGGGAACGCGGGACAGTAGGCCATGTGTTGTTGGGGGCGTGTTTCGATGGGTGAGTCGAGCGAAATGTGAGGAAAATGCGTATTTTTTCCCACATTTTGGACTTTGCGGGGGTGTCTGGGTAATAAATTCTGGGGCGATTTGGGCATATCATACCTCTGCGGATTCCCACGGGTGTCCTCTTTTCGGAAATGCATGGGGTTCCCTGTTTTCCTTGGTGGCTTGGACACCCGAGGCCCATATCTGTATGATGTGAGAGTGTGACATTTCCGGTGTGAAAACAGACTTGGGGTTACTTGTGTTTTAGGCTTTCCCCCTGGCGGCCAGGTAGGTGCACCCACACATGTGAGGTACCGTTTTCATCGGGACACCTGTGGGAACGCGCGACGGTAGGCCATGTGTTGTTGGGGGCGTGTTTCGATGGGTGAGCCGAGCGAAATGTTCGGAAATTGCATATTTTTTCCCACATTTCGGACTTTGCGGGGGTGTCTGGGTAATATAATCTGGGGCAATTTGGGCATATCATACCTTTGCGGATTCCCACGGGTGTCCTCTTTTCGGAAATGCATGGGGTTCCCTGTTTTCCTCGGTGGCTTGGACACCCGAGGCCCATATCTGTATGATGTGAGAGTGTGACATTTCCGGTGTGAAAACAGACTTGGGGTTACTTGTGTTTTCGGCTTTCCCCTTGGCGGCCAGGTAGGTGCACCCACACATGTGAGGTACCGTTTTCATCGGGACACCTGTGGGAACGCGTGACGGTAGGCCATGTGTTGTTGGGGGCGTGTTTCGATGGGTGCGTCGAGCGAAATGTGCGGAAAAAGCATTTTTTTCCCCACATTTTGGACTTTGCAGGGGTGTCTGGGTAATAAATTCTGGGGCAATTTGGGCATATCATACCTCTGCGGATTCCCACGGGTGTCCTCTTTTCGGAAATGCATGGGGTTCCCTGTTTTCCTCGGTGGCTTGGACACCCGAGGCCCATATCTGTACATTGTGCCGGTCGGCAGAATGTCTGAGATTTCCCTCTGAAAACAGACTTGGGGTTACTTGTGTTTTAAGCTTTCCCCTTGGCGGCCAGGTAGGTGCACCCACACATGTGAGGTACCGTTTTCATCGGGACACCTGTGGGAACACGGGACAGTAGGCCATGTGTTGTTGGGGGCGTGTTTCGATGGGTGAGTCGAGCGAAAGGTGAGGAAAATGCATATTTTTTCCCACATTTCGGACTTTGCGGGGGTGTCTGGGTAATAAATTCTGGGGCGATTTGGGCATATCATACCTCTGCGGATTCCCACGGGTGTCCTCTTTTCGGAAATGCATGGGGTTCCCTGTTTTCCTTGGTGGCTTGGACACCCGAGGCCCATATCTGTATAATGTGAGAGTGTGACATTTCCGGTGTGAAAACAGACTTGGGGTTACTTGTGTTTTAGGCTTTCCCCTTGGCGGCCAGGTAGGTGCACCCACACATGTGAGGTACCGTTTTCATTGGGACACCTGTGGGAACGCGCGACGGTAGGCCATGTGTTGTTGGGGGTGTGTTTCGATGGGTGAGCCGAGCGAAATGTGCGGAAATTGCGTATTTTTTCCCACATTTCGGACTTTGCGGGGGTGTCTGGGTAATAAAATCTGGGGCAATTTTGGCATATCATACCTTTGCGGATTCCCACGGGTGTCCTCTTTTCGGAAATGCATGGGGTTCCCTGTTTTCCTCGGTGGCCTGGACACCCGAGGCCCATATCTGTATGATGTGAGAGTGTGACATTTCCGGTGTGAAAACAGACTTGGGGTTACTTGTGTTTTCGGCTTTCCCCTTGGCGGCCAGGTAGGTGCACCCACACATGTGAGGTACTGTTTTCATCGGGACACCTGTGGGAACGCGTGACGGTAGGCCATGTGTTGTTGGGGGCGTGTTTCGATGGGTGCATCGAGCGAAATGTGAGGAAAATGCGTATTTTTTCCCACATTTCGGACTTTGTGGGGGTGTCTGGGTAATAAATTCTGGGGCGATTTGGGCATATCATACCTCTGCGGATTCCCACAGGTGTCCTCTTTTCGGAAATGCATGGGGTTCCCTGTTTTCCTTGGTGGCTTGGACACCCGAGGCCCATATCTGTATGATGTGAGAGTATGACATTTCCGGTGTGAAAACAGACTTGGGGTTACTTGTGTTTTGGGCTTTCCCCTTGGCGGCCAGGTAGGTGCACCCACACATGTGAGGTACCATTTTCATCGGGACACCTGTGAGAACGCGTGACGGTAGGCCATGTGTTGTTGGGGGCGTGTTTCGATTGGTGAGCCGAGCGAAATGTGCGGAAATTGCGTATATTTTCCCACATTTCAGACTTTGCGGGGGTGTCTGGGTAATAAAATCTGGGGCAATTTGGGCATATCATACCTTTGCGGATTCCCACGGGTGTCCTCTTTTCGGAAATGCATGGGGTTCCCTGTTTTCCTCGGTGGCTTGGACACCCGAGGCCCATATCTGTATGATGTGAGAGTGTGACATTTCCGGTGTGAAAACAGACTTGGGGTTACTTGTGTTTTAGGCTTTCCCCTTGGCGGCCAGGTAGGTGCACCCACACATGTGAGGTACCGTTTTCATCCCCCTGTGGGAACGCGGGACGGTAGGCTATGTGTTGTGTTTGTGTGGTTTTCATAACGTTTTGACCCATTTGCTGGAGCCCTTTGTCTCACAACCCTTTCTTTTCCCAAATGTGACCTACATTTAGTCGCTGCTTTAGCCACCATACACTTTTGTAACCTGCACAAGTCACCTACCCTTGAAAAGGTCTGCCTGTGCTCTTTCAAAAAATGTATGGCTGCCGTTCCTCACCACATTGGTTTTCCCAATTTACACATGCTAAGTGCGTCTGGTCAGGCCGTGAGCGTAAAACTCCTGTGTACCATGGCTCAGTGTTTGGCTTGTGGTATTGCTTGTTTTGTACAAACACTACAAAAATGGTATGCTCTCCTAACTGCAAGAGTCGGGGGAATGTAGCGGAGCATTGCTTTTCTCAAAATTCATAGAAGCCATTGCCGTACCAAGCCAACCATGTCCAACACATACCTTTTTTTTCAGTCATTTTCCCGCTTTTCCCCCATTCGATGGCAGTTTCCCCTACCTAGTTGTTGCCTGACCTATACAAATCACCCCTTCCTAAACTTGGAATTTTGTCTATTTTTTCAGAAATATTTGCCTTTCTGTCCTCCAATTTGGCTTTCCTGCCCTTTTCTTCCATTCCGTCCATGCATGTCCAATTGGCAAAAATGGCAAAAATCGCCTACCTCTCACAAAACGGTTGATATCCCCATCAAAATAATTTTTTTCCATTTCCACTCAACCTGTTCCTGAAAGCCAACACATTGGGGAACTCAGCACAGCAAACCATTTGTTCCTAGCTCTTACAAGGAAAAAACCACAGGCTTCTTTGTACATCATTTTATTGGCATTTTTTGAAAAAACCCAATTTTTTTTCACATTTTCCTTATTTTCTCTCACCCCACTACAGCAACCTGGGATTCCTGGGTGGCATTACGACCGCCTACATGTGGGAAAAAAAAGGAGCCAAATTTGGCCGAGATATCTCATGTAACGAAAAAGTTACAAGCCATTGAATGGCCACATACCAAAATCACCAAAAAAGGCTCTGGCACTGGGGAGAAATACCCATGGCACTTAAAGGGTTAACGATGTTTTTTCACTGAATTTCACAGGTTTTTACCAGGATACCCTTAATTTGTGTACGTATACCATACAACATACTGACGCCCTGGGCCCAATGCGATAGCCACAGGTTCCGTGGACTCTACGACTGCGGACGGCGGACAGCATCCACACTGCCCAAAATCTCAGGGGTTGTCTTACATTGTTGTAGCATGCAGCAAACAAACAGAAGATGTTTAAAGGGCAACACATAAGTGTATTACAAGGAAAAATTAAGTAGGTCTACAAACTCTGTACTCATAAAAGCAGCAGTGCAATAACATAGGTTGTACAACATAATGGAATGCACCAAGCAGAAAAATAACATGTGCATCTAATAATATTACCTCAGTGCTGCTTTGCATACAAAGCGAGAAGCAACTTTCACAAGGAACAGCAACGTACTAAGAGGAGAACCATACAAGAAAGCGGTAAGTATGTCAGTCTAGAAAAATGGATACCACTACTGTGTGACTGCAAACGTATTATGGTGGCCGTGGGCCAACCGTCTCATGCACGATATGACAGAATATAGGTTTTCGAGTTTGCCAATGAACGGCCATTTTGATGTAACAAGAATCGCCATTTTGTTTTCTAACCATTGCTCAATGCTTTCTGTTCCTATTGCTTCGCAGTATATTTTCTGCTTACACTGCTCGACTGTAAAACATTGTTGGCTGCACGTAAAAAGGACAAGGCCACAGTGCTGTGAGGATAACAAGAGTTTGTTGAAACGCAACGTAGGCAGCGCCAGGAAGAATACCCGGCTCCCTCCCGAATGTAGCCTTGAAGCTGAGCGCCAGGGCATTTAATCATTTCGCAGCTGCCAGCCAGTCTTGTTATATGGTAGAATATGTTAGCATAATACAGCTAAAGGCTTGAATTATGCTTTTCTTACGGCCCCCCCTTTGCTGAGCCCCGCTAGAGCGTGTCGGCTCCCAGGACACGAATAGCACCTAATAGATAGCAAGGTTTGGAATGCAACTCTTCCCCCCTGTATGTAGCTCGCTACCAAGAACAGAAGCGCTGTGTTCTATTCAACAACTGAAAGATGCCTCCGCACTCACAAATTGCAAATTGTTACTAGAATAGATGTTTGAAGGTGTCATAGTTGTCGGAGATGTCCATCATCACACCAAGTTCAAAAAAACCCAATAAAAGGGGGGTGTTAAACCAGTCATAGCTGATTGTTTGATATGCATTTTGTATATTTGTAACTGATGTACGTAATTCACTCTCTTGCATCCCTCGACGTCTAGAGATACACGTTGCGGGGCGTGAGACCGAGTTGGCCAACTGAGACTTTTGCTTTGCAATAAACCCTAGCTTTGGGAATACAACCTGGTGTCTGGCGTATCTATTGTGTGTGGTGACTCGCCTTGTTTCCATAGACATTAGGGATCCCTAGGGGCCCCTTTCAAGATGGTGCCCGAATAGGGACCCTCCCCCACTTGTTCCATCGAATAACGTTGTAATTGAGCAAGGCGGAGAACGGCGGAGAACGGCGAGGATGGGACGATCGAGCCGGGATCAAGAGGTGTTCGGGGCGCCCTGTAGAAGTGATGAGAGACTCCTTTGCAGATCTGCACAAATCTGATCCATGATCGACGTGCCTGGCTTTAGAACAAGGAGGCAAGGGTCCTGAAATGAGGCGGAAGCCAAGAAACGTTGACACGACGTCATTTGGTGCGTCAGTATACAGACGACTTGATCTATCAGAGTCATTTCCCGATTCAAAGTAATGCTGATATTGGTAGAGAGTTGACTTTGCAAAATCAAACGCCCTGGGGAAGGTTGAAACATGCCTGGGGTATTGTCCACCTTAGCTGTGTTTTTCCGCTGTGGTAGACAATCTTTGGAAGATGGCCAAATTGTACCACCTGGGGGAACGCCAGCGTATGAGATGTATGTGAAGTATGGAGTGGGTGCGATAATATTCTGTGAGACTTGGCATAGGCAAACCAGAAAGCAACAAGACCATCAGTGGCCGATTAATGGTAGTTTTGAGATAGCGAGAATAGATAACTTGGAAAGGGTGTTGATAAGAAAGAAAGCGCGTCCTGCAGCATTTGAGACTATTAAAGACTGGAGAAAGGAAGCAATGCTCCGATTTAAAAGCAGAGCGAAGCATGCACGCAGGCATAAATCGAAAGGTGAAGTAGCGGAAGAGAAAGAAGAGGAGGAGTGGACTGAGAGTCTAAGAAGGGCAGGTAGGCGTGACCAGTTGAATATAGAATAGATATATCCACCACGAGAATTACACATAGCAGATGAATTGATAGAAAACATATTGACCCATACAAAAGAAGGCCCAAGATCAGACGTGAGGCCAGACACGTCAGTAGCTATTGCCCAAACCCCGCCCGTAGCCCAAGCTCTCCCTCTGGTAGCTCAAGCCCTCCCACAGCCACAGACTGCACACGTAACACTTCCTATTAGCCAACCATGCCCACAACAGACACTCCCTGTTCCCATTGTCCCATCCGCACCTCCCGCCTCAGACACAGACTTGGTACCGTCCGTTCCTCCCGGGGTTGAAGTTGAAACCGCGGGGGCAAGAGGCGGGACTGACCAACGGGGATGCACGAGGGTAACTCGCAGTGCGATCAGCAAAGAAAGGAAGGTAGAATTGCAGCAACAGGCAGAGATGTATATAGACGGGAATGATGGGACGGCAGCATTGGCTTCGATGTATGACTTTCGAAGAAGCAACAAAAGACAGGTAGTGTTGGAATGCATGGGTGAATATTTGGTGGAGAAATGGAAACAGTTAATTGGGAAATTACCGCCGCAGCGATTGTTAGATTTGAATGCATTAGCACGCTGTAGGGAGAGGGATGAAGAAGTGAGAGAACATGTATATGGACTTTTTGAACTTAAAGATGAATTAGATAATGATTATGCCGAAATGTTTTCTACACCTGGGTACAGGAGTAAGGATATCGGTAGACATCGGAAGGGAAAAAAAGGGGTCACATAATAAACGGCAGCAGTTACCATCACTGTGGCAGAAGGAGATGGTGGACGAATTATCGTTCCTAAAACAGATGGGGGCAGACTTGAAAGAATGCCTATTGAGAACACAGGTACTACTGCAGCAAGTAGTAGGACATAATGTAGGGAGAGGGAACGCACAAGGAAGGAGTAATTCGAATATGCATGGGGGTACAGTGGGACCAAATCAGTGTGCGTATTGTAAGGAGGAAGGATATTGGCGAGCGCAATGTCCGCATCTGCAGAATAGAAATGGGTCTGGTCAGAGGAGACAGCATAGAGGACACCAAGGAGTAAATGGACCAAATAGGAATAGTATGCAGCAGCATCACAATAACGGCGGTAATCAAAACCAAGGCCAAAACCAAAATGCCCCAAACCAGAGTCAGGGACAGCAAAACCAATAGTATGGAAACCAGAGTGGGGGAAATAGAGGAAAGAGTGGGAACATTTTTGATACACAGCCAAACACGTATTACAGTAACAGCAATGATTACACATCGGACGATGTGTTATTTCCCCAATAGGACAGCCCAGGCAGGGGTCGGAACCAGTGTCTATTCCCGTGAATCAGAGAGGACCTGCGTAGAAATGAGAGTCGGGAATGAGGAGCACCGCTTTCTTGTAGATACAGGAGCGCAGAAGTGTTCAATAGACCACCACTTGGTTCCGGATATACCACTGTCAGGGCAAAAGAATGTTTCTGTAGGGTTCGCAGGTACACAAGTCATAAACCCAGTGTCCAAACCAGTCCCAGTTACAATAGGACCATTTACTGAACATTGTCCTTTCCTTTTAACAGAAAATTGTGGGGAGAACTTGTTGGGATTAAATTTGTTGAAAAAATTAGGTTCCGTTATACATTGCACGGCAGACGGAGTGTTCCTAACGATTTGGCCACACGATGACCCTGTGTCAGAATTTATGTCCGAAACTTTACCAGGGGAACTAAGTAAAGTGCCAACCTGTATATGGGCAATGCATGACAATGATCTAGGATGCTTAAAGATAGAGCCAGTAAAGATCATTTTGAAAGAAGGTGTTACCCTACCACGAATTCCCCAACAGAATTTCGGCCGAAGGTGAGAAAGGATTGAAGAGTATTGTTACAGATTTGGTGAAATTAGGGCTAATCGAGGAAATTAAAGGCAGTACATGCAACAGCCCGATTCTTCCAGTTTATAAAAAAGGAGGCAATGAAGTACCATACCGTTTTATAATTGATTTGCGCGCATTAAACAAGGTAGTAAATCCACAATTTCCTTTAGTGCCAGATGTCACTACAATATTGACAATGATACCTGTTTCAGCAGAATATTTTAGTGTAGTAGATTTGAAAAACGCGTTCTTCAGCATTCCAGTGGTCAAGGACAGCAGATATTTGTTCGCGTTCACATTAGGAGGACGATCATTTACATTTACGCGGATTCCGCAAGGTTACACGGACAGTCTAAGTATTTACAGTACAGCATTAAAAGAGCAGCTAGACATGCTATAATTACCAGTGGGTTGTGTACTTTTGCAATACATAAACGATCTATTGTTAGCTGCAGACACAGAGGAGATTTGTAAAGAAAGCACTGTATTACTACTGTCACACCTAGCGGCACATGGCCATAAAGCTAGTTTGAAGAAATGTCAATATAATCGTAAGGAGGTGGCCTATTTCGGCTACCTACTTTCGAAAGAAGGGAGAAGGCTAACGCCAGAACGCATAGAAAGTATTTCTTGTATGCCTATTCCAAAGACACAAAAAGGAGTCAGAGCCATAATAGGCATGGCTTCATATTGCCGACAATGGATTGGTAATTTTGCGTTTATTGTAAAACCAATGGTGAGTTTGACTAAAAAAGATGCGGTTATGCCGTTACAGTGGGATGAGGAATGTCAGAAAGCATTTGATGAATTTAAAACTGCATTATCCTCGGCTCCAGTTTTGGGTAAGCCGAATTATGAGAAGGTTTTTAGACTGTTTGTGTGTGAAAGTGAAGGATGTGCATTGGCGGTTTTGACACAGGAACAAGGTGGAAGAAATAGGCCATGCAGCTATTTTTCTTCAGCTCTGGACCCTGTAGCACGCGCACTACCACGATGTTTGCGATCTGTTGCGGCAGCTGCTGCGTCAGTGAAACAAACGGAAGGGATGGTATTGGGGCACACTTTAATTTTGATGGTGCCACATGCCATACACGTTCTATTAAATAGGACACATACGCAACACCTCACCTCTGCTAGATTGACAAGATATGAGATTATCTTGTTCGTGCCCCATTTCCAAATTTTGAGGTGTAGCGCTTTGAATCCTGCAGAATTAATGCCACTACCTATAAAAGAAATTGGGGAGGATGAATCACTCCCCCACAATTGCATAATGGTCACTGAGGAAGAAACCAAGGGGAGAGTTGATTTAAGTGATACCCCACAAAAAGTGCCAGATGGAGAGTTATTTTGTGATTACCAGATGGCATGACAACTGCCGCATATGCTATCACTACCCTACAGTGCGTTGTAGAAAGCAAAAGAATTCCCTACAATTCAGCACAAGCCGCAGAGATAATAGGATTAACCAGAGCCTGCGAGATTTCTGAAAATTTGAATGTGAATATATATACTGATAGCCAGTATGCTTTTGGGGTGGTTCATAACTTTGGTCGACTCTGGGCTGAGAGAGGATTTTTGACATCACATGGCACCAGAATTCAGCATGGTCCTTTGATTGTACGATTGCTGTCTGCACTCACGTTTCCAAAGCGCCTAGCAATAGTGAAATGCGAGGCACACAAAAAGGTAACATGCAAAGTAGGAGAGGGAAATGCGTTTGCAGACAGAATTGCGAAACAAACTGCCACTGATTTAAATACCAAAATGATGACGGTTCAGACTGAGGAGGTACCCTGTATGATAGAAAATGGAGTTGCCACCGTCAAAGAAATGCAGGCCGAAGCTACGGCTGATGAAATACAGGGGTGGGCAAAGGGCTCTGCTGAGTTAGATCTGGAGGGTTGTTGGGTGGACAAGGGAACTAGAAACTGGATGATGCCAAATTTGTATGTGACTGCAAAGGCACAATGGCCCAC
This sequence comes from Ambystoma mexicanum, assembly GCF_040938575.1. Classification (NCBI taxonomy): domain Eukaryota; kingdom Metazoa; phylum Chordata; class Amphibia; order Caudata; family Ambystomatidae; genus Ambystoma; species Ambystoma mexicanum. The sequence goes on from NC_090929.1 coordinate 1,361,741,071, forward strand.
AGCCCTACTCACATCTGTGAGAAAAAGATAATACAGCACCTTTCTACAGTATGGCAGAATGTAAACATAAAAAAGAATGCAGAGAGGTTGGTGCAGAACTGTATCACATGCTTGCAACACAATATAATGTGGGAAAGGGAACAGTGACTCCAATAGGCAGTTTTGGCCCGCCCTCTATGCCATTTGAGGTGATCCATTTTGATTTCATAGAGATGGAGGGATGCCAAAACTTAAAATACGTCTTAGTGGTGATCTGTGCATTCAGTAACTGGGTGGATGCATATCCCTTGAAGGACTGCACAGCAATGAGCACGGCAAAAGTAATGCTTAAGGAATACTTTTCCAGATTTGGCTTGCCCCGTGTCCTATGGTCCGATAATGGAGCACATTTTGTGGGCATAGTGGTGTTACAGATATGTGCTGGTCTTCAGATTGATAAGAGATTCTATAGTTCAAGGCATCCGAGTTCTGCCGGTCTTGTGGAGAGGCACAACGGGATTCTTAAATCAAAGATGAGCAAGATTTGTGCGAGAAGCAAGTTGAGTTGGGTGGATGCATTACCAATAGCACTATTATGCATGCGTACTTCTGCACAGGCTAAAACTGGGCTCTCCCCCTACGAGATCGTAATGGGGAGGCCGGCAAATGTATGGTGCGCACCACAGCCAAAATGACTTTGTGAGGTAGAACATCATGTGCTTAGTACTTATTGTGGCCTTTTAATGCAGAAATTGCGTTTGATTCATCAGCAGGTGCAGGAGGCATTACCAGTGAGATACACCGGTCCGGGCACGTCCTGAAGCCAGGAGAATGGGTGCTGCTAAAGAATTTTGAAAGAAAGTCATCGTTAGCAGCCAGGTGGCGCTGGCCCTATCAAGTACTCTTGGCAACGCTGACGGCAATACGGGTGGATAGAAGGAAGTCGTGGATCCATGCCACCCATGCCAAGAAGATTCCAACTTCACTGAAAGACTTGCCTGACCCAGATGACCGGAAAGAGAACGGAAGAAACTGTTGCCAGTAAGCAGCCACCAAATCTGCCAAAACGAGAAGTGAAACTCGAAACAAAGCCTGAGACGATTGCCAAAGAGGGGGAAGGGCAAAGAGTGCCCCAACGTTGCCCAGCAGAATCAACATCACTGCTGGCCGACACGAAATCTGCATTGCAAATACCAGCAGAAACAAATTGTGTACCCCTTTGTCGCCCACCAGCACTTGCCAGCACGCCAAAGAACGGATCTGCATCATTGGCGCGGCGCACACCAGCACCTGCAGTAGCGCCACAGGCTGACTTTGAGCCTGAATCTGGAAGTGCACCGGCACTGTTCATGGGTCACACGATACCAGGAGTAAGGCGATACAACTTGCGGCCTCGAAAGACAAAGTGATCCGCAGTTCTTTTTGGTGTTTATGTCAACCTCTGGTTCAGCTCATGGACGGAGAAGGAACTGGAGGTGTAGAGGAGAGAAGCGTGAGAATTGTGCAAGTCGGACAATTCAAGACTCGCGGCTCCTCGGTGCGATCCTAAAAGTACATGTGTCAGGAACCAGAGCGGACAAGCTGGCCGCACATGATACTAAGGCAATAAGATAACTGATCAAAGGTCCTCTGAGCAGTATGAGAAAGGACAAGTGATCTTGCCTAAAAACGAATAAACAAATCCAGGCTATTAAGGACTGGCAGAACTGAACTGTGACAATTCCATTGAACTTATTGACATCAGAGCAAGCGCGACGAAGAGAGATATCCACAACGAACTGTGATAAGGAAGAAGAAGGACGACGAGAAACATTCCGGGACCGGTTCCAGCCTCCTCCTGCACCACCACTGCTGAGAATGAGTCAATTATAAAGACTGTAAGCTTAAGAAAAACGCATGGTAAAACGAATTGTATGCTGGCACTGACAATAATAATGTGCTTTATGAGCATGGTAGCACCAATATCTTCAGCCCTAATATTATGGTATGTGGAAGCGATACACCCATTAGAATTTTTTTTACTAATAATTAATATATCCACGAATGAAAGCCCGGTTCAGGTGATTACTAGTACCCTGCCCCCAATGGAAGAAAGACACAGGGAAGGTTTTGGGAATAATACGTTATTATTAATCATGAACATGACACATGCAATTCTGAAGAAAACAAATTGCTGGGTATGTGCCCATTTACCACAGCATGCTGGGAAAGGAATAGGGTGGTATGTACAGCCATTACCATTAAGTTCTGCATGTAGTGCATCTTTAGATGCAATGTTCTATGGGAAATGGAATGAGTGTAGTACGGGTCAATTAGACAGAACCAACATGAATGTGTTTGAGGAGATAATAATGAAGCCTTTGGGTTGTTCCATTTTCCATAAAGCACAAGTAATAGCCCCAGAGCCCACGAGGAAAAGTACACGAAAGATAACACGACAAAATAGACGAGATAGATTGTCCCCACCAGAAAACCATCTGTAATGACGTTTCGTGTAAGAACAGAAGGGGACAAAGATGCAATCCCCCCATCTTACATGGTAAATTATAGCCCAAGAACTGTCCCTTTTTGTCTAAAAAAGAAAGGCTCTTTTTCAGTCGGAACATATACTGGATGCATGAATAGAGTGGTATTTAAATGGTAAATAGAACCAGTATATGTAGGTGATCCAGTTTATTTTATATGTGGAGAGAAAGCATATCCTTGGTTGCCCAGAAACTGGGGAGGTACATGTTACCTAGGTCTACTGTTCCCAGGGGTATTCCTCTTAGAAACAGCAGACGTGGCCAGACTATCCAGAACTAGAGTCAAAAGGACTGACGAGAGTGTTTTGATAGCAACTGATGTAGCAAAATCATTCATTCCATTCTTAGGGCAGATAGTGAACTTCTATAACATAAGGCAGCTGTCCAGAATACAAAAAAATACCATAAACACAACAACAGATATACTATTTAACATGACGTTGGAAGAAAGAGGAATCAGGTTAATGACGCTGCAAAATAGAATGGCTCTCGATGTGATGCTGGTTGATCGTGGGGGCATTTGCAAAATAGTGGGATCAGCGTGTTGCATTTATGTCGATGACTATTCCCCTGTGATCTTTGAAGCGATAAAGAAAATGCATGTCCTAAGTTCCGAACTCCCTACTGGAGAAGGAAGCTGGGGGATAGGGTCTTGGTTTTGGGGAATACTACGTTCTTGGGGATGGAAGTTGATTTCAATATTAGTAGTGGTGTTTGGAATATTCCTAACGTGCTGTTGTTGCATACATTGCCTACCAATAGTTTGCACTGAGGTAACTGAGGGATGTACGGAAGGATGTATGCATATGATGACGAAGAAAAAACAACCTCATGGTCGAGCTGACCAAGACCCAAATGAAATGAAAACAGTAAAAGAGGTGATGGCAATAGATATTGATGAAGACGATGATGTGTACGATAGCATGCAAAATTCAGACATAAGTACTTCAGACTCATCATCACTAGAGGAGGTTTCAATAAATAGATTAGACGTTTGGCATAAGGCCAAAGGAGGGTTTTTCAGTCTAGAAAATGGATACCTCTACTGTGTGACTGCAAACGTATTATGGTGGCCGTGGGCCATCCGTCTCATGCAGGATATGACAGAATATAGGTTTTCGAGTTTGCCAATGAACGGCCATTTTGATGTAACAAGAATCGCCATTTTGTTTTCTAACCATTGCTCATTGCTTTCTGCTTACACTGCTCGACTGTAAAACATTGTTGTCTGCACGTAAAAAAGACAAGGCCGCAGGGCTTTGAGGATAACAAGAGTTTGTTGAAACGCAACGTAGGCAGCGCCAGGAAGAATGCCCGGCTCCCTCCCAAATGTAGCCTTGAAGCTGAGCGCCAGGGCATTTAATCATTTCGCAGCTGCCAGCCAGTCTCGTTATATGGTAGAATATGTTAGAATAATACAGCTAAAGGCTTGAATTATGCTTTTCTTACGGCCCCCCCTTTGCTGAGCCCCGCTAGAGCGTGTCGGCTCCCAGCACACAAATAGCACCTAATAGATAGCAAGGTTTGGAATGCAACTCTTCCCCCCCGTATGTAGCTTGCTTCCAAGAACAGAAGCACTGTGTTCTATTCAACAACTGAAAGATGCCTCCGCACTCACAAATTTCAAATTGTTTCTAGAATAGATGTTTGAAGGTGTCATAGTTGTCGTAAATGTCCATCATCACACCAAGTTCAAAGAAACCCAATAAAAGGGGGGTGTTAAACATGTCATAGCTGATTGTTTGATATGCATTTTGTACATATGTAACTGATGTACGTAATTCACTCTCTTGCGTCCCTCAAGGTCTAGAGATACATGTCGTGGGGCGTGAGACCGAGTTGACCAACTGAGACTTTTGCTTTGCAATAAACCCTTGCTTTGGGAATACAATCTCGTGTCTGGCTTATCTATCGTGTGTGGTGACTTGCCTTGTTTCCATAGACGTTAGGGACCCCTAGGGGCCCCTTTGAAGTACACTACATTTCCTCCTGTAATTGTGGAGTTTGTTCTGTGGACATGACTAGTAAAAAGCATTATTGTGTTTAAACAGAAATGGCAAGCACCCTGAAGTGGCTTCAGGAAAGTTTCCCTCATGATGAAATGAGTGACGATAGCAACTGTAATGGTACACAGTTCGATTTATTATTGAAGTAGGAAAATTAATGCACATTGCTTCACATGTAACTGAAACATGCTTTTTTTTAACAGTACATACTGCAAATGAAGGCAACCACCAGCTAATTTACAAGAGGATGGGCACATTCAGACCCAAAGTGCAAATGTGGGAAATTAACTGATGAGCCGGTGTGTAAAAATTGACCAACTGAACAATTTTGCAGACTTCAAAGTATTTGTAGAAAGGCATACTATGGGCAAAATTAACTACCACTGCCCCACTTGTACCTTTACCCCTTGCCCCTTTCCTAAGTGTGTGTGTGTGTGTGTGTGTGTTTTATTTTTAAAAATGCCTGTTAGGAGCACCGGACAGCGCGACTTTCCTGCCTGTCTGTAATGATAAGATATGATATATGATAGTTTATATATGTAGCGCCTATACACAATTTGTTTCAAAGCGCTTCAAGGCAAGGGAGGGAACAAGTAAAAATACAATGACATTCTTACAGGGCATGAACAGTAAGGATGTGAAATTAACTATCGTACTCAACCTGACGACATTTCAGATAGTGCAAATGCTAAGACACAGATAAGGAAGGGAGGGGGAGAGTGGGAAGGAAATGGAAAAAGACAGGTGACTACTGTACTAGGGCTGAAGACATTTCTGGTAGAGCCGGAGAAAAACAATAGGTGAGGGAGAGGGGTGCAGAAAGAGAGGGGAGGAACAAAACAAGCGACTACCGTCCTAGGCCCGACAGTATTTCAGATAGTGCTGGGGCGGTGGAGGAGGTGGAGTAAGGGGAGATGGGAGGAGACAGACAAGGTTGCTATCATACTAGGTCCAGGGACAATTCTGATAGAGTAAGTGCATAGATGAAAGTAAGAGGAGTGGGGAGGAGATAGGAAAAGGGAGAAAGGGAGAGGAGGAGAGAACAGAGAGTAAGCAGTCAAAAAGAGCGGAGAAGCAAGACGGGAGAGCGGATACAATTGCAGAAGTCAGTAGTAACACATAATGTTGCAAGCCAGGATACAAGATGAAGAGGGGAACATCATGAGTCAGGGCCACCATGAGTACGAGATGCAAAGGAAGTCCAGCATGAGAGTTGAGAAAGGGTGACACATCCATAAAAGTCAAGTCCCGCATTGGCCACAAGACGGTGATGGTCAAACCCGAATGTATCACGACAGACTCCTGCAGAAGTAGGCTGGAGGGGGATAGGACTGCATGGTAGAAGAATCAAGCAAAACAGGCAACACCTGTGTGCGAGAAGGGTAAGAGGCACAAGGGAACATCATGGGGGACCAGAGGGGGTGGGGATGGCCTGTGGGGACAGAGGGCGTAAAAACATGTTGGTGCATGCTTACCTGCTGTCTGAGCAGGGGTTTGGGCCCTGGGTCCTCCTGGTCTGAACAGGTCCAAACAGGAATGGCCCTTTTCTTTGTCTGCCGAAACAGGAATTGCCCTTTTCTTCGTCTGTCCAAACAGGAATGCCATTTTCTTTGTCTGTTCTTGGCTTCAGATGCCCGGGTGAGAGACACCCTTCATCTAAGAGTTAAGAGCAGGAAGGAAGAGGCAGGGCTAAGAAGGTAGGCAGGGCTTAGGCTAGGTGACTTAGATACACTTGCACCTGCTTCCCATCTGCAAAGGAACAGAGGCTGGCAGGCTCCTTAAGTAGGGAAAAAGAGCGGCAATCAGGAAGGAACCAGGAGGGTGGGGCTTAGGCCAGGTGACCTAGATCCACTTGCACCTGCTCCCCATCTGCAAAGGAAAAGATGTTGGAGGGCTCCTTAAGTAGGGAAAAAGAGCAGCAAACAGGCAGGTTCCAGGTGGGTGGGGATTGCTAATGAAAATGGAGGTGTCCTGCGGACAGCACACCTGTCTGGACATGTCTGCAGATTCATGACGTACCTTTATATGATCCGAGGACCCACACCCTGTCCTGCGGACACCTGAATGGGCTCATGCACATCCGATCCACAGTGCCCAACGAACACCACACCTGTCCACAAAGTCTGTAAAGTTGTGTCGCACTTTTAATGAGTTCAGGGATCCAGCCCCTGACATGCGGACATCTGGGTGCATGCACATCTAATCCCCTATGCCCTCCGAACACTGCATCTGTCTGCAAGGTTGTGTTCCACTTTTAATTAGTTCAGGGATCCCGCTCCTGTCCTACGGACACCTGGTACATGCGTATCTGGTCCCCTGTGCCCTCCGAACACTGGGTCTGTCCAGATCTGTCCTCTGCAGGTTTCACACTTTTAATTATTTCAGGGATCCTGCCCCTGTCCTACGGACACCTAGGTGCATGTGCAAACCACATCCCATGCAATATGTGTCCTGCGGACAGCCGTCTCATCTGGGACATCATCATGTGACCGTACCCACGCTGAGCATCGGTCTGTATCCGTGGTCACTGTTCGGACCCCCGGATACCCAAAAAGGTCTTTTTTAACCGGTCCAAGGTGTTTTAACCTGAAACGTCACCCTTGCAGAGGTCCTAGACCATGCTCTGGCCGATCTGGAGACTTTTTGCATTTTTTTTAGCCCAATCTGAGGCTCAAAGTGTCTGTGGAGCATGCAACTGTCCACAGAGCGCTCCCCTGGATCCCTATAAATGTCTGCGCCCCACTGCTGCTCCTCATTCTGTTTTTGGCTGACCAGGAAAAAACACTGCTCCAGATTGCTAGTTTGCTGGTTTGTTGATTTGCTGATTTGCTGAATTATGACATCCATTGCAGGTTCTGCTGCAGCATCTGCCTCAGCACCACCCGCAACACCACCACCATCACCATCTTCTGGAGGGCATGGGGAGGAGAACAGGTGTGGTGATGTAGACAGGGATCAAGAAGAGGATGAGATAGTGGAAGTCCCCACTACCAGCTGCCAATGTGAGTCTTGGGTGTGGAGGCTCTTTACCACCGTTGGGAGGTACCCAAGGCACATGCGGACAAGGTTCACTGAACTGAGTGACGGCAAGCCTGGGCTATATAGCTACAGGACCACCTCCATGCGGCGACACCTGAGGTCGAACCACAAGGCAGCAGTTCGGGGGGGTCAACCCCTTCGAACATGGTAGCAGGTTGAGTTCCTCCATCGCATCCTACGCATCTGCTTCTGTCACCACAAGAGACACTCCTGTGGGGCAGCGGATCCCTGACCAGGCCTCGCAGTCTATAAACAATGCGGTGGACCCTTACCTTGTGAGGGTCACTGTACTGTGTATGTACTGCAACAAGGTACTCTGCAGGGGGGAACAGTTCAGAAGTGCTTTCGAGGCTATGGTCCGGGAGCATGAGGATCAGTGCCCCCTACCTAAGTGCGGCCCACCCAACATCTTCCTCTCTCCACCTGCCCCTTCATTCCTGTGGTTGGTGCCCCTTCCCTCCCTTCACTTCCCTTCCTTGAGTGTTGTGTACAAAAAACACCCACAAAATTATAAAACCACAAACTCCCCAAAAAACAGCTCTTTTCAGAGCCACCTTTCACAGTTAAAAAATAGAAGTACCAAGAAAATGGTGCAGGCCCCTGCACAGTTTACAAAGTCCGCGGCCAGCGTGGTAGTCCACGAACATTCAGAATATGTAGGTGGTGGCAGCATCTAAACCATTGCACTCTTTTGGATGAGAAAGTGGTGGCTCTGAAGGTTTTTTCAAAGTTTTGAAATGAAGTAGGCAACACCTACACATAAGTGCTTGCTATATGTGCAGAAAAGGCTGCAAGCATGTTGGATATTTTGCAAAAAAGCTGATTGCCAGCATCAGTAAGATGGACTCCATCTCTGTTGAAAATATTGGTGCTACGAAATGTAATGTTTTCATTGTGGAAGGACGACATGCCAACATCTCGCAAAAATGCGCAAATAGTCTTGTTGACATTGAGCTTTGCTTTCTCCATTTGCGGACCAAATGAAGAAGAGCGTAGCCACATCTGGGCAATGTGAGAAATAACTACTTGGGAGTTGGGAAACATATCCATGTGTTTCCCAAGTGCCTCCTAAATCACAAACTGCAGTGAGATTCCGGTAACATGGCCTAAACTGTTCCCCCCACAATTAACAATAATAATGGCTGGATGATGGTGCATCACCAAAGTGAAACAAAGGGGAACCACGCCCACCCACTTCATGCCAAGCACTCCATACCAGTGCCCATGCACATGATCAAATCCAAGATGTGTAGCCACTCCACAGTTCTCTGCATACACTTGCAATCAATGTATCCATGAGTCCCCCAAAATCTAGACACCCTGCCTCCTGAAAGACACAGCCATAGCCATAGCCATCTGCACTCCTCTAAAAATACAGAACCCCTGCCACATTCTCTCCTTGCACACCATCCCCAGGAAACCTTATTGGCCAATCCCCTGGCCTCCACAGTCCCATTTACATGCCTGCCATCCTCAAAAGCCCCAGATGTGGCACGTGTGATCCTCATACTACCGCAGTGTCCATGGATAAATCAGCCAATTGAAGTGGGTTGGGAGGAAACCTTAACCCAGGGTAGGATATTTCCTCTGTAGTGGTGGCTCTGAAAAGATTTTTTTTTTTTAAAAAAAGGTGCTTCTAAACAAACACCTTTTATTTTATATTTTTTTGGAACGTTTCTCTTCTTTTCCTCCTTACTGCCTTACATCAACCTCTTCAAAGCATCCCTTCGATTGTGAAAGAAAATGGCATTTCCAAGGGTGGACAAAGAAATGCCATCTGCAGTGAAATAGTGCAGATTAAGAGAATCAAAATTTTGATTGTGAAAAGAGAACAACCCAGCAATAATGCACACATGCCTCTGTTTACGAGACGCCATCCAGCATTTTGCCAGGGCCAGGGGACATTGGGGTTGTTCCACACTGCTCTAGGTGGTATTTGTGAGAAAACAACCTTTGCACTAGGAAAAAGGAGCATCAATGCCTTCACCAAGTCCTTCAGTGCACTGAGCAAACTTGAGGCACTGATGTAACCCAAATATCCTCCTCCACAGTGCACCAATACAATATCAGGAGTACTGAAACTGGCCATGTCTCTGCAAAGTGCAAGCACTCCTTGCAAATTGCAGCCAGTCACACTGTACCACAAAGCTTGCAATCCTTGAAAACCAAGATTGGCAGAAATGCCTCTTCCCTCTGCATACCTCTCCCACCATCCATATACTAACTCTATGCATCTCTCCAACACCAACCATCTTCCCTACACAACCAACACAGCAATGAAAAAAGTATTACCCTCTCTACCTGTGAAGCACAACATGAACACCTGATTGGCTCATCCCCACAGTCCCATTTCCATGCCAGGCATGCTGCAAACCCCCAGATGTGACACGCCCTGTCTGCGGACTGCCGCAATATCTGCAGACCCCGTAAGACAGGTGCAGCCCTTCTTCACTTTCCACTTCACTCTTTGCAGCACTCCCTCATTGGCTACTGATAAGCAGTCACGCAACCACCCACCAATCACATACAAGAACTCTACATCTAACTCTGTTATCACAGTTCAACACTTCAGATGTACTGTTCTGTTCAACACTCAGAGTACAGGTCTCCTGTTATTCCAAAGCACCTCCATCAAAAACTACTGTAAAACTCTTCAAGATTTTTGCTTCCAGATTCATCCACATTTGCATTCATCAACACAAACCACAGGTATGCATATATTTAGTACAGGTCATTTGCAACTCGTTTACAAAGTGAACTGAATAACCTCAGGCCTTTAAGATGAGTAGCAATTACCCTGGAGATGGATGGGAATGCAGAAGTTACTCAGAAATCAATAATTAAAATGACTCAGTTAGTTGGTAGAAAGGATAACTGTTTTATTTTCAATTTTCTAAAACAGGGAGCATAACGAACATCAATGAATTCGCTTGATCCTCTTACTCAACGAGACTCATAATAAACTGAGTTTATATATCAAAAACACATCATCATTGACATTGACCTGCGTCATTACCAATGTCATCCTACGTGGCAAACTACAAAAACCTAACAGCAACTGTGATAGGCTCTTAGTGAGCATGTAAATGTATGATCTATACTAGTATGGGATAGTGAAGAAAAGTGATATGTTTCTTAACATCAGGTGAGGCAACTAAGCCCTTCAATCTATCATCACCTCAGTGGTCAGTGTAGTCAATTAGGCTTTAAAGCTTGGCCTTGAGTTTGTTCTGTACTGTGGAGAATCAGGGGAGTGAAGGCACGCTCTGCCCTCATGGGTAGGTGTGAACATCTTGCTCGTTCAACTTCATCCTTCCACGTGCTTGAAGCACATGATTTCGAGCTTTTACTTTCTTTAAAATACTATTTTTTAATAGACCTCTGACATCTTCCTTGTTTGTTCATGCCTTCTGAACAGAAGCTTGTTCTTTCACATGATTTTGTATCCAATGCTAGTTAACTTCAGCCTGATAAGACTTTGGCTTTTTGGCTTTGCTTCATGGTTCATCCAGCCTTGCCTTTGGCGATTCACTTTTAATTCATGTGTTTTCTTACTGCGACACACTGAGAAGAGGCCTTTCTTTTTTAGTCCAATTCTGCTAAAACACATAGTTGAAACATCCATCCTTTACTCTTCATGCATATATGTATATTTTGGCGCATGCCACAATCTATTCACTATAACGCTTGCCTCAAGGATACTTTGTATGCTTGTGTTTCTTTTGCATCTGTACACGTGTAAACTGACATGATATCTTCATCCATTTTATGGCATAAGCTTCTTCAGCTTGATCCCAGGATGTCACTTATCCTTGATACTTTCCTGATACCTTATAGAATATCTGCATTCTCTGGTCTCTGCATCGTTTCTAGGCATGTCAGCTCTGCTCTGTGTGATGTCACCATTCGTCTTGACCATTCATTTGCTCTGCTTCTTCTGGGATTTCATTCAAACGGCCATCATATTTTGTCAATGGGAACCTTGCCTCCAGGATTATCTTAGGTATCAGTATTTTCACTGGTACCGCATGATTTTCACATCCGGGCTCCAACATATAGGCAATATGGGTGAGGTGGTGGTACTTGGCTCCTCCTCTACATTCCCCCCTCTGGGCAATTTATCGACCACTCTCTATTTACCCTTCACATCCAGACATCTTGGTCTGAAGAAAAGCTTCTTTGGAATCCATATCTTAATGACCCCTTTCAGGCATCCTGCTGATTTCACATGCTCATCTTTATTCCATGTCATGAGACTGCACCGTCAATTTGGACTACAATAGATGCATCTTCCGACGTACTTCTTTTGGTTCTTTGGATACAGGAATTTTGTCCCCTCAGGTGCATGAATACTGGCCTTCAAACAGTCTCTGATTTCTTCATCTGTCAAGTCTCTGGCCTTCCATCCTGGTTCAACATTGATCATGATCTTCATCCCTATGGCATTCTTAGCTGTTTTCTTACATTGGGAGATTATTATCTCGATCACACAAAATCCAAGTAATGTAATTAGTATCAGAGCTCCAAGAAACTTAAAAATGTCTGCCATCCATTGTGGAACCCAGGGGAAGAGTGATCCTAACCAACTGTCATAAATAATGTCTTCCACTTCATCGATCATCTGGCTGTGGAGTTTTGTCAGCATACCTTTGGCCTCCATCAAGGTTCCATTCTCGTCATCATGAGAAGGTATGCATTTGCAACATGATTCTCTGACTTTTGAACAAACACCTCAATCCATAACTGTGATCATGTCCAAGACATATCTGTTCTGAAGAGTCATCAGTAGTATGGTTCTCAGCTCTTCTCTAATTGCATTGAATCCCTTCATGGTAGTGTTGATTGTTTGTAGCAATTACCATATGGTAATCTGCAGCCTTTTGGTATTTGCTCCAACCTGGACACTTGGCATGACGATCAATGAAAACACTGAAGCTAACTGGCTAGTCCTTCTCATAGGGAATAACATCAACAGCCTCTATAGATTATGCTGAGAAATAGTTCTCTCTCTTCATTCTTCTTACCAGCTCCACCGATCTCTTCTTCCTCAGGTGAGCATCTGCTTTTCGGAAACTGTCAAGATTTAAGTCACTTTTAGGAATCTCCAATGCTGGAACATGAACATTCACTAGTGAACATCGTCCTCCCTAATTCTTGAGTAGCCTCATGAATGCTTTGGATCCACAAGCCCAATAGTGATCCATGATTACTGCTGTTCAAAGTTTCATTCCTGGTACATCAAAGATTCAACAACAGTTCTGGTTCTCTTCAACTTTTCTTGTGCCATTATTTCTGAAACACAGCTTTGCACTCTCCAAAGGCACTATCTGTAAGGGTCCACCCCTGTCTTCGACCCAGGTCAGTAGCTTAGCAAGTCTTGGCCATAGTGGCTTACACCCATTCTGCACTATGTCACTGGTAGGTTTGCACAAACCAATGACCACCCAGTCTCTGCAGAGGACGACTCTTTCTTCCCATACATCTGGTGATAGCAATGACCCCCAGATCTGCATTTGGCCTCTGTTCTTCCATCTACGAATTTATTCTGCAGATTTTCCAGGACTCTCCAGTCTTTTGTTTACTTCCCATCTGATTCCAGCTCCTTTCACTCCAGGCTTCCCGTATCTGATCACATGATTCGTAGTATGAGCTCAGTTTCATGTCTTTGTGTCCTGGACATAGTCAACTTCATCTGGATCTGTCCATTCAGTTGCCCATTTGAGATAAGCATCTCAGCCCATAAACTGGCCTCTTGTTCGGCAAAGTGCTATGTGAGAAAGACAATGTGCTGTCTGGACATCTATTGCAATAGCTATGAAGATCTTAGACTTCCCCATACTGTAAGGCAGGAGTGCACACATAAAGCATTCCTCCTTTGAGGGACTTCTTCCCACTTCCCTCATATGTAGGTACCATATGTTGTTTCCCAAATGTGCTGTACTATCCAGGTAATCATTTAACTCAAAGTCATCTTCCCCAATATCTCTCTTTTCCAGCATGGGGTCTGGTATGGATTCACAAGCTCAAGAATATTTACCGTCGTCAGGCTGGGAATTCTCTGTAAAGAAAAAATCAGTATCAGTTTCGTTTCTGATCTGTCTTTCTTAGTAGCAACCAATCACTGATCTCCGGGTCATACTGCCCCCAGCCAATGACTGCCCTCTCCCTAAGCCCCGCCTCTGGCAGCCATCCTCAGATTTTTACCGCACGCTCAAGTGTTGGGAGTCCTCGTGCTTTAGCTCTCGAGTTTTTGCTGTGTTTTCGCGCTTTTTCAGGAGATTTTCTCATTTTTTTGGTTTAATCGAGCCTCAAGCTCCACTGTTTCTACTTACGATAATGGGGACCCGTTTCGGAATTCTTCTACACCCCTCAAGGGTGAAGTTTTCATCGAGTTTACGCTTCTTGGAGGATTCCGGAAGATCTGCGGCCTACCTCAACGGACATGGCCCAGGACAAGGGAAGCTCTACGCCCGGATCCAAACTGTTCAGGTGCTGCCGTGAATGCGGATTATAAAACGTTTTGAAGGAGGACGAGCATTCGCAATGTCTCTACTGCCTTCATGAGGACAAGACGCATGTGGAGAAGGACTGTGCGTTCTGCAAAAACCTTTCGGAACGGACCAAACAAGATCGTCGTTCCCGCCTCGCCGCCTGGCTGGAAAAATGCACAGCAGGTGAAAAGGCGAAGAAAAAGTCTGAGCGGGCTTCTAAATCCTGTGAGGACGCCCCGGCAATGGGGGCCCAACAGAAGGCCAAGCACCGCGAGTCCGCGGGCACCGGGAGCGCCGAAAGGTTCGGCTGCCAGGCAGGGCGTGACTTCCCCGGCACGTTCAACCACAAGCCAGCGCTTTGGTTTGGGGAAGAGGAAGTCTGAGAACCCCGGTAAGCTGCTGGTGCGGCCCCGGTCGATCTCGAAGGGGGAGCGAGGCGCTGACCCTCCCCCCAAGGCGAAGGCCCAGGACGCACCTAAGGTGGTGAGGGCTTTGATCCAGCCGGCAAAGGCCTCTATCGAAGTGGTCGCTGCGACCCTAGCGATGCTGGCTGAGACTACGCCAGTGGAAACGGCCTCTGGGCCCAGAGTATCCCTGCCACCGCAGAGGGAATCCTCTTTCCAGCCCATCGTTAAGACCCCCATGAAGTCCACGGCGGAAAAAGAGGGAGGGGGCCGGTGGCCATTACAGACTCAGAATCAGCCTCTGAGGAGGATCTGGTGGAAACCGAGAAGGGCCTCAACGAGAGGTTCATGGGCCTCAACGAGAAGGTTCGATCCCAGGGGACGGTCCCCGCTGATGTGATCGAAGATAGCGACGATGGCGACGAAGAGGGCCCAGTGGAGCGGCCATCCCATCCGTCGCAGCCATTACCCGAGCCCCAGGATAGCTGGGCGGCCATTTTGTTGGCGAGCCAATCCTTATGTACTGAGATAAGGACGAGATTACCACGGACCCCAATGGAGGATCCAGAACCAGGCCCGTAGGGAAGCCCTCCGAACAAGCGGAGGAGAGTCCACCCCGCTCCGCCCTTCGTGCCCACGAGGCCTGTGGACCCCTCATCTCCCTCGCCAGACCCTAGAGAGGATACGGCAACGGATACAGTGATGGGGACGGACAACGACGGCGGCGATGACACAACGGACATCCCGTCATCACCCCCTCCTCGGACTTCTCCAGCCGACGAAATTGGCTCCTTTCATGCCATGATAACCAGGGCATCCGAGCTCTTCCAGCTCTGCCCTGAAGAATAAAAAAAGGAAGGATTTCTTTACCAACGACGAGAGGCCAAGAG